>NC_080069.1:100866794-101466794 GCF_949987535.1 Balaenoptera acutorostrata | reverse complement strand
GTTCTATGGACAGCAGTCCTTCGTGTCTTGGAGAAGCCGGGAAGTGGCCACTAACCAAAATACCCAGGTTAAAGGTTTACAAGTAAACTCTTAACGCCGCCTTTTCAGCAGCATGCTTTAATTTCACACATTCACTGTGACGTTTGAAAATAAGAGTAGAAAAGCTCTTTTAAATTACGTGCGTCTGTTGGTTTATACCCCCTCTCAGCTGTAAGTAAACGTAATTTTTACCCAAGCTGATGCAGCTGTAGGCTTGGGGAGAAAATTTTTTTTGAATGAGTCAGAATTTGACTTGATGGATCTATGATGGGAGAGGCAGCTTGGCCCTGAGCTTTGCTTCGAGGCCAGAGGCAGGAGTGAGACTGCTAGGGAACAAGCTTCAGGACTTGGAAGGGGGAAGAGAAGATGGGGGGGGGGGCCGTGGGGAGCTGCAGCAGCCCTGGACCCGGGGCAGCCCACTTAATCCTGCTGAGCCCGGGTTTCCTCCTCTGCTGTCCGGCGCGTGTCAGCTCCGTAGGAGTCGTATACGAAAGCACTGGTGGGGCCTGCGGCAGCGGTGGTGATAACAGCCACCGTCACCGCTGACCCGCCCCCCGCAGTGAGCCTGGCACTGCACACCATTCTCTCCAGCCTCTGTCACCATCTGGGAAGCAGGTGCTGGCCTGTCTTTCAGGTGAAGAATGTGAAAATCAGAGCGGTTAAGTAGTAGCAGGTTCAAGGTCATAGGGCTCACCGTGGAGGAGAAAATGATCGTAGCAGACGTCTTTCTGGTTCCCAGATGTGTGCTCTTAGCGGCTGTGCCTTGAGGAGTTCCACCTCAAGGGGGTGAGGAGTGGACGCCAAAGGAGGGATGAGGTAGAAAGGGGTGTTGTGAGCAGAGAAGGGGCCGAGGGACGGGGGTGTCGGGTAGAGGTTGCTCCGAAGTCGAGGCCTCATGTCGGAGGCTCTCCTGTTTCTCCAGCAGTTGGACCCTGGTGATGAAGAAGAAAAGTCTGTGTGCTCAAATGCCAGCTCCAGCTGGAGTGAGAGCTGTGGCCTGGCCCCCGGCGGGTTGACCGCTCCACCCCTCCCCAGCTCCCCAGAGGAGGAAGGGAGGTTCCCCGCCCACCCTCAGAAAACAGACACAGCACAGAGTGGCCTCGCCTGCGTCTCTCTTCTCCCAGCAGCTCTCAGAGTACCTGGTGCGAGTGAGAGGGCTCTGGGCAAACATCCAACCCGTCTGCCCAGTTAACCGCCACGAGGACCACCGCACAGCCGAGCCTAACCCCTACCCGCTGGTTCCCTTGCAGACCAAATGCCACCAGTACTGGCCCTATCCTCCCGAGGTCATGGAACACGGCAGCTTTCACATCCGCTGTCAGTCAGAGGACTGCACCATCGCTTACGTGTTCCGGGAAATGCTGGTCACGAACACCGAGGTGAGCATTGCACGGGCGGCGAGTGGTCCAGGGGAGGGCACGGGTTAGAGGCAGGTGCTGAATCAGCGTCCACCGTGGGCCCGGGTAGCGCTCTACTTCCAGGTCAGTCTGTGTTTTCACCTGGTGGGCATTTCAGTAGATGTACAGACTGCCTGGAAGAGAGCCAGCACCTGTGTCCACAGCAGCATATGTCACAGTAGGCGACAGGTGGAAACAGCCCAAGTGTCCACTGGCAGATAAATGGATAAACAGAATGTAGTGTATTCATACAATGGAATCCTAGTCTCCCTTAACAAAGAAGGAAGTTCTGACACATGCTACCGCATGGTTGAACCTCGAAGACATTATGCTATGCTGAGTGGAAGAAGCCAGACCCGAAAGGTCAGATACTGCAGGACTTCTCTTATGTGACGTACCTGGAGTAGTCAGTTCACAGAGATGGAAAGGAGGGTGGTGGTTGCCAGGGCTGAATGGCTGGGGAATGAAGTTAGTGTTTAACGGGCACAGTGTTTCAGTTTGGGAAGATGAAAAGGCTCTGGAAAGAATTGTACTTAATGCCACTGAACTGTACACTTAATAATGTTTAACATGGTAAACTTCTTGTTACGTGTATTTTGACCATAAAAAAAAGAGCCAATGTGGGTGGCCCTAATAGTAAGTGCCATAGGAGCAAACGGGAAGCGATCACTGTGGGCAGAAGTGGTGGAGGAGACATCGGGCAGGAGGTGGCCCCAGCGGAACCCTCGAGAGTGGGTGTTTGGGAGCGTATGGAAGGCGGGTGGGCAGGAGTTGGCAGTGGCCATGGCAGGGTGGTGCCCAGTGGCAGAAGAGTGTCTGGAGACAGGAGCTCCCTGGCTGGAGGCCGGAGCAGGGCCAGGGTCCTCCTGTCCGCCTGCCCACCATCCAGGTAACTCAGCGAGGCCACTCTGTCTCTTCGCAGACCGGAGAGGAGCACCCAGTGACGCATCTCCAGTACGTGGCATGGCCAGATCACGGCGTTCCCGATGACTCCTCGGACTTCCTGGAATTTGTAAACTACGTGAGGTCCCTGAGAGTGGAAGGTGAACCCGTCCTAGTTCACTGCAGGTACTGCGGCTTGTTGGCATTATTTTTTTAATACTCATACTCCTTGGGAAAGGCCTGGAGAAACTTGGCAGGCATCAAGCCCACCTAAATCCCACAAGATATGCTTTTTACAAAGCTCTATTTGCTTTCTTTCTTCACAATGTCAAAAGATTTGGACAGACTTCTGATTGCAGCGCAGAACTGGAGAACAAACTCCCTCCCTCATCTTTCCCTCTGTTCCCAGCTGACCGACCTCACAGTAGATGCGCATAAGATGGGGGGTGGACTTTATACGGAAAGGTGGGTTTCTTCCCATTGGTTTTTAAGCCCCCAGTCTGTTCAAGAGCACACCTTGAGTGTGTGTTTTGTGTTCTTTGAAGGTCAGAGGAGGAAAGCTCCATCTGAGTAAACGTGGGAACTGGCGAGGAGCTGAGCTGGGCTGTGCAGAAATGCTGTCTGAGCAAATCCCGTCTCTGCTCCTTTCCCCCCAGTGCTGGGATAGGTCGAACCGGTGTGTTGGTCACCATGGAAACATCCATGTGCCTAATCGAGAGGAACCTGCCCGTTTACCCACTGGATATTGTTCGGAAAATGCGAGACCAGCGCGCCATGATGGTGCAGACATCAGTGAGTAGAAATGCAGTAATAAAAATACTAACGATGGCCAGGCCTGCACGAAGGGCTTTGCAGGTCAGGAGACCAAAGCTCCAAGGGACCGAGTCACTTGCCCACGGTCACAGAGCTTGTCAGGGGCTGAGCGGTTCCAACACCCACCCCATCCGAGTTCTGCCTCTCGCTACCCTCCACTTCTGCTGCCTCACGGTTTGTTTCCTGCCAGCCGCTTGGCCAGGGAGCAGCCCTCATTGCACTCTGCATTGTCAAGCCACTGACCCATCATGTGTCTGTCCATCAGAAGTAAGCAAGGTCACCTGAGGGTTTCACCCCACCCTCCTGTTCCTGGGTGAGCCTTTTGGCTCAGCAGATGTCTCACATGGCCCTACTCTCTCCTCTTCTGGGCTCTCTCCCACGTACGTCACGCCTGGGTACCTGGCACTGCAAGTGTCCACAAGAGGAAATATTGTGGCTTCCCCCAGAGCTACAACAGGGGCAGTGGGGTGGCATGGAAAGTTCATGATTCACACTCCCCCACATACTGGGCAACCTTTGAATAGTGCCTTAACCTCTCTCTAAGCCTCAATTTCCCCATCTGCAAAATAAGGACCATCCCATATTCATTCATTCATCCATTCAACAGATAATTGCACAAGCAGGAGAGACCTGAGCTTATATCTAGTAGAACTGGATCAGTTGACTATAAATCTCAGCAGCAGTGGGAGAAGTCCAAAGGGAGTCTAAGAACTCGGGAAGAGTATCAAAAGCTGACTTTGGAAAGTCAAGGCTTTCTGGAGGAATGGCCTCCGAGGCCACACCCCCTGATGGATGAGGAGAAGTTAGCAAAGAAGGGAGTGGGACTTGCCCTCAGCTCTGTGTCCTCACGGACTCATGGACCAAGCTCATAAGATTTCTCTAACAATGGTGAGCTCTTGTTTTAAATTCATGTGCACCCAGGAAACCTGGTTAAGAAAAAAAAAATCAGGTTCTCTGCCCTGTTTTGTGGTATGGAAGACCTCATTGCTAGTTAAAGAATGTTTAAAGTGCATCTTCTGGGCACATTTTCCTAGCTGGTGCAGCTCAGTCTGAATGCTTTCCTGTCACCCAGGACACATCAGTAAAATAAGTCTCTTAGGTGTTTGATCATATAAAGAACCTTACACTGTAGAGCAGCTTTCGGTGGCTTTCCTTTGGAAGACAAAGTCCAGACTCCTTATCTCAGTGCAAGGCCTTCCGCAGCCAGGTCCCAGCCCACCGGTGCCACCTCCCTACCAGCCCCGCTACTGCCAGCTGTCCTGGGCCGGGAACGTGGGCCCTGGCTATGCTCCTCTGAATGGGCCGTCCTTTCATTTCAACGTACACTGGTGTGTACATTGGAACGGCCACCCTGCAGCAACCTGTGTCCCTCCCTGACTCCCCGAGACTGCTGGTCCCTCCCTCTGCCGTGTTTCCATGCCACATTGCCCATCCCTCATCACCTAGTGAGCTCACAGGTAGGTGTGTCTTCTCCATACCGTGTCCCTGATGTAGCCCAGGGCCTGGCTCGGCCGGAGCTGGAGCTCAGGGTGTTTATGAGTGAGGTGAAAGAATAACTGTGTCTGTGGTCTGATGCAGCATTTGTGGAGCTGCTGGCCAGCTTGACGGCTTTCTTTTCCTTTCCAGAGCCAGTATAAGTTCGTGTGTGAAGCGATTCTTCGTGTTTATGAAGAAGGCTTAGTCCAAATGCTGGATCCCAGTTAAGACGACTGTGAAGACGTTCATTCCTCTTTCCCAAGGGCGTCCTCCTTCTCTCTGGAAGCAGCAGGAGGAATTTGTAGGCTGTGGGAAAGGAATGAGCATATTTGAACCCAGGCACTTTAAATATCTATTAAAAGAAAAAGGTATCGTGTACATAGGAACTGTGTAGATAACGCATGCGGTTATAGCATCATTTAGGCCCGCACCTCCTCCGGAGAGAAATAAGCAGAAGAGGATCTCAGTTTGGGGCCTGTCCTAATGCCTCCCTCCTCCTCCGTCTCCATATTCCTGTAAACCATCCTTGGGCAATTGAGAGGGGATGCCAGCAGCCCTGTTGACCTCCCAGAAACGAGATGGTGTGGCTGTTGAGAGTTGCTTGGATGAGTTGTGTGTATACGTGTATAGGACTAAGGGCTGAGCTTTCCGTGTGTCTGAGCGGAGCTGGAACAGTCAGTGTTCACCTGCCCTGATGCTAATGAGAAACCCCATGAATGTACTGAACGGCAGCGGGTGGGGTGTCAGGCCGAGGGGCAAGCGGTGCCTTTTCTGCCCTCCCTTCCTTGGTCCCATCTCCCTGCCACTTCCAATATTGACGTTTCTGAGAATCGTGTCCAAATGCCCTGCCTTCTCCCTGCACTAGTGACCCTCCTCAGGTTCACACCAGTGCCTGAATCGGGCAGTGCAGGTTTCGGGTGAGTTTTCAGTTGAGACTCTGAGAACAAGGACTCCCAGTGTTGTCCCACGTGTTCGTTTTTGGAGCAGGTGCCTCTTGCCTCTGCCTTCCTCTTGCTGTACACTCAGCACCCAGGACTGGAATCATCCACTACTGAATCTAAGACATGGATTGCTGCTACTTCGAGCTATTACACTTGAAACATTACAGTTTTCCTGAGGGGAGATGGGATATCACCTAAATATATTCAGAATCTTTGGCCCTTCTGAGAAAAGATCGAGTCGTTGAGCCATGGGAAACCCAGCTTCTAGAGGGTTGCCTGTGGAGATGTGTGTGTCTGTGGGTTGTGTGTGCTCCCACGGGTGAGTGTTTCTCGGGATTCCTAACTTGATTCAAATTACAGTTGAGTTTATATAAAGAATGAGTCTCTGTATAGAACAAATGTGTGCATTCACTCTTAGTTACAATGGTCTTCGTTTCATTTCAAAGGAGAGGATCAGACTATCTGAATATAAACACAATTTGATGTTAATTTATTCTAAGTACACCATGATTTTGATTGTCCTAAAGAATTCTGCCTTTGTTAATACTATGTTAATTTTTTTTTAATTTGTGACAGGATTGTAGCAAATTATTATTTAAGGAAAATAAATTACGTAAACATTCTAAAGTGGTATTTTGAAATAGTGGTTTTATGTATCCAGAAGAAACAGCTAAGTATCCAATTTCTTAACGGGATTTGTAGAAAAAGGATGGTTTCATGTTATAGTGCACTGAAATGAGGCCATTTTGATGTGTAGCAAACTGGACTAGTTGAGTAGTTTCCTGGTCACAAACTGGGTAAAGACCTTTACAGTAGGGGCCAGGTTTCTAAAGGTTGTCTCCAGACCGAGCATATTTACCGCATTCTTTACATCTTTTCCCCACCGATGTTTTACTGTTAAATGGCCGGAGTGGAGGAAGGTGTTGCGTGCCGTGTCGTGAGCCATACTGTGCGACAGGAGACACCGAAGCCCCATCCTTGTCAGCATAATGCCAGGCTAGCAGAGTGTAGCAGCAGAGTTTGGAGCTAAGGGGTACAGGATTTGGTTTCTGATTCCACTCAACAGCTAGCCTTAGGCCTAGTCACTTATGAGCTTTACCTCCATTTTCTCATCTGTAAAATAGGAGAAATAAATAATACTGAGGACTTTGGGTTGAATATGAGGATTGAATAAGATGATGCTATTAAAGTTTTCATCAGCTGGAATCTGACACTGCTCTGGATGAATTACTCTGAAAAGTTAATTTATCAGTGACTAGCCCCCAGATCCATGAAACAGAAGTAGAATCAGCTGGGGTTTTGTAAGAGAAAATCGCTTTTCTTCTCAAGAGAACCAAGGGCACAAAGGAGTATCATACAAGGACTTCTGGACTCAGAAAATTCGATCAGCCAGGCACCAAAAAAGAGGGAAAGCTGAAGTAAATTTAAATGCCATCAGGATATTAAGCAAATCATTGCCTTTTGATAAAAAGGCATCATCACCCTGTGTGTAAAAAGCTTGTGAAGTCTAAATGAGTTTGGAGATTTATGTTTTATTATATTTTTAAGAAACAAATTGTTTCATATGGTTGAGGAAATGCTGCCATTATTTTACATCAATTTCCAAAAAGCTTACCGAAGGTTGCAACCGGCCTTTTTCTGCCACTGTGCAGGCCAGTAGTTCAGACTCAGCAGATGTTACCAGGAACAAAATCCATGAAATCCTGGGGAAGAACAAGACAGGAGAGTTATCGAAAGGAATAAAATATGCAAGTAGATACTACAGATGCTACTGATTAATTTGTGGAGTTCAAGATTCCTGCTTCGGGCTTCCCTGGTGGCGCAGTGGTTGAGAGTCTGCCTGCTAATGCAGGGGACACGGGTTCGAGCCCTGGTCTGGGAGGATCCCGCGTGCCGCGGGGCAACTAGACCCGTGAGCCACAATTGCTGAGCCTGCGCATCTGGAGCCTGTGCTCCGCAACAAGAGAGGCCGCGACGGTGAGAGGCCCGCGCACCGCGATGAAGAGTGGCCCCCGCTCGCTGCAACTAGGGAGGGCCCTCGCACAGAAACGAAGACCCAACACAGCCAAAATAAATAAATAAATAAAATAAATTTAAAAAAAAAAAAAAAAAAGATTCCTGCTTCATCACCTTATACACTTAAGCAATTATACCTAAGAAGCCCGTTTTAGCCCTAAGTGAAGAACTTCATCAAAATCAGGATAAATATTTTGCCTGGGAAATTGGGGTATGAATGGAGAAGACATTTACATCCTGTGTTCTGGCACTCTCGGAAGATCTAATTAGACTCGTCGATGTGCAGACATAAAATGGGAGATCCCTCCTGGTGTCACTCCATAGAACCTGCACTAGGTGTTTTGATTTGCCAGAACAAGAGATCCAACTGAATTTGGTTGGGGGAGGAGCGGGGATGGTTGGATCACAAACTTGGGCTGGTCTTTAGTTCCTACCACAGTAATTTAGACTTCAGTTTGCTTTGAGATTAGCATAGATGCTTTTGCTGCAAAGTTGCTGGTTGACGTTTTTTGTTCCTCGTAGAAGTTATCATAGAACCGGAGGCAACGAAGAGGCAGCGTCAATGGGAAAGGGTGGGCAGAGGCAGGACGTGGGTCTAGATTAGACTTAGACAAGGTGTGTCGCCCTCAGCCCTCACTTTCCTTCTAAGTAAAAGGGGGAGTTTGGGCTCGAGGGGATGAGCTCTCTGGGTTTTTTCAACATCTGCCATTCTGGGAGTCTGTTCCAGAGAGTCAAGGTTAATCCTAAACCAAAACCTCCAGTAAGCTACTGGAGAGAGATGTATCTCGTTTCTGGAACTTGTCTCCAAGAGCTGGTCCCTCAGACCCTGGCAAAGACTCTGACCTCAGCCTGGGAAACCAAGCAGGGAGGGAGTCCGATGGCCGGGGTGTCTGGCATCTCTGTAACTCAACGTTCCATGTGGAGCAACCAAGGGATTTGTGTTGTCGTGTCGTTTTGAAAAGTATCTTAATTGATTAGCAATATTTTGTCTGTAAATTTGGAGTGTTTTTCATTCTGACCTGTTCTTTCAGTGACTCTACTGAAAAACAATTTGATCAATATAAAGACATTCAAGCTATGCAACACTGTTATTGTGTGTTGACATTTTTATTCTGATGTCTTGATTTCTGGAAATGTTTTCTCATTTTGTTTGCTTTTTTTTTTTTAAGTAAATGTTGACTCTCTTGGAGGAGAGTACTCTCTGTCATCTTCACCTTCCCTCTGGTGAAGGATGAGCATGGACGGCCTTGACCTTGTGTGGCAAGTTCTAGATCAGAATTAGATTCAGCTGTCATGACAACAGTAGCTTACACAAAGTAGAAGTTTCTTTACCCTCTCCCATGCAGGGCTGCCAGGTGGCTGCATGATCCCTAGGGTCTCAGGTTCCTTCTGACTTGTTACTTGGCCATTCCCAGTATGCAGCTTGTACATTGAGGTCCGCGATGGCAGCTCCAGTCGTGTTCACGTTCTAGCAGGCAGAATGGAGGAGAGGGGAGGAGAAAAGCAAGACCCTTCCCTTAGGGCGTGTCATGTGAATGTTGTACATCTCATCAATCCAAACTTACAGGGCCATACCTACCGCAAGGGAGTCTGGGAAAGATAGTTTTTATTCCAAGAAGCCATGTGCCTAACTAAAATTCAGGAGTTCTGGGAATTCCCTGGTGGTCCAGTGCTTAGGACTCGACGCTTTCACTGCCAAAGGCCTGGATTCGATCCCTGGTTGGGGAACTAAGATCCCACAAGCTGCATGGTGTGGTCAAAAAAAAAAAAAGAGAGCTCTAAAAAAATAAAATAAAAATTCAGGAGTTCTGTTTCTGAGAAACAAGGAAAGAATGGGTTTGAGGGACAATTAGTGGTCTCTGCCATAGCTCAACCCTTTGGTGTCACCTTTCTTGCCTCACGTTGTCCCTGAGGTAGACAACTTAAACTCCATCCAAGTATGGCATGGATCTAAAGCCAAAATCACATTTGAGTGATTTGTGGTCTTCTCCGTCAGCTCTGGGTGGCTTCTTGTGGTCTAATGACCTATAAACTCACTAAAGTTATTTTCTCCCAACATAGCCCATAAACAGCCGTGAAGTAGAAACAGGAAAACAGCCATTGAAAACTCATTCATAAGAGGAGAGAACAGGAAACATTGCTGCAAGGGGTTACCCAAGCCCACTGCAGGAATAATGAAGACACCTCTGGCCGGCCATCGAGTCCCTTGGATGGTCACCTGACAGCCCAGTCCCACTCTGGGAGGGACTCCTTGCCCACTGACCTCCCTGGCCACATCCAAGGTGGGGCTACAGAGCTTTTGTAGCCCTGCTTACTCCTGGGGAAGTTTGGGGGTGCCCAGGGTTGTGGTTTCTCTGCCAATAGAATTCCACCAAGTACCCACAGCCGAAGATCTGGTCTAGACCGGTGTTCTGTGCTCTGCCTGTGCTTCTTCTCAACTTGAAGGTAAAAACTTTGGGACCACCTGACCAAGAAGTTTGGGTGGGAAGGCAACACCCACAGTCTGATCTTTGGAGCTACTCGTTTGCATTTTCTGGCAGAGAAGTCTTGAAAATGGCTTGCTGCCCCAGCCTTGTCTCCTGCTAAGGCTGCCACTTCAAGGCCACTGCTCTTAATAGCTGCAGTTTGGAGAACAGAGGCTGTTGGCATTTTCTATGCTTCAAGATTTTAATCAATTTTATTACAGGCTAGAGACAGTGCCTCCCTTGGTAAAGCAGGATTGCCTTCCATCTCTGCTGCAGTCTGTCTGGCTCTAGCCCCAGTTCATCTCACTTTTATATGACTTTGTGAAAAGCAGCAAGGAGCAACATTCACACTTTTATCACTCTCCCACCATTTCTTCTATTGCCGTGACCTCTGTCAGCATGTGGTCCATCCAATTTCATCAAATGTGTAGCCATTATATAAAAGACAATATCTATTCTTGACATCCACTGCCTACCAATTCCACTAAGCCAGTACTACATTTTAGATGTTATTTGCAGCATCCCAGTATCAGTTATCAAATTCTGAATCCAAAAGCCAAAGTAAAGGTGGTTGGAGCAAAGTTGAAGTTTATTTCTCACATAAACACAGGAGTGCAGAGCTGGTACAGTGACTCCATGATCATTGGGACCTACGCCCCTCCAATCTTCAACGTACACCTTCACCTCATAGTCCAGAATGGCTGATCCAGCTCCAGCCATCACATCCATGTTTCAGCCAGAAGAAAAGAGGAAAAGGGACAAAGAAAGAATGCCCCTTCCCTTTAAAGATAATTCCTGAAAGTTCCATAGACTACTTGGTTAACACACAGTTAGCCAGAACTTGATCATAAGGGTGCATCTAGCTGAAAAGGGGTGAAGGAATGCAGTCTTTACTCTGGATGGCACTCTACCCAACCAAAATTCAGGAGTTTTATTATTGAAGAAAGGGAAATGATTATTAGGGCACAATTAGCAGCCTCCCCTACAGATTCCTTGACTTCAGATCTACTGAAGGACTGACATATGAGGAGTTAACACTGCTCAAGACCCAGCACACAAGAACAAGTGCAATTATGTCACTTAAGCAAAACTGACCCACCACCCTGAAGAACAGCACTGACAGCTCCTAACGTGATCAGCACTCATCCATTACATACGTGAATCATTTGAATAAGAACAGACTGATAACAAACTTAACCTCTTTTCTAGAAACTCCAGATCCCCACCATTCCCCAACCCCAAATTATAGAGGTCATTCTTCTTCTATGGCCACCCTTTTATCCTTTGCTAGTTAGTCCCTACGCCTCCAGATTCCTCTCGTGGTTGAGGAAGGCACCAGACTTTCTCCTTAGGCTGCCCCAGGGCTTCCAACATCATTATCCGAAACAGAGGAAGAGCCAGAAAAGAAGACTTGTTGGGACGCAGTGGCAGAGGTCCGGGGAGGAATGGTGGCAGTGAAGACAAGGTAGGTGGTCGTAGTCCAGACATATGTAAGAGGAAGGAGTATGGCTTGATAACTGATGGGTGTGCCAAGGGAGGAGCCAAGGATGGGGCCAGTTTCAAGGTTGGGCAACTGGGTGGGTGTGGAAGCTGCAAACAAGGAGAACTAGGTGTGGAGAAGATGAAGAGATTGTTCTTTGGCTCTGAGGTCTAACATTAGGGACACATGTAAACCAGTCAGAGGAGTCTCACACAGCTATACCTGAACATGAAAATTTATTCTTAAAAATGGTGTAGACATTTCTGGTTCCTGAGCACTGCAAACAGCCACAGTAGATGTCTTCTGTGCCATTCTTGTTTGAATGTTAGTCCATTCAAATGATTTCTGTAATCAAATCCAGTTATTAAAATAGCCCATCTGGGGTGAATATGCAATTGTCATAGTCTCCTCAGGCTGCAGTGACAAAATACCATCGACTGGGTGGCTTAAACAGCAGACATTTATTTCTCACAATTCTGGATCCCAGGAAGTCCAAGATCAAGGTGCCCACAGATTCGGTTCCTGGTGAGAGTTCTCTTCCTGGCTTGCAAACAGCTGCCTTCTTGCGGTGTCCTCACGTGATAGAGCAAGCCCCGATGTCTCTTCTTTTTATAAGGGCACTAATCCCATCATGGGGGCCCCTCATGACCTCATCTAAACCTAAATATCTTCCAAAGGTCCCATCTCCTGATACCATCACATTGGGGGTTAGAGCTTCAACATAGGAATTTGGGGGAGGACACAATTCAGTCCATAGCAGCGAATTCATATATTTGATCATAATTGTAACCAGAGGTCCAAGTTCTGAACTTCCCCACCCCTCCTCTGCCTGCCTGAACTCTCGGAGACCTCACTCTCCCCTAGAGCCCCACAAGCAAGACAGACGAAGGGGGCAGCACACTGGGGCTAAGGAGAGATCCCCAACCTCGGTCTGGACGTCAGCCTCTGCTGGTCGGTGGTCTCAGCACAGGTGTTATGCATGATTTTCCTTAGTAGTGTTCAGTGTTACCCTGGCCCCCTCCAGCCTGAGGGAACAACGCTTCTCCTTCCTGAGAGGGTGGGGTAGTGGGATGGGGCAGGAGCAAGGGAATACCCTCTTTCAGCCCCCATCAGCAGTACCCACCCCAATGCATTTCCAGAGTTATGCATCCCACCCCTCAGCCAGGTGGCTCCTGGGCAACCTCACATTTTTGGCATCTCTGTTCTTCCATTGATGACGATATGAATCATATTGTGCCCAGTTGTGCCCAGCGGCAGTTGCAACCATGCTTCCTCACACTGACCAAGGGAACCATTCGGCCATCTGTCCTGCCCTGGAGCCCGAAAGAAAACCCCTCAGTGCTTGACGGGTTTCTGGCCTAGGCTGAAACCCTCTACCCCACCTGGAACTCCATCCACTTCTCACTTGCACTTTGAGAAATGGGTCCATCATTCCTGTTGTCTTTCAGAACTGCTCATTTACCACCCAGTGCCAAGCCTGAGGCTCCGATTGAACGTTTTCTGAAAATAAGCCTCATGCCTCAGAGGCTTTAACTTCCATCCCATCATTTAATGCCAAGCAGACAGTTGTGAATAAAGGGAGGAAATGTCTCTCCCCTGCCCTCTTCCTGCTACACACACACACACACACACACGGAATACCCCAGGCAGGAAGGGGAAGGGTGGTAAGTGGTGCTCTAAAGTGGTATGGCCAGTATCAATGTCAAGATCAGATCTCGGAACTGGTCCCTGTGGACTCCACTGCGTGAACTGCTGACACCACAACACCACTGAACCCCATCCTGCTTAGGACACTGGATGAGCTGCCCCTGCAGCTGCCACCCTCAAAGAATGAACCCACACAGTCCCTGCTGCCTGTCATCTCTGAGTCCTGGGACAGATGCTTCTCACCGCCAGAACCTAGCTTATGAGCCCAGGCCTAGCTGCAAGGGAGGCTGGAAAGCAAACATGTGGCATTTTCAGGGTCTGTAATGGGAGATGCAGGAAGGGATCTCTGCCTTGTGTGGTAGAAGTGTTTCCAAATTTAGAAGCTGGATGACCAAAACCAAATGTCCACTATAATCCACTCCTTCTGCTTTCTAATACCTTTCCCATACTTCTAAAACATAACAGTGTGCCTGCCTGACATGGAATGACCATCCCTTATACAACTGAAAATCTGCTCACCCTTCCCCAAGAGGGGTCAACCAGGACGCTTATCAATTACAGCAGCAGCAACTCCTTTTCTCCTGGGTCATGATCTATCTCAATTTCCTATACTATATAGACTAAATTGTATATGACAGCTATCAGCATACCCTATAAAACAGTACAGGAAAAAGAAAGGGGAGAAGAAAAATTAGATTAAATATTTTAAAATATACACGGCACAGCCAGGAAAAAATACAACAGAACTACATGATGTGTAAAGGCATTGCCCACAGAGCAGACCTGTCTGGACTCTGTCCAGAGTGTGAGGTCAGAATGACCTTCAGGGCTCTGGCCAGGAACTTAGCTCTTAGATTTCACCTTAGACACCAGGTGCATGGTTTTGGTTGCAGTGAGAGACCTACCTGGCAAAGGCAGAGGCGTGTAAATGAGAACAGGCTTGATGGTAATCAAGACCAGTAAGTCAGTTTCTAAACAAAAGGTATGCATGCTATTTATGAACTAACCATAAAAACTCAGAAACCTGAAACAAAAACAACTGAGAGATGCCTAGAAAAATACATTCTAAAATTTAAAAGGTTAGAGTCCTTCAGCAGTCCCTTGTTTCTTGTACTAAATCTGGGTTGTCCTCAATAACAAAGAGCTTGTAGGAATTCTAATTTTGGCTTATGCAGGCATTGTCCAAAAGCACAGGGAGAGCTGATCCCTTCCCCACAGATGCCCCCACCTCCAAACGCCTTTATTTCTATATTTTACCACTTAAATAAATTGGCGAGCCCTCCCCCACAAATTTTTCTATCATCTTCTTTCTGCCTCATCTCAGGAAAAGCTCTCCTCTCTCTTTTCTTCGTAACATAAAGAACTAAATAAAGAAGTTCATAACAGGATTCTTCATAAAGGATTAAAGGTGGAAACCACCCAAATGTCCATCAGCTGTTGGATGGATAAACAAAATGTGGTCTAGCCATACAGTGGAACATTATTTGGCCATAAAAAGGAAAAAAGTTCTGATACATGCTACAACATGGATGAACCTTGAGAACACACTAAGTGAACAAAACCAGACACAAAAGGTCACATATTGTATGATTGCATTAATTTGTGTTGTTCAGAAAAGGCAAATTCATAGAGACAGAAAGTAGATCAGAAGTTGCCAGGGGCTGGGAAGAAGAAGGGCGAGGAGTAACTGCTAATGAGTATGGAGTTTCTTTGGGGGGATGATGAAAATGTTCTGAAATCAGAGAGTGGTGATGGTTGTACAATGTGGTGAATAAATTAAAAACCACTGAATTGCACACTTTGAAATGGTGACTTTTATGTTAAGTGAATTTCATCTCAATTTTTTTTAATTTTATTTATTTATTTATTTAATTTATTTATGGCTGTGTTGGGTCTTCGTTTCTGTGTGAGGGCCTTCTCTAGTTGCAGCAAGTGGGGACCACTCTTCATCGCGGTGCGCGGGCCTCTCACTATCGCGGCCTCTCTTGTTGCGGAGCACGGGCTCCAGAAGCGCAAGCTCAGCAATTGTGGCTCACGGGCCTAGTTGCTCCGCAGCATGTGGGATCTTCCCAGACCAGGGCTCGAACCCGTGTCCCCTGCATTGGCAGGCAGACTCTCAACCACTGCACCACCAGGGAAGCCCCATCTCAATTTTTTAATTGTTAAAAAAAAACAAGCTAAACTAAAAAACAGGTGGTTGCAGATGTCAAAACGATAAAACCATTTGCAAACCCACCAACCTAGCAACTCCACTTCTGGGAACCTGACCTAAGGGAATAATTTAAAGGTTTTGTCTTATGATATCAAGACAGTTTTTAAGTATGTCCTTGCAGTGAGATGTTTTTATAATAGTGAAAATTTGGAAACAAGCTCAATGCTCATCAGTCTGAGTCTGGTTCAATAAAGTTTGGTGCATTTTTGTTATGGGATACTGGGCAGCTCTGAAAGTTGATGTAGATATCCACACACAGAAAGAATCTTGTGATATTTTGATAAGTAACTCAGGATGCAGAATAGTATTACTGTGTGATTCTAACTATAGATAAAGTCAGTATATTGTGATGGCCAAGAATACAGATTCGGGAGCAAAACAACCTAGATTCAAATCCTAGGTCCTCACCATTTGCCAGTTTTAAGTCCTGGGGTTAGATAGCTAACTCCTCTGAGCCTGTGTTTTCTAACCTTTCTGTGCTTTTCTAAGCTTCAGTTTTCTCATCTATAAACTGGGGATAATAATACCTATGTCATAGGGTTGTTGTGAAGAGTGAGTTATTATGTGGAAAATTAGACCATTCATGGTGCATAATAAGTGCTGTCTTGGCTGTTACCGTTTTAGATAGATAGATAGATAGATGACAGATCAAAGAGACAGATAAAACAGATCAAAGATAAATAGATACATACATAGATAAATAGATACACAGATGATAGCAAAAAGTCAGAGAGGGGGTGGGGAATCCCAATATGTTAAGAGTGGCTGTCTCTAGGGATAGGGTAGTAGCTGGATTTCCTTTTCTTTTTGCTTATCAGTATAGTCTAAGTCTCTGCAATGAACACACATTACTCTAAAAATTACTATATAATTTTTAAAAAGCTGGAATATTGCTACTGATGCACATATACCGAAGAAATGAAAAACATTAAACTTTGCAGTGAAATTAAATGTAAGAATCAGACTTTAACTCCTCCTTGTGTCAGACAGGATTCTTCTGATTGAAAGTGACAGGAAGCCAACTCAAATTAGCTTAAACCAAAAAGGAGGACTCCTAGGCAGGACACTAGGGCAGTGTCAGAAGGGAAGGAAGACTTCAGGAAGTAGGACAGCTCAGTGGAGGGATTGGATTCTTAAATCCTTTTGTTTCTGCTTCTCTCAGCCTTCATTATCTTGATGCCTTCAAATGGCCTGGTAGATGGCTGATCCCCATAGCTCCAAAACCAGAAAGGAACGAGCGTTCTCTCCATGCCTATTCAGGGCTTCTCAGGGGAGCATTCTGATTCAGGTTAAGGGCCCGCCCCTTGGACCAATCACTGCGACCCTGGGGTTGGTCAGTGAGTCACAGCCCCATCCCCACAGAACTCGACTGGACTCAAGAGTGGGAACAGCTCCCCAGAAAAAGAAAGAGTTATTCTGAGTAAAGGCGAAAGGGCCCTGACAATTAGGTCAGGCCCTATAATGAACCTGTCACTGGCCAAAGCACTTGATATGCTGGCCTCATTGCATAAACACCTGGAGAGTGTCCAGAGGCCTCCTCCAGAGTCCCCAAAGTTACAAATTCCTGCCTCTTCTTATTCCAATTTAAACTGTATTACGTCAAGGACCCGTCTTCAAGAAAGATCTTTCAATCTGTTTCTACTTTGATTGACATCACTATCAAACAGTATTCTACTGGTTAATGTTGCAAATATGATGTGGATTAAATGGATAGGTCAATTTGGAATTCCAAACCTTCATCAGAAGATGACCTGTTTTTTTTTCTTTTTTAAGATTTTTTTTTGACGTGGACCATTTTTTAAAGTCTTTTTTGAATCTGCTACAATACTGCTGCTGTTTATGTGTTTTGGTTATTTGGCCATGAGGCATGTGGGATCTCAGCTCCCCGACCAGGGATCAAACCTGCACCTCCTGCATTGGAAGGCAAAGTCTTAACCACTGGACCACCAGGGAAGTCCCAGAAGATGACCTGTTTTAACACACCTCTTCCTTTGCGAGCTGGAGACAGCCTGTATTTGCCCACTACTCTAAGGAGGAGGGTCTGTTCGCCTAGGACTCCCACCAGTGTCTTCTTGCCTCAACCCCCCACCAACCCGGCAGGAATGTGACAACTTCTACCCTTAGCAATTCCTGCAGTTAGTTCTATCTTTTCTTTTCCTCATATCCACATGCCACACGCCTTCCCAGTCGTCCAGGTCCAGCTGAAATGCCCTCTCCTCCAGGAAGCCTTCCTTGCTTGCCCCTTCCTGAACTGGAGCCATGTTTCCTCCTCTGTGATGGCTTGGAATACGATGCCTCTCAAGTCACTGGTCATGCTCATCTTATCTCCCTACTGGAGAGAGAATCATGCTTTGTTCATCTCTGTGCCCCTAAGGACACACACATAGTGATAAGCAGTTACCAATAATACCTGTTGAATGGATGCAGGCCAATACCCTTTACATGGCTGATCTCAACTAGGATCCTGTGCTCCCTAACACTGCTCCTCTTCTATGTTACTTTACACCCTATCACCCTTATCCCCATGGCAACAAGTTTTTAGAGGGGATAGGGCAGATGGAAGAAAAAGATTTCTAGATCTGATCACATAAAAATTCAGAATATCATAAACACAATAAAAAGGCAGTCAAGAAACTGCGAGGGCTTCTCTGGTGGTGCAGTGGTTAAGAATCCACCTGCCATGCAGGGGACATGGGTTGGAGCCCTGGTCCAGGAAGATTCCATATGCCACGGAGCAACTAAGCCAGTGAGCCACAACTACTGAGCCCACATGCTACAACTACTGAAGCCCGCACGCCTAGAGCCCGTGCTCCGCAACAAGAGAAGCCACCGCAGTGAGAAGCCCATGCACCGCAACGATGAGTAGACCCTGCTCGCCGCAACTGGAGAAAGCCCGCGCCCATCAACAAAGACCCAACGCAGTCAAAAATAAAATAAATTTAAAAAAAAAGAAACTGGGAAAAATATTTGCAACAAATATGACAAATTCAAATAAGAGATGCCACTTTTAGCTTAAACTTGGCAAAAATAAAAGTTGTGGTTTTGAAGCATATTTAATGACAATTTTATCGAAAATATTTGAACAGAGAAAAGCCTAGAGAGTCAACACCATTTTAATAGTGATTAGATCAAATTTTTGTGATTATGGGTTGTTCTAAGTTTTGCTCTTTTCCAATTGTTTGTAATAATTAATAAGCATGACATATATAACCGTAAGAACAGAGAAACAGATGCCACCTTTTGCTGAATTCCCTATAAGATAAAACTCCATGTTGCCAAGGACGTGGTGAGATGAGGATGTTGGAGTATAAATGGGTACAACCAGGAGGACAGGATATATTAAGTACATACTAACAGTGTATATTAAGAACTTTAAAAATGTTGATATTCTTTAGCTTAACTTCTATATCTAGCTATTGACTTAATGATTGGAATAAAACATGACTAGGAAAAACTACTTTTCGTCATTGATTCTAATGATTAGAATAGAAAGTGCCTAGGAAATCAGACAGATGGAAACAATGATTTACATAGAGCAATATTCATTGCAGAGCTTCCTAAAATGTGAAAAAACTGGAAACAACTAAATGTCCATTATCAAGGATATGGGTTAAGTAAATTATGGTCCTATAATGGAATAGTATGCAATCATGAAATGCCATTTGTAAAGTATATTTAAATAAGATGAAAAATGGTTATGATATAATGTTCAGTGTAAAAACTCAAAAAAACCTAGATCAGTAGTGTGATCTCCAAGGTATGTACATGTGTATGTGCATACACATAAAAAGGGACTCAGAAGATTGTTCCAACATGTTAACAGTGAATATCTCTGGATTTATGAATTATGGGTGATTTAAGGTTTTTTCATAATTACCATGTATTTTTTATAATCAGAAAAAAATAATTTTTATAAGGTCCCCATGATTTTTAACTAGTCACAGGTTTAACTAGTCACAACCTAGCTTCACAAATGCACATCACTTTGACCCAGCAATTCGAACTTTAGGAACAGATTGCTCATGTACATCCAATTATTCACAACAGCACTGTAATGGCCAAAGACTGGAGACAACTTGAATGCCCAGCATAGAGGTCTAGTGAGGTTAATTATAATACAGACTTACAATGGAGTCTTCTGCAGTCATAAACAAGAATGAGGAAGACTTCCCTGGTGGCGCACTGGTTAAGAATCTGCCTGCCAATGCAGGGGACACGGGTGCGAGCTCTGATCTGGGAAGACCCCACCTGCCACGGAGCAACTAAGCCCGTGTGCCACAACTACTGAGCCTGCGCTCTAGAGCCTGCAAGCTGCAACTACTGAAGCCCGTGCGCCTAGAGCCCGTGCTCCGCCGCAAAGACAAGCCACCGCAGTGAGACGCCCACGCACCACAACTAGAGGAAGCCCGCGTGCAGCAACGAAGGCCCAACACAGCTAAAATTAAATAAATAAATTTATTTTAAAAAAGAATGAGGAAGCCCCTTATTGTTTTGTCATTATTATTATTCTATACTTGTATACTGTTCTAGAATATTAATCATAGTAAATATTCTATACTATTATTGTATTATTATTATTCTATACTAATATAGAATGCACTCCAAAATAAAGTGTTAAATGAAAACAGCAAGATAACAACAAGGTGTAGAGGAAACTTCCAATTGCGTAGAAAGGGAGAAACGAATATGTATGTATACAGATAGATAGACTTGTCTATAACTATATCTATAGACACTTGCTCCTATAGGCACAAAGTAAGTGTGGAAGTTACACAAGAAACTGGAACACTGGATGCCTCTGAGGGGGGCACAGAGGTCGGAGAGAGATGTTTTACTCTAGACCCTGTGGTACATTTTGAATCAGGAACTGTATTGCCTATTCAACATTAAGTAATGCATAAAACTAGAATCGAAATGAACAACCACTGTTTCCTTAGCACCATTGTTAAGAGCTTGGATGGTGGATTCAACTTGCCTCAATTTAAATCCCAACTGCATTGCTTGATGACTGTGTAAACATTAGGGAAATTTCTTAATGGCTGTAAGCTCCTTCTCCTAAACCACATAATAGAGGGTGATAATAACTCCTGCCTAGAGGGATTGCTGTGAGGATTAATGAGATTATTAAATGAGGGCTAAATGAGATAATCCATGCAAAGTGATTTATTTTATACATAACATTTTATTTTTATTCCTTGACTGCCTTGGGGATGGCCTGTCCGCAGGTCAATCAGAATATTCCCTGCCTCCCCAGAATGGGACCTACTGCATGAGCTTGTGCAGATCGAATGAGTTAATATAGTTGAAACCCCTGAAACCGTGCCTAGTTCATAGGGAAGTTTAACAACTGTTTTTCACAGAAACATCCTTTAAAAGGACAGTCCCATTTCTCCCTGACATCTCTGAATTCACGGGCTCCCTTTATTTCAATAATTTTATTATAGCTTTCCTAGAATTTCTATGTAGACACTTTTTAAGCCCGTGTATTCTTTTCTCATACAATTCTGTTCTGGCTTTAGGCTTAAAGTATCTGTTCCTTCCTTTCTTTATCTCTTCAAACATTTTAAACCTGCTTGTTTTAAAGTTTCTTTCAGGTTGTTTTATCATCTTTAATTCTTGGGGTGCAACGTCTTGTGCTAGTTGCAGCTGCTGACTGCTTGGGGCTTATGTCCTCACGTGGGTTATACATGGATCACAAGCCCATCTTCATGGGGTTTCTGTGAGCACCCCGGACTCCTAACTGTGGAAGTGTCCCTATCCTGGAACTTCATGGAACCTGAGGTCCCCCGAGTTTTACCAGTTCTGGACAAGTTTTAACTTGTTCACTTGGAATCCACTTGGAAACCTCATACCATACAAGTGATGGGCACTCAGACTCCACATCAGCACGTTGCCCAGAGTCAGGAGGTAAGGTTTTCTCGTTCTGCTCCCACAGTGAGGCAGCCTTGGTGACTCCTTGCTTCTTTAAGGCAGGTAACTCATTTTCATCTCCCTGAGAGCACAGAGCCAGTGGCTGCACTCCCCTCACAGGCAGGTATGAAATCTCCTGCCCCAAACCCTCAGCTTTAATATACTATTAGCCCCTGCCTTGAGCTCTGCCTGATCAAGGTCGTGGCATGCTTGCTTCATGGAGGGGGATATATCCATGAATCCATGATTATGCCAATATCCAAAGAGAGAAATGGGGCCTAGAAGCTTCAAGATGAGGCTGGGAGAAAGAAGCAGAAAGCTTCTGGCCTAAGTAACTTCCTGGAAAATCAATTTTCAAAAACAAAAGACACAACCCTGTGGAAAACCTCAAACACCTCTGTATTGAAAAGGGATTGGGAGGAAACATCCCCAAATGTTACCTGACCTGGTTTTAGTGTTAGAAAAATGAATAAATTTTCTTTCTACTCTTCTATATTTTATCCCTTTTCTATTCCCCCTTACCTTGGAGAACAGAAATCATAAGCCATTTTTTAAAGTGTTTTCGTACTGATCACGTTGTAATGTATGGAAATTTTGAATCACTATGGTGTCCACCTAGAATAACATAGAATTGTAGGTTAATTATACTTCAATTTAAAAAAAAGAACATGTAATCACAGTTTTCTAATAGGTTCTTCAGTGAACAATGCTTATGTTGTTCAAATTAGTGATGCAAACACTAATTATTGACATAATTAAAAGTAGGATAGGGGCTTCCCTGGTGGCGCAGTGGTTAAGAATCTGCCTGGCAATGCAGGGGACACAGGTTCGAGCCCTGGTCCGGGAAGATCCCACATGCCGCGGAGCAACAAAGCCCGTGAGCCACAACTACTGAGCCTGTGCTCTAGAGCCCGTGAGCCACAACTACTGAGCCCACGTGCCACAACTACTGAATCCCGCCCGCCTAGAGCCTGTGCTCCGCAACAAGAGAAGCCACCGCAATGAGAAGCCCGTGCACCACAACGAAGAGTAGCCCCCGCTCGCCGCAACTAGAGAAAGCCTGTGCACAGCAATGAAGACCCAACGCAGGCAAAAAATAAATAAAATAAAATAAAATAATTTTTTAAAAGTCTTTAAAAAAAAAGTAGGATAAAATTTGGGGGAGAGGATGAGGAAAGAGAGGTGGAGTTATTAAATCTTCATCCCTTGTAACATTTACCGTTTAAAAATTGCTTTTTCTCTTTTCTTATTATTGTATCTATATGAAATGATACGTGTTAACTAAACCTATTGTGGTAATCATTGTACAACATATGTAAATCAAACCATCATGCTGTACCCCTTAAACTTATACAGTGATGAATATCAATTATTTCTCAATAAAACTGGAAAAAAATAAGGTGATTTTCCAATCAGCTACAGCAGGTTGCTAAGGTGACAGCATCGAACCACTTCCTCCTGTCAGAGGTTGGTGAAAAATCAGGGAGGGGCTGAACAGGTCTGTGCTTGGAAGTGGAAGGACTACGTTGGAGTCCCAGCTCTGTCACGTATTCTCTGGACCAACCATGAAAGTAACACCTCTTGGAGTCTTCTTCTCTCCTCTGCAAGTGGAGATCTGTTCATCAATTCATTCATTCCACAGCTGCTTATTGAACATGTGATTTGCGCTCAGCGCTGATGCAGGAACCGGGATGACCGTAAAGAACCAGACAGAAGCACACTGGAAGCTCATGTTCTAAGGCAGCATGGTCCCACAGAACTTTCTAGCATGACGGAACTGTTCTCTGTCTCCACTGTCCAGTATGGTAGCCACTAGACACACAGGGCTACTGAGCACTGAAATGTGAGCAGTGTGACTGAGGGACAGAATTTTGATATTTTATTTAAGTATAATTAAATTTAAGAAGACACAGGCCTGCTGGATTTAAAATAGATAACCAACCAAGACCTACTGTATTGCACAGGGAATTCTGCTCAATATTCTGTAACAACCTAAGTGGGAAAAGAACTTGAAAAAAGAATAGATACTTGTATATGGGTAACTGAATCACTTTCCTGTACACCTGAAACTAACACAACATTGTTAATCAACTATACTCCAATATAAACTAAAAATTAAAAAAAAAAAAGCCACAGGAAGCTAGTGGCTACCGAACTGGACAGCATCATAAAAGGCAGATAATGTCTCTTGTCTTATCTCCTACAGTTTGTGAGAGGGTCAAAGCAATGTAAAAATGCAGCTGTGGGCATCCTCAGACGTGAAGTTGTACCGTGCCTCCCTCAGATGGAGCCGGAGGAAGCTCAGGTGTGGGGACTTTTGAGATCCAGAGGCTGTTATTAAGGGCCCAGGAGATGAAAGAAAATACTCAAAGTGCTGGGCGCGTGGTCTGGGAGCACCTGCCCCACGGGCAAGCTGAGGTGTCCCTATGGAGCACAGCATGTACTGAGGGAACAAAAGGTAACTAAACCGGTCCCAGGGACACCTGACTGCTTGCCGGCTCCCTTCTCTCTCCTGCTTGTGGCCCCAGGTCCCTGCTTTCTTCCTGTGGTCCGACGTCTGGGGTTCAACTTCCCTTGAAAACAGGCTGGGCCAACCCACGTGGCTTCATTCCACACATACCCACTCTTTCCTCTGCTTCCTTCAACACTTCTTTCCAAATGAAGCTGGTTTTCTCCTTAGCCAGGAACACAGGGACAGCAGCCCTGCTTCCTTGCTTGACACAGTGTTCTGATTCTTGCCTTTTCCTTTCACCTGGGTTTTCAGGGGCTTCGTTTGCACTGAGACCACCCTTTATAAATATACTGGAGTCCTTACTCACAAAGCTGACCCATCCCCCCACTAGCCCTGCTGAAGGGGAGGCCCTAAAGCCACGAGCCTTCCCCACCCCCTATGCCAACAACCACAGCTGACTGAACTGGAGGTGGGTCCCTGACCCAAAGTCAGCCAATCTCAAGGTTTGTTGGCAGCCTATGAGGTGGCTTGACTTGAAAAGGTGAGCTGGGCCAATCAAACGCTCTCTTGTAGGAACTGGTGCAGAAATACCCAGAGAATGAGCGAGTTAGCGGTGGAAGATGAAGTTGAAAAGATGTTTTGAGATGGCATCAGGACCACCAGAGGTCATGGAAAGCCTGGCTTGTCAGGAAGCAGTCATGCAGAGAAGATGCAGGGGAGTGATGAAAGAGACGAGAACAGCTGTCCTGATGACTCTAGTTCCAGCCTTCGTGACTGAAGACACCTGAGAAATCTCTTGTGCGGTAACTTGTCGTGTATCATAGATTGGCTTTCCTGGAAGTGGGCTCTGAGAAGGAGGGTTGCATGCAGAGGAGTGACTGGGGATGTTTTCAAGAGATACACCCATAAGAAAGTGAGGAGAGAAGGACTGGATTGGGGAAGAAAGAGGAAATGCAGGTGCAACTGAGCCTCAGGTGATCCTCTGGGGACTTCTGGAGCCCTTCAGAGTTGCCCCAAAATTGAAGCAAAGGGGCTTGGCTTTTTACCATGCATTAGCCAATCATTGGCCATGGACCACCCCTAGGAGGGAGCGGAACCTGGAGGCAGGCAGTTCTCTACAGCTGAAGGCAATTCCCACTGAGGTGTGTGGCTGATAGCCATCAATAGCCACTCTTTCCAGCACCTGGGGTACAGGTACGAGGGTACCGAAAAGGGGATCTGGGTGGAGCAGCACAGTACCTGTGTGACACATCTCACCACACACACACACACACACACACACACACACACACACACTCATGGTTCCTTGAGGGCAGAGATTACGTCCTGTTTTGTTTCTCACTTCTAGCCTGGCACCTGGTACAGGGTACTGTTAGATTTAGATTCAACAGGTATACATTGAGCATCTATACCTTGCCAGGCACTGTGCTAGGCATACTATATGGATTATCTCACAGAATTCTCAAGATGGTTTGTAAAATGCAAATCTTTGTAAAGTACAAATTTTTAGCAAAAGTAAAATTTGAATCCAGGATTTGATCCAGGGCTCTTGTCAAGACACCATGTATGGCCAAGAGAGCTAATTGCCTACCCAATACCCATTCTCGTCTTTTTCCTTATTGATGGAATCCTGATTTTTATTTGGGGATGACTTGCGCCCAGCTAAAAGACTACATTTCCCCACTCTCCTTGTGCTTAAAGGGTGGCCAGTGAGACATAAATAGACATCATTAGATGAGCCTTCCAGGAAGTTCTTGGAGAGGAGGCATTGACTCAACTTGAAGACTCACCCTTTTCCCTTCCCACTTTTTTCCTCCTCCCTGAAAGTGGACATGATGTCTGAAGTTGCAGCAACCATCTTGGTGTGAAGATGGAAGCCACACTCTCGAGGTGGCAGAGCAGAAAGATAAAGGGAGCCTGAGGCATCACAGTTTCCCCAGCAGTCTTAGAAGGTCCATTTCCATCTGTTTAAGACCCTTGTTAGTTTAGAATCTATACTTCCTTACGGATATATTAGATTAGAGTTTATTATTCTGTTATCTTGTAGATATAACCCAACATTGCATTTGGATAACATCGTCCATGGAATGGAAATACACTTTTGCCACAGTTGGAAATTCTAATAGACAAATAAGAAGGTTTTTTAAAAAGTATTGGAATGCTTAGTTCCCATGCTAACATATGACATATTTCAGATTGAAGTAATAATAGTAACATCCTACTTTTATTTAGCTCCTGTGGAATGTGCACCATCTAATTTGGTCTTCATAATTTGGTCCCTGTGTGAAATAGACAGGGAAATGCTACTTTCGCAATTTATTAATTAAAGAAACAAATTCAGAGATTCTTCAAATCTTGGGCCAATAAAGGATCTTAAACAGTGTGATCATGTCAATCTCATACTCAGTGTCTTTCAGTTTTCTTCTTCCCTACAGAATAGAATCCAAACTTCTTAGATGACATTTAAGGACTTTAAAAACAGGATCCCAGCCTATTTCTTCTACTTTATCTTCTCCCAACATGAATCTGCATCAGATAGTATTGCTCCCAGCTAAAGGAGAAGAAGATGGGATTGACAATTGAAACTTAGCCTGAGTTCCCTCCAAAAATGGAGACTGAGACAAGGACTTGAGTGCAGATAGTTTATTTGGGAGTTGACCCCAGAAGAGTGAGGTACAAGAGAAAGTGAAACAGGGAGAGAGGAAAAGCCAGTTTAAAGAGTATGTTATTAAGTTGGTCACCACTGGGCCTCAATCCTGCCAGGGCCGCCTGAGTAGCACACAGAACTCTTCTTGGAATTGCCTGCTCTAGAGTCAACAAGAAGTATTTCTCCATTGACTCCCATCCCCCACTATTTGATGGTTGCCCCAGAAGGCCTTAACTCTCCCATCTTTCTGGTCCGCACATGTGTGAATGCCAACCATCCCATGTGGCGGCACTGGAGAAGCCTTGGGGCAGAAAAATGAAAGGCATGTGGCTTGTCCCTGAGGTGAGATGCTGTCAGGCCAAAGTGAATTAAAAACCCACACAGAAGTCTTTTTCCAGTTCTAACTAAATAAGTTTCTACTGGACAAATTAACCCTCAGACAACAGCTATGCGATCTGGGCATGATAAAAATAGCAGCTCCCTGGAGGCACTAGAGGGGGAGCAGAAACAGGTAGGTTCTGGTGCAGGGTACACTTGCAAAGGTGGGAAGTTGTACACAGTGCTTTCCCATTTTCACAACGCCCACTTTACAATGTAAAATAACCCAATGTGTGATGGACCAGGAAAATGCAACACATTCTCAAGAGAAAAGAAAATCAACTGAAAACAGCTCCAAGATAATCTAGAAGTTAGATGAGAAGAATTTTTTAAATGGCTATTACAGAGCTATTCTCTACGAAATAAAACAAAATATACTTTCAGTGAATGAACAGATAGAAAATCTCAACAGAGAATGAAAAATCAAAATGATTTTTTAGATGAAATGGAAATTCTAGAAATGAAAAACACAATATTTGAATTTTTAAAAATGTAATGGATGGACTTAAGAGCCAAATGAAAATAACAGAGGAAAGAGAAGTGAATTTGACCATAGAGCAATAGAAATTATGTAATATGAAGAACACAGGGAAAAATATGTTCTTTTAAAAAGAGAACAGCAGGTTTTTGGGTTTTTGTTTGTTTGTTTGTTTGTTACATTTTACTTGTTTATTATGTTTTCTCCATCAGAATGAAAGATCCTTGAGGGCAGGGACTTTTGTCTGTATTCCCTGATACCTAGAATTGTCTAACATATCAAATGGTCTACCATATACATAATTGGAGCTCCAGAAGAAGAGGAGAGAAAGAGAATGGAGTAGAAGAACATTTGAGGAACGGCTGAAATTTTCCCAAATTTGATTAAAAACATGAACTTACAGATTCAAGATGCTCAGTGAACATCAAGCAGGATAAACATGAAGAAGGCCATGCTGAGCCACATCATAGTCAACTGTTTAAAGCCAAAGATACGGAATAAATCCTGACAGAGGTAAAAGGATAACAACAGATTGCATATAGGAAAAACTGACCTTCTTTGTAGACATCATGACTGTGTACACAGAAAATCCTAAGGAATATAGAAAAAAAGAAAAAAGCTATAGACTTGTACGTGAATCCAGCAAGATTGAAGGATTTAAGGTCAATATACAAAAATCAATTGCATTCCTATGTACTGAAATGAACAATTAGAAAGTGAAATTTAAAAATCAACTCCAGGGACTTCCCTGGTGGTGCAGGGGTTAAGAATCTGCCTGCCAATGCAGGGGACATGGGTTCAAGCCCTGGTCCGGGAAGATCCCACATGCCGCAGAGCAACTAAGCCCATGCACCACAACTACTGAGCCTGCGCTCTAGAGCCCGTGAGCCACAACTACTGACGCCCGCATGCCTGGAGCCCATGCTCCGCAATAAGAGAGGCCACCACAGTGAGAGTGCTGCGCGCGGCAAGGAGGAGTAGCCCCTGCTCGCGGCAACTGGAGACAGCCTGCACGCAGCGGCAAGGACCCAACACAGCCAAAAATTAATTAATTAATTAATTAAAAAAAATAAAAATAAAAATCAACTCCACTTACAATACACGATAATGTTACTATAATCAAGTCGGTGATGTACTCACGTGAAGGTCAATGGACACAAAAAATCAATGGAAGAAAAAAAATCAATGGAACAAAATAGAGATTTCAGAAATAGACCCATTCTAATGTGGTTAATTGATTTTGACAAAGATGCCAAGATATTCAAAATGGGGGAAGGATAGGCTTTTCAACAATTTTACTGGAACAACTGGATATCGATAAGGATATCTCATCTATCAAACCATACAAAAAAAGTAACTCAAAAGAATTCCTAGACCTGGGAATTCCCTGGTGGTCCAGTGGTTAGGACTCAGCACTTTCACTGCCATGGCCTGAGTTCAACCCCTGGCTGAGGAACTAAGATCCCGCAAGCCTTACGGTGCAGCCAAAAAAATTGAGGATCTATTAACAAGAAAGAAGAAGATGGGAGACTGTATATTGGGTAGTCAACTTACAGTGTCTGTCACTTCACCCTAAACTCTATCCATAAAGAATACTTTTATTTCCCAACATATTCTAAGCTCTGCTATACATCCAGTTCTTAGCTCTTAACATCTGCTGCCTGGAATGATCTTGTACTTTGTCTTTACCTAACAAACTCCTTCTTCGCATTCAAAACTAAGGACAATTTTACCACAATTAAATACACACACACACACACACACACACACACATACACGCACACACACATACACACACACACATATATTTAAAAACTCAGGGCAGACATCATCTCCTTTGGAATGCCCATCCTCCTTCCCTCCCTCTCTCCTTAATGTGGATTAAATATTCCTCATCGTGAATACCTGAACTGCCTGAAAAGCACATCTAATGGATTGTCTATGAAACTTAAAAGCCAGCTACTTCCTTTTCTTCTCACAGTGGTACCAAGTCAAGAGACATGTCTCAGTGCCTTTGCATTTCCTGATTCTAATCCCTGCTGGACGCTTAGTTTTATTTCTGCCATTTGATTGTTGAAGACACCCCAAAATCCTTAAAATTCTTATGATAAATTTTCTTTTTTGTTTATGCTAACTCAAGCTGGTTTGTTACCTGAACCCAAAGAGTCATAATTAATACATGATCCCTTGTTCACTGGTATCATAGAATTCCTATGGGGGCAGAGAAACGTTAGTACTCACCAAGTATCTATGAGCTCCCCAACATTACTCAGCTTCCATGGAAGCTAGCTTAAGGATGGCCATGTGACCAGTTCTGGCCAATGGCCTATGAGTGGAAGTGATGTGTGTTACTTATGGGCCAAGGCAGTTAAGAGCCAATGTACCTCCTCCATCTTCTTTACCCCACTGTGACAATAATGTGTCCCATATGGTGTGACTATAAGTAGGAAGAGGGCCTCCTAACCTACACTGGACTTTGCATGAACAAAAAACCAAATTTTTTTCATGATAAGCTACTGAGATGTGGGTGGCAGGGGAAGGGGGTGTTAGTTGCAGGAGCTACCATTAATTACACCATTATATCCATTCAATTATAGCTCTGTGCTACTGGAGAGTATGATCTCTTTGAGGTCAGCAGCAGGTTTTCATCTTATAACTCCAGCACCAGCCCCTACAGGGCCTGGGACATAACATGTGCTCATTAAATGTGTGTTGAATGAATTACAAGTGAATGAATCATTCTATCTGATGTTTCAAAGTCTCAAATGAACACTTACTAGTAACCCGAGGAGTCTAGAAACTTCTAACTCCAAGCCGAGAGCTTTTTGTGGATCACCGTCATCATTGTGGATGGATGATGGGGACTGTGAATTAACTCCCAGAGTGTGGCAGTTCAGCACACAAGCTGTCTGTGTGTAGCTTTCTAGGACAATTATTCTGGTAAGTCATTTCTGGGAAAGGGCCCAAGAATGTACACACAGCAGAGGAGAAAGACGTCTTTAAACGCTGACTGCTTCTGTTGCTCTGGTCATGACACTCTGAAAACAACACAAGTCAGAAGCCTCCTAGGGGACAGAGGAGCATCTGTCCTTGCCAGAATGTCAACATTCCTGTTAAACAATTTCTCTGGAATTAACAAACGGGAAAGTGAGCAGGGAAATTCTTAAAATCCCACAATTAGAGTCAAAAAGTCAATGCAAGTTCAGGGTGGGGAAACAAATTTTGTGACAGCTTGTGTCTAAGTGTCTGAACTAACCACAAACTCAGTAATAATGAAGATAAAATTTGCTTTGCTATTGCCAATGTGATGAGTTTACTGTGTGTCAAGTACTGAAATGGATTTTATTTATATTTATTTTTTTTGGCTGTGTTGGGTCTTTGTTTCTGTGCGAGGGCTTTCTCTAGTTGCGGCAAGCGGGGGCCACTCTTCATCGCGGTGCGCGGGCCTCTTACTGTTGCGGCCTCTTTTGTTGCGGAGCACAAGCTCCAGACACGCAGGCTCAGTAGTTGTGGCTCACGGGCCTAGTTGCTCCGCGGCATGTGGGATCTTCCAAGACCAGGGCTCGAACCCGTGTCCCCTGCATTGGCAGGCAGATTCTCAACCTCTGCGCCACCAGGGAAGCCCTGAACTGGATTTTAGATACACGATTCTTTCTTAGTCCTTACAGTAAAGTGGCGAGGTACCTAATGCCCTTCCCATGTTAAAGGTGAAGAAAATGCGTTCAGAGTAGTTATGAGACTTGCTGAATGTCACAGAGCTAGTAAATGGTTAATATAGGATTCAAACCCAGGCTTTCTGAACTCCAAAGTCCATGCTCTAGACTCTCAGATGTGGTCACTGTGATACTTTTATTTGAAAGTCTCAGAAACCCGTTGTGAACTGGTTTAGACAAGGGACTTTATTGGTTCACAGAATCCAAGAGGATTAAATGACAATCCACTGGAAGGACAGGGCTAGTGCTGAGCTTCCAGATGCCTGAATGCAGCTAGCAGCCCCTCACCCTCCACCTCTCTGCTCCTCTTGGGTTCCCTTCATTTTCTTTCTTACGCAACCTCTTTCTGCCACACGTGGCCCATACCTCACATCCCTCAGCTCCTACCAGCAGAGAGGATCTGACTTGCCTCAGTTCCAGTTTGAAAAATCCCAGGGCAGGAATCTAATTGGCCACCTTAGGTCAAGGACCTCCTCTATACCAATCTGTTCTAGCCATGGGGGTGGGTCACCTAAAGAACAGGGCAGCTCCTTGTTTGGAGGAGGATAAAGTGTCTGAAAAACCAAAATGGTCAAAGGAAATAGAAAAGCTTAGCTTGAAGCACTTCAGGAGATGGGGAGATTTCTGTTACCTTTAAACATCTGAAGGATGGTCATGAGGAAGATGGAGGAAGTGATCTGGTCACTATGAGACCAATGGATACAAGTTTACAGGAGACAGATTCATCCTCCGCTGAGTGCTTCCCATGTGCCAGCTAGTATATGAAGTTCCTTCCCATATATTAGGTCTTAATCTTCACAACAACTCTGTCAGATAAATTTCATTACTTGTATTTTACATATGGGAAAACAGACCAAGCTAAATAAAGTAAATCGTCCAAGTGGCAGGGATTTGAATCCAGGTGTTCTGTCTCTGCTGTTTCCACTGCACCGTTCTGCTTTTTCACAGAGTTGTCCTCTGTGCTCTGCATTATATATGTTTTTTACACTGTTTATATCTCAATGTACGACATATATAATTTTATTAACATGACTGTATCATGAGCATTTCCTCGTGTCATTAAAAAGTCTTTCACAAACATCATATTTCTAAGTTGTTATACCACAATGTAGCATGATGATTTTTTCCACTTCCTTAATTAGGTTATTTATATTTGTTGATATCATAAATGTCACTGCTATAATTATCATAGTTCTTAAGTCTTAGTCCAAATTTCTCATTATTTCCTTAGGTCCTTCAAAATTTTTGACACTCAAGTAATGCCCAGTAAGCTGTACACACTAGAGGGAGCTTGAGAGTTCTCGGAAACAATCGTTTTCTGTGCCCCGGTGAAGAATGAAAATAACCTGCCAAGACTGGCAGAAATATTAAAGGCATTTGAGGGCTTCCCTTCCCCACTGGGAAAGCTATGCCTGATCTCATGATGAAACAATGTGGGCATTTTCTTCCCAGGCTTCGTCCCATCTTGGGTCAGGAGCAGAGCTCGGTATTTTGACCGATGACAAGTGTGGTCATGAGTCTTCAGGTCTGTGGGTGACCCGCGGGTGACCACAAAGGCCACACTAGGTCTGTGAAGCAAGGCGATGCGCGCGGGCTCTGCAAGGAGGCCCCCCCGCCACCAACCTGGCCCCGGGGAGCCGCAGTGCCCAGAAAGCTCCCAGAGCCACAGGCCAGACCTGGCGTGGAGCCCGCTGTACAGCTTCTCTGCCGCTGTCGTGGCTGCACTTGAGAGACTGTGGTGGGTAACTGTCCTTAACCAGGGACCAGGGTCACCAGCAAATGTGTGGGTGACAAGCCGTGTGACCAGGGCTCCTGGACTGACTGGGAGGAGGTGGGGGCAGGGGCCTAGCTCTCCAGCCTTTGAGCCTCTTCTGTGGCCCCTCCCACCTTTCTAGATGGTTCTTATAGAAGAAGATTCTGACACAGGGAGAGCCCGCCAGAGCCCCTGCAGCCAACAGCGGCTGGGCAAATGCGGCTGAGAAGAGAAGGCAGAGTGGCCTGAGACTGTGGGGAACTTCTGTGTCAACCCTACATCCCCTACAGGGGTTAAGATGGTTCACTTTATTATTAAGCAGAAACTAACACACCATTGTAAGCAATTATACTCCAATAAAGATGTTAAAAACAAAACAAAACAAAACAAAACAAAACAAAACAAAACAAAAGATGGCGACATCTGTTGCCCTGGGACCCTGGGACCTAGGACTTCCCCTCTTCTTCCCCCCAGCCCCATCTTCCCAGGGGTTGACCCCTCCTGCCTCACCGTACTTGCTCATTTGTGCGGGAGATAAACTAAGACCTTCTTTCCTTGAAACTATAAACATGGGAAGAATTTTGACTGTACGCCAGAGTGCTCACGGGACCTGGGAAGGCAGGATTTTCATAGTTGGCGGAAGTGGTAAGCTTTGGGAAAGGTGGATCTAGCCCGGTTCAGGGACCTGTACTTTCAAATGCTAAAGGCAACACAGGTAGAGTTAAGATAGGACTTTCCCTTAAAAACCACAGTTCTCAATCTTAACTGCATAAAATCGCCTAGAGAGTTTTACAAAATCCCCACTCCCAGAGCAAGCACATCAAAATCTCTGGGGATGGGACCCATTCATCAGTGGTTCTTAAGCTCCCAGGTGAGTCCAGTGGGTAGCCAAGGTTGAGAACCAATGGCCCGAAAAGGGTAATGAAAGAAGGCCAAGGCTTTAATGAATTGATGGACATATAAATTTAATGGCCGTGTTTCCAGTCTATACTTAGGTGTTTTGTTTCTTTAAGTCTTGCCTTATAACGCATCCTAACCTTCATGGGCAAAGCCAATTAGAGATCTGTAAACAAGCTATAATTTTAATAGTTAAATTTAATGAGGAAAAAACACCTTGTGTCACTGTGCTCGGTGAGTTACCGCCGTCTGAAGAAAGCTTCATTAGCTTGCACACGCAAGGTCACCTTCTTCCACTGAGCAGGCAGATGGCTTGGAAAAATGGAGGAAAGGTCATCAAAGTGAAAACTTAAAGATAGCAGGTTGCAGGTTGAGAAGCTGGGGGAACCTCAGATAAGCACCCAAGGGAAGGATTCTGCATTTTCAGGGCATTAGTAGAGCCTTTTGGGGCCAGAGGGTGGCACAGGGTTGGGAGCTTACTGGGGTGGCATACCGGCATTCAGGAACCCTTTGGACTGGATTCTGGTTGGCATGACAGGCAGGAAAGCCAAGATTCATCCAATCCTAGAGCCTCAAAATTCAGCCCTCTGTTTTCTGTACCCTCTTCTCTCTTCAACCCCACCACCCTCCTCTTTGGTCTTTCAAGTAGTAGCGTGGGGTCCAGAAAGAGCAGGGATCTTGGGGTCAGACCGACATGAGTTCACAGCCTAGGTCCATCACTTACTAGCCCATGGATTAAGGTAGGATCTTCTGTTGCCCTTGGATTAAGGACTTTGCCTCTTCCGCCTGGGTTCATCTTCCCAGGGATTAGCCCCTCTGGCCAGCCGTATTTGACTTGTTTATTTCTGCAGGAGATAAAGTCAGTAAAATCTTTAGGCTCAGGCAAGAGGGGCCCCTACCCTGGTCCCCCCCATCTATAGCATCCTGTTCTGGTGTTCCTTTGCCTGTACTTCTCCCTGCTGAGTGAGGGATTCATGGGGCCAAAGCCCCTTAGAACCCTGCTCCGCATCTGGGCCATATTACAAGGGCTGGGACCCTGAAATTCCCTGTCCAAATGGGCCTGAACCCACTTCAGTTTCTATGAGGGCTGCTCCCCAGATCCATTCTCTGGATGTACTACATTGCCTGCCTGAGGCCTGATGGAGGCCAAGGGCAGCTGCTGGGGACAGGGTTATAGGGATGGAGGTGGACAGAGCAGGGACATCTGGTTTCCTCACAGGCGTGTCCTCCTCGTGGCTTAGGACAGAGTCAGTCCTGAGAAGAGAAGAGGCAGTTCTCCCTGCCTCGCCACCCTTCAGTTCAGAACTCTGATGAGCCTCAGAATTCTAAATTTGAACTTGGCCTCCCGGTCCATTACAAAGATATATGTCAGTTTATGAGGTTAGTACATACTTTATTTAACAGCTTCTTAGCTTAATTTTTAACTCTAAACCATTGACGCATATGGCATGTGGTATGTGGACCTCCATTTGTGCTCTTATCCTGCAAATGTTACAGGCAGGCCCCGGGGGAAACAATACTATTATCATTTAGGTTGTGAGGATTAAATGTGAAAAATGATATGAGGGCATAGTAGGTGCTCAGGAAGGATTATTCTCTTTTACCTTCCAGCTCATCAATGTTACTAGAAAAATGCAGTTGTAGAAGAGAATCCTTCCCTAGGTAGGGCCACCACCTTCCTCCTTTTCAGTTCCAGGCTGCAGCTTCATGCTGTGTTGACTTACTGGAGCTTTCGTGCCCTCAGGCCTTTTCACCGAGAGGCTGATCCACGTTTGAGAGCTGAGCTCCAATCCCTCAGTTAACTCTGGCCCCAAAATGACTCTTATGCCAACCAGGAAGCCTGCAGCGGTTTCTGAAGTGGCTCTGGGGTGAGGCAGCCTCAGGGCAGGTGGGGCCTCCGGAACCCGCGCCTTCACATGTGTCCAGTGATCTGGAGAGACCTGTGGAGAGAGATTCCTGGGTCGGGAAGCAGGGAGGGAACTCCGAGGGCTCTCTGCAGAGGTACATTGGCCTGAGCTCAGGAATGGTACCTAGAAAACCAGCAGTGCTTCCTGAAGGGCCAGGGAAGTGGGGAGGGGGGAACAGGAGCTGACTGACCTGGGCCTCAGCAGTTCAGGACTCAGGGAAGCCAGGCTGCACCGGAACCAGCAGAACTGGTGCCCTCTGTGATGTTCCTCAACTCGCTGTGGTGTATCTACCTTATACTCCAAGTACCCATTTATTGTCCACATTTTAAACCGCAAGTAGGAGTATGCTCAGTCATCAGGAAATGGCACTGCGGACTTCCCCGGCGGTCCAGTGGTTAAGACTCCGCCTTCCAATGCAGGGGACGCGGGTTCGATCCCTGGTTGGGGAACTAGGATCCCACATACCGCGCAGCGCGGCCAAAAAGAAAAGAAAATGGCGCTGGGTGAAGGAGGACGTGCAGGCAGAGGGAACAGAATGTGCAAAGAGCTGGAAGCATAGAGGATGTGCTATGTCAAAGGACAGTGAAAGGTGAAACAGACAGTGGTAGGGGGATGGAAGCAGAGGAGGTTGCAAAGATAATCTGGTCATATTGAAATGGCCTTGAAGCATTCTGATCCTGCCTCATGAATCACAGAGAAAAATGCCCTTAAGACTCTATAATACGATTTCCTCCTCATTAGAAAACTCCCACTTCCTATAAACTTTAGGAAACTTTTCCACATTGGTTACTGCATGTCAAAGAATGTTTAATCCATATATCGGTTGGACCTCATGCTGGTTGAATTTTGAATCTGTCTATCAGTATCTATCTGTATATATTTTTAATCACCAGAAATAGAAATGTCTTTAGAAACAAAGAAAATTTATTTTTTAATCACAGGGAAGTTCATCTGATAAGTTTGGTGTCGCGCTTAGTTCTAGGAAACAGATCCTTGAAAATCACTATTAAAAAAAAAAAAGAATTCCTGTAGCCTCAAGATGTCAAAAACAAATTTTACAAATATTTTCAACATCTTCAAATGCTAAAGAGGGCTGTAACTCTCAGAAACGGGATCTATTTGGTCATCCAGGATAGTGTTCTGCTCGCTTAAGATGAAGACATGTGGGTCCACATGGAGGCAAAGTATAAAAGCCTTTAGATTCATACCCAGATTGTATCTAAAGGGCCTGGGGGTTAGGGATGCAGTAAGTTCACCTCCATACCTATCCTGCACCCACCTCCCATGCCTGCTTGCTTTTAACTCTCTAACACCCCTCACGTTAAACCCAGGTTGGGTACTTTTGATGATAAACACTAGTTCTTTATACCTATTGTTGGTATAAATGCAACCCTGTTTATTTGCCAGATCCCTGAGAGGCAAAGATCTAATTAATCTATTACAGCTTCTCTTGGCAAAAAGTCAAACCTTTCAAATGGGAAACCTGGGTCGATATCATCAGTGTGTTTTGCAACAGAGCTGGCGGGATTGCTCCAGACAAATCAGCCAGACTCTGCTCAGCATATTCTGAGGTTCAGGCAAGCTGGGAATTAGCAGGCTGGGAAGGCAGAAGAGGGAACAGTCCTGTTGGGGCATGTTAAGCAGGAGGGGCCCGAAGCATCCACCAGGCCAGTGTCCAGTGCCCTCTGCAGTGGAACAGCTGTGCCTGTGTCTCCAGACCTGGGACTAGAGGAGGGAAGATGTGACTGCAAGTGGGGCCTCGGACGCCCCCCAGCATGTCCTTGTAATCTTCCAAACAGTGTACTTGAGGGTAGGGGCTCAGCTCTGCTGAGCGAAACTCTCTCCTGAGGCTTTTCCTTAGGGGCATGGCCACTCATGGTGAGGGGGTTAACCAGATCCCCCAATAAGGCCTCCCAGGGAAGCCTGGTACTGGAGTCGGCCTGGTGGGAGTGGGAAGTTTGGTTTAGTTTATTTTTAAGCTATAATCATTCATGTTTTCCCCAAACCTTAATGGCATTTGAACCCTGAACTGGTTGCCCTTTTCAAGGCTTCTCTCTCTTATAGGCACACACAAACAAACCGCCAGTTCATTGAAATGACAACTATGGCTGCATTGCTGGAAAAGAAGGAAAAAGATGAACCAATGAACTCTCGCTCTCTGCAAAGTGAGAGAAAACCTCAAAGTTCTCCATCCAAGAAACCTGCGAGTGGTGACTTAGAGTGATGCAACCGTCCTCAGAAGACCTTTATTACATGGTTTTGGCTCTTTAGATCTCCGAGCACAAATGCTAAACCATCAAGAGATTTCCAAACTGGCTCTGTGACATCTGTCCCCACAGGGTGGGCACAGTGTGACCAACATTTGGCAGGAGGGTAGAGGGAAGGGGACACGGCTTTCTCTACAACCCTATCCAAGCAAACTTTCTGCAGTAATGGAAATGGTCTACAGCTGCACTAGTACCACAGCTGCTAGACACATGTGGCTATTGAGCACTTGAATGTGGCTAGTGCCACTAGGAAACTGAATTTTTCATTGTGTTTCGTTGAAATTAATATAAGGGAATTTCCTGGCGGTCTAGTGGTTAGGACTCCACACTTTCACTTTCCGAGGGCACAGGTTCAATCCCTGGTCAGGGAACTGAGATCCCACAAGCCCCGTGGTGTGGCCAAAAAAAAAAAAAATTAAATTTAAACGGCCACACATGGCCAGTGGCTCTCGTATTAGCACAGTTAGAAGTTCTCTGATCTTGAGCTGCTAAGAGAGGGCAGGCAGCTTCAGTTCCTCCGGGTCTCCTCTTTTGTCTTACTTCCCTGGATATTCAGCTTCTCCTTTTTCATCCATCTCTGGCAGCTTCATCACCAAGGCTTCTCCTCAGTTAACCCTACTGCACTGGCCAAACTTCAGCAAGAAGCAACATTACATTATCTGCTTTGAAAAGACCAAGTATGGCTTTCTCTGAGCAGGATGAGGTTGGCAAGGATTGCTGAAGCTGAGTGTGATATACCAAACTGCTAATTTGCTAAAATAATTTGGGAAAGTGCTGCTTTCAAACCCCGACATGAGTGAAAGCCGCATTTCTGAAATTGATGGGAGGCCAGAGTCCATGCTACTGGAGGTTATGTTTGCTATCGTCTCAGTGGTCGTTTATTAAATGGCTATGGAATATTTATTCCTCTCTGTCAGAGCACTTGGCCCAGAAAGGCAGGCTAGTTCACTGAGATTTTCTACTGTGCCCAATCCAAAGATTCAGCCTGATTTCTTGTCAACTGGAAATTTGGACTCACATAATCTGCTTTTTCCTCCAAGGATCCACAGGATGTTTTCATGATTGCTTTTGCAACCCAGGTGACCTGTCCCCTACAAAAGTACTGATGAGAAGAGGGAGGCAGGTGGGCCTAGGGGACTGTGTTTTGTACTATTCTGCTCAACCATATACAGCCAGTTGGATCAGGGCTGGGCATTAACCTCAGAGCCGCCAATTTCACAGGCGGGCCAGTGACCTATGACTTGGCACAAAAGAATGTCCTCCAACCAGAGTTCCTCTTTCTCAACTGGAAGCAGAGAGACTCTGACACTAGAAATTGCAGGTGGGGGATGAGAAGGCAGGAGCCTAGTGGTTTAGGCAGAGACTGGTTTTTGCACAAATGGGGTAGAGTCTTGGAATCTGCTTTTAAAATCCCTCAGGTGATTGAAACACACTGATAACCATTTTGTTTTAATTCCATATGTACTTAGTCACCTCCAAGAGGACACTTCTACCTCACCTTACACCTTCCGTTTGCAACTTTAACATAGGATACAGCCAGTATTTTGCTCTTGTTGGTAGTACTTCAGTGTAAGGCTTTCTATTTAATATTTCTTGAGAAGAGATTGCTGGTAGTGGGATTCCTAGTCTAAGAGATACTTATCTTTATGGTTCTTGCTACATAGTGCCCTCCAATGGGTTGTGTGAATTTACAGCATCATTGGATAACTGGGTATGTCAGTTTCACCACAACCTTGCGGGCATTGGGAATAACACCATGTTACATTTCCCTCCTGATTCTCTGTCTTTTTTCAGTAAATGTCAGAAAGTGCCTCAAGTCTGCTTTCATTTGCATTATCTTTGACTATAATTAAGAAAATCATTAAGATAAGGTTTCCCATTGGTGTGTTTACTATCTGTGTTTCCTCTTCACCATTTCCAAAAGTAATGCCCCCTTCTCTTGCTACTAAACCTTTCCCCCTATATTTTCAAAAACACAACGTAGCATTCAACATGTCCAGTGGCGGCATCCTAAAACCCCACCGGTCAGAAGAGCAGCCTTTTGCCATGTTAGTTAAACCTCTACTGGAGTGTTGTCCAGCAGTGTTCTGCACACAGTGACTGACACACACGCTTATCAAGGAGCTGTAACCCTCTGGTTATGTGGCCATGGTGTTCAGTGGTCCTATAAAGATAAGACAACTGGATTAAACAAAATTAAACCAATTCCGTAACTACAGGACTGCTTAGAACCTGCAACACTCCTTTAACGAATGCTCGGTGAACATGTAAGAGGAACATGCATGAGGTACGTTTCCCAAATCTATTTTGCCTGCCGTAGAATCCTTGTACGCTGAAGCATACTGACCAATGGTGTCCCGAAGAGGGTGCTTTGAGAAACCCTCTCTGGCCCAGAGGTCACTCCCACAGTGTGTGGACAGAAGCTGGAAAAATTCTGGCATCTCTCAGTGACTCCATGTCAGACACTGATACACATTGACAAAATACACACCTATCTCAAGAAATACTTTAAATAATATATTTGAAAAGTCAACAAGGATGTCAGGAAGATATTATATGGTGTGAAAAGGAAAGCTACAACATGGCACGTGGAAAAGGATCCCATTTTTGTTTAGATAAAAAGGTATGTCTTATTGATTACTTCTTGTCCCCTCCAGTCCCCACCACCACTAGAATATGTTTCCAACAACAAAAATGTCCAATCACACAGAACATTCTAAGTTTGTTTAAAATTTTAGGATGTGGTTATATTGATAGACTATTGTGTTTGCTGATTGCACTGTCCTGTTATGCTTTATATTTTATTTTAAGATGTGTTTATATTATATCGATATTTTTTTTGTTTTACCAGCAGAATGCTGTTTACTTAATAATAAAGTTATTATAACAAATGCTGGAGAGGGTGTGGAGAAAAGGGAACCCTCCTACACTGTTGGTGGGAATGTAAGTTGGTGCAGCCACTATGGAAAACAGTATGGAGGTTCCTCAAAACACTAAAAATAGAGTTGCCATCTGACCCTGCAATCCCACTCCTGGGCACATATCCAGACAAAACTATAATTCAAAAAGATACATGCACCCCTATGTTCATAGCAGCACTATTTACAATAGCCGGGGCATGGAAACAACTTAAATGTCCATCAACAGATGAATGGATAAAGAAAGATGTGGTACATATATACAATGGAATACTACTCAGCCATAAAAAGGAATGGAATAATGCCATTTACAGTAACATGGATGGACCTAGAGATTATCATACTAAGTGAAGTAAGCCATAAAAAGAAAGGCAAATACCATATGATATCACTTACATGTGGAATCTAAAATATGACACAAATGAACTTATCTATGAAACAGAAACAGAAACAGACTTACAGACATAGAGAACAGACATTTGGTTGCCAAGGGGGAACGGAAGTGGGGGAGGGATGGATTGGCAGTTCGGGATTAGCAGATACAAACTAGTATATATAGAATGGATAAATAACAAGGTCCTACTGTAAAGCACAGGAAACTATATTCAATATCCTGTGATAAACTGTAATGGAAAGACTATTAAAAAGAATGTATATATAGGTAAAACTGAATCACTTTTCTGTACACCAGAAACTAACACTAGTTGAAATTAAATCAACTATATTTCAATAAAAAATAATAAAGTTATTAAATAAACTTTATTAAACTTTTAAAAAGTTATTACTAAATTAAATTTATTATGAAACTTGTTTCTCTCTATTACATATTGTCTGAGAAGAATGTTTTCACAATGAGTGTGTGTTTGTTTTATAACCAAAGGGAAAAATAAAGCTATTTTTATTTGGGGGGAAAAAGAGGCAACAGGGGAAATAACATTTGAGCATCTACTGTGCCCAGGGACAGCAATTACCTGATATCATTTAATCCTTCCAATTATTATGCCCATTTACAGATAAGGAAACTGAGGCACAAAGCAGTTAACTGACTTGCCCAAGATCATACTGTATGTGGTGGAGCAGGGGTTTTTTAAAATTGTGATAAAATATATAAAACATAAGATTTATCATTTTCACCATTTTTAAGTGAAAACATTATGTTTTCAAAGTTTACTCATGTTATACTGTGTATCAGTACTTCATTCCTTTTTATAGCTGAATAATATTCTATTGTATGGATATACTACATTTTGTTTATCCATTCATCTGTTGATGAACATTTGTCTTGTTTCCACCTTTTAGCGAATGTGAATAATGCTGCTATAAACATTAGTATACAAGCATCTGTTTGAATCCCTGCTTTCAATTAGTTTGGGTATGTAGACCTACGAGTGGAGGTGCTGGAACATAAAGTAATTCTATGCTTAATTTTTTGAGGAATCATCAAGCTATATTTCATATCTGCACCATTTCCCATTACCTACCAGCAATGCACAAAGTTTCCATATCCTCATCAACATATATTTTCTGTTTTGTCTTGTTTTATAATAGCAATCCTATAAGTGTGAAGTGGTATCTCATTGTGGTTCTGATTTGCATTTCCCTAATGACTAGTGATGTTGAACATCTTGCCATGTGTTTATTGGCCATCTGTATATCTTCTTGGTAGAAATGTCTTTTCAAAGCCTTTGCCTATTTTTGAATTGGGTTGTTTTGTTGTCATCGTTGAATTTCAGGTGTCCTTTATATATTCTGGTTACTACTCCCTTATCAGACACATGATTTGTAAATATTTTCTCCCAATCTGTGGGTTGTCTTTTCACTCTCTTAATAGTGTCCTTCGATGCACAAAATGTTTCATTTATCCAATTTATCTATTTGTTTTCCTTTTTGGCTTGTGCTCTTGGTGTCATAGCCAAGAAATCACTGCCAAATCCAGTATCATGAAGACTTTTTCCTATATTTTCTTCTAGGAGATGTCAAATGACAAAAATAATACAATTTCGTAGTGAATTTGATGTCCTTTAGTAAAAGGAAAACAATCAATGGACTGGGGAGTACAGTGCCTTCAGGCAGTGGGACACACTTCCTGAGAAATTTTGGGCAAGAGCGAGTTTTGGTTTTTTTTTTTCTTTATTTTTTATTTTTGGCTGTGTTGGGTCTTCATTGCTGCACACAGGCTTTCCCTAGTTGCTGCGAGCGGGGGCTACTCTTAGTTGCGGTGCGCGGGCTTCTCCTCGCGGTGGCTTCTCTTGTTGCAGAACATGGGCTCTAGGCACGTGGGCTTCCGTAGTTGTGGCTCGTGGGCTCAGTAGTTGTGGCTCACGGGCTCTAGAGTGCAGGCTCAGTAGTTGTGGCGCATGGCTTCGTTGCTCCGCGGCATGTAGGATCTTCCTGGACCAGGGCTCGAACCCGTGTCCCCTGCATTGGGATGCGGATTCTTAACCAGTGTGCCACCAGGGAAGCCCCAAGAGCGAGTTTTATAGAGTATCAACAGAGGCAACTCGGAAACGGGACATGATTGGCTGGGAGGTCGGGAAGTTTCTTATGAGGCCTGCAGGTCCTATTTTCTAGGTAACATAGCTAAACAAAGCTGAGTTGGAAGATTGTGATTGGTATATGTGAGGTTTCCTTGACAGAGAGGCATTTCCCATAAGTGTAGGCTGGCTTGGGTTTAGATTTGTGACGTAGGCCAGGCCCCTGAGGAGGCCACCATTTTGTGGGTCCTGATATACCAACTACTTTTATCAGAGTTTTATAGTTTGGTTTTTACATTTAGGTCTTTTGTCCATTTGGAGTTAATTTTCGTATATGATGTAACATTAAGGGTCCGGGTCCAAGTTCGCTCTCTTGCATGAGGATATCCAGTTTTCCCAGCACCATTTATTGAAAACACTGTCCTTTCCTTCTTGAATGGTCTTGGCACCCTTGTTGAAGCAGAGTTTGGAATCCAGCTCTGCTGGATTTTGTGTGTTACACTTTTTTGTAGCGGAGTGTGTGCCCCAGTTTTCTCTAAAGCAGTCTTTCTCTCTCAGACCCAGAAGGACTGTCACAGGCCAGGCCTGGAGAGCTCCTGACATGCCTCCCAGGTAGGGTGAGAAGACCTCAGACATCGCCCAAGGCTGCTCCCTGAGGCTGTCACGCCAGCTGACCCAGCCTGGCTCAGGGACTGCCCAGACCAGTTTGCAGGGTTTCTGTTCACTGGGAGCTGGTTCCCTGGCCACAATGGTGGCGTTTTTTTCTTTCTCTCTTTCTGGCTGTATTTCTTCTCAAATTCCCTCTCTCTCCCTCTCCCTCTTCTCTCTTCCCTCCCAGTCCCTGCATGGTCCCTGCCAACCCCCAGGCCAAAGGCCCTGGGCCCCCGACTTCACTTCCACACCCATGCCCAAGGCTGGGGGCCCCTTTCCTGCCCTGGGCCCCCTGCCAAACCAGCCAGGCTCTGACCCAGAACTTTCTATTTTTTTAATGGACATAAAATTATCAATAATTACATGACCAGAAATGCTAACAATAACAATTCACATTTATTGGGTACTTCCCAGACATAGTTGACATATTGTGTCATTTATTCCTCACAACAGACCTGTGAGGTCGATACTATTATTATGTCCCATTAACAGATGAGAACTAAGGTGTGAGGGCTCAAATTCTGTGCCCAAGGTCACTCAGCAAGTAAGTGGCACAGCCAGGATTCAAACATCACCTCCCAAAAATGCTTCTGAGCTGGACTGATGCCCACTCTTGGTTGGTGACCATGGCCATTTAATGAACATCTATGTGTGCCAGCCATTGTGGTGTTTGTGTGTGTGTGTGTGTGTGTGTGTGTGTGTGTGTAAGAGAGAGCAGTGGTGGGGGAGAGAGAGAGAGAGAGAAAGAGACTATTCTCAGGACATGAAGCCCCAGAGGAGAAATGACCTTCCTAAGGCCAGGGGATGTTAGGCAGGGGTAAAATTAGGTCTCAAAGTTAGTTTTCAAACTCCAGACTTTCTTGTAACCAATGGCCATTGGCCCTCTTACCAAGGTAGGGGAGCAGGTTAGGGACAGAAAGCCAACAACAGAGGTAACTTGCAGTGAAAGTTCTTGAACACTTACCAGGACCCCTCACTGGGACCCCTCCCCCTTCCTCAGGCCTGGCTCTGTTCTCTGTCTGTATCCTCCCAGCACCTCCTGGCTGGACTCACTGATACTGCTTTTCTAGCAGGCTCAGGCCTGCCCCCATTCTGAAGAAGTTCCCCCAGCCAGGCCTGCACGGGGCAGGGGATGAAGAGGTAAACAAGACATGTTTCCACCTTCAAGGAACTATCAGTCTGGGAGGGAAGGGGACTCACCAGCCAGAGACCTAGGAGTCAATCCCCCGACACCTGCTTCTTTTGCCCTACAGCATACCCATCGCCACATCGTACTGGGTTTACCTCCTTCTTGCCTCTCAGTTCTGTCCACTTTCTCCTCTCTAATCCAAGCGGTCATGATCTGTAACTGCTAGCTCTTAGCAGAGGGAGATGTGTGTGCACATGGCATTGTAAGATGACAGAAAAGGGAACCCACCAGATCTATCTAGAGAGGGTCAGAAAGGGTTTTACTGAGGGGGCGATCTGTGTTCTGAAGGGTGAATAAGAGTTTGCAGGTGGGAAGGTGGGAAAACGTATTTGAGGGGCATCAGATTCTAGTATAAAATCTTTTTTAAAAAACTTTTTCTTAGAGTATAGTTAATTTACAATGTTGTGTTAGTTTCTGTTGTACAGCAAAGTGTATGAGTTATACATATACCTATATCCACTCTTTTTTAGATTCTTTTCCCCCGTATAGGTCATTACAGAGTATTGAGAAGAGTTCCCTGTGCTACACAGTAGGTTCTTTGTGCATAAGGTCTTGAAGGGCCCCTTAGGGTGTCTGAAGAATGGCAATAATTTAGAATTCATGATGGGGTGAAGTGACAGTGGGGCTGCATCAGCAGGCAGGGCAGATTGAGCCTTTTCCCTGTAGACCATGAGGAGCCACTGGAAGACAAAGTCTCCAAGGGGGAGGCGGGGGAGGGAGCTCTGGTGGAAACTATGTTGTCTCCCCAGCAAATAAACATAGGCTGGCTAAAGATTTCTGCGTGGAGTTTGTCCAGATATGAAATATAGATAGCCCTGGGCCCATGTCCAGGCTCCTGGAACTCTGTCATTTTCACCACTGTCCCTTGTCTTCAGCCCTGCTGAAAGGTTATAAATAGGGGAATGACTCAGCCCATTTCCTTTTCAGAATGGTCGCCCTGGGGGCTGAGTAAGGGGTGGACTGGAGTGGGAGAGACTGCAGGGGCCGCTGCGCAATGGCCTGGGGGATCAGGTAGTGGCGGTGGAAATTTGGGGGTTGGCGGTATAGATGTTGAGGAATGAGGGAGAATGAGGGCCGGAAGTTTCCAGCTTAGATGGATTGGCAGAGAAAGGCCTTACCCAACTCCCCACACAAGGAAAGTCTCCTTGCCACTTCTTCTCTGCTCTCCACCTTAAGAAGATGGAATACTAATCTGATTGGTCAAATTCCAGGGTGATGGTTAGGTCAGGTTTATTTGTGCATGGTGGGGTCACTGAGCATCAAAAAAAGACACACAGGAGGGTGACACTGTTCCCTTCATCCATACCTGAGTACACTCGCCTTTGCTTCTCTAGGCAGCAAAGGCGGAAACGCGCCCAAAACAAACAAGGGCTGGGGGAGAGGGAAAGGTCCTCTTTCAGCCTGGGCCCCGGGCTCCATCCAGCTTTATCAGAGAGCCCTGGGCACTGGGCAGGTCCAGAAAAACAAAGCATACCTTGTATCTCCCGCGTTGCCCTTGGTGCCTGTTTCCCTTGGGGATCTCTGGGCCAGAGAGGGGAGTGGCTGGCAGTCTTCACGTCCTCAAAACCCCTGCCTTTATTCTAACAGCTCAGTCCAGAGGGAGGGAAGGGCTAGGGGAGGGGGAGATGAAGGGATGAAAGAGAGGGTGGAGTCTTGAAGGCCAGAAACTGGCTCTAGGGAGTAAAGAGGAACGGGGCCCCTCCCAGTGAGTCAGTGAGGGTGGGGACTGTGGGCAAGGGCCAGGTTTCAGTCTGGAGAGCACGCCGAGGGAGGGACAGAGGTCCAGCCAAGCAGCCCTGGGATCAGGGGCTCCAATCCCAGTGCCGCGGCTGCGTACCAGCTACTCACCGCAGGCGAGTCCCACACTTCTCCAGGCCCCAGGTTCCTCGGCTATGAACTGGGGGCAAGAACACCTCACGGCCAGGGTTGTCTGGCAGAGTCATTAAATGCGGTCACATCTGTGACAGCGCTTAATAAACCATAAACCTCTGCACGGCATAAAGACATGTCATTCTTCTCACTCTTCCCTTGGGAATAAAAAGCACGGTGCCTCTGATAAACATCTGTTGATTCTCAGCTCCACCCAGCTTCTCTCCAATCAGCCTTCCCTCCAGCTTCAAAAAAATGCCATTTATTCCTTCCCCCCAAACACCCTCTATATGTTTGTTCTCTGATACTCCCTTACCCCTTTGGTCTTTCCCTCCCCACAGGCTTCTTCCTTTTTTTCTACTAATACGTATTGGTCTCCACGGTATTAAAATAAGAACTATACCCACCGCCCCCCAATTCTGCTTAGTCCTCTTGCCCCTTCTAGTGACTACCCTATCCCCTCCTTCTCCCAGCCTTATACTTTTACAGGATTTTGCAGTTTATAAAGTTTTTTTTTCCTTTTTTTGCACCCATTATCTGTTTTGTCATATCATTAAGGTCAGAATGAAACTTTGAGGTTAGTAGTACTCGCCCAGTTTTGCAGATGAGAAAGTGAGTATCAGACTAGGGTCCAGCAGAATCCTAGCTCTCTCTTTGATACCTCACTGCCTCCCTTTGATGCTAAGCTTTTTAAATGAGAGGCCTGGATCTGCCATCTCCATTTCCCTGCCTCCAGCTCCTCGTAACCCCATATAATCCATTCACTGCTTCGACCGCTGGACTCTCCTCAAGGTCACCAGGACCAATAGCTCCTCTCCAGCTGGCCCACTTCAGAGGCCCCTCACAGACCTTACTCCTCTTAAACCTTCACTGGCATGCATCTGATCCTACCCACTGCCTTCTCTTTCTTCAAATTCTCTTTCCTTGGCTTGAACTAGAGCTTGACATCCACCACAGAGAAGGAGGTGATGGAGAGAGTTCCTTTTGTGTCTGTGGTTCCTGTAACTTGGTTGTGTGATGTTAACCCAGGTGCGTCATGGAAGCCTCACTTTGGAAATCTGCTTCCACGGGGTGCTCTGAGCTGTGGCAGGATTTCAAAAGCCCATCCCACCACCACCAGCAGCTCAGTTGCCAAGGGCTTTCCCCGAAAGAACAAGTTACCTTGGTTTTGACCAACTTGGCAGAAGATGGGTTTTTGATTTGATGGCACATAGGCTCAGAGCTGTCATATCTTATGACTTGGCTGGGCCTGGGAAGGTTAATGTCAGAAGTCTGGGACAGAGAAAAAGGGTCACTACTTGGACCTAGACTCTCCCAATAGGAGTGGAACAGGGACCAGGGAGACAAACCCAGCAGTAGGTGATGGGGTAGGGTGATATCTAGTTCTGCATTGTCCAATATGGTAACCACTAATCAGATTTATATTTAAATTAAAATGAGGACTTCCCTGGTGGCACAGTGGTTAAGAATCCGTCTGCCAATGCAGGGGACACGGGTTCAATCCTTGGTCCGGGAAGATCCCACATGCCGCAGAGCAACTAAGTCCATGAGCCACAACTACTGAGCCTATGCTCTACAGCCCGCAAGCCACAACTCCTGAGCCCGTGATCCACAATTACTAAAGCCCACGTGCCTAGAGCCTGTGCTCTGCAACAAGAGAAGCCACCACAATGAGAAGCCCGCACACTGCAACAAAGTGTAGCCCCCGCTCACCATAACTAGAGAAAGCCCGCATGCAGCAACAAAGACCCAACGCAGCCAAAAATAAAAAATAAAATAAATAAGTAAATAAATAATAAATTAAAAGGAAATAAAATTAAATATTTAATACCTTAATCTCACTAGCCTCCTTGCAAGTGCTCAATAGTCACATGTGGTTAGTGGTTGCCATATTAGACAGCACAGATGTAGAATGTTTCCATCATTGCAGAAAGTTCTGTTGGACAGCACTGATTTTAGACCATTGGATACAGAACCAAAGGTAAGCAGTTGGCTAAGAGAGAGTAAGAGATAGGTGAGCACATCAAGAATGTCAGGTAAGAGGGGGCTACATCTAAGATGAAGGCAGGGAGGCAGCAAGGTGGGCGGGCACTATAGAAATGCCCCCCTTCCATTCTCTGTGGTCATCGGCAGCATGAATGTTAGGGCTACTGCATCAGAGCCACGTGTGTTTCCCCAAAGCAGGATGCACATCCTTTAGGGAAGAAATGGGTCCTCAGATAGGATACACATGCTAGGGTGGGCATCAGCGAAGTGGGGGACACTCCTCTTTCTCTCCAGATGTTGATCTCTGAGTCTAGACACAGGGCTGGGTTAGTAGATGTTTGGAATGGAGACCTAGGGATTAGATGTTGAGGAAGTCAGAAATTTGGGACTCAGCTGCAGTTGCCAAAAAGTCACTTTTGTCACTGCCACTTCTGAATCTAAAAGTTTAGATGACTTATTGACTCTTCATTTATTTCTGTAAATTCAGTGATGAGAATTGCTTTGCTAATGATTTGCTTAGAGATGAGTCCTTTAAAGAATGAACAAAGTGAGTCCCTATTCGAAATAATTCTTATGCTCTGTGTTCAGGAAAGAGAACAAGTGAAGCCAGAGAAAGATCTGGGACCTGGAAAATCTTTATTCTAATCTGACTCACTCCTTAAATTGTAAATTCCAAGGGGTAGCTTCAGGCATGGCTGAAGCAGCAGGCTTAACACTGCTGGTTCCCAACAATTTCAACAAGAGTTCCAGGGCTGACCTTCATTGGCCTGACATGGGTTACTGCCCATTTTTGAACCAATAACAGGTCACTGAGAAATGTAATGCTCTGATTAGCCAGCTCTGATCATGTCCCATACCTGAGGCAGGAGGTGGGGTCAACTTCACCTAGACCACTAGGCCTCTGAGTGGAGGTGAAGTAATTCTGCAAAGCAACCCAAACTCTGTAACCCAAAGAAGGAAAACGGATGCTAGGCTGGCCATAGCTGCCCACTATCTTTAATCAATGATAGCTATTATTATTGTAAAACCATAGCAGAAAGGTTAAGTCGACATTTACTAAACACTTGGAAGGGTAGGGAAGGCTTTGTGGGACATCGCAAGGTCTCAATAAATGTTTATGGAAAGAAAAATGTATGAAAAAATAGAAGCATACATTCAAATGTAATCTTGTTCTATGGGAAAAGAAAAGGCATCTGAGGGAATGAGGGCGCAATTTGATGGAGTCTAGGAAACAAGCCAGGAAACAAAGGATAGGGATAAATTGCACATTTCTGAGAGGAGTTCCTTAGAGACAGGGCTAAGGGCTGTTTAATTAACATGTAAAACTGCTCTGGAGGAAGGGCGTATATAAGGAACTCTCAGGGTTTACTGATGACAGAACTCTGGGAGTAAGGATGGGAAGGAAGACGGGAAGTTCTCATGAACCTGAGGAGGTGGGTAAAGAAGTGGTGGCTGAGCTTTAATGAGAAGGCAAGATGTGACTCTAGGGGTCAGCTTCTAAATACTGCCCATGAAGTTGAGGAACTCAAGCTACTGCTCATGGCCAAGGAAAGGACCTGGAATCTAGTGTAGATGGTTTCTTGAGAACTTCAGCTCAAGACGGTTCCTGTTTCTAGACAGGAACACAGGTGAAATACTAAATAATCGTTTGAGGACCAAGAGGCCCGTTAAAGAATGATGTGTTGGCAAACAGGATACATGCACAGTTCTGGCCCATTTTCATTGAACATAGAGGAGGTCTGAGAAACAGCAATTAAAATTTCTGAAGGGCTGGTACAGAGCTTGGATAACAGGGATGGGAAATTTTTAGGGTCCAAAAGGCAAAGATTAAGAAAGAGCAATCACTGAAATATGTAACACTGAGCAGACAAAATGCAAACTTACTCATCAAATGTGTAAATTCTGGGGAGGAAACTTGGGTGACATGAAATTTAATCAAAGGAAGGCCTGAGCCTCTGTTTTTCCTCTGTGTGGTGGAGAAAATAGTGCTTAAATCACTATTGTGATGAGGACTGAATGAGATCATTTAGGGGACGGTGCCTGGCACAGAGGAGGTACAGGTAAAATTAAAGCAATCTGGAGTCCCCATGGGATTCTCAGTGACATGCTTTGTCGGTAGCACATGGGAGCTCGAGTCAGGAGACATGAGTGTGAGTCTGGGCTCCACTCCAGTCTTCATTTTCTCCATCTTTAAAAGGCAAAAGCAATACCTACCCCACGGGGCTATTACGACAATGAAATGTGATCCTGCATTCATTCAATGAGCGTTTATTGAACGCAGACTACTTGCCAGACAGCAGGCTAGGTGCTGGGTGGGGATACAATGATGAATAAGAAAAAGTCTTGTCTTCATGGAGCTCAGCATTTAGTAGGAGAGAAGGACAGAGGATAATTACAAATTGAATGACACTTACTTTGAGAGGGATGGCACTATGACAGTGCCAAGAGGCTTTGAAAACTGTAGTGCACCAAACTAATATGATTTAACACTGCACTTGTATGCGTTTCCTATCACTGCTGGAATAAATCACCACAAACCTAGTGGTTTAAAACAACGCAAATGTATTATCTTACAATTCTGGAGGTCAGAAGTCAGAGATGGATTTTACAGTCTGTGTTAAAAACAAAGGCTACGTTCCTTCTGGAATATCTAGGGAATAATCTGTTCCTTGCCTTTTCCAGCTTCTAGCAGCTACCTGCATTCCTTGGCTCCTGAATGCATCACTCTGACTTCTGCTGCCATTGTCACAGCACCTTCTCTGTCTCTGACCCTCCTGCCTCCTTCTTATAAGGACCCGTGTGATTATATTGGTCCCAGCCAGATAACCCAGGATAATCTCCCCACCTCAAACTCCTTAATTTAGTCACATCTGCAAGGTCCCTTATGCTATGTTCGGGAACATATTCACAGATTCTGGGGATTGAGGTGTGGACACCTTTGGGGGGCCATTATTCAGTCTACCACAGCACTCCTGGGCTATATAGTGTGAAATGGGCTATCCTTAGAAACCAGTAAACAGACTGGGCTACCTTTGAACACCAGCTTGCTGATGGTATTCTATTAAGTCAAGTCTTGGGGGAGGGGAGCAGAGTGGGTATTGGAAGGCTGATTGCAGGTGCCCCCTCAGAATACACTGCCACCCGGTAGATCCCTGTAGAGTCATAAAGGAAACACTAGGCAACAAGTGAAGGTACTGGCTGCTGCCATGCAGGAGCTCTGAGATCTCGGGCAAGGATATTACTTCTCTAAGAAGTCCCAAACTCCACCTAAGTCAATGGGGACAAAGAGAACTACCTGGAAAGGTTGGAGTGAGGCTAATGAAAATATCGTCCATGAAATCACCTAAGACAGTGCCTGATCCTCAGTAAATGGCGATTTCGGAATGCCTCCTGAATTCACCCCTCCCTTTCTCTTTCCCCTTTGCTGTGGCCACTGCCTCCGTCCAGGCCTCTCAGAAACCATCATCGCTTGCCAATCGTGCCACATGCCTCAGCTTGGCCGTGGTTAGGAGCAACAGCTTTAAATCCCAGCAAACGAGCCCCTATTAACCATGAAATCTGGAGCAAGTCTCTTAAGCTCTCTAAGCTTCAATTTCCTCCTCCGTACAATGGGGATAAAACCGACTACGGAACCAGGTTGTCCTGAGGATTTAGTGAGATGATGAATGGGAAGGGCTTAGCATAGTGTCAGGCACACACACACACACAAAGCAGTGTTATTCTTCTCAAGAGGCCTGACCTCCTTTCAGCCACACTGAAACCCACTTCTCCCTGAACCAGGCCTTGAACATGTATACCTGAGGGGCACTGTTTATAAACCCTTCCCTCCGCCTCCGATATTCTGTGTGTCCTATACTATCCTCCTCATGCCTCAGTTCTACTCTGCTTCTCAGTAACTTGTGCAAGCTTTACTAGCCTTCTCAGTTATGGTTATTTATGCAGGCCTCTGCCTCGATACTGGACACGAGTTCCCTGAGGAAAGGTGTTCTTCTGTGTAGTCGGTTGGAAAAGTACACCCCCTCCTTGCCTGGCCTCAATTTCCTTATTTGGAATGAGCCCATTGGACTGTGATGGCAGAAAGGGCCCTTCCAGCTCTGAGATCTTAAACTGACAGAACTTTAAGTAGCAGGGACCTGGTAGATTACCTAGTTCACCCCTATCCTTTTCCAGAAGGGGAAAGTGAGGGCCTGGTAGGGCCTTCGCTTAATGCGCTTCTCTCTCTGGCCTCCCAGGCAAGGCTCCCCCGAGGGCATGCAGCCCGTTTTCCTAACTAGGCAAGGGGAGACTCTCCGGCATCTTCAGGGCTCGCGGCGCCGGAAACACGTGTGTGCTCACCTACGTGTACACACGTGAGCACACCTACAGCAGCAGGGGGCGCTCGGGCCGGCAGGGGGCAGCACAGACCCGGTTTGCAAATACCCGGCGCAGCCCCGAGGGAGGAGGGCGTGCTGCAGTCCCGGCGGCTGTAGCGGCGGTGGCGGCGGAGGCGGCGGCTGTAGGTGCAGCCTCCCAGGTGGGAGGCGGGGGCTGCGGGCGCAGGGAAAGGCGCCTGGGGAGCGGGCGCTCGGCTGGGCCTCCTCGGGCCTGGGCGCGGCGAGTGGGAGCGAGCGCGCCAGGAGCACGCAGGCGCCCTGCTCCGGCTGGCCCTCGGCCGGCGCGCGGCGCGGGAGCAGCCCGCAGCCCGCCCCCGCGCCCCCCGCGCCCCCCCAGTCCTCGGGCCGCCCGCGGCCGGCAGTCGGGAGCGGCTCCTTGGCAGCGAGCGCAGGCCGCCGGCCCGGCAGGGCGCGTGGCGGCAGAGGCGGCGGCGGGACGGCTCCCGGGCCGCCCCGAGCGCGCCCTCCCGCCCGCGGCCACTCGCAGCCGGCGCTGGCCGGGCCGGCGCGCCCCGCAGGCAGCCGAAGCGCGGCCTCGTCCTCGGCGGGAGCGAGCCCAGGTCCGCAGCCGGCGGGAGGCGGCGCGGGCGGCCGCCTGCACTGACGGCGTCGCGGGGCGCTCCTGGGCGGCGGCGCAGCGGCGGCGGCGCAGGGGGCGGAGGCAGGGGACGCCCCCAGCCAGGATGCTGCGGTTCCTGCGCCGGACCTTTGGCCGCCGCTCCATGCAGCGCTACGCGCGGGGCGCGGCAGGGCGCGGGGCCGCCGGCCTGGGGGACGAGCGCGACGGGGGTCCGCGGGGGGGCCCGGCCGCCGCCGCCGTGTCCACGCTGCCCGCCGCGCCCGGGGGCAGCGTGTTCCCGGCCGGCGGCGGGCCCCTGCTCATGGGCTGCGCGGCCGTGCACATCTCCGCCGCCGGGGCCTCCAAGGCCACCCTCTACTGCCGCGTCTTCCTGCTCGACGGGACCGAAGTGAGCGTGGACCTGCCGGTGAGTGACGGGGCCGGTCCGGGACACTGGCTCCCCGCGGCCCTTGGGGCAGCTCCCTTCCCCCGATGTTTCCCTCTGGGGCGCTCCCCTTGTACCTCTCCGGGATCCCCTACCCCTTCTGCGAGCACTCCTAGTTCTGGTTCCCTCTCGGGCCACCCCGTCCTGCTGTCTTCCGGGGCCCCATCCGTGGCCCGCGCCCCAGAGTCCCAAGTCCCCGCCCCCTGGCGCGGGTGACTGTTGTTCCCCTTCTATCCCCCAGGTTCCTGCATCGGCCTTCTCGGTGCTGGATTATTGGTTAGAAAATCTCAAAGCAATGCGGGGCTGCCATGGGGTGGCCTGCTTGCCCCGACAAACTCGCCACCAGGCCTTGGTGGGACGGCAAGGCGAAGAATCCCCCTCGCCTGCTGGCCGACAGGTGCCCCAAGTTTGGGAGCGAGTTGGGGGACCACTTCTGCTCTCTTCTGTTCCCATCTCGGTGCTCCACCCCGCCCCCGCCACCCGGTCCCATCCTAAAGAGCCCCTCTGGCTCGCTGCCTCACAGGCGGCTGGGCGACTTCGGAGCTAACTCTAGAATGGATTCTCGCGGACCAGGCCAACTTTGCACCGGCAGAGTCCCTTCTGGGGCGCTGGGAGTCGGCCCCGGGGTGCTGTCGGGCTTGGGGCGCCGGACTTTCCCCGGGGTCTGTGCGTGGAGCCGCGGAGGCACTCCAGGGCAGCTGCGCCGCGGCCTGAGCCCCGGCCACCCGCCCACAGGTGGTTGCACCCCGCCCCCTCCGGCAGAGAGCTAGGCTGGCGCTGCTGTCCCCGCCTGGACGTCTGGCTACCAATGTGTCTTTCTAGCCGAAGGGGCCAGATCTGATCAAATCAAATCCGCACATTAGTGGGGCGCCTGCTGTGCACCCGGCGCTGCGGCAGACGGTGCCTTTGGGAATCTTTGGGTGTGACCGAGGACACAACAACGATTGAGCTTTAGATGAATGTTACAGAGCATCTCGAGGGTTTCAAGGGAAAAAAATAACATACCGGGACTTCGAAAGAAAGCATTTAGGCCTCCTCGGGTGGGGGAAATTGGACGTCATGAGAGAACTGGGAATATTGTAAGGGTTGTAGATGGGAAAATGAGAGCCTGCCTGGCCTGGGGTTTAACGTTTCCTTGTGTAGGTTTAATTTTGAGACAGTATCAGTTTATGGCGATTTTATTTTTGTGGTTCCTGGTGCTCTCCATAGGATATCATTTTGTTATGATAATACCCTTTGGGGGCCTTTTTATTCATGGAAAAGGAGCCAACATTCCAGTGCTTAGAACAGTTGTCTTTACAGTAGTATTAAAATGTTACTGCTTCCCCAAGATGGGTCTCTCCAGCTTTTATTCAGCTGGGAGAGGAGGCCTGAAGGAGCCGGGAGGGGCGGGGTGGGGGGAGCCAGTGGTGAGGTGAGTGGGTTGCTTCTGGAGCAGGCAGCTGGTGTGTGGAGAGGATGTGGCGTATTCTGCATCTCGGATCTGGGAAAGGAATGCTCTGGTTTGGAACTTTGACAACGCTCATTGCTGATGGTTTTCTTGTCTGTTCCCCGGGGATGATTCGTTTATAAAATGTACTGCTTCTGTCAGGTTTGTGCGACAGGCTTAAGCGGTGTTTCTGGGATGAAGAATGCAAACCCAGTAAGATGCATGCGTAGTGAATAGACCCAAACAGGTACCGAAATGAACAGGTTGGGATGGGAATGCTGACTTAACCACAGCTGGTGGAACCCTGGCCCAGTGTGAGGGGAGGGGGATTTTGCATCCTAAAAGGTTTCTTCACTTTATTAAAGGCTACTTGACAAAAGAATTCACCAGGTTTTCTTATAATGGAAGATTTTTTGATGCTTTAAGATGTTATTTAGTGAACTCCCAATTTTATTTATACAGACATACATATGTATATATACCCCGTCCAAAGGCAAATCCAGAGCAAATGCTGGCTTTTGTCATGTGAGCCCTTGCTTGGGGAGGAAAGATGGAGAAGAATAACCAGTGAGCACGGTTCATCGATTTAAAGATTTATTAGGCATTAGAACTGCATCGCACAGTCTCCTATGCTCATCTTCCCAGATCATAGTTTAAGTTCCTGTATTTAATTCTCAGAGTTACAAGGTGAGCTCCAGGCGGCCAGCTCCCCATGAATCTGTAGCATGCGTGCTCCTTCTCAGCGCATTTCAACAAGCTCACTTTTTATGCTGTCCTTTTTGGCATTTAGTCCCACGGGTCATTATTCTCGTCTCCTGCGTTCCTGGATTTTTACCGCTTCCTGGGCCCTGGGGTTGCTTTGCTGCATGGCACACAGGATTTACCTTTGACCGCCATCTCCCTAAGCTGGATTGTCTGTCTCCAGTCACTTGCACGGGCACGAAGCACACTTGCCAGGCTAACTATAACTCTTTTGTAATTAAAACCCTCTGGTGGTGGTAGCGTCAAGAATTCGTCGCTCAGTATACTAACAGTGGTTATGCATTGTCATAAGCCGTTTTATTAGCCCTAGTCAGGATGCCTATGTTACAGAATTGCCTCGAACACAACACCCCCACTGTGATCGTGCTGGGGCACCTCGGTTTTCAGTTGTCGCCATTTATTGGGCGTCTCCAGTGTGCCAAATGCTGGACTGTGGACCCAAAGGTGAATGAGAGGTGGCCTTGAGGCTCTTGGGAAACACGTGTAGCGGAGCGTCTTTTTATTGTTAAGTGATGCTGAGTGATACGACAGGCTCACCGGACAGGGTGCTGGTGGATGAATTGGGAGGACTTCCCAGAGACTTTGACACTTGAGGATCTAGGATGTCAAATCCAGTGTCCCTTGTGCATTCAAAAAAAAAATTTTTTTTTAATTTATTTTTTGGCCACACTGAGCGGCTTGTAGGATCTTAGTTCCCCGACCAGGGATCGAACCTGGGTCCATGGCAGTGAAAGCCCGAGTCCTAACCGTTGGACCACCAGGGAATTCCCCATTTTTAGATTACCTGTTGTGTCAGGGCCACTTCTTGGTCAAGCCACGACCCAGCTGTTATATATAACAAAGGAGGAAGCAAATGACAGGGCCTGGGGCCCCCTCCCCCAGGTGGTGGGCCTCGTCCCCTGGCATGCCTGTGTGTTCTTAACCTTTGCTGTGGATAGTCAGGATCTTTTTTAAAAAAAAATCCATCGGTAATGTGCAGTCTGGAGTGGGCTTGCTGTCCAAACCCAGCTTCCACCCTACAGACCAGAGTGCCACCCTGAGCCATTCCTCTTCAGAAACCCTGGCGCTGCCTTGGAAGGTGTCCCGTGTCCATAGCCCAGCCCTGCCCTGCCCAACCCTCAGGTGTGGTCTGGTCAGAGCAGGCAGGACTCCCTCGGCCTGCCTGAGACTCTCCCCTTCTATTAATGCAGCTGAAGATCCCATCAGTGTGCTTGGCAGCGGTACCCACTGTTGACTCATATTAGCTCTCTGTTGACTAAAGCCCTGGCATCGCTTTTGCTCGCGCGGCTGTTGCTCAGCCCCGTCGCCCCCCTCCCCTGCGTGCGCAGTCTTCCAGCAGCTCTGTGTGGAAAGCCGGGAGGGTGTGTGGCTGGCTGGTTAGCACCCCCCCCCCGCCCCCATGCCTGGAGGGTACGGCCCGTTGGCCAGTATTGCATTTGGTGCAGTTGCATTCACTGTCCCTGGAGCTCCACAGTGACTTGTATAGTACAGGGCAAGCACGGAGAGTTTCAGGGTAGGAAGATGCATGTTTGAGTCTTGGCAACTGGGCTGTGCAGCCCTGGGCTACTTGAATCTCGATTTTCTGGTCTTTAAAATGGGACGATTACATGACAAAAAGGATATGAAAAGCCTCAGGAAACAGCAGGGTGCTGAAGGGTTGCTAGTAGGTTGTAATCTTACACACATCTCAGTGCCTTCTCTTTGACCTGTGAAAAGTGATTGGGAAGTTTTCTAGAAATGAACATTAAAGAAAAAAAAAAAGGCTGGGAATTCCCTGGTGGTCCAGTGGTTAGGACTCCGTGTTTTTACTGCCAAGGGCCCCGGTTCGATCTCTGGTCGGGGAGCTAAGATCCCGCAACATGTGCGGTGTGTCCCCCCCCCCCAAAAAAAAAACGGTGCCAGGAAGCCTAAACAGAGCCCAGTGCCGTTTGGCGGGGCCGGGGGTGGGGCTTGATTGAATGTGGGGGGACTGAGTAGTGGACTCTAGCTTGGAGGGCAGGGGTATCTTCACCCTCAGTGGTGGGAAGAAATGGGGAACTACATAAGGCCCTAGGAAATAGGAAAAGGCAGCTCCTCATTTCCATCCTCTCCCAAGGTTCTGGCTGCCATGGACACCCTGCCTTATCCCAGACCTCTGGGTGACTTGCCTTTTCCTGCTTCTGAGGGAAGGTATTGGCTCAAGGTGGCCCTTCAGGGCTTACCCTGCCCCCATCTCCAACCCCCCCAGACCGTGAATGAGACCGTGGGGCGCTTTGGATAACTGTGTGGGTCATGGGTTTGTGTATTTTTTAAAAATACCTTTGTTTTAAAAGTAGGGCTGCTGGCGAAGGAGGGGAGTGGGCCAGAGAGGTGGATGGTGAACATCCTTCCCAAGTGGGATAGAGGTGCGAGCTCTAACTCTGGTTCCCCACTTGCTGGATTGTTGGTGTTAATATGCAGGGAGGGGGTGTCTGCCAGCCTCTCCAGTGCCAGTAACATGACCCTGCGCTGGGCCAGGACTGAACAAATATTAACTTGCTAAGCACTTTCACGTGCATAATCTCATTGAATTCTGTCGCTAGTGCACTGTTGTGGATGAAGGCACAGGTCTGTTTAATTCTGAAATAGCAAAAGGTTGGGGGCGCGGGTACTGGGAGGTAGAACTTTCCCTTACATTCTTGCATAGGGACTTAGAAAAAAATCCACTCCTTCACCACAGAAATCCTCCGCCCACAGTTTGTCCTCAAAACACGTGTCCCGTCCTTCTCCGCTGCCTGACTCCTGTTGCCAGCCTCCTCCACGCTGCCTGGAGCGTTTCTCCTGCAGGAATCTGGTTCCTTGCACTTGGGTTTCCTCCTCGGGCCGTGGCAGCTGCCTGCGGGCAGGGTCAGCTGCTGATTCATCTTGGTGTTTTTCTTCAGGTTGGCATGTGCTTTCCTCCCCCACTTGCATTTCACAGGAGAACATGTTGGCAGCAGAAAGATTAGAAAATATAGAGAAGCAAGAGAAGTTAAAAAGATCTAAAATCACATCAGAGATAATAAGCACTTTTAAAATTGTGGTGTGTGTCCATCTGTACTTTTCTCTTTGTTTTTAGATATGAATCTTATTTTAAGTGACGCCTTTACATGGGTTGATGAAAGTAAAGTCTCTTTCCCCACCCCTTCAGCACAAATGAATCGGGACCTAGACCCCAAGTTTGTGTCTCTTTAGGGTGGGACCCTTTTCCCCCCTTTACAGTCCCTGGGACCGTAGCTGGGGTGGGGAGCCCCCTGTGGCCGTCTGAGCTGTGTGCCCCCTACTGCCTGGCTAAGAAGAGGTCTCCCCATCCCTGGAGCCCTTCCCCACCAATCACCTCTGCTCTCTGGCAGGTTAACGTCCTGTTGATGGGGCCACAGAGTCTCCTTGCATCTGAGGGCTCGTGTTCTGAACACCTGCTTTGGGGTGGTGACCACTCTCGCCTGCCCAGGGATGCCCAGGCTCTGTTACCAGCTGGGGCTGATCTGGCAGAGGCGGGTGGGTGAACTTGCAGCATCCCAGGTGTGCCCCCTCTGCCCTAGGGCCCCTTCATCTCCTTCTGCAACCTCTTCAGCTTCTCTCTGCAGCTGGATGTATCTCACTAGTCCCACTTGATTTTAATTTCTGGTTTATTTTTGTTTTCCAAAATGTTTTTGTTTGCCCACTTGTTTTCTTCAGTCGGCATGGACTTGTTGAGCACTTACCCTGCATGAAGCGTTCGGGAGGGGTACAGGAGGGATGAGAGAGTCCCAGTCTAGAAGGGGAGACAGTGTAAATATACTAGATAACTCGGAACTCCACATGAGGTAGTACGGGGGGTGAGCGATTGAACTGTGGTGTGGATTTGGAGAAGGTTTGATGCCCAAAGTGACATCGAGTTGTCCCGAAGGTTGCCTGGGAGTTCAGCTGTTAGATTTGGTCAGAGGCGTTGGGGCAGAGGAAACAGAAGGTGCAGACGCATGGAGGATGGGAGCCAGAAAACCCCACTTGCTGGACTTGGGGCTCCTTGGGGTCGGGGAGGATTATGAGCTCCAGCTATGTCCCTGAGTCTTGAAGGAGTAAGTGAGGAACCTGTGAAGCACAGAGGAGGGTCTCAGGCCAGTAAGAGCCAGGGGCCACTGTGTGTCGGTCCTGTGCTAATTGCTTAAGTGACTGTTTTGTTGGACCCTCACAGAACCTCTTTTGGTGGTTACTGTTGTTAGCCCTGATTTGTGAGGGGGAGAATCAGGGCTTAGCAGGCTGGATAAGAAACTTGCCCGTGTCACATAGCAAAGGCAGACTCTAGCTTCGAGCTCAGATAGTCTGCTGGCAGATGGTTTGTGTCCTCTGACCCAGGACTGGACATGCGAGGGGTGGGAGTGGGGGGGGGGGAGTGGTTCTGAGCCTGCCCCAGAGGCCCCGAGGTGGGTGGGGACCCTGAGCCTCAGAAGGGTGTCCTCCTTTCCAGGCCACTTGGGGTTTCCAGACATCGGATTCACACCTGTAGTCATATTCAGTGAGTGTAGTTTCGCCCAGAGTGCATTCTGGTTTGAGACCCATAGTTCTTCAACACTGAGGTTGGAAGTAGGCTACATTTTTAAAAAGTGTTTGATAGAACAACACTAAAATTATCACAAAGAAAAGCATTTTACATATTCCCATCCTGCTGCATAGCAACTGGTTGGTTTCGCTGCTCCCTTCAATCTTTGCGCTTTTGCATACATGTTTATAAACATAGTGTGCATTCTTGTGTATCCTTTTTTAATTTTTTTAAATTTTCTTCCTCCTCTCCGAGCCTTCCAGACATACTTCTCACCCAGTTTGGTGCCCTCTTGTTGTGCTTATTCTGGATTACTTAAATTAGCCCCTCATGCTCTGTGTGTGTGTGTGTGTGTGTGTGTGTGTGTGTGTGTGTGTAGTAATATCTGTCTCTACCTGTCTCTTGGGGTTGAAGGTTGATATGCAAAGCACCTGGTATCTTACCTGTTAGGCATGCTTATCCCCCCCCCAAGCTCGCAGAATCTGTGTTACTTCTCTTAATTGCCACCATCCGGGAAGGTGTTACTATCCCCTTTACGCACACGGTCTCAGGGAGCAGTTGGTCCTGGGCCAGCTGTAAGTGTGGTGGAGCCAGAATCGAATCTAGGTTTCCTGACTTGTCCTCCACTGCTCTTCCCCCAGCCCGTGCGGTGCACACCTGGCTTTCCTGTTTGAAAGGTGTGCTCCTTGGAACTCCTGGGGAAGGTCAGAATCCTTTGTAATTTGATGGGTCAGAATTTCATGCCATAAACCGCCCTGTCTTTCCTGAAACTTTTTGCTTTTCAGCATCTCTGGCATTTGGGTTCTGTCTACCATTTCTCAGCAATTTTTGCAGGTTCTTTTTCCCCAAAGTCATAGTTGGCTGAGTGCCCAGAATTTCCTGCTTGAAGTTGAGACCTGGAGGGTGACCTCCCCAGGGCCCTGTGCCAGCGGTGGCATCATCTGGAGCATCTTTGTTTCCCAGCACTGAGCCTGGTCCCAGGGGTGGGATTGCCCAGGCAGCTGGCCCGGCGGGGAGGACGTGGACTGACAGGCTCCCCGGGTGCCTGCAGGGTCGGCATCCCCCGGCTCTGTGGTGTCTCTTCCAGGCCCGTTTCCCATCTGAATGCTGTTGTTACCCGTGTCCTACCTTACATGTGCTCGAGGGGGTTGAGGTACCTCTCCCTTATCCTACCAGTTTGCTTGCTCAGCTGCACCTTCCTTGAGTTACGGATTTTAAAAAATTGTGGTAATATGTAAGTAGCATAAAATTTACCATTTTAACCATTTTTAGGTGTACAGTTCAGTGGCATTGAGTACATTGACATTGTTGTGCAACCATCACCACTATCCATCTCCAGAATGTTTTCATCATCCCAAATTAAAACTCAGTGCCCACTAAACACGAAGTCCCCATTCCTCTTTCCCCGTAGCCCCTGGTAACCTCTAGTCTGCTTTCTGTCTCTATGAATCTGACTACTCTTAGTACCTCCTATAAGTGGAATCATACAGTACTTGTTTCTTTGTGTCTGGTTTCTTTCACTTAGCATAATGTCTTCAAGTCCATCCATGTCGTAACATGTATCAGAATTTCCTTCCTTTATAAGGCTGAATAGTATTCCAATGTATGGATATGCCACATTTTGTTGACCCGTTCATCCAAGTTTCAGACTTTTCTGCACATCCGGGCCTTGCCTGTTCACCAGTGGCACTGCCATCAGAGACTTGGATGTCCCCAGCCCTCTCCTTGGGGGTTTTGTTCTTGGCATTCTGGCACCTGCTCCCCTGGGGCTCATTTTATTTTATTTTATTTATTTTGGCTGTGCCGGGTCTTAGTTGCAACGCTCGGGATCTTCGTTGCAGCATGCGACTCTTAGTTGCGGCATGCGTGCAGGATCTAGTTTCCCGACCAGGGATCAAACCTGGGCCCCCTGCATTGGGAACGCAGAGTCTTACCCACTGGACCACCAGGGAAGTCCCTGGACTCATCCTCCCAGTTGTCTGGTCTTCTGTCTGAGTTGCTCAGTGTTGGCAGGTCCTCTGTCCAGTCATTCTTTACATCTTTTAATGACGAAATACAAATACAAAAGAGTATCTGTAACATGACTAGTTCTAAAGAAAGATAATACGGTGAACATCCGGGTACCCACCACCCAGCTTAAGAACAAAGAGCATCACCAGTGCTGTTAATGGCCCCCCATGCTCCTCCCCAGTGACCTTCCCCTCCCTCCTGCTCTCCTGAAGTTTGTCTCTCATCCCTTTTTTGATGAGTTTGCCTCATATGTGTGTTTCCCTAAATGATTATTGTTAGTCCTGCATGTTAGTGAACTTTATAGTAAATGGATTTTTCACTCAGTACTGTGTCTGTGAGAGATTCATCCATATCGATGAGGTAACTGTAGTTCTTGCTGCGCTGCATGACTATACCGGAATATAGTTATCCTTTGTCGGTGGACATTTGGGATGTTTTCAGTTTGGAGCTGTTAGAAAAAAATGCTGCTTTGAACCTTCTGGAATTGGTCTTCCTGGTGCACATATGCTCGCAAGTGTCTCTCCTGGGTGTGTACCAGTGGCTGGGAGGGTGGCGGGCAGGGCCTGTTAAGATCATGCGAAATTGTTTTCTCCAGAGTCCCAGCAGCACATAAAAGCGTCTGCTAATCTGTTCTTCAGCCCTTGGCATTGGACAGCTTTTCTGTTTTATTTTAGCAGTCTCGTGGGAGTTAGTAGGAACTCATTGTGGTCTTCACTTTTCCCCAGTTGTTGATGGGGTGGAGTATCTTTGCCTATGTTATGAACCATGAACGTATTTCCTCCTGGTATGCCTTGTTCTATGATGTTTGCCTGTTTTTTAGTTGCATTGTATTTTTCTCATCACGTTCAGCTCACTGCCTGCTGGCCTTGATGAGATTGTCTCCTATACCCACTTCCTCTTCCGAGGTCACCTCAATGGAACAAAGGAGAACACTTCTCTGTAAGCCCCCCTTGCGGGCCTTTCCTCATGAAGCAGGAATTAATGTTTTGTCTTCCATTTTGCTGTGAATGAGCTGAAGTCTGTTGCTGCTGGTGGCTTTTGGTGAGCAGTTGCAGCATCTGTGGTATTCATTCAATTCTGTCTACTTTTTTTTCCCCAGTTTTTATTAATTGAAATTTTAAATGCAGTCAAAAGCACAGAGAACCCCAAGTACCCATCATATAATGAACATAATCCAAGTACCCATTGTTAAGCTTCATCTTTTATTAATGTGGCCCCTCTCTTTTCATCTGTATCTTCACCTCTGTTACTTCCCAATTCTTTTAAAACAAATTCCAAAATAAAGTCCCAATTATCTAGAAGATGAGGGCTGTGTTTTTTTAAATAGTCACAGTAGCAGCCTGTGGAACAAAAACCACATTCACAGAAAGATAGACAAGATGAAAAGGCAGAGGGCTCTGTACCAGATGAAGGAACAAGATAAAACCCCAGAAAAACAACTAAATGAAGTGGAGATAGGCAACCTTCCAGAAAAAGAATTCAGAATAACGATAGTGAAGATGATCCAGGACCTCGGAAAAAGAATGGAGGCAAAGATCGAGAATATGCAAGAAATGTTTAACAAAGACCTAGAAGAATTAAAGGACAAACAAACAGAGATGAACAATACAATAACTGAAATGAAGACTACACTAGAAGGAATCAATAGCAGAATAACTGAGGCAGAAGAACGGATAAGTGACTTGGAAGACAGAATGGTGGAATTCACTGCTGTGGAACAGACTAAAGAAAAAAGAATGAAAAGAAATGAAGACAGCCTAAGAGACCTCTGGGACAACATTAAATGCAACAACATTCGCATTATAGGGGTCCCAGAAGGAGAAGAGAGAGAGAAAGGACCAGAGAAAATATTTGAAGAGATAATAGTCGAAAACTTCTCTAACATGGGAAAGGAAATAGCCACCTAAGTCCAGGAAGTGCAGCAAGTCCCATACAGGATAAATCCAAGGAGAAACATGCCGAGACACATAGTAATCAAATTGGCAAAAATTAAAGACAAAGAAAAATTATTGAAAGCAGCAAGGGAAAAATGACAAATAACATACAAGGGAACTCCCATAAGGTTAACAGCTGATTTCTCAGCAGAAACTCTACAAGCCAGAAGGGAGTGGCATGGTATACTTAAAGTGATGAAAGGGAAGAACCTACAACCAAGATTACTCTACCCGGCAAGGATCTCATTCAGATTCGATGGAGAAATCAAAAGCTTTACAGACAAGCAAAAGCTAAGAGAATTCAGCACCACCAAACCAGCTCTACAACAAATGCTAAAGGAACTTCTCTAAGTGGGAAACACAAGAGAAGAAAAGGACCTACAAAAACAAACCCAAAACAATTAAGAAAATGGTCATAGGAACATACATATCGATAATTACCTTAAATGTGAATGGATTAAATGCCCCAACCAAAAGACACAGGCTTGCTGAATGGATACAAAAACAAGACCCATATATATGCTGTCTACAAGAGACCCACTTCAGACCTAGGGACACATACAGACTGAAAGTGAGGGGATGGAAAAAGATATTCCATGCAAATGGAAATCCAAAGAAAGCTGGAGTAGCAATACTCATATCAGATAAAATAGACTTTAAAATAAAGAATGTTACAAGAGACAAGGAAGGACACTACATAATGATCAAGGGATCAATCCAAGAAGAAGATATAACAATTATAAATATATATGCACGCAACATAGGAGCACCTCAATACATAAGGCAACTGCTAGCAGCTATAAAAAAGGAAATCGACAGTAACACAATAGTAGTGGGGGACTTTAACACCTCACTTACACCAATGGACAGATCATCCAAAATGAAAATAAATAAGGAAACAGAAGCTTTAAATGACACAATAGACCAGATAGATTTAATTGATATTTATAGGACATTCCATCCAAAAACAGCAGATTACACGTTCTTCTCAAGTGCGCACGGAACATTCTCCAGGATAGATCACATCTTGGGTCACAAATCAAGGCTCAGTAAATTTAAGAAAATTGAAATCATACCAAGCATCTTTTCTGACCACACTGCTATGAGATTAGAAATGTATTACAGGGAAAAAAACGTAAAAAACACAAACACATGGAGGCTAAACAATACATTACTAAATAACCAAGAGATCACTGAAGAAATCAAAGAGGAAATCAGAAAATACCTAGAGACAAATGACAATGAAAACACGACGATCCAAAACCTATGGGATGCAGCATAAGCAGTTCTAAGAGGGAAGTTTATAGCTATACAAGCCTACCTCAAGAAATAAGAAAAATCTCAAGTAAACAATCTGACCTTACACCTAAAGGAACTAGAGAAAGAAGAACAAACAAAACCCAAAGCTAGCAGAAGGAAAGAAATCATAAAGATCAGAGCAGAAATAAATGAAATAGAAACAAAGAAAACAATAGCAAAGATCAAGAAAACTAAAAGCTGGTTCTTTGAGAAGATAAACAAAATTGATAAACCATTAGCCAGACTCATCAAGAAAAAGAGGGAGAGGACTCAGATCAATAAAATTAGAAATGAAAAAGGACAAGTTACAACAGACACTGCAGAAATACAAAGCATCCTAAGAGACTACTACAAGCAACTCCAATATCACTGATGAATATAGATGCAAAAATCCTCAACAAAATACTAACAAACAGAATCCAACAACACATTAAAAGGATCATACACCATGATCAAGTGGGATTTATCCCAGGGATGCAAGGATTCTTCAATGTACGCAAATCAATCAATGTGATACACCATATTATCAAATTGATGAATAAAAACCATAAAAAAAGACACCTAAAAATAATTAACAATTGTTTTTTAGTCTCAGATATATAGTCAGTGTTCAGATTTTCTTATTTGGTTGTCACAAGGTCCTTTCATTGTATTTGGTTGATATTCTATCTAAAGCTCTTTAAGAATTTTTTTAAATGTTATTTTTCCTTGCTCTATTGAGGCATAATTGACAAATAAAAATGGTATATATTTGAGACATAAAGCGTGGTGATTTGATATACGTTTGCATCGCAAAATGGTTACTGTGCATCGAGCTAATTAACATATCTGTCACCTCGCCAGTCACCATTTCTTCATGTGTGTATCTTAGCAGATTTCAAGGATACTCTACATTATAATGAACTATCGTCATCATGCTGTCATTTAGATCCCCAGAACTTACTTATCTTAAAACTGAAAGTTTGTGTCCTTTGACCAACATTATCTCATTTTTCCCTGTCCCACAATTTCTCTAAAGCTCTTAGTCTAGAGTTTTCCCTTCTCCCCTCCTTTTCCCCCATTTATTTGTTGAAGAAGCTGGGCCATCTGTCCTAGAGTTTCCCACTCTCTGGATTTCCTTGATGGCATCCTCAACATTTGGTTACCTTGGGGTACAGTTGGTACAGGCATTATTTAAAGCATCTGACTCAGGGCACACAGAGAACAATAAGATAGGTTCCTTGCCCTCGAGAAGCTTGAGAGGAGACAGGTCATTACACCTGGTATGAAAAGTGTCCTAAGGAGTTTTAAGTAAGCTTAAAGGAAGGGCTAAGGTGGGAGGACTGGGAGGGGAAAATGGGCAACCAGAAGATTTCAGAGAGAAAGCTTTGAGTTCTGAGGACAAGTGGAGAACAGCTTTCCTGGTGGCCAGGTCAGCACATGCAAAGGCACTGAGGCTGGAAATAATACTTCCAAGAGTCCTGCTCCTTGTTCAGCCCCTGCCTGTGAGCCCTGTTATCCTTCTATCTTTCATTGGATGTTGCTTTTTTGAAAAGGTCCATATTCCTCATCGTTGGAATGTTTTCAGTAATTTGATTAAAAGAGTCTTTTGTTTTTCTTCTGTTTCTTCATCAGCTCCATGACTATAGGTTTTTTTTAAAATAAATTTATTTATTTATTTATCTATCTATTTTTGGCTGTGTTGGGTCTTCGTTTCTGCGCGAGGGCTTTCTCCAGTTGCGGCGAGCGGGGGCCACTCCTCATCGCGGTCCGCGGGCCTCTTACGGTCGCGGCCTCTCCCGTCGCGGAGCACAGGCTCCAGAAGCGGAGGCTCAGTAATTGTGGCTCACGGGCCCAGCCGCTCCGCAGCCTGTGGGATCCTCCCAGACCAGGGCTCGAACCCGTGTCCCCTGCATTGGCAGGCAGATTCTCAACCACTGCGCCACCAGGGAAGCCCCCATGACTGTAGTTTTGAATGTCTCCCTTGACCTTGAGATTCTCTTTTTCTGTAGCTTACTCCTGTTTGGGTTCCTTTACATCCTCCCGTAGGCCCCTAGTGAGCCCTTTCCATCCGTCTCCTGGCCAGAGGTGCCAGCAGACGTTTTAAGGAGCAGAGTCAATGAACACTGCAGAGAGAAGGGAGACGGGGCAGACGGTAGGGCAGCGGGAACCACTGAGTTTTACCCCTAAAGGAGCGCTTGAGAGCCTCACGGTCCAGAGCCTCATTCTGGGATGGCAGGTCTTTCCTACCTGCCTGGGAACATGCAGCCAGCTGCTGCTCACCTGAGGCAAATGAGCAGTAATTAGCATGTAATAAGCGCAGTTTCCTGCACGCAGCCCTCCTGGCTCCTGCTCTCAGTGGCCCAGTGACAGCAGCAGGCCTGTTCGCTTCTCCGAGGCCCCCCTCCCTCTTCCGAAAGCAAGCCGTGGTTCTCCCCTGGCCCAGAAGCAGCATTGCCTGCCGGTGAAATGGCCATGGGCTTCACCCAGGAAAGCCCAATACACTGCTGTAAAGCCTCCTGCGGGTTAGTTATTAACCCACGGTGCACTCTGGCAGCCCCTTCCACAGCATTTCTCTGGCTGTAGTCCTTTGATTGCTCCTGTTTGCTGGGGCCCAAGCCACCTGCCCAGTGAGTGGCAGTCTGTATGAGGTGGCAGCGACAGTGGCCGGTCAGAGTCCAGGGAGGGGCCCAGCCTGGCTTGGGACTGGCCCCAGTTCTCGCACACAGGCTGGCAGTGGCAGATCCCGTGGGTATTCGAGGGAGAGAGTGAGAAGAGGGGATCTGGATGTGGGATGTTTCAATGGGAGAGCCGGGAATCCAAGGTCGAAAGTGTTTGTTCAGGATGCTTCAGTATTCTACATAGGATGTATTTTGCTTTGAAGTCCAGAAGCTTTTAGCTTTGTACTAAAAGCTGTGGCAGATAGTTCCTCTTCATTAAAGAGGCTCCTGAAGAAAAATGCAAAAATTACGTGCTGTCTTCTGAAAGGAAAAGAAGAATTACCTGTACTTGGATTACTGTAACGTGTCATTTATCTTATTAACTCACTTCAGGGGATGAGCACTTCCACATAGATGAGTTTTCCAGAGAGCAGCAGTTCATTCTGTTTACTGACAAGACCTGTTTTATTCCAGCTATTTCATTTATTCATTAAAAACAACAATAAAAAATGATACAAATGAACTTATTTACAAAACAGAAACAGACTCACAGACTTAGAAAACAAACTTATGGTTACCAGAGGGGGAGGAGGGGAGGGATAAATTAGGAGGTTGGGATTAACATATACGCACTACTATATATAAAATAGATAATCGACAAGGACCTACTGTATAGCACAGGGAACTCTACTCAATACTCTGTAATAACCTATGTGGGAAGTAGAATCTGAAAAAGAACAGATATATGTATAACTGAATCACTTTGCTGTACACCTGAAACTAACACAACATTGTAAATCAACTGTACTCCAATATAAAGTAAAAATTTTAAAACAACACAAAACAAAAACACAGCAAAACGCAAGATCAAAATACAGAAACAGAGAGATCATCTAGTGTGTGTAAGGCACCATGCGAGGCATATGAAATGATCAAAAATGTGGGCCCTGCCTCTAAGGAGCTCATTTGGTGTGGGGTGTGGGATTGTCCTGGAATTGTCCTGCATGTCTCCGGGCCCCCAACTTTGCCTTGGTAGCCCAGGGTCAGCGTGCTGAGGATGTCAAGGTTAAAAGACCCCCCCCACCCCAACCTGGCCATGGTTCCAGGCCTCCACATCATCTGGACACTCAGGTGGGCTGTGTATCATGTTCCAGCCTTCATCTTGTCGTTGCTTTACTTCCTGGCTCTGCCGGCGCACACCTGCGACTCTACACCAGGATCACTGGGCATGGGGGGCGGGCCCCCGTCATCAGAATGCGGTGCCCCGTGCAGCCAAGTTGGAGAACCAGTGCTCTGCAGGCTCACGTTCTTTACGTTTGTGTAGTGTTTTAGGTTGAGATGGAGCTTTCGCCTTTCGTGGCTTAATGTAATCCTACTCGTAGCACCTCTTTGAGAGAATTGCGGGCATTCCAGTTTTATCGACAGTTCAGCAGCAAGGTTTCTGCCCAGTGTCCCACAGCTAGTCAATGACAGGACCACACCTTAAGCCCTTTTTGGGCTCTAAGTTCACTTCTCCCCAGTTCTTCCCCAGGGCTGTCACCCTAGTGGTGCTTGAGCTGCCGCACCCTCACTCCTCACACTTCACTTCTCGCCTGTGTACCTTTGCTGTGTATTCCCTTTCCTCTTGGCTGATTCTTTACCTCATAAGAGTCCAGTCGTCTTTGAGGACCCATCTCAGATGCGACCATGTTTGTGAAGATTGTCCTGAGCCCCCGCCCCTCCCACCCACCCTGCTCCTCCTGTGTCGTATTCCCTCTCCTGCCTGGGAAGCTGCAGGGCATCGTGCCTTGCATGGGACCTAGTACGTTTCATGTCATAGTAGTTATTCATGTAGTAATTTGAGTAATAAATAACATTACTGACTTCTTGTTTTGCAAATGTTTTTCTTTTTATTTTGGTGAAATACAAATAACAACAAAGTTTAACCATTTCGTACATTCACAGTGTTAGGCAACCATCATTACTATCTAGCTCCAGAGCGTTTTCCTGACCCCTGGATCCATTAAGCAGTCAGTCATTCTCCATTCTCCCCTCTTCCCAGCCTCTGGCAACCACTAATCTGTTTTCTGTCTCTGGATTTGCCAACTCGAGATATTTCAGGTAAGTGGAATCATATAGAATGTGTGGCCTTTTATGTCTGGCTTTCACGCAGCATAATGTTTTAAAAATATATTGACCATTTACATTATGATTTAAGCACTTTACTGGTTTAACTCATTGACTCCTCACAACCCTATGCGTTAGATAGTTCCTATTAACATCCTCATCATACAGAGAAAGAGATTGAGGCACAGAGAGGTTAAGCAACATGCTAGAGCACACACAGCACGTAAATGCTCTTGGTCCCTCCGCTGTCCTGCTGGTGTCTGCTCTTCCTGCTCTTGACCTTGATCTTTAGAGATTAGAGGTATAAGCTCAACCTATGAAGTTGAATTTGAAGGACAAAAACAAAATTCAAGACAGAATTAATCTACAGCAAAAGAACAAACTATGATGCAGCTCCAGGAGCAGAAACCTCCAGAGGTACCCCACAAGGACTGCAGAACAGAATCAGTGGGGGAGGGGGTGGATTCTACAGTGAAAGGTCTTGGCTTCGTTGGAGTGGTCAGTTTTGTTACAGATTTCTCACTAGTGTCAGAGGTCCAGTAGAGGATTATATGTCTCGTATCGGAAGCCAGCTAATGTTCCAGGATCATAGAAATGTTGAGGAATGAGTCTTAAGAACTCCTGAAAGGTAGAGGGGATCCCAACTAGAAGATTTACAAAAGTGGAGCTTACTACGTGCCAGACATAGTTCTGAGCGCTTCTCGTATACTTAAACTCAGTTAATTCTCACGAAAAGTTTACAAGGTAGCCACTGCCCTGTTGCACAGATGAGGAAACAGGTGCAGGACAGTTTAATGTCCCCTCCATGGCCTTGCCACTAGAATGTGGTGGACCCGGGAAGTGTGGTTCCGGCATCCATGGTCTTCATCTTTGTTTTTTTAATCTTGATTTTCTGGTTTTGATTATAACATACCTTTCCTGGAACAGTGAGAACAGAGCAGCCTAGTTGCTTGAATAGGAAGAAAAAAAGGGAAAAACGGTGAGAAAAATATTGGTTTTATAAAAAAGAAATGTTATGCTGTCATACTAGTTCTGTACTTTAAAAAAATTTTATTTATTTTTTTGAATTTATTTATTTATCTTTGGCTGCATTGGGCCTTTGTTGCTGTGCGCGGGCTTTCTCTAGTTGCAGCGAGCAGGGGCTACTCTTCATTGCGGTGCACGAGCTTCTCACTGCGGTGGCTTCTCTTATTGCAGAGCACGGGCTCTGGGCGTGCAGGCTTCAGTAGTTGTGGCTTGCGGGTTCTAGAGCGCAGGCTCAGTAGTTGTGGCTCATGGGCTTAGTTGCTCCGCGGCCTGTGGGATCTTCCCAGACCAGGGCTTGAACCCGTGTCCCCTGCATTGACAGGCGGATTCTTAACCACTGTGCCACTAGGGAAGCCCTGTACTTTTTTTAAAAATTAAAGCATACCTATTTATTTTAGAATTTTTAGGAATTATCGATTAAAACGTACAAAATCAAAATCATATAATACCTCCAGTAAGACATCACCACTTCATAACATTTTGGTGGTGTCCCTACCACCTTTTTGCTAAGGATGGATAAAGAAGTTTCTTTCAACAAAAATTCAATCATGCTCTGTATGCTTTTTTTTTTTTTAATTGTGGTAAAACGTGTTCTTAATCTTTACACTCTGCTACCTCTTATATTTGAAGAAAAGCTTGGGGCAATCTGGACCTTGCCAGGGGAAGGAGAAATCTTACCTTTGCAGCCTAGGGAGCAGCTGCTCCCTAGTATAGGAGCGTCTGAAATGGCTGTGGTGTGAGAAGGCCCATTACTGGGAATTTATGGCTCATAACAGAACCAGGGTTGGCCACAGGTTTTGATATCCTGCTGAGAACGTCGGGTCTTCACGTGCGTTCTCAGTCTTCATCTCACTTAATCGTTGCCGTGGTCCTCACTGCTCAGCAGTGCAGTGCCATTGTCCCCATCTGGCTCGGAAGGTGGCTTAGCCCAGAAAGGTGTATTTGCTCTTTTGACCCTTGGGAGCTCTGCCACCTCATTTTGCTTCTCAGATCGCCTTAATCGCAGGCAGAATGGCTTGGGCACCATCAGAGCCGGACAGCTGAAGCCTTGCAGGGGTTCGTTGGAGGGAGAGGTGGATTTCCATCGGGGAGGGCTTCAGGGGAGGTGGCTGTGGGGTTGATTTTGACATTGAGTGACGGAGGATTGGCCGTCCAGGTGGAAGAACAGCGTGACCAGCCTTACTGAGGAGGGCACAAGGAAGATGTGTCTGGGAAACAGAATGCAGCTCAGGGGATGCTGAAGCGGGGGAGTTGGGAAGGGAGGCTAGGACCACTGGACGCTTGGAGTTCGGCTCTGGGGTGGTTGAAGGTAGACAGTCAGACTAAGGCTGTTAGCTGTATTGCGGGTCTGAACTAGGGTGGCGTTGGCCATGGACAGAGGGGCAGATGCAATGGAGTCTGAGGACATGGAATCCAATGGATTTGGTGGCTGGATTTAGGAGTGGGATAGATGGGAAGCCAAGCTGTGATCCCCCCATTTTGTGCATGGCAGGTTGGCGGGGCTGAGAGCCTGGGGGTGGAGGGGCAGTGGGAAGGGGCCCTAGTACTGTGCTTGCTGGGTCCTTGGTTTTTTTAAGGTTTGCAAATGTAAGGGTTTTTTTTTGCATTTTGTTTCTTTAAGAGGACCGCCAAATGGTATAAACTTTAAGGTGCCGTAAAGCCTGGATTCACTCCTGGTTGTATTTTAGTTGAGGCCAGTGTGAGGGCCCAGTGGGTCAGACACCTGGACAGGAGTGTGGTAAGAGTTTCAGTGCAAGTCACATCCATGGGGCCAGCTGTGAGGCCAAGACAGAGAGGAACAGATGCTGCCAGCCATAGACTTGTAGAAGCTTGTTCTTGGCCAGGCTCTGGGCTGGGTCGGCCCACACAGTCCCCGAGCACAGGTGCTAGGGTTCCTGTCACCATTGTATACGTGAGCAAAGGAAGACAGCCTGAGCTCTTGCCCCTCTGCTCTGTTGCCTCCCAAACCTGGGTGGCCTTGATATCTTCAAGGAAGAGTGAATAACAAGAAACACGGGCATTTATTGAGGGCTTCCTATTGGCACAGAACCACACTAGGGGCCAGGTGGATACAAGACTGAGTCAAGGATGCATCTCCTTCCTCAGGTAACTGCAATTTGGTGAGAAGATGTGTCTTTTGCATTGGCAGAGAAAGCTGCAGGTTTTACCTACTTTTACCCACTTTTACCCAGTTTTCTCGCTTGAGGAGGAAGAGCCAGGGCAAGAGACAGGGAAAATAAAACCCCAATGGTCCACCCTGCTTCTCAGAGGACACTGCAGGCCAGAGCTCTGGGATGGCTGTGGCGGCACATTTTAGGTGCAGAAACTGGTGTCTAGAACATGGGACCCAGGGAAGAAAGCAGGGTTTGAGTAATTCATTGAAAACCATGGCTCTGAACCCCAGTGCAGGTTATTTTTATCTCAAACGTTTGTCTCGGGCTTCCCTGGTGGCGCAGTGGTTGAGAATCTGCCTGCTAATGCAGGGGACACGGGTTCGAGCCCTGGTCTGGGAAGATCCCACATGCCGCGGAGCAGCTGGGCCCGTGAGCCACAACTACTGAGCCTGCGCGTCTGGAGCCTGTGCCCCGCAGTGGGAGGGGCCGCGATAGTGAAAGGCCCGCGCACCACGATGAAGAGTGGCCCCCACTTGCCGCAGCTGGAGAAAGCCCTCGCACGAACCGAAGACCCAGCACAGCCAAAAATAAATAAATAAATAAATAAATAAATAAATAAAAATAAAAGTAGCTATAAAATTAAAAAAAAAAAAAAAAAACGTTTGTCTCAAAGCGTTATAGTTTATCCACAGAAGATGGCATGAGAAGGGTGATGAAGACATGTCTATACTGCGTGGCCCAAAGTGAATTTTAAAACTCATCTTTCTGTATTCACAGGCATTATGCCGAGTGAAGTAAGCCTTACACAAAGGAGTACCCTCTGGATGATTCCATTTCTGTGTGGTTTCAGAACTGGCAAAACTAATCAGGGGAAGAAACAATTCAGAATAGGTGTTGCTTCTGAGGGAGTGGGGACGGCCAGGGATTGGCTGGGAAGGGGCACCCAGGATCTGGGGCAAGAGGAATGTGCTGAATGGTACAGGGGTGTGGGTTACACAAATGTTGCCATCTGTCGGAAGGGAACAGCTCAGATTTGCACATTTAGATGTAAGTAAATGTACCACCATCCCCGCAAAAGAAGTGTGAGAAAATTAATGGAGGACGGGGGAAGGAAGGAGTAGAGGAAAAGATGACATAGAATGTTGATCATTGTTAAGGCTGAGTGACAGGTGTTTACTATACTATGATGTTTACTTCGCATTTATTGAAATTGACCCTGAAAAAGAGTTTTAAAAGAAAGAGCGCACTAGGTAATCTTTGTTGATTTCTCCTCCTGCCAGGAATTCAGCCTGTTTGGTGTCCTCTGGGGAAAATGCCGTCTCCGTGGGCACTGCGGCTGGTCGCAGTTGCCCCCGGCTGTGGGCTCTCCAGACATGCTTACTTTCTGCCTTGTCGGTGGCTCTGAACTTTGGCTTCCTCCCCCTGGCACCTGCCACCTCCCCTGTCCTTTTGTCCTCTGTCCTTTTGCTTCGGGAACAGACCCTCCCCTTTTGTGACTTTGACCGTCCCACTCCACCCACACCTGGTGCTTCTTATCTCGGACTCCTCCCCCGGTGAGTCCAGGTCTTTCTCAGCTGTGAGTGAATCCGCAAAGGCGCATTCACTTGGGCCTCATTTCCCAGCCACTTAGGGCTGTGAAGTGCCAGTTGCGTGCCTTTGTTCGGCCATCAAGATCCGTGGAGTGCAGGGACACGGCCCCACGTCCCACCCGGCTGTAAAAGAGTACATGCTCCATTTACATATAGAACTTCAAGACAGACGCAGCCAATCTGTAGCCCCTTAGGGAGGGAGGGAGGGAGGGAAATTGGGAAGAGGCACACAGGGACTTCCAGGAGGCTGGGATCTTTCTGTATTTTGACCTGGGTGGTGGTTGCATAGCTGTGGTCACTTCTGGTAATTCCTAGAGTTGTACACCTGTGACCTGTGCAGTTTTGTCTGTGTATGTCATGTTCCAGTTAGAAAGTGGACTAGAGGTCTGTACAAGGCTTTAAAAAATTCCCACATTTCACATAAAGAAATTCGAATTTTGTAGCTTTCTTGAAAAACTGGAAGTCTGATGGCACAGTCTGAATTCCAGGCAGTTGACTAGATCTGTGTGGTGACTGACCCCCATTCACCTGTGTGCGCCATCCAGCAGGAACCCCCTGGAACGGGTGGCACCTGCATAACCCCCTACGGTTTCCTCCTGCTTTTACATTCCCTAGGTCCCTGAGACGGTATGGGGGTTGGGGTTCAATGCCTGCATTAGAGGCGGTCTTGTAGGAATACCTTTTGACATGGATTTGAAGTCCTGGGGTGCTGAGGTCTCCTCTTGTGTGTGAAGCCATCCCAGGCGAATTAGTTCTGCTTGAACTGGGGGAAGTTGGGGTTATGACCAATCCATAGCAGTTAGAAATGATGCGGAGTTACTACATTTGTACCTAGGTGTTTAGTTCTGTAAATAATTTCCTATTTGTGTCTTCTACTTTAAAGTAACATTCCATAATACTAGTTAATGCTTTTGCCTTGCTTGGTATTCAGCTGTTGCTTTTTTTAAAATAAATTTATTTATTAATTTATTTATTTTGGGCTGCATTGGGTCTTCGTTGCTGCGCGCAGGCTTTCTCTAGTTGCGGCGAGCGGGGGCTACTCTTCATTGCAGTGTGCAGGCTTCTCATTGCGGTGGCTTCTCTTGTTGCAGAGCACAGGCTCTAGGCGCACGGGCTTCAGTAGTTGTGGCACGTGGGCTCGGTAGCTGTGGCTCGCGGGCACTAGAGCACAGGCTCAGTAATTGTGGTGCATGGGCTTAGTTGCTCCGTGGCATGTGGGATCTTCCCTTCCCTGACCAGGGCTCAAACCCGTGTCTCCTGCATTGGCAGGTGGATTCTTAACCACTGAGCCACCAGGGAAGTCCTCAGCTGTTGCTTTTGAAAATGCATATATGATTGGAACATTTTCTCTTTAGTTCACGGGTAAGGCAAGGCTCACATTCTGTGTGGTGCACTTGCAGTCGAGATTCTTCTCACCGTAGCTCACACGAACTGCAAACCACATACCTCAGGGAAATAGTCTTGACAGTGTTGTCTCCACAGATCCAAACCTATGGAGGGGCTGTAGGGATCACACCCTCCTTTTCTTCTTCTGAATGTGTCATTCTCTGCCTTCTTCTGGCAGGAGACTTTTTTAAGACTACTGACTCACCGAAGGAAAAAGAGAGAAAAGAATGAAAAAATCAAAGGCCACCTATAAAAAGACAGCTTTGTTTGTATACCCCTCCATCAGGTGCATGGACGGTGGTACCTCAGTTATAGTTTTATGACCCTAACAGCCAAGCTCACCAGAGACAAGGTTAAAAGTTTTATGTGCTTTTCCACTCATTAACCTTTTTTGAAAACCTTCTATGCACACAGAGCCAAGTAAATTAAGCCCTGAAATTCTGTGCCTTAGCGGTTGGTGTGATCACTAAAAGTGCTAAAATACAGGCTAATTTGCTGGCTGTGTTCATTGTCCATCCTTATGGAATCCCAGCCAGGGGTGGGACTTGAGGAATTTGGGATCTAAGACTGGGCTGTGGCTCGAGGAGTATCCAGGCTGCTGGGGACACGTCTCACCATCAGCGCCCGGGGAGTGCCGTGCAGAGTGTCTACGGGCCGCCACCCAGCACAGGCTCTGGATCCCTAGAGGGACATGGTGGGAAGTTCCCAGGGCTTGGTTCAAGGTCCTAGGCACAGCCGTGACCATGCTGGATGGGATCCTCTGCGTATGTTTTCATCCCACCCTCACCGTTGCTTGGTGGGATGGGTGCTGTGGTGTGCCCATTTCACAGGCCGGAAACAGGCTTGGGAAGGTTAAGGGGCTTAATGAGGGTCATGCTGGCTCTGAGTGGTGGAGCCCAGATTCAAAACTGGTCCTAACTTGAAGCTGTGTTCCTCCCGGTACGAGTCAGATCAGGATGCCATAACAAAGGACCATGGTCTAGGTGACTTCTACAACAGAAATCTGTCTTCTCACAGTTCTGGAGGCTGGAATTCCAAGATCAAGGTGCCGGCAGAGTCAGTGTCCTCTGAGGCCTCTCTCCTTGGCTTGTAGATGGCCGCTCTCTTGCTGCCCCTTCTCCCTCTGTCTTCAGATGGTCTTTTCTGTGTGCATTCTTGTTGTCTGTGTGTGTGACCTAATCTCTCTCTTTATAAGGACACCAGTCATAGGATAGGGTCCGCTCTAATGAACTCATTTTAACTTAATTACCTGTTTAATTACCTCTGTCTCCAACTATAGCCACATTTGGAAGCATTGGGGGGTTAGGTCTTCAACATATGAATTTTGGGGGGACACAGTTCATCTCATAACACTCCCCGGTCACTCCACCTCTGTAAAGCTCATCTTCTGGGAGTGATATGCTACCTAGAATGAGGCCATCTGCACCCACGGACCTGCCCTATGGGTGAACCCTGGGGCCAAGCCCTGTTAAATTCATCATTTCATTTCATGTAACCCTCGGATATCCCTACCAGGTACGATGTTTCCTGACACCAGTCTCGGCCTAAGCTGGGTACCAGAGCTGGGACTCAGATCCCTGCCACGCTGACCCCAGAGTCCATGCCTTCAGCCACTGCATCACGGGGTGTGTTGTGACACCCAGAAGTTTCAGAGCTGTGAAGGGCTCCACAGAGAAAAGGGGAATGGTCATTATAGGACCTAGTAATTTAGGGAAGTATGTGAGGTAGCACTGACCTGCCTTACTTTGCAAATTTAGTCGTGTTCCTAAGTTGCAGGATGGGTGGGGGCAGTCGTCCACCCAAAATTAGTTCTTTCTGTTCATGTTTCTTGGCTGGGTTTCCTGGGAATTCGTTGCATATTTATTTATATGGAGTTATTTCCTTTCAGAATTACACGGAGGGGGAATCTGCAATCTGGCAGCAAAAAGTAATTTGGCAATTTATTTTCAGGGCTGCCCTTCTTCCAGCAGCTTGTTTCAAACTCAGCCTCTGGCACAAAGGCATCCATCATTTTAATTGCATGTTACTGTTTAGCCAGACACAAATTTGTTTCATTTTCTTTTTCCTTTCTCCTGTGGTTTTTTTTCTTTCTTTTCTTTCTTTCTTTTTTTTTTTTTTCCTTTTCTTATCCCCCATTTTAAAAAGCCAAAAATATTTGCTCAAACCAAGCAGTTTTTATAGTCAAGGAGTTTTTAACACTGAAATTTTTCATATTGCCTATTTGGTTCTTAACCATTTCGTCGCAGAAATGCTAGGCTGGTCTTTTTCTTTCCTATTCAAGTAACATAATGCATTTGTCTCAAGATAGTCCTAAGAAAGAAAATTGTATTGGTCTCAGGGTCAGAAGGCTGGTGTTCTATTCCTGGCTTTGTATTGGTTGCCTGACCTGCCTCTGGCCTCGTTTTTCCCCGTCTGTAAAATGAGGGACTTGAATGAGCTGATTTCTGGACCATCCCTGTGTTCTTATTTGGTAACTCGGATGCCGAGTAGGGTTCTGTTTGGGGCCCTTGTCACCATGGCTGTCTGGAGTTTGGCTGAGGAGCTTGTCCTGTCCCATATCACATGTTTGTATTCTGCTGGGCCGCAGATGGTGGTACTTTAGTTCAAGATTAAGAATCAACCCTGGGGACTTCCCTGGTGGCGCAGTGGTTAAGAATCCACCTGCCAATGCAGGGGACACGGCTCTGAACCCTGGTCTGGAAAGATCCCACATGCTGCAGAGCAACTAGGCCCGTGCGCCACAACTACTGAACCCACACGCCACAACTACTGAAGCCCGCATGCCTACAGACCATGCTCTGCAACAAGAGAAACCACCGCAATGAGAAGCCCACGCACTGCAACGAAGAGTAGGCCCCGCTCACCGCAACTAGAGGAAGCCTGCGCCCAGCAACAAAGACCCAATGCAGCCAAAAATAAATAAATAAATTAGAAAAGAGAAAAAGAATCAACCCTGTATCCCTCAGAAACGTTCTAAGGGATAAAAATCATTGTTTCCTTGAAATTAGGTAGAATGTGAACTTTGGTGTCCAAAGCTTAAAAAATTAGCTTTTAATGCTGCCTATACTTTTCTTCTTGCTGTAAAAGTATGTTATTTGTGTCTGTAAAATTGGCCACGAAGTACAGCAGTGCAGCCCCTTTGTAAGCTGCACCAAAGACTGGGGGTGGGGATGAAATGTGACTTAAGGTCCATAGTAGGTATTGAGTTGAATCTGGACAGGCGTCTGTGTATTGTATTTTGTTTTAGTGACATGGCAGAAAATTAGCTGTTACTGGCTTGGAGTCATCTTCTGCATCGCATAGCACCATCACCTTCCCTGTGGACAAAGGTTTCTCTTTCCAGCCACTGGCTTGGATGCTTGAAGGCAAGGCTCAGGCCAGACCGTGCTGACACCCTCCAACCCTCAACTCCTTTGTAGTTTGTGAGGTTTTCATTAAGTTTTATGGAAAATTTCAAATACACGAGTTGAGACAACTTGTATGTCTCATCATACAACAGTATGATGAAACTGTCATGTACACAACACCCATATATTATTTTTTTCTCTGGAGTATTTTAAAGCAACTCCCAAACAACTTATCATTTAACCTGTTAACACCTAAATGGGTAGCTCTCTCTCTCTATCTATCTATATATATCTATCCACCATCCCGTTATCACACTCAACAAAATGAACAGTGATTCCTTAATATCGTCTGATACCAAGTCCTTGTTCACCTTTCCCTCGTCATCCCAAAAATCTTTTGTGGTCGGTGGTTGGCTTGTTTGAACCAGCAGCCAACTGCAGACAACACACTGCACTTGGTAAATAATGTCTTTTAAGTGTCTTTGAATCCATAATTGTCCTCTTCCTCCTTTTCAGTGCAATTTATTGAGTTCTTAGTATGCAGTTGGTGAATGTAGAGCAAGGCAGCCTCAGACATTCCAGACCTTGATTTTAATGTCTTTCTCCTAAGCAGAGTTTGTGGCCTCTGAAGAACAGTTTTTTGGTTTGTCTATCCTTTTTTTTTTTAAGAATTAATATATTTATTATTCTAATTCCTCGTCTCCAAGCAGATGATACCTAAGTTAGCATCACAGTGTGGGATTCCTAAGCAACGTTTTTTAAAGTTATGAAAAACTTTTACATACTAAATCTTTTATAAAGTGTGCACACATGCCACGCACATGTGTTATATCTGTGTACCTATATGGTTTTCATTCTGGTTATCTATTGAATAACAAATTCCCCCAATGCTTAGTGGCTTAAAACAACAATCATTTATCATAGTTCATGAGTTCTGTTGATCAAGAACCCATTGAGGGGGCAAGATGGGAATAAAGACACAGACCTACTAGAGAATGGACTTGAGGATACGGGGAGGGGAAGGGTAAGCTGGGACAAAGTGAGAGAGTGGCATGGACATATATACACTACCAAACATAAAATAGATAGCTAGTGGGAAGCAGCCGCATAGCACAGGGAGATCAGCTCAGTGCTTTGTGATCACCTAGAGGGGTGGGATAGGGAGGGTGCGAGGGAGGGAGATGCAAGAGGGAAGAGATATGGGGACATATGTATATGTATAACGGATACACTTTGTTATAAAGCAGAAACTAACACACCATTGTAAAGCAATTATACTCCAATAAAGATGTTTAAAAAAAAAGAACCCATTGAGGTGGGGCTCAGCTGGGATTTTCTTCTGCTCCTCATGGCATCGATCAGGATCACCCAGGAGTACTTAGTTGCAAGATTGGCTGGTGTGGAGGGTCTGTGATGGCTGCACTCACATGTCTGGCACCTTGGCAGGGATGGCTGGAGGCTGGGCTCAGCTGGGACAGTTGAGAGGAACATCTGCTCATGGCCTCTTCAGCATGGTAGTCTTAGGGTAGCTGGATTTTTCACATGGTGGCTGGCTCTTCCCACAGAGCAAGCATCCCAAGAGAACTGTCACTCACCTTGGAAATCACAAAATATCACTAACGCCATATTCTGTTTGGTTGAAGCAGCGCCAGGCTCTTCCATATCCAAGGGAAAAAGAAAAGGACCTTGCAGCCATCTTTTTAGTGGCCACAGTTTAAAAGATTAACACAAAAATTAATACTGTAGGTACTTGCCACCGGGGACCTTTTAAGTCCCCATGTACGTGCTTCTCTTGATGGAAGATGGAGGGCACTGGGATGGAAAGCCCCTGCCTTAGAGGTCATTCAGGGCAGTCTCCTGCCCCCATCCCATTCTCTAGGGCTTCGAGTAGACTCAGTTGGGCAGAGAGCACTGTGACTGTTCATGACTCACCTAGCTTAATAATAAAGGTGAGGAGAGGCTCCCAATCCAGAATTCTAAGAGTCATTTGTCCAGTGGACCTTTGTGTTAGGGAGGTTGTCTGATATTTTTGTCCTGGTCTGTAGGGATCGCATATGAAAATGTGCCTGATACTAGTTACCCTCAAATTAAAGAGTATTCAACATGTGTTGTTTTAGTGTTTCTTCTTGAGAGCGGGAGGTATAATATTTGAAGTGTTGGGTGAAACCAGTTTTCAGGGCTGGTTCTCCAGGATCAAGTAGCTTTAGGATCCAGACTTCATTCAGCATCTTGAGGAGTGAAAGGGAACCCCTCCCTTCAACTAACCGCTGAGTCACATGTGTCAGGCATGCTTGGAAGGAGCTATAGGGAGACAGAAACCGAAGTCATTAGGAGGTGTTAGGTATTCCACACGGATTGAAAGAAGGTTCACAGGCTCATGGCCGTTGGGACCATTGAATTCTCACAGCAGAAACAAATGAGAGCTTTGACTCTTTGCTGAGATATAAATACAGTTTGGCCTGAAGATGGTTTATCAGCCTGAAACAGGGGCTGATCAGTAGTTAATCAATAATGCAACACGAAGTCTCAGTGTTTTAGATTGATCTCTCCATCAGTTGAAGCCAGTGTGGTGCTCTGTTCTGGAACCCTTAAGCCTACAACCTACCCACCCAGACCTCACGTTGCACGTGGAGAGCCCCGTGCCCCTGGTTGAAAGCGAACCCTGGTCGTCACTGCCTCCTTTCACTGACTCACATACCAAGACGACTTTCTTCTAAGATTTTTCTCACTTCCTTGTTGATCAAAATCAAGGGCAGTTGTTTCTGTAAATTTTCTTTTTAATTTATTTATTTTATTTTTGGCTGTGTTGGTTCTTTGTTGCTGCACGTGGGCTTTTTCTCTAGTTGCGGCGAGCGGGGGCTACTCTTCATTGCGGTGCGTGGGCTTCTCATTGCGGTGGCTTCTCTTGTTGCAGAGCACGGGCTCTAGGCACGCGGGCTTCAGTAGTTGTGGTGCCCGGGCTCAGTAGTTGTGGCTCGCGGGCTCTAGAGCACAGGCCCAGTAGTTGCGGCGCATGGGCTAGGTTGCTCCACAGCATGTGGGCTCTTCCCAGACCAGGGCTCGAACCCATGTCCCCTGCATTGGCAGGCGGATTCTTAACCACTGCGCCACCAGGGAAGTCCCCAAGGGCAGTTGTTTTTGCTGCGTCCTCTGAGTTCTAAGAGGTTGTTAGCCAGGCAAATCAGGAAATTAATCACATGTGCCCTGTTTTACCAGAATTGAATTTCCAGGAGCTGCCCAGCCTGTGGATGTCCCCCATGCACTGTGTCTTGACTTCTGTGTTAGTATGTGAGCAAATCAACTACTTTGCGTCCTGCCACAGCTTCCCTGCCCTCCAGACAAAACTGGAATTGCCCCCACCCCACCCCACCATGAGATCTATTTGTGTCGGACCATGTGGCCCTGTATCCCAGCTGTAGCCAAGGCCACATGTGAAGTAGGCTCTCAGCAGCCATGTGTTGAATTAGGCTTAAGAAACATTTCTTGTTTGCTGGACATGGCTCATGTGTTTGGAGCCAAAGAGGTGAATGAGCTGACCAGAGAAGCAGTGGGATGAGGTGGAAAGAACTCTGTCCACCTGTCTAAGAATCCGGAAGGCTGGGTCCTGATTCTAGGTCTGCTACTTGTAAGCAATATGAACTTGGTCACGTAACCTCTCTGAGGCTCAGGCTCCTTCTCTGCAAAATGGGGTCATGGAACCTTTGTAAACATGGAGATCCTCTTCAACTGGGAGATGGAATTTATAAGCTGGAGAGCCTGGCCTTCAGTCCAGCAGATTAGGGATACTTCTGCACGGTCTTTGCATCCGTAGATTCCAGTTTTGAGTCACCAGATCTTGCCGATGGCTGAGATGCTATTTCTCACTCGTGATGAAGTTTCAAGGTAACTTAATTGGGTAATTTCAGATATTTGTGTTTACGACATCCTGGTGTAAACAGTTTATATTTCTTTGTGATGACTTAGTAGTGATGGCAATGGGGACAGAGACCCCTGGGCTGCTTTGTGTGCGTGTGCGTGTAATAGAGAGCTAGTTTCCTCCTAAGGCTCAGAGAAGACTAGCAAGTTACCAAGCTGTGGAGTGGGGTTAGGAACTAGTAACTCACTATGAATTAGCACTTCCTAGAAACAGTTGAAAGATGCCTTGAGGTAGGTGCCTTCTGGGAACTGCTGGCCAGGAAGCCCACCGATGAGAACAGGTAGAGTTCCCAGAACTGTTTAAACAGGGGTGTTTACGAACTTGGAAAGGAAGGAGTTGATCTCCAGGGACCAACAGGGATTTACCAAAAATCCCAAAGCCTCGTCAGCCTCAGTGTTTCTTTAAGTGGCATTACTAGATCACAGAGTTCCTGTACCTCAGTTTTTGTTCAGCATTTGGCAAAAAGTATATCGTGTTATTCCTGTGGACATGTGAGAGAAATAAGGTTTGGACGAAAGTGGTAATAATTCCTTTGTGTGTGTAGGACACCTCAGTTTACAGTGCACGCTCATTTGCTTTCTTGCTTTTTTATTAACATAATGACTTAGCAAGGTGGATGGGGCGGAGGAGAGTACCCCATTTTTCAGATGGAGAGGCTGAGTCTCGGGGTGGGGCTTGCCTAGGGTCACCGTCATATTGCTAGAAAAGAAACAGAGCTGGTTTTCCAACCCAACTTTTTTTTAAAATAAATTTATTTATTTTATTTATTTATTTTTGGCTGCATTGGGTCTTCGTTGCTGCGCGCAGGCTTTCTCTATTTGCAACGAGCGGGGGCTACTCTTCGTTGCGGTGCACGGGCTTCTCGTTGCGGTGGCTTCTCTTGTTGTGGAGCACGGGCTCTAGGCATGCAGGCTTCAGTAGTTGTGGCGCGCAGGCTCAGTAGTTGTGGCTTGCGGGCTTAGTTGCTCCGCGGCATGTGGGATCTTCCCAGACCAGGGCTCGAACCCAATTTCCCTGCATTGGCAGGTGGATTCTTAACCACTGCGCCACCAGGGAAGCCCCCAACCCAACATTTTTGCCTCTGAGAGTTCCAGGGCATGGCCCCCCCATGGTACAACTGTGTGCATTTATAACCAGGCTGTGGCCACCATCAGATGGGTGCCTTAGTACTGTAGAAATAAAGACACCGCCCCTCCCCCACCTCGTACCCTCTACCCCTCACCCCTTCCTGATTATCAGATTTCCCATATGTTGTAAAACTAAGATCAGTAAGTGGTATATGGGATAATAACCAGGGGGGTTAACCTTTTAATAATGTTCTTAAAAGGATAAATTGTGGGCCAATTTAAATAAGATGACATTTAATTGGAGCAAATGCAAAAATCTGCACTTAGGTTTCAAAACCATCACCACACTTACTTTGGTTATTTTTTAACCCATATATAAAAATCCAGAACTTTATAATATTTCATAGAAGGCATAGCATTTTCATCAGCCATAAGGGCAGGCCACAGTGTGGTATGGTTTTCAAAACACCAGTGTTCTAGACTGCTTTAGAACAGACAGGGAGTCGGGAAGGGGAGATGGTAGTACCAGGGTTCTCCATCCAGGTCCCAGCTGGCTGTAGAGAATTCCCAGTGGAGATGAACCAGGAAGATCAGACTTGTGCAAAGTGGGTTGTTTGAAGACTGTCTTGGGAACTGAGGATTCTCCTAAATCCACATCAGCAGTTACGTTTTCGAGCTTTAGAATGTCGAATGATAAAGAAGCAAAGATGAACAGGACAGGGTGCCACCAACAGGAAGTTTAGTGATGATGATTGTCACTTGAAAGTGGCCATGGGGATTGGCTTGTTGCAGGTGGGGATAGCAATGGGGATGTAGGGGAGGAGGACATCTAGGCAAAGGAATGACACAGGCAACACTGTAGGGGTGGGACCTGCTGTCTGTGGTGAGTGGGCATCGTGGTTGGAGAACACGTTTGCCTGGAGCCCAGGGTACATGTGAGGCCTGTGGGAGGGAGAAGGAGTATTGGGTTGGGCGGCATAGATTATGCAGAATCCCTAGCACCAGGCCAGGAAGCCTGCGCTTCATCCCCTGGTGGATGTTTTTGTGCAGAATAGTGACTGAGATGAGGGCTGTGTTGTATGAGGACCATTCTGGCAAACACAAGGAAGATGGGCTTTAGGAGGGAGACGCTAGAGGTAGTGGGACCACTCGGGGGGCTGTTGCTGTGGTCCATATATGAGGTGATGTGGCCTGAGCCACAATGGAGAGGAAAGAGAGAGCCTTCTGAAGATGGGTGCAGAGGGGCATGCCATCTGATGGATGTGGAACTGGTGGATGGAAGAGAGGCCCGTGTGCCTGCAAAGCTCCTGAAATCCTTTCTCTGCCCAGATGTTATGCTTTCCACCAACTAGGATGTATACGCTTGACTAGCACTTGCACACACAGCTTATTTCCTCCTTTCAAACCTACCCGGGATGCACGGCATCTTATGCTATTGAGACTAATGAGATTTGGATGGATTGGCTTCTATCTTCTTTGTTCTTCCAGGACCACAGTCGACCTATTACATTGCAAGTGGGTCAGGTTACAGTAAGACGTTGCCAGTTGCATCTATCTAAGAGGGTCAGGCTGGTTCATTTATTTAGGGGACAGTTAAGACATCCGCTGTCCAGCAGTCTTCCTTATCGGGACCATGTCTGGGAACCAGTAAATAGGCAAAATCAGAACCTCTGACTGGCTAACAAAGATATCACGATGTCCATACCTTTCCCTGCTGGCTGCCTGCCTGACCCACTCTTTAGCCGGCAACTCTGTACTCTTATTTTACACATGATTTTAATGCATGTGGTTATTTTTAGCTCCTCTCAGATCAGAAGGAGCTGCTATAGAGAGACATACTGTCTCCAAACCACTGGTTGCTGGTCCCTGTAAAAAATGATGTGCTGAGACGGGAGGAAGAAAAACTAGGCAGCGTGGATGTAAGAACTCGAGGGTAGAGCTCTCTAGATCCTGCTGTGTTTGGGGACAGCTCTCTAGATCCTGCTGTGTTTGGGGACAGCTCTCCATACGTGTCTTGTGGTTGGTAGATTTCAGGACGGTGATGGGGACTTTGTAAGGTTTTACATTGAGTATATTCTGTTTGGGAAGGCAGGGAGGTAAGTGGTATTGCTACTTACGGGCTCGGGTCTTAAGCTGTTTAGGATGACGTTGCTCCTCAAGAAGGACTTGTTCTTCTGTAGCTTCCTGTAGCTTCTCCCTTCCAGACTTTGTGACCCCAGCATACCCCAATGCCTATAAGGGTGGCTGGCATTTGATGAGCAGTTGGTAAATATTTGTTGGATGAATGAATGAATGAATGAATGAATGGATTCATCCCAGAGGGGGAGACCCAGTTAATGTTGAGGCAACAAGGAGCAGCTTCCATTCTTGTCACATTAACAGATCTCCTGGTGTAATCGCTAGACAGCACTTCACATAATAGCCACAAAATTGTGTTTAGGTAAATGGCCTTGGAAGTACAGCACAGTTCCCTAGATGCTTGTTCATGGAAAACTTAATTTGAAAAGATTTTAGTGAGTGTATTCTCATTTTTCGCCCTGCTGCTTGTGAAATATCAGTCTGTTTTTCGTGCTTCGGCATGACCCATCCAGAAGATTTGTTTCGTGGCCCCATCCATCCCCCATCCACATATCCCCATCCATCCATCCATCCATCCATCCAGCAAACAGACATTTGTGGAGTGCCTGCTGGGTGCCAGCCAGGCATGTGTTTTGGGGATGGAGGGAAGAGAGAGTGGTATCCAGGTGAACACAGCTGGTCTCTGCCCTTGGGAGTGCTCAGTCTGAAGCAGGAATAAGACAGGAACATGGGCAGCTATGGTGCAGTGTGATAAGTGTGTATGTAATGAAGGCAGGGGCCTGCTTGTGGGAACCCAGAAGAGGGGAACTTACTGCCCTGGAGCGGGCGGGGAGAGTAGAGTTGGGGACGCTGCCGAAGGAGGGAATGTTTGGGCCAGTAAGCTCGAGATGACAGCTTGTGGGCTTCTAGGGGCTGCCCTGAGTAAGATGTCCTGGCTGGCAGTGCAGATGAGTTATCTGGAACCTTCTCAGTTTTGAGAATGGACACTCTGTGGGCTGGGAGGAGTGAAAGATGGTTGATTCAAGGGCTGTGGTCTTGACCCTCCTGTCTTCAACCTGCCCTTAACTCCCTAGGACCTCTGTTTCAAGGACCCTTCTATTCATTCCAGCCCTCATAATTTCACCAGATTCTTTTTAGAGCAGCAAGGGGCCATTGGGAATTCTCTTTTCCAGCAGAAGAGACTGAAGAGCACACTTGGTGGGGGAGGTGAGTGGGGGGAAGTGTTTACAGGTGAGTAAAAATAGTGTTTCCTATCCGCCAGACCCTGCTGTATGCCACCTCTAGGTCCAGCTGAGTGAGGGTCTGACAGCAGAGGAGCCAGTCTGGCATTGGCAGCAGGGACTCACTGCCCCTAGAAACATTCTTTTCCTAACCGCCACCTTGAGCTCATTCTATATTAAGAGCCACTTTAGAAAGACATCAGAAAAGTAAAATTTGGAATGACCTAGACAGAAACTTGGGCTAACCTCCGTCATTTTACATGTGGGGAACTGTGCTTTTTCAGTTCATTCTCTGAGTGTTAAAATTACATACTGGATGGTAAGCCCTGAACCAAAATAGACCCAGGTGGGGAGCAGGTTGGATTTGGGGTCATTTGAGTTTTGGTGGCCCTGTATATTCAGGGCGCCATGGCCATGTCTGATTTGCAGCTGCAGGGGAAGTCCAGGATGGCCGTATGGATTGGGGGAAATTATGAATTGCTGAAGGTTGGAGGTAATGGTGCATCTGGGACTAGAGCATAGGTCTTTTGCTTTCTCCCAGTGCAGTTCTTTCTGCCACATCCTGCTGCTAAAGCTTTACTCTAACTATTTTTTTCCCACTAGGAAACCCACTGATGAAGCATTGGCACCGTGATAATAGGTGTTGCGTGGGGCCAATAGCACTGGATAGTAATTGGAAGAAATACATCCAGAAGATGGATTGTTATGGGAAAGGAGGAAGAGTGCCAGAATTGTGATTTTTTTTTTTTGAAATTGTATTTGCTGCCTAACAACTGCCAAAAGACCAGTGTTAAAAAAAAACTTGGGAAGAAAACCATCCATAAGTTTCTCCATGCTAACACAGCTGTTTTAGTTTTTGCCAATTTCCTGTTTTTATCAAGTAGTCCGTGTACAGTGCATACATATTTTTATGTAGTTGGGATCACAGCTTTCTATTAACAGAGTTAAGTACTCTGTTTACTTAACGTTTGTCATAAGAATTTTCCATATTTCTGTCTCATCTTCATAATTCTCTTTGGTAATGGCCAAATAGTATTCTGGAGTGCTGGTGGGCCCCAGTGCTGTGTTCTGTGATTGGAGTTTCAGTTGTTCTTCTTTTTGCCCTCCCCTGCTCCTGCCTTATTTCTCCAGTAGATTAATTTGTAGAGAACACCACTGCACGTCAAGTCTTCTGCTTCTGTTGAACTGATGCCTTCAGAGGAGTATTTCCAGGAAGGAAAGAGACTGTAATTCATTGATGTAGTTTTGATTTTTTTTGTTATTGTTGTTTATTTGTATAACGCAAGTACAGATGTACAAATAAAACAAAGGTACAGTTTAATGAACTACTAGAAGGTAGACAGACACCCTTGTACCACCACCCACGTCAAAAGCTGGAACCCTGCCAGCCAGCCAGAAGTCCACCGTTACCCCCTCCCTGTGCCCCCTCCAAGCCCCAAGAGCAACAACTACTCTGACTTTATTACAGTCACTTCTTTACTATCTTTCCAAGTTTGTTCACCCAAGTGTGCATCCCTAGACATTGCAAGTTAAATTTTCCTTTTTTAAAAAAATGTCTTTTAAATCTCTTTTAATCTGTAGGTGTTCCCTCCATCTCTTCTCTTCCCTATAGTCTGTTTGTTGAAGAAACTAGGTCATTTGTCCTGCGGAGTTTCTAGAATTTCCCACAGGCTGGATCTCGCCAATTGCAGTCCCATGTAGTTTAGAACATTCCTCTGCATTTCCTACAGTTGGCAGTTGGATCTAGTGGTTGAATCAGTCCCAGGGTTGATTTTGTTTTTCCTGTGGAAAGAGAGGTGTGGGGAGCAAGATTATATCTTGGGTGGTGGGACGTTCTTCATGGCGAGGAACATAATGGTTGTCTGTCTGTCTCCTATTGCGATGTTAGTAGCCACTGGCGTCCAATGCTTAGAGCCTGCCATTCATTAGAAGTTGCAAAATTGTGATATTGCAATTGTTATTCCTTCTTCATTTATTTGCTGGAATACTACTATAAAGAAAAACTTTGCTTCTCTACTATTTTTAATTGTTTATTTATAGAGATTCACATACCATACAATTCACCTATCTGAAGCATGCAATTTAGTGGTTTTTAGTATTTTCATAGAGTTGTGCATCTATCACCACAATTAATTTTAGAACACTTCATTAACCTCCAAAAAATCCTACTCATCTTCGCTGTCACCCCACAAACCTGGCAGCCCTAAGCAATTACTAATCTCATTTCTGTCTCTAGACTTACTGTTCTGGACATTTCAAATAATACGTGGTCATTTGTAACCGAGTTCTTTCACTTAGTATAATGTTTTCAATATCCATCGATGTTGTAGCATGTATCAGAACTTTATTCCTTTTTATGGCCAAATAATATTCCATTGTATGGATATACTGCATTTTGTTTATCCATTCATCAGTTGATAGACATTTGGGTTGCTTCCACTTTCTGGCTATTAGGAATAATGCTGCTGTGAACATTTTTGTACCAGTTTCTGTGTGAGCTTAATGTTTTCATTTTCCTTGGATATTTACTTGGAAGTGTCATTGCTGGGTCAAATGGTAACTCTAGGTTTAACCGTTTAAGAAACTGCCAGGCTGTTTCCTAAATCAGCTATACAATTTGACATTCCTGTCAGCAGTATAAGAGGGTTCCAATTTCGCCAACATTGGTTATCTGTCTTTTTTATTATAGCCCTCCTAGTGGGTGTGAAGTGTCTGATTGTGGTTTTGATTTGCATTTCTCTGATGAGTAATGATGTTGAGCATCTTTTCATATGCTTATTGGCTGTTTTTCTATCTTTGGAGAACCATCTATCTATCTATCTCCTTGACCTAATTTTTAATTGAATATTTGTCTTTTTATTATTGAGTTGTAGTAATTCTTTGTATGTTCTAGATAGAAGTCCCTTGTCAGAAGTATGATTTGTAAAATTTTCTCCCATTCAGGGTTGTCTTTGTACCTTCTTGATATCATGGTGTTCTTTGAAGCATAAAAGTTTTACAGTTTTGATGATGTCCAGTTTGTTTTTTCTTTTGTTGCTTGCACTTTTGGTGTTTTATCTAAGAAACTGTTGCCTAATCCAGGGTCATGAAGATTTGTGTGTATGTTTTATTCTGAGTTTTATAGTTTTAACTCTTACATTTAGGTCTGTGATTCATTTTGAGTTAATTTTTGTATATGTTGTCATCTACTCTTTGGTTACCCAGTGCTACAGCTAAAGGCAGGATCAATGCTTGATTTTTTTTTCCATTTATTTACCATTTATCATAATAAGGCATTGGTTCCCTAATCATCCTATGAAGTTGTAGTTTGGTGGGTTTTTCTTGTCATTATGTATGCTTAGATTTAATCATGAGTTTGTATTATAATAAAAATAATTACGTTTTTAAAAATTTATGTACTGTGACACATACATGTATGCAATAGAGAGAGAAAAATGATTTTGTGGTTTGTTTTTTTTTTTTTAATCTTGTTTCTTATCCAGTTGTCACATCCTAAATTTTCATCTACCCAATTGTCTTCCAGAAACATGCCAAAGGCCAGGATTTGTTTGATCAGATTGTGTACCACTTGGACCTGGTGGAAACAGATTACTTTGGCCTCCAGTTCCTTGACTCTGCCCAGGTTGCGGTATGTATTCCTCTGATTCCTTACAGGATGGATTGGCTTTTCATGCTAATCACAGATCCACGGTTGCTAGAAATTGGTAGAGAAAAACAGGAGGAAAACTGTGATATTGTTGCAGTAAGGAGCATTGGGATGGAGGTGCTGGCGCCCATGTGAGATGATGCATCCGTGGTGCCCCACCCTGGAGATGGCCAGTACCTGGGAAGGGAAGAGGAAGATGTGTTCCCTTTACACATGGGGATGCACTAGGGGAGCCTTTCCAAGCATGGGGATGCAGTGTGGGCCCATCTCTAGAGTAGGTAGAGAGAAGAAATATCATCATAGGAATTCTTTTAAGGATGCTGCCTGTATTTAACCGGCAGAAGAGGCTGTGCTACCCTCCTCTCCTGGACTCTTGCCAGGTGTAGCAAGCAGGTGCTGTGAACACAGCTGAATTGCAGCCGGGCTTAGTGGGCTCAGGGGCTGGGCGGTCGGAGCGGGTCTTGGCATTGCTCGAGAACCATCTTGCAGGCTCCAGCAGGTTGCGTTAGGTCAGCAAAGACTTCCCCTGCTTTGCCTGAGACAGAACTGTGTGCAGTGGAGGTGCTCGAGTGCGTGAACTCGACACAGCTCAGAACCACTCTTTCATTTATTTTAATTTCTTTCTTTATTTTATAACTGACCTACAGTACTATGTTAGTTCCTGTTACACAACGTAGTACTTCAGTATTTCTGTACATTTCTAAATGATCACCGTGAAAGCCTATTTACGACCTGTCACCGTACAGAGATATTACCTTGTTACTGACTGTATTCTCCACACTGTACATTTCATACCTGTGACTCATTTATTTTGCAACTACTGTATGTTTGTATGTCTCAATCTCCCTCACCTATTTCTATCTCCCTCCTTCCGCCCTGGCAACCACCTGTTTGTTCTCTGTATCTGTAACTCTGTTTCTGTTTTGTAATGTTTGTTCACTTGTTCTGTTTCTTAGATTCCCCATGTAAGTGATATCATACCATGTTTGTCTTTCACTATCTGACTTATTTCACTTAGCATAATACCCTCTAGGTCCCTCCATGTTGTCACAAATGGCAGGATTTCATTATTTTTTTTATGCCTGAGTAATATTCCATTGCGTATGTATTATAGATACCACATCTTCTTTATCCATTCATCTATTGATGGGCACTTGGGTTGCTTCCATATCTTGGCTATTGTAAATAACAGTGCAACGAACATAGGGGTGCATATATCTTTTCTAATTAGTGTTTTTTTCCTTTGGATAAATATCCAGGAGTGGAAGTGCTGGATCATATAGTAGTTGTATTTTTAATTTTTTGAGGAGCCTCCATACTGTTTTCCATAGTGGCTGCATCAGTTTACATTCCTACCAACAGTGCATGAGGGTTCCCTTTTCTCCACATCCTCGCCAATACTTGTTATTTGTTGTGTTTTTAATAATAGCTATTCTGACAGGTGTGAGGTGATACATACCTCATTGTGGTTTAGATTTGCATTTACCTGATGGTTAGTGATGTTGAGCATCTTCTCATGTTTCTGTTGGCCATCTGTATGTCTTCTTTGGGAAAATGTCTATTCAGATCCTCTGCCCATTTTTAAATAGGATTGTTTGGGTTTTTTAATGTTGAGTTGTATGAGGTCTTTGTATATTTTGGATATTAACCCCTTATCAGATGTATCGCTTGCAAAGATTTTCTCCTGGTCAGTAGGCAGCATCTTCATTTTGCTGATAGTTGTCTTCACTGTGCAAAAGCTTTTTAGTTTGGTGTTGTCCCATTTGTTTATTTTTGCTTTTGTTTCCCTTGCCTGAGGAGACATATCCAAAAAATATGACTAAGACTACTGTCAAAGAGCATACTGCGTATGTTTTCTTCTAGAAGTTTTATGGTTTCAGGTCTTACATTTAAGTCTTTAATCTATTTTTAATTTATTTTTGTGCATAGTGTGAGACAGAAGTCCAATTTGATTCTTCTGCATGTAGCTGTCCAGATCTTACAACACCATTTATTGAAGAGACTGTCTTTGCCACATTGTATATTCTTGCCTCCTTTGTCATTGATTAATTGATCATATAAATGTGGGTTCATTTCTGGGCTCTCTATTCTGTTCCATTGACCTATGTGTCTGTTTTTGTGTCTGTACCATACTGTTTAGATTACTGTAGCTTTGTAGTATAGCTTGAAATCAGGGAATGTGATACCTCCAGCTTTGTTCTTTTAAAAAGCAGGGAAGACTTCAGGGTCTCCCTTCCCAACAAAGTCTAGCTTTGGGTTTTAAAGAGAATTTATTCAGCAATCTAAAAGTATTTATTAAGTGCCTGTTATGCACTGGGTCCTGTTCCAAGCAGTGGATAATGCAGTGGATGTATGTAATACCTATGTAACATGACAGATGGTAATAAGTGTTAAGAAAAATAAAGCAGAGTGAGGCGTTAGACAAAGTAAAGGGAGGGTGAGGAAATAGACAGAGTAAGGGGCAGCGCTATTTTAGACAGAGTATGAAAGGGTGAGTTCCCTGGTAGGAGATGTTTGAGCTGAGACCTGGAGCTCCTCATCTGTGGCTAAGCCTTTCTACCTGAAAGACACTTTTTAGAGACTTCCTGGGGGCTACCCATGACGGTTGTAAGGATATGCTCAAAGTCGATGCCTGGAAATTGGGTCTGCCTGAGATGGTTACTGTGATGCTCAGTCTGCGGTGATGGGGTGGAGCCAGGACTTAAGTGCGCCCGGGCTACAGTGCCTGCTGGGCAGACACTCCCCTCTGCTCCCACTGGATGCCCCCTCTGCACCACTGACTTCCTCTCCACCTTCAGGACCTCCTGTCTGCTGACAGCCCACTCCCCCACCCCCCTGACTGTTGCCACGAACACCCCAGCTGCCTCCTTGAGTTCGTGGTCCTGATTCCTTCCTGTGAGCCGGAGACTCTCACTCTGGCCACTGTGGCCCTGGGGAGGGCAGACCAGCTTTTCCCTGTCCCCTCCCCCATGCAGTTCTGCTTCCTTTGAGGTTGGACTACCCAGTGCTGTGCCCTCTGACCTCAGCGCTCTCCTTCCCATCCTTCAAGGCCTCTGGTGCCTGTTTTTCTCTTCCCTGGGCAACCTCAGAACTCAAATTGCTGACCCCTCTAAACATTCCAGACATGGTTTCCTCTCACTGAAGCTTCATTTGAGCAAACCTCACACAGATGCATTTCTGGTCCTGTCACCACCCCAATCACTCCAAGATCCAGAATTGTGTCATTTCTCATCCCATGACAACGTCCCGTGATCGCGTTCTTCCAGTTCTTCTACATGTGGCCTTGGCCCACGAAAACTCCTCCTACTCTCTCCTTCCTCCCGGCCTGGCGAAGCTCAGCTGTCTCACCTGTGTCCCCACTTGCCCTTTGATTCTCCTGCTCCCATGACTGTCCCCTGGCCTCCCTTTGACACGCACGCAGGCCCATATGCTCCCTCTGCTGCTTCTCCCGGGCTGCCAGGCGTTGCTGGAGAGCCACAGGCTGTGCATTTTGGCACCAGCACAAATCACAGATCACAGGTTCAGCAGAGTCCAAGCCCCCGAGCTGTTCTTGGAGCCTCATTAACCCCCAATGGACTCTGGGGGTTAATCCCAACTCTGGAATGCCCCAGGGTTCCCCTCTGACTCTGGATCACAGACCCATAGTCCAGTTCCCACAAAGACTGGTCTCATTGTTGGCCTTGCCACCTACTGAGAAGACCGAGTCATTTAGCTGAAATGCCTTGAGTTTTCTTCCCTGCATCCCAAAGTTTCTTTTTTCTCTCTGTCCATCCTTTTTACTACTTTGTTTTAAGGGAGTTTGCCTGTTTCTACAGCATTTACTCACTACACCTGCATCAGAGTTCCATTTCCGGTTGCTTCCTGGGTGCTGAGTTTAGAGTTCTCCTTGCTGTCCCCAGCATCTGACACTTACCAGCCCTCCTCATCCCGGAAACTCTTCTCTATTCTGCCTTCTCCTGTTGTCCTAACATGTGTGGTATTTTTGGCTTCAGATTGTCTATGGCTCTGGACTGAGTCAGACCTGGACCTTACTCCTGGTTCTGCCCCAACTCATTTGATGGGCTTTAGATAAGCCACCTTTTCTCCCTTGGGCTCAGTTTCCTCATCTGTAAAATGGGGTTCTTTTATTTATTTACTTATTTACTTATTTTCGGCTGTGTTGGGTCTTCATTGCTGTGCGGGCTTTCTCTAGTTGCGGCGAGCGGGGGCTACTCTTCGTTGCCGTACGCAAGCTTCTCATTGCGGTGGCTTCTCTTGCAGAGCACAGGCTCTAGGCCTGCGGGCTTCAGTAGTTGTGGCTCACAGGCTCTAGAGCGCAGGCTTAGTAGTTGTGGCGCACGGGCTTAGTTGCTCCGTGGCACGTGGGATCTTCACGGACCAGGGACTGAACCTGTGTCCCCTGCATTGACAGGTGGATTCTTAACCACTGCGCCACCAGGGAAGCCCCTCTTTTTTTTCTTTTGACCACCCCAGGCAGCATGTGGGATCTTAGTTCCCTGACCAAGGATCGAACCCGCGCCCCCTGCAGTGGAAGCGTGGAATCTTAACCACTGGACTGCTAGGGAAATCCCTAAAATGGGGTTCTTGGACCTGTTCTCCCAAGAGCTCTTCTAGGTCTAATGTCCAGTGATTCTGAGTCTAAGGAGAGGCAGGCGTGTCTGCCCCACAAATCTTCTCTAGTCAAGGAGAAGATACCCGTTATTTCTGCCATTAGAACCAAGTACCTGTTCTGGTGGCGTGCCCTCATCCCCAGGCGACCGCTTTCCAGCCACGCGGGTTCCCAGAAAGCCCAGGATGTGATTCCATTAGGAAAGACTCCGCTGTGAGCCTCTGCTCACTTGGCTGCCAGGCTTTCCCGTCCGCTGGTGCCCTGGCCCTGTGCAGCAGGAGGGATGTTCACGGTGAGATCCAGGCGTCCTTCCCAGGCCATACACCTGCAGATGCTCAGATTCTGCAGGCGCTAAAGCCTTTCAAGCATGCAGCTCTGTGAATATGATGCGCTTCTCTTCCCCACAAGAGCAGGCGTAGGGTCCTCATCTGCCGAACTCTGAGGGTCCTAGAGATGTGGGGCAGCGACAGCTCCCAGGCCTCTTCTCATCAGTTTGACATCTACGCTGGGCTCATTGTAGGCTGGGTCTGGTACTGCCCGCACTTTGCTTGTGCTGGTTCCCCTCCCGGAACACCCTTTCTCATCCCGTTTAAACTTCTGGCCATCTTTCAAGACCACCTCTGATGACAGCCCTTTGTGCAGCATGTCCTGAACTCCCAAAACGTTTTTCCTCCTCTATGTAAACCTGAGCTTATTTTGCCCTCCCTGGCAGTTAGCTCATTTGGCCTCAGGGTCATTATTTGTGTATATGAACAAACCTTTCTGATTCGATCCTAAGACTTAGGTCCTCCTCTTCTTAACTTGGTGACTATTGGTGACAAGGCATACAACCTAGAACTTTCATCTTTAGCCCCAGAAGGGACCTTAGGAGCCATTTGTCAAATTTCTCCATCTCTGGGTGGTGAAACCAAAGTCCTTAGACCTTGGCAAGTCACTTAGCGAGTAGCACAGCTTGTGCGCGAACCCAGGTTTTACGATTTTGGGTTTTAAGTGTTCTTTTCAGTACACTGTACTCTGGAGCCTCAGTTTTCCTAACACCAAGGTGGATGTAGTAACATCCATTTCAGAGGGAAATTGAAGGACTCAGTGAGTTAATGGAAGAGAAAGGGTTTTGTAATCCAGCATGGGTGTGGGTCTTTTCTTCCCAGCTGGGCAGGCCAGGGGGGACCAGAAGTCATCACGGCCAGAGGTGATGCACTGAGGTTAGCCGGAACCTCAAGGCTGCCTTGTCTGTAGGAGAGACCTTAGCAATTTAGATGAGACCTCTGGGAAAGTTCGCTGAGCCAATGATTTTTCCCAAAGGCCTGGGACAAAGCAGTTGGTGGCAGGTGTAATAGATGGGGGCCCAGAAGGGAATGGTCCACTTGGCCATTGGCTTATTGCCCCATAATTGAGGCTCCTGCAAGGAATGACATCCCCACCCAGCCCCTGATATGCAAATCAGAAGGCTGGGGGTTCCAGGGCTCTTGGCTCTCTGCATCCCCAGCTTATATTCCCAGCTTGCTGCAAAGAGCCAAGCCTGGTTTCCATAGTGCACAGCCCAGCCCTGAAGCAAGGTCAAAGTCTATTTGCATCACCTATTTTTAGCAGTTGGGGCTGGGGCCTCCTCTTTCCCTTTTCCATATCAAAGCAGGAAAGCCACCCAGGAACCCACTCTGTAGCTCTCACTTTGGCACAGCTCAAAGCAGGGGCAGGGGTTCTATTTTTACATATCAAAGCTTTCTTCTGAGAGCCCAGGGCCCTGGCCTGCACCCACCCAGCTTTCTTAGACTGGTCTGGTAGGTGCTGTTTACTGAGTTTCTACTCTGATGAGCTCTGAGGCAGGCATCAAACTAAAGGCTTTATATAACTCTCGTTTAACATTCAGCATTGATCTGTAAAGCTGGCCATAAAGCAGACCCGTTTCACAGATGAGGAAGCTGAGGCTCACTAGAAACCTTGTAAAGGTTAAAAAGTAAGGGACAGAGCCGGGATTCAGAACCTGGTCTCTCATTCCAAAGGCCAGCACTTTCCACTGGGTTATACTGATTCCATTACACAAGGGAACATCACACCCACCCACACACAGCCACACCCGAAGAAAGAAAACATTCAGCCAGTAGCCATTCAGCAAACTTTGACTTGGAGCTTACTCAGCGGCAAGCTCTGTGGTGCTGAGGTAGGCTGGACAGTGTCCCTGCCTGCCACATTCTGGTGAGGGAGACAGACAAGTGGTCCCTTGGAAAACTGTGGGCTCAGTTTTGTTTGTTTTTGTTTTTTTTTATGATAAATGTAAAATTACCCAATAAAATATCCACCACAGTTAGTGTACTTAAAGTATCTTAGGACTCAGAGTCTTGGAACAAAAAACCAATCCCAGAATTTCAGTGTTAAGATCCTGAAACCTGGAAAGTTAAGTCTCAGACCGTACTGCTCACGGTTATAGACTATCCTGTTTACTGTCCTCCCGTCTGTGAGCCTGGAGGCTGAGTGTTGTTGCTCATGAGGTGATCAGGGTGTCAGAGGGGAAGGGTGAACATGGGGTGGGCCGCAGCCACAGAGGATGAGAGGACTTTGCCAGGCAGAGGAGCGGCAGGGATTTGGGGCTGGGGTAACCGTAGCCCCACCAAGCGGAAGTCTCCGTCCCCGTCTTGGGGCTGGCGTTCTACAGGGTAGGTGTCGCCATCCTCAGTCCCTTCCAAAGCCCCTCCCAGCGTGGAAAGGGAGCGTTTTATGGTGGTCCGTTTTGCAGCAAGGAATCCAGAAAGGGTGGTTTTTGGCCTTTGTCTCAGACTTGTGAGGTGTTTTTCCTGTGGTTTTTGCAGCATGGAATCGGGTAGATGGGTAATTAGAGGCCCAGGGCTGTGAGGGGAGGTTGACACACAGACACGGTGACTGCTGGAAGGACTCCGTGGACGCCAGAGGGACTGTTGTGGCTTCACTCTGCTGGGTGCCTGGAATGTCATCACATTTGCCGCTTGTGTGGACACTGCCGAGGCGCCTCCCATTTCAGATGTATGTGGGGTTAGGGTTGGAGAGTATGAACACTAGTAGTGGGACATGTTACTGTCAGAGGAAACATCTTGAACCCTTCCTTTCATTTGAACAGTTCATTACAGTTGCCACGGACACTGAGTTGATGCTTATGTTAGGGGAGCGCTCAGTGCACAGATGAGGAAGCTGAGGGGATGGGGCGGGGGGCTTGCTCCTGGCCACACGCCAGGCAAGTGGCAGGACTGGGACTTGAACTCTGATCTCCTGCCTCCTTCTCAAGGATGTGTGCTCAAGAAATGCCTCAGGCCTCCCAGCAGCCTGCTTCTGAATGTTGGCAGAGCGAGTGTTTTCCTGTCCACGTGCAGGTATTGGCGCTGAATGGGAAGCTATTGATAAAGGGAAGGGGGTCTCTGCAATTGATTTAAATGAATCCCCAAGGAAAGCTCGAGTAGCTGGCGTGAATGGGTTGACAGGGCTTCATGCTGAATGAGGACGAGGAGAGATCCCTCCCGTAGGCAGAGAAGGTGTGTCACGCTGGGGTGTGGTGCGGAGACCCAGAGCACCGGATGCCGACACAGCCTGAGTTAGAATCCTGCCTCATTAGCGCCGTGATCCAGGGTACCTGGAGCCCTCTCCACGGCCACCCTCCTCTGCTCGAAGCCTGAGAAAGGGATGGATGTGACATCATGTAAGGGGTGTTTTCTCCAACACTGCAAGCAATGAATTCTGACACTGTCTGCCTGAAGGCCGTGTCAGATTAAGGGCTCAGTCCCTCAGGACTCCCCACCAACCCCCGCACCACACATACACACACACTTCAGGTGCTAATCCCAAGTCCACGTTGTCACCTGTGCTTCTGACCGTACTACTGGCTGTAGATGGGAGTTTCCCATGACCCCCTTCTCGGGTTTAATTTGCTGGAGCCAATCGCAGAAATCAGGGGAACAGTTTACTTACTAGGTTACCCGTTTATTATAAAAGGACGTAACTCGGGAACAGCCAGTTGAAACAGATGCATAGGGCAAGGTGTGGGGGGTGGGGAGGTGTGGAGCTTTCATGCCGTCTCTGAACACGCCGCCCTTCCCAAATCTCCATGTGTTCACCAACCCAGAAGGTCTATGAACCTTGTCCTTTTGGGTTTTTATGGAGGCTGCATTACATAGACATGATTGATTAAATCATCGGCCATTGGTGATTGATCCAACCTCCAGTCCCTCTCCCCTTCCCAGAGGTCGGGGAAGTGGCGGGGGACTGAAAGTTCTAACCCTGTAATCAATCATGTGTTTGGTTCCCCTGGCAACAAGCCCCATCCTTAGGTGCTTTCCCAAAGTCACCTCATTCACATAAACTCAGGTGTCATTGAAAAGGTTTCGTTATGAATGTTAAGACACTTTTACTGCTGTTACCACTTAGGAAATTACAAGGGTTTTGGGAGCTTTGTGCCAGAAACTGATGAAGACCAAATATACATTTCTTATTATGAGTCACAACATCACACACAATAAGCTCCAAAAGTGTTCATTCTCTTCTTTCTCTTTACATCCTTTGGATATGATTATCTCTCAGATTCCTTCCAGCTCTAATTTAAATGCAAACTAGACACTTTTTACAAGCCGAGAAAATCTAGAGGTACTAGAAAGCCAGTTATGAGTTCCATCACTCAAACGTAATGGCCCAGGGTTGTACAGGCAGAGTCTTTAGACCCTCTTCAACCCCTGAGCTTCTCCTGGCCATTGTGATTCAAGTGCTTCTGTGTAGATTTTAGACAATTAAATTCTATAATCAGCCTTATGTATGTCATAATTCTAGAACTGATGTACTATCAGAACAGATGGGCTCTGCCAGATCATCTCACATCTCAGTTTATGGGAAGGGTTTTGCCAGATGGACTTGGATGAGAAATTCAGATCAGAAACCACCTAATACCCATTAGTAGAGTGTTTGAGTTAAATGTCTTGCCCTTTGAACTCAGAAAGGCACCTGTCTGTTTCCGGTGGCTGGTTTAATGGTCTGTTAAGAGGGCTGGAGCCATTTGCCTTGGCCTCTGCCGACAGGCGGCCTGGCTGTCCTTAGCCGAATGCAGGTGAACATCCAAGACAGGTCCTGCTGCTGCTGAATAGGGCTTCAAGCCAAGTATAGGATATAATTTATTGAATGCCACATTGGGCCTGAGTGCCCCAGTGTCTTCAAGTCGCAGGGTGGTCTTGTGGGATTAAGCATGAGTGATCAGAGTGATCACTCTGATCACTCTGAGTGATCAGAGTCTGGTCAGCTCCTACAGCTAAGAAGGAAAGTCGGGTCATTTTGGACTGGTTGGATACAAGATAGATTTTATCATCTCTTGTTTTAGGCTTGTGACTGGGTTTCTTATCACCTCTGACGCAGATGAGCAAACCTGATCTGAACACCACAGGGTCAAGGAGCTCTTTAAATGGAGCCGTTTCTGATTCTTTTCCCAGCTTTGTGAGCCCCAGACTTTTCACAGGCCTCAATCCTGGCGGGTCCTGCTCTGGGCAGGGCTCTGTGGCTGGTGGCTAGGTGGGAAGGATGGAGGCCAGCACTCATGGATAAGGGGGCTTCTTTTTTTTTAGATTTTTTTTTTTCTTGGTTCCCCTGAAACCAAGGGGACCATTGGTTTCAATGATGCGGACCATTTTTAAAGTCGTCGTTGAATTTGTTACCATATTGCTTATGTTTTGGGGGTTTTTTGGCCGCAAGGCATGTGGGATCTTAGCTCCCCGACCAGGGATCGAACCCACACCCCTGCATTGGAAGGTGAAGTCTTAACCACTGGACCGCCAGGGAAGTCCCTGATAGGGGGGCTTCTTTAGCAGTGTGGTCAGAGGGAAAAGCCTCTGCTGTCCAGGAGGAGCATCTAACCATGATCTGCCTGTCAGTTAACACGGGTTGTAGACGTCTGGCTAGTAAACCCTGAAATTGCTTGAGATTTCAGACAGCAGTTTTCAGAAGGGGTCGTGGATGTTTCAAGATCCCCAGGATCATTATTAGGACATATTCTTGGGTAGGAGAGGATGCAGGAAAACTTCAGCACTAAATATTTAATGGGCACACTGGGAGCCTTTAAAAAATACTAACGATCTGAGATTCTGTTTAATGATCTTGGGTGGGACCTGGGTCTTTGTGATTGAAATACACAGCCAGGTTTGAAAACCACAGCTGAGGAAACGACACAGGTTGGGCCTGGATCAAGATTAGAGTTTGACAGTAGAGGGAGAGGAACAGAGGGCTGAAGTTTGTTCTGTTCCAAATACAATAAGGAGACTTGAGAAGGGAAAGAGATGGGACAAGCTCCTTTAATCTCTGAGCCTCTGGGGCTAATAAGATTAGAAGGCTGGTTGCAGGGAGAACTTTCCTTGCCTGCTAAGGATAAATTGATTTGAAAGTGAGGGGAAGAACAGGTTTAGTCAAGCCATTAGCATGATACTTACTTTGGCAGGAAAGTAAATATTATGTGTTTATCAAGTCTTTATCTGTCCTCCCAAGGGGCTAAGGTCCAGCATTTCCAGCTTGGTTGAGGGCAGCAGTGAGACTTAATTCTAATGATACAAATTGATCATCAGAAACTGCCCAATAGGCAAGTGATGAATGAATGATGGAAGTTGGCAACCCAGCCCACCTCCCCCCACCGTGAAAATAATATTCCCCTTCAAAGGAAAAAAACTATGCAGAAAATTAAAAAAGAAAAACAGTAAATGTCATTCCCAGTCCCACATTCAGAAATAACCTCTATAAATTCTTCTGGACATATGTTGATAGGAAATAATAATTTTCTATAAAGGGATCGTACCTGCTTTTATTTCCATCTCACATTGTGCCGTGGATCTCTTGCTGCATCAATAAATACAGGCCTAAATCAGTTTTAAAGGCTGAATAGTATTTCATTATATGGAGGAGCCATTGTTTTAATCCATCTTTGTTGATGGACATTTAGGTCATTTCCCATTCCTTTATAAAAGGATAAAGCATCCTGTCAACGAGCCTTTGAGATAGGCATCCGGCTGTGGGGATCCGGTGCTTTGATCACACGGTTGCCTAGTGGGGGAGTGGGGTTGACAGAGCCCACGGTCTCCCATTGCACTGCTCCCAGCTTATGGTATTAGAATTCATCTCTTATTTGCTTCTGTGTTTCCTTATCCCCCTCCTCCCACACAGTCAGAGTGGGCTCTTTGGTGAGGGGTAGAGTGCACTGTACTCACTTAGTCCCAGCCTTTCTCATTATTAGTATGTGCAGAGTTCAGATTGCTTCTGAAAATATCTTGACGGTCAGCAGAATGGCCTCGGATTTTGAACAGCTAGTGAGAAACCTGCTCCGGGCTGTGTTGTTCCGACATCCTAACAGCGATGTTCCACATACATGGAATTTACATAAAGAGATGGGAAGGTCCCTATGTGCCTCATTTAAAAAATTGTGTTGAACATTTATTTATTTCTCAAGCATCTGATAAGGGCCTGCTGGGTGCCAGGCTCTGCGTTTGGCACAGGAAACTCAAAGATGATTGAGTGCGTGGTCCCTGCCCTTCGGGGCTCGTGTTCACCTGGAGGGGCTCAGTTTCATGTTCCTAAGTGTTGCTTTCCATGGAAGTCAAGCTCCTGAGGTTCCTCGGGACTGTAGTGTCAACAACTGGGATGTTACAGAGGAACGTTTATATGAGGGAAATGGTTTTGCAATTTCCTTGGATGGGTAAGACTGAAGTGGTGTTTCTGGTGAAAACTAGAGGAAGTTGAAATGCCTTCATGGACCAGAGCAGAATTCTCTCACGCAAATCCCCTCCTGTCTTTCCATCTTCAGTGTGGGTCATTTAAAGGGTCATGAATTTTGGTTTTAAATTTTAGAGTTTAGGGCGACAGAATGCCAAGACCTGTGTATAAGCAGAGATTTTCGACGGTGGGGCTCGTAGTCATTACTAGATTAACGGAGACTTGGTTGTAACTTGAGAAATCTCAGAAGGAAAAGGCAGTTGGTGGCTCCAATGACTAGAAGGGACTTTATAGATCAATGAGGTAAAGGGTGTTAGGTTATTTTAGGCACCTCTTTGGAAAGCTAACTCTCCCTAGGAGAAATGCTCTTAATGTGCATAAGCACAGATATTTTTTCTTTTTTTTAATTGAAGCATAGTTTATTTATAATGTTGAGTTAGTTTCAGGTGTACAGCAAAGTGATTCATTTATACATATATATTTTTTTTCAGATTATTTTCCATTATAGGTTGTTACAAAATATTGAACATGGTTCCCTTTGCTCTACAGTAAATCTTTGTTGCTTATCTAGTTTATGTATAGTAGTTTGCATCTGTCGTTTAATCCCAAACTCCTAATTTCTCCCTCTCCCCTTCCCCCTTTGGTAACCGTAAGTTTGTTTTCTATTTTTGTGGGTCTGTTTCCATTTTGTATATAGATTCATTTGTATTATTTTTTAGATTCCACATATAAGTGATATCATGTAATATTTGTCTTTCTGTGACTTACTTCACTTAGTATGATAATCTCTAGGTCCATCCATGCTGCTGCAAATGGCAGTATTTCATTCTTTTTTATGGCCGAGTAATAGTCTATTATACATACACAAACACACACACACACACATCTTCTTAAACCAGTCATCTGTTGATGGGCACTTGGCTTGGCTATTATAAATAGTGCTGCTATGAACATTGAGGTGCGTGTATCTTTTTGAATTAGTGTTTTCGGTTTTTTTGGATATATACCCAGGAGTAGAATTGCTGGATCAAATGGTTCTATTTTTCGTTTTTTAAGGGACCTCCATATTGTTCTCCATAGTGGCTGCTCCAATTTACATTCCCCCCAACAGTGTATGAGGGTTCACTTTTCCCTTATCCTCTCCAGCATTTATTATTTGTAGACCTTTTGTTGATGCCCATTCTGATCCGTGTGAGGTGATACCTCGTTGTGGTTTTGATTTGCATTTGTCTCATAATTAGTGATGTTGAGCATCTTTTCATGTAGCACAGGTATTTTTATACCATTCCAAGCTGTTTGCAGATCCCAAGCCTAAGAGCTCGTGATCTGGTACAATCCCTGGTTTTAATTACTAAGGGTTGTAGGGCAGGGTAACTCCAAGGGACTGTGTAATCTTACTGATGAACTATTCCTAAGAAAATTTTTTTTTCTTTCTTTCAGCACTGGCTGGATCATTCCAAACCCATAAAAAAGCAGATGAAAAGTAAGTAAGCAGAATTTAGTTGACTACCTTCTTTTATCAGAGAGTAAACTCCTTTGTCAATGTTTTGAGGTATATTACATTTTCATTAGAACTTGGGAGCATTTTCAAATGGATTCAATTTTAAGGATGAATTTTAATTTCCTAAGGCTGGCTAAATATTAGAATTTAAAATTTGAATAAGAGTTTTTAGTAGATGTTAGAAAACAGACTATGCCCTCATTTGAAATCAGACACTTCTCCCAATGAGGACTGATAAATATGCTGTTCAGAAACATGACTTTATACCTGTGACATTCATTTTCTCGTGAGTTATGAAGTAGATTCAGAGAATGGGAGAGCAGGAAGGATCTTTGACAGTCTGGTCCAGCTCTCTGATTTTATAGTTGTGGTAACCAGATTTCTTCAATGTGGTTTATGTATGAGTAATTTTTTTTTAATTTAATACTTTTAAGGTATTTTTACCGTAGTATTTTTAGATTACAGAACACTTGACTGTTTATGTGTCACTTTCCTTTAGCCCACTTAGTATTTTGTTAAAAGTTAGTATCACTTTGGAGTATCTTGGCCATCAGGGGTGAAAGTAAAAGGTTAGCTCTTAGTAATTCATCTAGATGAATTTTTTTCCAGGGTTTTTTTCCAGAATGAGATGAGGGTTTTTTTCCAGAATGAGATTACTAGCTAAACTATCTTTGTCAAAACCAAAGTAAGTCCATTTTAGTTTTCCAAACTAGTATTGAAAAGAACTTACTAGCTTTGTATGTTCCGTTGTTACCTCCCGGAGTCCGTGGTGGATATGTTAATAGATTTAACATGTTTTTCCTTTTGTCCATTCTGTGATCTTCAAAATTGGGGAAAAACATCTTCAACCTTCCATCTCCAAATGCTTAGTTGGACCTGCTTATGCTTTGCACTTTCGAGTTAAATATTATTCTTCAGAACCGAACAACCTTCGTGAAGAGTTTACAAGGTAGGACAAGATGCAAAACAAGATCCTCCTACCCACCCACACCCCGTAGCACTTGCCTTACTTACAATCCATGGCTCTTCTAAACTGTGGGTTTGCTGCCTCTTTCATCTGCTGTCTTTATATTCTCAGCAACTGTTATTAGCACTTTGTGTGTGCTTATCTCTGTGTTCTGTTGAAAATCCACACTTTGCTTGACTGGACCTTTTTCTTAGTGAATCAAAATTTAAAAATTTATTTTCTTGTCACGTTCCTATTTTGTTGGACCTTGGGTAAATTGGCTAGTTGGTCTATGACACTTTAGTTTTGTCTCAGATACAAAAAGAGAAGGCAACTATTAGAAGAGCATCTCTCCCTCCAAAATTGCCACCTTATTTTTTTAAGCAACTGCAAAATATTCCCTTGATTGTTACAATATCAAAGTTGTTAGAATTCCATCACGGTATCTTTCCGCTCCACTGAATTTCTTTTATAGTGTGCCTGCCCTTGCCTGTCTCTTAGACTTCAGAAATAGTGTCAAAGCAAAAGAGGCTTAAAGAACATTTTACGTGTGGACTTTCCCTCCAGCCACCCTTCTATCAGTGAGATTCTTTACTCAGGCTTCTGCTGCTTTTGATGTCCCCAGAATCTCCTTGTCATTGTCTGTGATGGACAGTTGTGGTGACATGTAAGCTTCTGGGTGATCCATGGTGGTGGCCACTGGCTTGGAGGTGACCCCCTAAGTAATACTTTAAAGACCGACTTTATCACCATGCCCCCCCCCCCCCGCCATGGGAGCGGCCTGGGGGCTTCTGTGGTTAGGTTTTCCTATAGCAATTGGAAGTTCTGACCACGTCAGCATTGTGTCCTCCTTGATGTGGGTACTCAGTTTAATGGTGGTTGAGCACTTCTCAGAAGTAGTAACATTCTGGAATGTACTAGAACCTTCACCACCACCCACATGTCTCCGTCACCCACATTGTCTTATATCCATTCCACAGAGAGTGACCGTGTGCATTGTTTTCAAAGTTCAAACAAATTACATTATCCTAGTGTTCCTCTTTAGAGTCCTTTATGAAGTGTGCTGCTTCTAGCTGTCATCAAAGCCAGTGATTCTTAACCAGGGTTTGTGAATCAGAAACACCCGGGAGGCTTTTGAACAAATCAGATTCCTGGGGACCACTCTTGTGTGTAAGATTCTCATTCTGTAGGTATGGAGTGGAGCGTGGGCAGCTTTGGTTTTTACAAAGCACTGTAAGTGGTTCTGATGCCCACATCCTCCTGGTAAAAAGAACACTTACTTAATCTTTTACTTCAGTGAACTGCACTTGTGTTATTTGCTGCCTTCCTCCCCATTTTCCGTTACCCCTGTGACCAGCTGCCGTCCAATTCCAGGATTTTTGTTTCCTGTGTGTGTCTGTGTGTGTGCACACGTGTACTTTGTTTTTTCAAAGGCAGAGTCTGCAGTTAAACTGCATCAGAAAAAAAGCCTCCAGTGGTTGCTAACTACAGTCAGCTGTACATTTTTTGATACAATCAGCTGCAGCCTTTCTGGAATCTGCTGGTGGGCTGGCTGAGGGCCCAACGCAGTGGCTCTACCCTGCCTGTTGGATTGGACACGTTGCATGCTGCGTGTGAGCCCTGCATGCGTGTGCATGTGTGTGTGTGTCTCTCTCTCCTGGAGCCCCAAGGGCATGTGGAGGTGTCATTGGACTGTGCAGTGCTCCATGTTCCATCCTCCAAGTATCTTGCGAATTCCTACATGCGCTCACCTTCCTAGCTAGATTCTGGGATGCCTTCCTGGAGACAGGAGGAGATGCTTCCACCCAAATTCTCATTTGACTTGGACTCTCTTTTTACAATGCAGAATTCCGGGTTGAGTGTGGGGTGGGATTTGTGATGGGAAGTTGGGGAGTGGAAGCGGCTGGGGAAGTTACCCTCTGTTGACTTTTGTATATGTTTGTCAGGTACCTGTTTGTTTTACAACTCAGGCATGACATTCTTTCAGGAAAGTAAGTATGTTTTTGTTCTAACTCTTAACTCAGGATAGATCATAGTATATTTTCTAAATAATTCACCATGTGTGTTTTTTTTTTAACTCTTTACCCTTGTTCCCTTTTCAAAATTCAAAAAAAGTACACCAGGCATTGTAAAGTGAGTCTAATACTTGTATCACTGTCATCATCATCTTATTTCAAGTGATTACTATATATGGCTTGAAGCATTTCCAAGAGCATTTAATATCTTAAGTGATGTGTATCTGGGAATAATTCTCTCCCTGATCACATCACTGCCCCATTCATAACGGCTTTTGTCGTATCTGCAAGCAAGATACATTATTAGTATGTATACACTGACAAGTATTTGGATCATCCAAAAGTCTCACTCATCACCATCTGCATTTAAGTAATGTAAAGAGGTTATGTTCTGATTCTAGTAGAAAGAGGTTTAGACATCTCATCTCATTTCCTTTTCCTCTCTTAAAAATGGTTTTTAAATACCAGGCCTCTGGCTATACAATGATTGTTGAGCACGGGAAGCAGTGGCACTGAAATCGTTGGTTTCACAGGCAGTATGTATTTTAAGGATATGAGATTTCAGCAGTCATAACTTTTACAGTTGTGTCATTTTCACCAGACATATTGACTATTTTCTGTTACATGAAAAACTAAGATATTCTGAATCTAAAAAGCAATACCTGCTATTATTGACAAGAATACATTTTGATTTTGAATATAATCTGAAGGAGATTTAAAATGTGATTTCCGAATTTGGAAACTCTCTGTAGAATATGTGCTATGAGAATCCTAGTGAAATGTACACTATAGAACAAGTAGATTGTACAGTGTATACATTTGCCTTATTCAACCATGCAATACAGATCTTTGATTGTGTGTGTATTTCTCTCTCTCTCTCTCCATACTGTGCTCCTCATACTAAAAGCCTCTTAACTGGTGATTGTCTTTGGTCTGGAAAAATATTAATGGCGATGCCTTGCATTTGTACAGTACTTTGCAGTTTCCGTGCACGTCAGCCTGATGTACTGAATTCATAGCAGAGTAGTGTTCTGGCGGCCCCAGCGTTGCCTCTACCAGCTGGCCGTCTGTGGGCAGGACACTTCCACACCCAGTTCCTCATTTCTGCGGTGGGGATGGGGAGCACAGGCAACACCCATCCTAGGGGTTGATGCACTCGATGCATTGACCAAATTGGATAATATACGTATATGAAAAGGCTTTGAAAACTATGAAGTGCTATACCAATGTATGTCATTATTATTTTTCTAACTAAATTTGTAATAGTAAGTATGAATGAGATCACTGGATTTGTAGTAATACACCTCTGTGGCGATGCCTCAGTTATTCGATTGCTTGAGTGTATCCAGCTGTCCTGGCAATCTTAGATAGGGTGTCTGTTTATTTCTAATACTATGACCTCGTTTCAAGAAAGATTGAAGGCAGCTTCAAAAGATGCATGTACTAGACCAAGATAAAATAAGTTTAAAAATAATAAGGCAAAGGGAAGGCTTTTCATTCTGTTTCCCAAACTTCCTAGTTCTTGCCAGATTCAGTAAAATTGCCCACTCTACTTAGAGTTGAGAGGAACTATACCTAGATGGGGTGATTTTACCATATGATGAGAACTGACTTTGGGAAACAGGGAGTGTAAGTCAGCTTATTTGCATTTTTTAATGTAGACAGCAAAAATAGAAACCACCGAGAACAAAAATCATTATCTAAATATCACTACCTTCTGAGAAATGATGTTAGTGACATTTTGTATAGTTTTGAATATTAAAGTTCATATTTACAGTTAATTTCTTTTTTTTTTTTCCTTCCAAGATTGAAATGCCCGTATGAAACAGCTGTGGAGTTAGCTGCTCTCTGCCTACAAGGTACATTATTCCTTAGTGGTAATTAGCATTTTAAAGTTGTTGCTTTTCATTTCAACAAATGAGGGTCTCCTGTGTACCAGGCACAGTGCTCTGCTTTGGTCTCCGTCCCCAAGTAGCTTTCAGTCCCATGAGGACCTCGTGGCCGGATCACATACTCCGTGTGTACGTACAGAGTACAGTGTGGTTCCTTCAGGAAGAGAGACCTGCAGGAGGCTTGGAAGTGGAGGCCTGTCGGGGGAAGGGTAGATGGAGATGAACAGAGGAACCAAGGCACAAAGTAGAAAAGTGCAGAGAGGCACTAGCAGTTGAGTGGTGTCAGAGGGCCAAGTTCAAAAACCTGGAGCGGCGGGTGACCTTGACCCCATTTAAAGCACATGAACTTCGCGCTGTCAACATGACGTCTTTGAAGGCTCTCGAGCGGGAGGCAGGCCTAGTCAGACGTGCATTTTAGAAAGGCCACAGTGGCTGTGATGGGGAGAAGGGATGGGGGCAAGACCAAGACTGGGGCTGGGGGTGAAGTGAGGAGGTATAGCTGTAACAAAACGAAACTAAGGCTGGGGGTTAAACACACACACCCCAAAACAGCATCAGCGGTACAAGGAGAAGGACCTGGTCATTAGGCTCAGTGTTGAGAAAGGAGACAGAGATGACTCATAAGCTGCTACCAAGGATGGGAGATGGTGACAGTGAATGGTTAGAAGAAGAGTTGGGCTCCAGTGGGGGGACATCTGTGTAGGGTCTCTTGGCTGAGAGGGGCCATTGGAGCCTCTGGGAGCTTCTTGAGTCTGTAGAGATCTGGCTCCACCAGACAGGTCAGGCTGGAAGCACTGACAGGGGAGAGTCATCAGCATGCGGGTGGGAATTGGACGGTAAGAGGGTTGCCTGTCTCTCAACGTTGACTGTTCCATCTGTCTGATGCACTGGTGGATTTTTAGTTTAACATGCACAAGAAACACTTGTTAAAGTTGCCAGCACTAATTAAAAGGATACTAATGTGTAACTGCGTATAAGGAATTTCATCAGCACATCGGATAGACATATATTGTGGACTCGTTTATCAGGGCTTCTATGGGATAATGAATTATGATGTATTCATTTATAACTACTAATTATTTTTGAGTGCCATAGTAAGATTTGGCTTCTGACTTTTGTATTTACCAAGTTTTAAAAGTTGATCTAAGTCTTTTCAAATTATAAAATCAGTACAGGCTTATTACAGAATATCAGGACAACAATCAGACGAGTAGAAGGAAGAAGGTAACCCACCGTCCTACCCACAGACAAGCAGAGTTTCTATCTATGAGTTTGAGTTTTAAAAATGTAGTTCTGATCAGACTCATACACAAATTTTTTTGTATGATTTTCTACTTGGTAATTTTAGTACATATATTCTGTCATGTTTGTACTTATAAAGAAGGTTTTTAATGACCAGGTTACTCCCATTCCCTGATACTTCCATTCCTTAGTCACCTTTACTGCTTATTTTTTTTCATTTATATATATATATATTTTTTTTTTTACATCTTTATTGGAGTATAATTGCTTTACATTGTTTTGTTAGTTGCTGCTGTATAACAAAGTGAATCAGCTATATGTATACGTATATCCCCGTATCCCCTCCCTCTTGCGTCTCCCTCCCTCCCACCCTCCCTATCCCACCCCTCTACGTGGTCACAGAGCACCGAGCTGATCTCCCTGTGCTATGCGGCTGCTTCCCACTAGCTATCTATTTTACATTTGGTAGTGTATATATGTCAATGCTATTCTTTCACTTCGTCCCAGCTTACCCTTCCACCCCCAACCCCGCCCCGTGTCCTCAAGTCCATTCTCTACGTCTGCATCTTTATTCCTGTCCTGCCTCTAGGTTCATCAGAACCATTTTTGTTTTTAGATTCCATATATATGCGTTAGCATGCGGTATTTGTTTTTCTCTTTCTGACTTACTTCACTGTGTGTGACAGACTCTAGGTCCATCTACCACTTTAGTGCTTATTATCTAGTGGGGACTTGGCATATAATAGGTGCTCAGTAAGTGCAGAATGAAATTGAAGAGCCCCACCCCGCCCATGGACTTTGGCTGAAGGGCAGTCTGCCCATGTGGTCTGAAGGCACTTGTGTTGGAGGTAACCGTCTGTGCTAAATACAATGCTAAGTGCTTCACATCCATATTTTCCTGACACAGTGGTCCTTATGGTAAGTGCCATAACAACGTGCAGTGGCTTGGGGAACTTGGAAATGGACTGTCCACTTTGACCAATCTGTATTTCACCAGCTTGCCAAGCTGCATCCACCCTAGAGTTTCTGAGCTGCCAGGAGGTCATACTGTCAGGCTTGGTGGCCCAGCAGTAGATGGCAGGGTGTAGTTAATGGGATGAAAGCATCCATGTCAGACCTGGGGCCGTCAGTCCACCTGAGAGGTTTCTTCCTAAGGCCATTGGCACAACGTCCTAAATGATTAGAGGACGACGAGGCACACATATCACCACCCTGCCTGCCCCCAAGTGATGAAGGCATCACCCAGCTCTAGGAGAACCATTTGCCTTGCCCTGCAGCCGAGGCAGACAAGAATACCAGCTGTCATTTGATCCCTTCTTGGAGAAATTACCTATCTGAGTTGGAACAACATTAGTGTAACTTAAGATGCAGTCATTATGTCAGGTACAAAGAAAAACTGAAGATGTAGACACAGAAATGGGGAAGTTTTTGTCACATTGTCTCTCCATGTCCCCTCCTCCCCCCCCAGCCCATCAGTAAATGCTTCTAGTTCAGCCACAAAGAAGCCGGTTTGCCTTGGACTATGAAGATCGCTAGAGAGCCTCTGTGGGTTTGCACAGTGAAAGGTTGTGTACTTCTTCCCATGCTTGAGCCTTGAATACGTGTCTTGCTGCAGTTGTCCTTGAACTGATGCCTCATGAGTTGTGATGCAGTGGCCCTGCTTGGAGGCTCTGCTCTTTGAGAACTAATTTTATGGTTGATTTGGAAATTATTTCAGGCACAAAGAAGAAGAAGGGAGGAGAAGAATGAGATAGTCATTTGTTGTGTGTCCATGATCTTGTTTCATCTTTGTCAGTTTCCCTTTTGTGGATAAGGCATCAGAGACCCAGGGCAGTTAAGTGATTTGCCCAGGTCACACAGGTAGTATATGGTCAAGTTGGGAGTCAAGCCCTCCTGCCTCTGAGCTGTTTCCACCATGCCCCACACCCTTCACAGCTGGGACCCTGGCTGCAGAGTTCAAAGACTGAGCAAAGTGTCCTCTTGCCGGCAGGTTCTTGGAAGGCAGGCAGCAAAGTGTCCCCCTTGCCTGGTCTCGGGGGAACCTCATCATTGGCTTCTCCCTCCTGTGCTTGATGATGTCAGATGCACAGTTAATCCAGTCTTGTGCAGACACACCAGTAAACACAGGGCTCACTTTGGCCCATGGGTGCAGGGTGGTTCATATCAAAGAGATCTCTTCCCAGACTGCCCTTCTAGCCTTGCCAGGTCCCTAGCTTCAGGGTGACATCTTGGTCAGAGGTCAGTCATGGCCCCCAGCCTTGGGAGCCCAGCCCTCACCTTTTCTGGGCAAATATGTCACGATTTTCTTTTGTGACTTTGCCCAAGGCACCAAGCAGCTGCACATCCTGACCCAGACCACCTGGTGGTATTAGGGGTGCCGTCCAGTTGAGAGCTGCAGATGAGGGGCTGCAGTCAGGTGAGGGGACAGTCACTAGGTCCCCGCCCTGTGTCAGACACCGTCTCCTGCAGTCCTCCCACCACCCCTCCGAGTATGGTATTGCCGCTTCCTCTGTGTGGACAGGAACATTTTAACCTCTTCTCCTGCGAGCCAACTGGAGTCCCTTTCCTGAAAGGTGGGCTCTGGGATTGGGGCTCAGAAGCCACTGGAAAGGGCTGCTGGGTCCATAGTGAGTTGCTGTCACTGAGGGTGTTTGGTCATTTGGTGGCTGGTCGGTGGGATGTCGTGTTAAGCAGTGATTCTCAGCGTATGTTCCCTGGGGACATGCTGCATCAGCTGCGTCAGCATCCCCTGGGAACTTGTTAGAAATGAAGGTTTTCAGGCCTTATTCCAGACCTATGGATTTAGAACCTCCGGGGATGGGGGCCAGCAGTGTGTGTTCTAACGAGCCCTCCAGGCAATTCTGGCGCATTCGAAAACCCGCTGTCGTAGATCAGTGCTTTTCAAAGTAATGTGTGCACCACCCTCCTGGGCACGTGGTGGGTTTGCTCCAGCAGGTCCAGGGTGGGGCCTGAGGTTGTGCGCGGTAAGCAGGCTCCCAGGCGATGCCCACGCTGCTGGTCTGCGGGCCACACTTTGTGCAGCAAGGTATCAGAGGTAATTAGAGTTCATAGCCGACAAGGTATAGAGGAACCCCTGGAGGATTCCTTTTCCTTCTGGGGTCTGCCTCCTGCACGGCAAGGGTGGGGGGAGTGGAGAGAGTGGACTTTCTCATTCATGTCCTGGAGGAATGGGCCCCGTGTGTCCTTGGGCCCTGCGTTCCCTGGGGCACTGGGCAAGAGCCAAGCGGCGGCTTTGGGCTTTTTGCTGGGGTCGCCCGCGTGGCCGCTGCTCCTTTCTGCACAGCCGGCTCCCTCCCAGCTTCTGCCTGAGTTGCCGCAGTTGCTCCTGTGGCCCTCTCACCCGCTCTTCCCTCACTCCTCACTCCTTCCTTCTCCCTCCTGCCAGATTTTTTCTCCCTGATTCTGCCTGTACCGAATTCTTGATTGGTCCTCTCCAGCACTGCAGACTCTGGAGTGCTGCTGAGACCCACCCTTAACGAGAGCCTTGTTACATGGATGTTTCTGGGTGGGTCCCCATTCCCTGCAGTTGCCTTTTATTGCAAATTCAGGCACTACAGTTTTGTGGGGGAAATGTAATCAGGGCCTCCCTGGGCCAGAGAAATAGTCGGGAGAGGGACAGTCATAACTGAGATGATGGTGTATGGCCCAGTGGGGAGCGCATTGGAGTCATTCATGGGGATTCTGAACGTACATGTGGGGACCGAGTGGGAGTTAAATCCTCCTGAAAGCGGGGAGTTCGTTATACATGAGGGGGTACCTGTGCTGTTTACAGTCAGGCAAAGTGCCTTTGGACCAGGTGCTGCAATAACCAAAAGCATTCACTGTCTCCTGTTTTCTCCCTTTTATGAAACCTGCAGCCGAGCTTGGGGAGTGCGAGCTTCCAGAACACACACCAGAGCTTGTGTCTGAGTTTCGGTTCATTCCAAATCAGACAGAAGCGATGGAATTTGATATCTTCCAGAGATGGAAAGAGTGCAGGTACCTTGATGCTACCATCTAACATTCCGATATATGCATTTGGTCATTTATAAGCATTTGTCAGACTCTTTTATCTGATGGCAGAGTGGCTCTGTGGATGACTGTAAAATCGCAGCTCCAGCTCTTCACTTCTTTCCCTCCTGTGCTTCAGTCCTGTTTTTCAAAGGCCCACAGGACATCTCTCTTTCCAGAGATGTACAGTAAAAACCAAGCCATACTCCTCTTTCTTCCTCTGAAGTACAGGGCCTGGTCCTGATTTGCTCGTTGCATAGCCAGGGACGCCATGGCCATCCCGGCCTCCTAACCAAGGCAAAGGGGTGCTGCCTTGATCCATCCGGTCCCGCACACCTGGCGCTCTGTCCATGGCCTGGACTGCTAGGGCAAACCCTTTAGAAGTGTGTCCTGGGGTTCCTTACAGGGACACTCATGTTTGAGACCATGTGTTGTACAGAGTTGTATTTCAGGACACGTGGTCACCACAGCTAAATCCAGCCCTGCCACTTCTCTCTTGCTTTGTCCTCTTTCCTCCCTTAGTCACCCTAGTCTAGCAGTTTTATGCCTGGATAACAGGGCCACCGCCTCTCCTCCCACCCGGCCCATCTTCCCCAAACACTGCCTGTGCCCAGTCACTCTTGGACTCAGAAACTGAGCGTGGTTTCCCGTTGTCCCGCAGCCATTCTGGCTCCTTGGCAGATGGAAGGTGACAGTAGCACATTCTCGTATCCCATTGAAACAACAACGTAGAAACGGGCGGGCGGGCGTAGAGTCTTGCCCCAGTCCCTGCCACACCCCACCCACGCTCCTCCCTGCACGAAGCCGCTGTGAGCAGCCGTGTATCCTTCCAGCCTTTCTCCTTCGCACACGCGTGCACAAATCTACACACACGGAGTCGTTTCCCTAAGCGTTCCTATTATAAGCCCTGCTCTGTCCTCTTTCCGCTCAGTTAACAGTCTGTTCTTGGAGGTCGTGTCATGTTGATGTAAATCGGTAGCCCTCATCCCTTTAATTGCCCCAAGCACCCCTTCATGTGGCCGTGCCCTTCAGGCTTGTGTGGGTGTATGCGTTGCAGTTCACATGTGTCTCGTTGGTTTTTCTAAGGGGAAAGAGCCCTGCCCAGGCGGAACTCTCCTATCTGAATAAAGCGAAGTGGCTGGAAATGTATGGGGTAGACATGCACGTTGTCAGGGTAAGAACCGTGTGCGTTTAAGTAATTGGGTTTCCCGGTGACTGAAAAACGTGTAAACAATGTGCAAACAAAGTAATGCGGTGAGGAAACTGTTTTGCATTCTGCTCTGTGACGACCTGTTAGAACCCTCTACCGACTGTGCCTTCGTTTATTTGTAGGGAAGAGATGGCTGTGAATATTCTCTTGGACTGACCCCGACAGGCATTTTAATCTTTGAAGGAGCTAACAAAATAGGCTTATTCTTTTGGTAATTTAGTTTTGTCCTATATTAAAAATGTCTTTTCCTATTTTGTGGTGGAATTATATGTGATGGGTGATTATCGAGGGATATTTGCAACACCCAGATTCATTTTTAAAACACACGTACTCTGGCATTTGTGGGTGTCTGACAATGGCAGTGGCGCTTCTGGTTAATCACACTTAACATGAATGAGTGATTCCTTGAGCAAATCTGAGCTTAAACGGTAGAAAGGAAACGGCGGTGTGTTGGGTAGGCGTTGCTGCCGCAGACTGTGCTTTGAAAATGCTTTCTCTCTGGCCAGGCCGAAAATTACCAAAATGGATTTTAAAAAGAGCAAGTTGACGCTGGTGGTGGTGGAGGACGATGACCAGGTAAGCCTTGCCTCCGTTCCTCCTCCTTGCTGTGAGTAATCCTGAGTCAGTGCTCCAAGTCCCCGCTCACCGGGCCCCCCGTGCTTCACCTCCGAGGGCCGGGAGCAGGAGCACACGTTCGTGTTCCGCCTGGACAGCGCCCGGACCTGCAAGCACCTGTGGAAGTGCGCCGTGGAGCACCACGCCTTCTTCCGGCTGCGGACGCCGGGAAACAGCAAGTCCAACAGATCGGACTTTATCCGACTGGGCTCTCGCTTCAGGTTCAGGTAGGCACCGTTTTTACAGCACGGTCACGTGTCTTGAAGGAGGGCAGCAGTGAGGTTTTGGTGAAAGGAGCAGTGGACCTGCTGCATCTGGAGGCTTGGGTTAGACGTCCTGCCCCTGCTTCTTTCTTAGCATCTGACCTTTCATGGAGTCACCAAAGCTCTTCTAGCCTCTCCGCATCCTCATCGCTAAGATGAAGCTAATAATCACAAAATTATTAACAGCTGACATTTAGCTGGAACTGTGCTGTCTGATACAGTCGATGCGAGCTGCATGTGGCTATCTAAATTAATTCATGTTCGATACATTTCAAAATGTGGTTCCTTGGTCTCACTCACCACGCTTCAGGTGCTCGGTACGAGTGAGATCGGTGGCTGCCACATGGGGCGGTGCTGATGTAGAACACGAGCATCGTTTTGGAAAGCTCTATCGACCACACTGCTGCCCTAGAGCTTTTCATGTACCAACTCGTAACCCTCCCCATGGCCTTAATGAGATGGGTCCTCAGATTATACCCATTGTACAAATAAGGGAACTAGGTCCGGGGGGGTATATAATCTGCCCGAAGTCACAGCCAGTCGGTGGTAGAGCTGAGATTCAACCCCAGGCAGTCTGGGTCTTATGTCTTATATTTTAACCACTACTCTATCGCCTGTCACATGCCAACATCAAGAAATTTGGTGACAATTAAGAATGAGAGCGGGTGTCACCGTGGGTGTGAGTGACCCAGGGCTGGGCTCAGGAATATTTGAAAATGAAAAGGCCCTGAAGAAAGAGAGGTTTATTCCGATATATTTCTACTTACGTTTCTAAGACCACGTCTCTCAAAGTGCACGAGAACTCCCTGGGTGTTTTTTTAAAATGAGGATTTAGGACCTCATCTAAGGCCTTTGTAATCAGAATCTATGGGGGGCTCACGTGTGGCTGTATGAATAAGGCCTGGGAATGTGCATTTTAAATGCACTCCCAGGGTCGATTCCTGAGGCATGTTTACAGATCTGAGAATTGCTGTTACAAGATCTAAAATTTCACATGGTTTCATAACCTCTTCCCACACATGGCATGTCCTTGAACTCAATTTAAGATGCCAAACGACTTGTTCATTTCAAATTTTTCTGCTGTGCACGGAAATGTCTGTGCACTTGTGTTTAAAGAATCGCTTGGTTTGAATGTATTTTTAAATGCTGCAGAGGGGAGTGGGGGGGACCAAGTCCTTTCTGAGAAAGAATCGACTCATGGGTCCTGCGAAGGAAGGATGGAAGGAAGATGTCATAACTGCGAAGCCTGGCAGAGACGTTGCACGGTATGCTGAAGTCTGCTGTGCTCCAAGTGAGCAGGGCCAGACTGTTGAGGTTGCGCAGGCGGGGTTTCCATCCTGGCAGGACACTCCCGTGGGACTTGGTCCAACCCAGCGTGAGAAGGAAGGGAGTTTGGAGATGAGTTTGCCCCTTGGAGGCAATTAAAGCAGGTGGCAAGTGGCTCCTTCCATGTGATAAATCATAAGCCGAGGGTGGCTGGACGAGGCAGTGATAGATCAGACAAAGACAGCATTGCCTCCTGGAAGCTGTAGCTGGACGTTGGGTTGATGGAGAGCCTTGGTGAAAGCAGCAGTGTTTTTCTGGGCACAGCAAGGAAAGCCAAGGTTTGGTTAAGTGGTCATTGATAACAGCCTTTTAAAAGAGTTAAATGTCTACCTAATATGTTTTATGAAAGGTATTTTATGTGTGAGTCAGTGTTCTCTTAGTCAAATATTCCAAGTACTCAGACCTGCTTGGTTTGTGCAGTCAAGTGGCTGGTACCTAAATTGCAGGTTTTGTCCTTTGGCGGAAATGTAATACAGCCTGGATTTGGCAACAGTGATTTTATTTTCAAACGGAAGGCTAAATTTAGTGTGTGTCTTTACCAAACGAGTTTGAGATAAGTTGAAATTTACATTGGAGCTCTTGGAAATAAAAGTTCGCTTCCAAATACGTATAATGTACTGACATTCTGATATTGGTAGCATGCAGTGAAATGTTTGCTTTCCAGTGGCCGGACGGAATACCAGGCTACACATGGTGCCAGGTTACGAAGAACCAGCACCTTCGAGAGGAAGCCTAGTAAACGCTATCCATCCCGGAGACATTCGACATTCAAAGGTGGTGTGCTTTTCATTCTGTCTTGGAATTTTACATCATGGTTAAGTTGGTTAATAAGCCCCAAGGAGTTTGGTGAAGCAGTTTGTGAAGGAACTGTCTGCTGTTCTCTATCGTTCTGAAGCTTTTGATAAAACCCCAGTGGGATTCTCTTGGAGGGAATCAGGCTACTCTCACCATCCAGCTGTCTTTAGTCTTTCCCATTGGATGTGTTCATTTCCTTCTCCCCCTTTTCCATATTTCTTTTCTTGTACCTCTTTGCTTCTGTTGGACCTGGGACCTTAGGGATATCATAGGTAAACGTGTTTCTTGCCCGTGGAAGATGATGACATGTCTTGGAGGGAAGCAGAGTCCGTTCTCTCCTCCATCTTCCAGTTTCAACTGGGGACATCAGTCTCGCGCTAACCAGAATCCTGACCCCTTCAGAGCAGAACCAGAACTAATTAAATACTGGACTCCGGGCCCACAGTCAATCCAAGCACACTGTGCCCTTGAGTTTAGCCAGACCCCAGGATGCTTGCCCCTCCCCACCCCCCCTTTCCCAAACTCCCCGAGCTTTGTCTGTCATTTACTATTGTGGCCTCACACCTGCATGAGGCCTGGTACCCAGTTACAGGTTCAGTCAGCAGATGAACAAGCCGGGCTCATTTCTGTTTAGACCCGGCCTCCAGATCCCATTTCCTGGCTCTCCTTTGTCCATACTTGACTGCTGCTCCATTCAGGACTATCTTGTTCTTTTACAGCAGGACCTCTGCATCTCCCCACCCCACTCTCGTTCCCTCCCATATATCATTGTACTGGCCATTTCATATGTTTTTCTTGTATAACTCAGGACTTAGTGGGCCTTTGTGGGACCTGGCACCTGTGCTTTCCCATCTAGAATCTTTAACCTTGTGTTCCCCACTGTTTCCTTCCTTTTTGAACCAACGGTGCAATAGCGTGGCAGCCAGAAACTCTCCAAAGCCATTCTTGGCTGCTTTTGTGGGGAAAAAATTGCCCAGAGCCCAAGGAATGTGGCCTCACTTTCAAGAAAGACCAGAGGTTGAGAGGGTGGGGCTGTGTCCAGGGAGGGTGACAGGTCCCTGAAGGGTGATTGATTGCAGGAACTGGGAGTGATGAGTGACGGGGCGGGACCGGGGGGGTGGGGGGATGAGAAAGCTCTCTGTCCCAAGGGCTGTGTTCACCTCCCTGGGGAGCATTATTATGCTTGTGCACGCAGCCAGTTGGGTCAAAGTTGCCCAGAAACACCCCGGTCGAAGGAAGAACTTTCTGGTGGGGCCGTCCAAGATCGTGCTCCCTCTTTACAGAGTGAGCGCCCGGTCCTTGGAGGTGTACAGGCACAAAGGGAAAGGCCCCGCCATGTGGCTGCTGCAGAGGGGAGGGTGCTTGATGCCACGAGGTGGCCTTAGAGCCCCTCCAGACTCCAGGTTCCGTGCTTCTCTTCCACTTCCCTTCCTGGTCTTCATCCTCTTTCCCTCCTTTATTTTACTGACATTTTCTCCAGCCAGAGTTCCGGCATCTTTGTGAAACTTTTAACGATTTTCCATGCTCCATTTTTCAAAAAACGGAATGGTGTCTAGGTACACAAGCTCTGCCTCTGTCCATGGCCCCTTCCGCAGACTTGACACCCCGAACCCAGTCGGAGGTGTCTGCCCCGAGCTCCCCTGCACAGGTTCCTGCTTGTATTTCAGCCTGTCTTCGATCTTTCATGCCTCTGTCTCTGTCTGTGTCAAGACTGTGAGCTCCTTGAGAGCAGGGACTGTCTGTCTCTGCCTCCTAGGACTCCTGGCCCTGGGAACGAGCTCAGTGAGCAGGTTCTCAGTGAATTGGAGGGTGGGGCACGGCGGCAGGTGATTTACTTTTCCTCCAGAAAGGAGAGGTAGTCAAGATGAAGATTCTGCCTCCTGGGGTTGGGACTGCTCTGAGATCACAGGAATCTCTTCCCCGATCATTGGTAACAACTGGTAAAAATGGTAAAAAGTGGTGAAGCTCTCTAAGATGTCATACTTTTCTGTTTTTCCTTTAAAGCAAGCAACCCGATGATAGCAGCTCAGTTCTGGTAAGTGCCCCCAGAGTCCGGGTATGGCTCTGCTCTCAAATTACTGTATTTGTTTGCAATGTTGACTTTTTCCTTAATACAGTTAAATCACAGAGTGAAGCACCTGATGGTTTCCTCTCCACCCCCTTTTTCTGCTGCTTGGCTATACCGTCCACCTGGCTTTCAATAAGTACACAGTAGAATGTTCCAAGACAGTTTGTTTTTTTTGGAAAACACAGATGCTTTGTTTGGGTGGCTTTGTGCTTTGTGTACTGTAACAGTGGGTGATGAAGGTGATAGGAATGTGTATGACACAGTGTGCTAAGGGCACTGCAGGCAGTGATGGGAAAGAAAGGCCGTGCTCTTGAGCAAAAGCTCCCCGAGAACAAAAACTGGATCCGCTTAGTGACGTTCGGGTTTCATGTCATACAACGTAGAAGACCTTTATCAACACCCAGTGAAATTCCTGTAGGAAGAGAACTTGTCACAAGACTGAAACTCTAGCACCGGTGTCAACAAACTTTTTCCGTAAGGTGCCTGGTCGTAAATATTTTAGACATTGCAGGCTCTGCTGTCTCTCTCAGGACCATTCCACTCTGCCCCCGGAGCATGAAAGCAGCATAGACAGTATGTGAATGAACGACTCCGGCCGTGTTCTGATTAAACTTTACTCACAAAAGCAGGTGGGCCAGGTTCGGCCCGTGGGGCGTGGTTTGCCGCCCCCTTCTCCAGCACAGGTGGCCTTGATCTTTCCTGTACATTGGAATCACCTGCTGAGCTTTGAGACCCTCAGCCAGGCCACACCCCAGGCTAATCGAATCAGTCTCCGGCTGAGGACCTGGGCATCTGTGGTTTTAAAGCTTGATCTAGCCCAACCTCTTTGTTTTCAGATGAGAAAAAGGCCGCCCCAGAGCCGAGTTAGAGAAATGCCAGGGCTGGGCGGGAGGCCTCCTGGTCCCTCATCACTAACCCACGCCTCCACACGCCGCACTCTACCCACCGCCCAGGGCGTATGGCGTACCAAGATATGCTCACCTCAAAGACCACCCTCCCTAGTAGCCTGAGACCTGTGCCTGGGATGACCAGAGACTAACCAGATGGGGCTTCCAGTGGCTGGAGCTTGGACACAAGGGCCGAAACAATTATATAGTCTGTGATTCTCTAGCGTGACAGCTGTCCACTGAGGTCGAAACTCACATAAGAAAACAATTGTTTCAGGGAGAGAAGGAGAGTACACCAGGTGGGACAGTGCCCTCTTGGGCAGCACACGAGACTCACCTGGGAGCTTTAAACCATAAAGCTTTTCGAAATTTTTTAGCTTTTGATTTTGGCCCACTAGGAGAAACCTGCCATGGAAGCCCAGTACAGAGAACACACCAGAGCGGGACGGCTCTGGATGACACCGAGCAGGGAGGGGAGGGCAGGGCTGGCACCTGCTGCTCATCTCCACCGCCCGCATCCCACAGGCAGCCCCAAGACACCTCCAAGGACCCCAGGGTTCTGGAGAACGTAGCTGGCCGTTGTATCACACAGCTGGAAACTCAGCCTGGCACTCTGATTGCAGACGCTGCCCGCAGTGCCATTCGGCTGGGCGTCAAACGTCTGGCTCTTCTGTCTGGGTTCAGTTCTCAGCATCTCACGAAGGGCTCCAGGGTCCTGTTGAACTGCTATGCATCAGGCCTGGACCCCTGAGGATGGGAGGAGGTGGCAGGGATCCTGCATGGGTTAGTTTTAGGCCTGCAAGCTTGCCCTGTTTCCAGGATCCCTATGGCGGGTAGTATGCTGAAAGTATGCCTGTCAGCATGTCTTGTGTTTAATTCTCAGGGGCTTCTGAGTTACATTTCTTTCCTTTGCTAAGGAAGTGATTGTTTTGCTTGTTTGTTTTTCCCTAATAAAATTACATTTTCCTCTTAGCGTCTAGTAGAGATTATATATATTGAGAACCAAAATAAAATTAAAAAACAAATCTCCACCACACACACAAAAGAAACCCAGTAAGTATACCCTTTAGGAACAAATGAGCTAATAACCACTGTTTGCAGCTGTTCAGTTGCTCTTCACAGCCTGTGGGATCCTGGGGGTGGGGAGGATTTCTATGGGAGCCGGGGATGAAACCGTGCTCTGGGCACAGAGGTGATGCCAGGAAAATAGCACCTTGCAGAACACTTAGCCCTCCTGGTGAAATGCAGCTGGGGGTGAATCTGGCCCAGAGCCTGGCTCTGTGCACTGGCCCTCTATGAAAACTGGAACACAGGGTTATTTAGACCCTAAGCAAGACTCATAACCATGAAATGTTTTCCTCTCATTGCTGGAGGAGCAGTAAACCTTGATTTTGAACACACCACCCTAGCAACCTAGCCCGATGATTGTGCTGGGTTGGTCTGTGGTTTTTCTGGCAGATGCCGAGCTTGCATATTAAATACATTGTGTTTTGCACCAACCGTCTCCACCCATAGTTTTGACCAGAGTAGTTATACTTCAGATTCCATCAAAATAGGATCATGCGTGAAGAGCCTGGAACCTTTCCACAGGTTCTCAGAGAGCCAGTGTGGCTTAGCGGAAAGGATACCGGCCTAGGGGTTTTGCAAATGTCAATTCCGGTCACGGCGCAGCCATGGACTAGCTAGCAAGTGTCCTAACTTCTCTGTTAGGCAACCGTTCCTTTATCTATAAAATGAGGCGGTAACATTTATTGACCTCATAGCCTTATTGTGTGGATTAAATAATAACAGATGTGAAGTTCCCAGTACAGAACCTTACGTGGAATGAACATTCCAGAATGGTGGCCACATCATGGCAGCATTGTTGAGAGCAGTGGGACCAACAGTAGTAGATGGTCAGAAGTGGCTGGTGGCCCTCCCTCGAGCTGGAGAAAGCCCCGGGCATCACTGGAGCTGCCCGGTACCGTGGGCCACCCGGCAATGCCAGGCCAGGCCTGGAATGGGAACTAAAATTATTTAGTTTGCCCAACTGAAAGGACCTCCTTTTTGCCACCAAAAATAACATTACAAGCACGGTTCTGGAATATTACCTACATGTTTCTATTTGTGAGCTCTAAAGTGACGAATGAGAGCTGCTATTTGGTTTCCCCAATTATACGTTCATTTAAGCTGCTAGTAACCAAAAAGAAATAGTATTTGTGAAAGTTGCTAACAGAGTAGCTAGCACCTAGGATTAGTTTACAGCTGTTAAATAAATCAGTAATAATGCCGCTTTACAACCTGTTACATTACAGTTTTTCTTTTCTTTTTTTAGCTCTAAAACAAATCCTGAAGTCCATAATTACCAGGTGAGCTATTGCTTTTAAAGGTTTTCATGTCACACGTCTTAAAGTGTCTAAATTTTCCACACTGAGCAGTCATTGCGCTTATAATCAGGTTTTGAAGAAATAACAGCAGTACATGTTTTTTTGAGAAAACAGTAAGAGGAGAGCCTTCTCCCCTGACCCCTGCTTCCTCTTGGTCATCTGAGCTGCCTGTTTTTCTTAACCTTGTGCACTGGCAAGCGGCAGGGATATATGTTCTAAGTTTCTGGGTGGTCAAACACAGCCTCTCGGGGGCACTCAAGTGAGGCCATTTTTTGTCCAAGTGTGTTCTAGGCCCAGGAAACATGAGTCCCTGGAGATGTGCTCCCAGGAAAGGATGTCTTGGTCACATGTTTGGGAAATGCTGCGTCCTTCATTCCCTTCTTGGATCTTATGGTGCCCATTGGGATGTCAAAAGTGCAGGAAAACCCTTCAAGGAAGACACGTTTTATTTTTTTAAATCCAGTGTTTCCGCAAATCATTTGACTGTTGGACAACCTTCCCACCATAAGAAAAGCTGGCTTCCCCCACCACTTTCTGTTGGTGGTGTGTTCATTTCCATCAGTGGAATAGTGGTTTCTAGAACCTGCTTTGTAAAGCACTGTGCTAGGCCTGTTGCCTGCAGAAGGAGTGGAGATGGGTTTCCATGGCTGATGTTCTGCTCTTTCACAGGATGACCATCAAGGCCCGAACCCCCTGCCTGCCCACCAGCCACTGCTGTGGGTAGCTCTCGCTGGCTGTTTGCAGCCTTCTGTAACCTGGGTCCAACTTAACTTTTCTACGTTTATTGTCCCTGCTCCTTAGCATACATCATGTGTTCAGTTCTTAGAGAATCACATCATTTTTTTTTTAACATCTTTGTTGGAGTATAATTGCTTTACAATGGTGTGTTAGTTTCTGCTGTATAACAAAGTGAATCAGCTATACGTATACATATATCCCCATATCCCCTCCCTCTTGCGTGTCCCTCCCACCCTCCCTATCCCACCCCTCTAGGTGGTCACAAAGCACCGAGCTGATCTCCCTGTGCTATGCGGCTGCTTCCCACTAGCTATCTATTTTACATTTGGTAGTGTATATATGTCCGTGCCACTCTCTCACTTTGTCCCAGCTTACCCTTCCCCCTCCCCATATCCTCAAGTCCATTCTCTAGTAGGTCTGCGTCTTTATTCCCATCTTGCCCCTAGGTTCTTCATGACCTTTTTGGTTTTTTTTTAGACTCCATATATATGTGTTAGCATACAGTATTTGTTTTTCTCTTTCTGACTTATTTCACTCTGTATGACAGACTCTAGGTCCGTCCACCTCACTACAAATAACTCAATTTCGTTTCTTTTTATGGCTGAGTAATATTCCATTGTATATATGTGCCACATCTTCTTTATACATTCGTCTGTCGATGGACACTTAGGTTGCTTCCATGTCCTGGCTATTGTAAACAGAGCTGCAATGAACATTGTGGTACATGACTCTTTTTGAATTATGGTTTTCTCAGGGTATATGCCCAGTAGTGGGATTGCTGGGTTGTATGGTAGTTCTATTTTTAGTTTTTTAAGGAACCTCCATACTGTTCTCCATAGTGGCTGTATCAATTTACATTCCCACCAACAGTGCAGGAGGGTTCCCTTTTCTCCACACCCTCTCCAGCATTTATTGTTTGTAGATTTTTTGATGATGGCCATTCTGGCTGGTGTGACGTGATACCTCATTGTAGTTTTGATTTGCATTTCTCTAATGATTAGTGATGTTGAGCATCCTTTCATGTGTTTGTTGGCAATCTGTATGTCTTCTTTGGAGAAATGTCTATTTAGGTCTTCTGCCTATTTTTGGATTGAGTTGTTTGTTTTTTTTGGTATTGAGCTGCATGAGCTGCTTGTATATTTTGGAGATTAATCCTTTGTCAGTTGCTTCATTTGCAAATATTTTCTCCCATTCTGAGGGTTGTCTTTTCGTCTTGTTTATGGTTTCCTTTGCTGTGCAAAAGCTTTTAAGTTTCATTAGGTCCCATTTGTTTATTTTTGTTTTTATTTCCATTTCTCTAGGAGGTGGGTCAAAAAGGATCTTGCTGTGATTTATGTCATAGAGTGTTCTGCCTATGTTTTCCTCTAAGAGCTTTGTAGTGTCTGGCCTTACATTTAGGTCTTTAATCCATTTTGAGTTTATTTTTGTGTAGGGTGTTAGGGAGTTTTCATTCTTTTACATGTAGCTGTCCAGTTTTCCCAGCACCACTTATTGTAGAGACTGTCATTTCTCCATTGTATACTCTTGCCTCCTTTATCAAAAATAAGGTGACCATATGTGCGTGGGTTTATCTCTGGGCTTTCTATCCTGTTCCATTGATCTATATTTCTGTTTTTGTGCCAGTACCATACTGTCTTGATTACTGTAGCTTTGTTATATAGTCTGAAGTCAGGGAGCCTGATTCCTCCAGCTCCGTTTTTCTTTCTCAAGATTGCTTTGACTATTCGGGGTCTTTTGTGTTTCCATACACATTGTGAAAATTTTTGTTCTAGTTCTGTGAAAAATGCCATTGGTAGTTTGATAGAGATTGCACTGAATCTGTAGATTGCTTTGGGTAGTATAGTCATTTTCACAATGTTGATTATTCCAATCCAAGAACATGGTATATCTCTCCATCTATTTGTATCATCTTTAATTTCTTTCATCAGTGTCTTATAGTTTTCTGCATACAGGTCTTTTATCTCCTTAGGTAGGTTTATTCCTAGGTATTTTATTCTTTTTGTTGCAATGGTAAATGGGAGTGTTTCCTTAATTTCTCTTTCACATTTTTCATCATTAGGTATATAGGAATGCAAGAGATTTCTGTGCATTAATTTTGTATCCTGCTACTTTACCAAATTCATTGATTAGCTCTAGTAGTTTTCTGGTAGCATCTTTAGGGAGAATCACATCATTGTTGCCCCATAATTTTTTCCCACTGTTCCTTGGCCCACACTTGTCTGCTGGGAAGCTGTCACCTCCACAGAGCCTTCTCTGAGCCCCTTGATTGGAAATCACCGGCACCAGTGGTTCTCAGCCCTGCTGCATGTTAAAACCATCTGGCAGGCTTTAAAAAAATAATTGGTGCTTGGGCCTCAGCCTGGACTGGTTGAATCAGAAACTCTAGGGTGGGTGGGATCTGGGTATTGGCAAGCTGCGGTGCCTCTCTAAGGTGGTTCTGATGAGTGGCCAGGTGGGGGCCCTGAGCTAATGATGTGTCCCTGGCTTCCCAGCTTATCACGTGCTGAGAGGCAGCATCCGTGTCTGGTGACCCCCTAACATGGCGGCCAGCTTTCTTGTCCTGGGCGGGTGTGAATGTCCAAGGGACACTCCTCTCCTGGGTTTCTCTGCCCTATCACCAGTCTGGTTTTGAATGTCACAATAAAACTACTCCATGATGAGTTCACTTTGGAGCCTTATTCTAATCAATCTCTTTCTGGATCTAACCAGTCTCATTACTGTAGATATTAACTCCTTAGATGGGGGCAGGGATCCCAGTATACATTATCTTTACAAGACCTCCAAATTATGTTTCTGAAGAATTTTGTGATATCGCCTTCTGTACATGAAATCTTATTCCCAATGTGCAGAACCTGGACATGACTTCCGAGTTGTAGGGAATTAGTGTAAAAAGTGCTTTGCACCTGGTAGGGGAAAGGCCAGCTTTCCTGATCTCCTTGCTGCCTTTGGGTTCTTGAATCTTCTTAGAGATTTTTTTTTTTTTTGTTGTTGTTGGACTTTCAGGTGTGAGTGGCTAGAATGTTGTTGATGGGTGATTAGCGCTTGAAGGGGAGAAAAAAAATAAAATAAACAAAGCAAAGCATTCCCAGCTCAGTGCTGCCCTTGCCCCAGCAGCCTCGCAGGTATGCCCTTTCTCTGCATTCTCTGCTCAGAGTGAACGTCAAGGCGATTGTTCATTGAAATCAAATCCATGACAACTGTTACCTGGATGTTGTTCTTCTCTTAACATCTTTGGCAACCACTGGCCCTCTGCTCCTTGCCAGCCTTTAGAGGTGCCGTGATGGGAGTAAATTGACCAGGAAGAGAACATCCTGAGAGGTGGCCCGGTAAGCATCTGAGCGCTGAGAAAGGTTTCCAGGAAGGTGGTATTGCAGCATTGGTGTTACTCTGAGCTCAGCAAACTTAGCCGAATGCAAAGGACGGATTGCTGTGTCCTTGATGGGAGCACTATTGGCATTTGGAGAGGGACAGTTCTTCATTGCTTGGGACTGTCCTTAGAGTTACAGGAGGTTTAGCTTCCCTCTTCTCTGCCCAAGAGTTACAGGTAACCCTCCAGTCATTGTGACTAGCAAAACTGCACATACTCATTTCCAGTTGTCCCCAGGGAGATGTAACGGCCCTGGTTGAGAACCATGTGGGTTAACATGAAAAAATACTCCTTGACAGCTTTAGAGGGTGTATAAATTACCAAAGGAGACCAGGGAAGGTTCTGGAATATCCTCCTTCCAAGTCTCTATGGATAAGGTGCCCACCTCTCTCCAATGCATCTGGTTTGGTTGTGTTTGAAGACAAGGTGTATAGAATAGAAGGTCCACTTCTATTCTAGGTTACTTTCTTTTGTTCAAGACCCAGTTGGTGGAGCCTCTTTTGGGGCCTTGGCTGTATGGCCAAAACGCCTGAAACGGTCCAGCTTTGGGCAAATCATCTATCACCTCTGGGTTTCTGTATCCCCTAAGAGAGAGAAATATGAAGTGACTATTTCCAGGAGATTCTAAAGCCCTGGTCAGCTTTCAGATTCTGCCACTGAAATGTTTTCTCCAGGTTCCTCTTTCCAGTAGGATGTCCTTTGGGGGCTGTGGACTTGCTGACAGGCATCCTTGAAGGAGAGGGGCCACTGGAATACAGAATAGTCAAGGAGGGCATCGCAGGTCCATGAAAATGGAATGAACAGAATTGCTGAGAATTTTTCATAATAGAGAATGGACTTCTGCTTATTAACCAGAACAGCAGGGAGGGAGAAGAAGGGGAAGAAATAATTAAAAGAATAATGGTGGCAAGCCTGTGGTGACTTAAATGTCAGGAGAACCTAATTTGCCCCATAGAAAATTTAGCCTTGAAAAGCCCCAGGGCTTCTGACAGAGTCTGGGACCGCTGCCCTCTGCAGGCCAGAAGTGGACTAGCAGGCAGCCTGCCACCCACCCAGGCCAGCCTTTGTCTTCACCCCGGGCCGTTTTGTGAGTCATCAGTCCGGATCCATTTTCTCATGTTAAAATGGGCAAACTACTTCTTTCCTTCTGTTTTATCAGGATAATGGTGCTCTGGATGGTTTGGGGTTTTGTTTGTTTGTTTCTGGGACGGGGGCGGGGGAGTGTTTGTTTTGGATCACATTTTAGAAAGTTTTTTTTAACAAGAGAGAAAGAGTTCACCCAGAGTCCTGCTGCCTTGGCATCCTCTGTTCAGTCCTTGTCTGTTTGCAGATGCAACTGTTTACACACAGTTGTCGTCATTTTCAGCAACGACAGAAATTGTTTCTAAAGAATAAATTACCCACATTCTCCCCGTCTCTCTGGCCCCTTCCATCCGGTTCCCTTGGGAGAGATGAATATTGCCTTGCCTGGGCGCTCTAGGGCACCCTTTCAAGGCAGATGCCTTCCGCTTTCTTCTTGGAGGGCAGCCCCCAGCCTTTGTCACGGGGGAAACGTGATATCCTGGGAAACGTGCGCTCCCCCAGCCAGGGTTCAGTAAGAGCCTCTCCATTCACATACGGTGAAGACCACTGAAAGCAAAGGGCATCTAATAATCGAGTTTGGTGTTTTATTTCTAGCCCCAGTATCACCCCAATCTCCACCCCAGCCAGCCTCGGTGGCACCCGCACTCTCCAAACATCAGGTAAGTACCTGAGCTCATAGAGCCGTCCTTTCCCAAGCTCTCCTTTTCTACTTAGTTATGAATTGAAATTCTGCATCAGAAACAACTGTTAAAGAGTTGTCTTGTCCTGGAAGAGATGAATAACTTGCAAAGCAAAATAAGCCGGTGATGGGTCTGGATTTACTAAAGTTATGCTTGACGAAATAAAAATGAACTGGGTGGGGTTTTTTGTTTTGTTTTGTTTTGTTTTAGTCATTCTAACCTCAGATATTTTGGGTTTGGTTTTATGTTTGAAATGTTACTTAAAATTTCTAAGTAACGTTTTCCTGTCCTGAGAATCCATTTACTAAAAATATGACTAAAGCTCAGGGACTTTTGTTGTGGGATTTTTTGAAAGGATTTTTTTTTTCCAGGGATGGGGTGGAGGGTTGCTTTTTGTGGTGATGGATCTTTTTCTAAACCTAGGGGTCGGTAAACTTTTTCTGTAAAGGGCCAGATAGTCAATGTTTTCAGCTTTGTGGTCTCTGTCACAACTACTCAACTCTGCCATGGTAGCTTGAAAGCAGCCACAGACGATACAGAAGTGAATGGGCCTGATTGTGTTCCCATAAAGCTTATTTATGAAAATAGACAGTGTGGGATCTAGGCTGAGGGCCGTGTTTACCCACCTCTGCCCTAACCTACCACAGTCCTTCCTAAGTAAACTGGCACCTGCCTTGTTGCATTTACGGTTAAGCTTGAGATTTTTTTTAATGCCAGCTTTGTAAAGGCAAACGTTCCTTTCATGATTTGAATTTCAGATCAGTCTTAATTGGTGTTTATGTGTGAAGCTCTTTCAGAAACATAGTTGGTGAATTCAGTTTGCATAAAGTTATTTCTCAGTGAGATTGCTAGCCTTGCTCCTCGAGAAAGTGCGGCGAACGGAGTGATGGGAATAAATCCATTGAGAACAGGGCAGATGAGAGCAGTTAGTTCTTGATAGTTCTTACCAAGTTTGCTGGGGATCCTGTAGGACAACAGTGCAGTTTGATCATAAGCACTTGATATTCATGTAACATTTAAAAGCAAGTTAAACTAGTGAAGTAATACTTCTAAATGTTTCTGTGTTGCAAAGACCGTTTCTTCTCCAGACATGAGACACAGATTTATAGAAATGCTTTTTAATTTAACCTTGTGTTTACAAAATTTAACACTGATTTTTGCCTGTTTTACCATATTGGTTGCCTTGCGAGGCAGACCCGGCTGGGAGTGCTAGGGAGGCTGGACCAGTGCTGCTTGCAGGTGGCCCTGCTGCCTGGCAGCATCAGTGTCGCCTGCAAACGTGTTCATGCAGAGTCCCAGCCCCACCCCAGACCTACTGCCTCAGAATCTCTGGGGGTGGTTCCCAGCACATTGTGTTTTATCAGACTCTCCAGGAAAGGAGAATTATTTGGTCCAGCACTTTTGGAAAATGCTGCACGGGGCGTTCACAGTGTACAGTTCACGTGGCAACAGCTCTCGAGAATTCCCGTAGAAAGGGAACCTTTTTCACCACCACCTAGCTTTCCCCAGACTGACTTGATCATCAGACACCCTTTGAGGGATGATGGCACAACCATGGGCAGAGCTGTTCTCGACCTGGAAGTTGATAGAGGACCCGCATCTGAATTTTTAAAATACTTGAAAGTAGAAAATCCATTCACTTCCATCTGAAAGCCATCCCCATTTATGTGGTTCATGGTTGTTCTTGTCCGTTTCCTTTGTGCTTGTGTTGTTTCACTCACCTCTCTGAATTGTCTTCACACCCCCACTAACCACTCACTCTGCGAACAAAACAGGCCATCCTTTCAGGATGACAGGCCGCATTGGAAAGCATCGGCCAGTGGAGATGACAGCCGTTTCGATTATGTCCGCGACCAGAACCAGAAGAACTTAGGAGGAATGCAAAGTATGATGTATCGAGATAAACTCATGACTGCACTTTGAGAGACTGAAGCGTCTTACTTCCATTCACCATCATAGTTTCGTTACATCCCATGGAAAGTGTCTTGGCATCCCGTGGACGTGTTTGTAGAAATGTCTTCTAGGAATAGTTCTGAAAGGTGTTTTCAGTGTCTGTGTAAATATTTGAAAATAACCCCAATAGGTAGTCCTAACTTACTGTTGACTGCATTCTCAAAAAATGAAGGTAGTTAAAGGCTCAGGAATCGTTTTGATATTCTGATTTTAAAATTGGAGTATAAGTCTGTGTTTATCGTATTGCTGTGTACCTGATGTTTCTTTGTTATTTAATGAATGGGACCAAAGAAAACCAGAAAAACTTGGAAAGATCACTCCGTAGAGAGTACCATATAGTACAGTGGTGGGAATTGAGGTCACCGGGGCCCAGCCTCTGCCATTGTGTGATCTTGGACAGACCATCTCCCCTCTGTTGGCCTCATTTTCCCCGTCTGAAAAGAGCAAGTTGGACTAAATGATCACAAGGTCCTCTCTAGCTCTACAATTCTGTGATTTATCAACATTTAATATTCTTAGGCTGAGGACATAACATTCAGACCTTCTTTAACAGAGGGTTACCTCTTTCAAAAGCTGAATAAAGTATATAACATGTTAAAGGTTATATCAATACAGGGAGATTTTGAATTTCCTATCTTAAAGCAGTTTAGTCACTTTGAATTCTCGCAGTTTTATTAATCAGAAATCACATAGCCTTTATTTTTATAGAAGTTGCTGCTCAAGTACAAGAATAATTTTTTAATGTCTTAACGATTGGTGCTGCTAACTCGCGTGCTTTCAGAAGACATAATTATGAATGCACACTGTCAGAATATATAGAGTTTGAGGGTTGGTTTTTATCCTAGGCTTCATTCTTTTAAGAAGCAACATGCAATATGAGATGCATTTATGGCTCAAATTGAAGCGTGTAAAATTTTAGTGAAGTTGTGCCAAAGCATCCCGTGCAAGAGGATAGGAGGGTGTTGCACAGTCTTTCTGTAGAACCAGAAATCAATATGTTGCCTTTTAGGGTAGAACTCTTACCAAACTCTTTATTTCCCACTCCGTTTCAAGCCCCCGAGTAAGACCTTTTTTTCCTCCTGATAGGTAGGCCTGAGATACTTTCCTTAGTATTTTTGTGAAATCAATTCTTGTGCCATTTTTTATATATGTAATTGTAATTTGGCCCTTTTAAGCCTTTTTTTTAAAAAATGTGTTTCCCTCCCTTGAGATAGTTTATTGCAAAAATCTGATCTTTTATTTTTTTTTATTTTTTTGGTTACCACAAAAATCTATCCAGAAGGAGGGAATCCGCTGCACACCCTGCACAGTGGAGTTGATCACCTATAAACGCTCCCTAAGATACATGTTTACAGGTGTATTTCCTTTTAGCAGATGTTTTGGTCCTCAGTTTACGTGCTGCATACAGATAATTGTGTTCTGAATCTTTTGATTTCATTGATACATTTTTACAAATGTGTTTCTGAGGAATAAAGATTATTCTTGCTTTTTTTTTTTTTTTTTTTTGACTCCATCTTCCTTTTACGCTGCACAAGAGGTATCATTTGTGGATGAAGTAGGTGATGGGACTTTGGAAGTCTGAAGGTGAACATTCAGTTAGGTGGCATGGAGCAAACTCATCCTGGAATGAGGTTGCTCTTAGGAAGGGTGGCCCTTCTTGTAGGCTCCGTGGCTGGGGTGTTTATTCATCTGGGGCAGCTTTGGTGAAGGTTCTGATCACAGGTGGCAGTGGGGTTTCCGCTGTAGCAGTCCTGTGGTGAGGGTGGGTGTTTGCCCTGGCGACTGCTGCTGTTCCCGGCAGAGAGACCTCCAAACCTGTGTCTGTGGCCTCCTGGAGATTGTATACGATTATCTAATAACCTCTAATAAATACCTTTCTGCCTAAAGTACCTTGAGTGGATTCAATTGTCTGCAACCAAGAGGTCTAACCAGCGTGCATACATATGACCTCCTAATTGTTAAAGGAAGCGTACGGTTTTCATCCTTCAACTTGGCGGACCTTTCTCTACTGCATTTGACAGTGGTGACCACTCGCTCACAGCTTCTTGAAACTAATCCCTTGATTTCTGTGATCTCTGCTTCTCTAGCCCTTGGACTTTTTCTTCTGTCTTTGTCACAGCCTCTTTTTCTGTCTTCCTGTTACATATTGGTGTCCTCCCAGGGTTCTTCCTCTGCCCACTGCTTTTCTCCCTGATCACAGTCTACCTGCCCTTCTCGTCTTGTCAAGATTTTATAAGTGCTGTTGACTCTGGAGCTATTATCTCTAATGCAGACTACTCTGTGAGTTTTCATACTGACGTTTCAACTTGTGTATCCTTGTACACCTCAAACGTCACATGTCAAAACTTAAATTCATCCTCTTTTACTGAAAAAAACAAAACAAAATAACTTCACCTGAATTCTCTTCTTTCTCACCATGGTAAGCATTTATACATCATCCACAGCACCTCTCCCTTTGCCACCCATGTCCAGGCGGTCCTCAGGTCTGTTCAGCTTGCCTCCTTAGTATTTGTATGTAGCCCTTCCTCCCTCCTTAATCAACACTGATCTTGTAGCAGCATCTTCTGTCCGGCTGAGAGGTGCTCTTGCTGATCTCTCTGACTCCAGTCTCCCGACGAGCTCATTCTCCTCACAATCACTGGAGTGATCTTTCTAAAACACCATCTGATTGCGTTCTTGCAGTGCTTGATATCTGCCAGGGTTCTCCATGACCCGCAGGATGAAGTCCAAGGCCTTCTCTGGAGTTCCCCCGCTATCTGCTCCTGTCCTGTTGCTCTAGCTAGCGTATTTTCCCCCCATTTCTCACCCTCCTGTTTAAACTCCTACAACACCAAACTGCTTGTAGTTCCTGGCATTCACCATACCCTGCTGTTACTCCCATCTGTGCCTTTGCAAATACTGTTCTTTCTGCCGAAAATGCTGTCACTCCCGTCCTCTTTGCCCAACTCCTGCTCATCCCTTAAGCCTCTGCTCAGACGCTGGCTGTCTTCTCCCAGGGACTCTGACTGCCTCCACCCACCTCTGCAAATTGGGCTAGTTCCTGTGCTCTGCTCCTCTACTCCCCACAGCCCCCGTGTATATCTATGATGTATTCACTATTTTGTGTTAAAACTGCCTTTCTTATTCATCTCATCTTGGAGGCTGTACGTTCCTTAAGTGTAAGCTTTGTGTCACGCTCTCCTTTGTTCCCCGGTGCCTGATGAGTAGCAGGTGCTCAATGAATGTCTGTTCAGCAGATGAATTATTCTGCATTCATTCTAAAGGAACCACCTAACCAGATAACAGGCAGGGATACATCACTCCTGAGCTGGTCTGAAGGTATCTGAACAGCTGTATCCCGCTGGGAGCATCATCTTTTGAGCAGGACTTTGCCCACCACGAATGTTCTGGATTCATCTGCTAAATGTGACTATTATTCACTGTGCCCACGGCGTTCCCATTGGAGGCATCGCTATAATTCTGAGTGGGGCAAACGACGGTCCAGCCGTGTGATACTGGAAACGCTGGTAGGTTGACCCTGATCCACAGAAACGTCCAGGGGCTAGTAGCCAGATGTGTGCTTCAAACTCTGCATACGTCACTTCACTTGATCTTCCCAACTGCTCTGTGAGGTGGGTGATATTCTTTTTACACGTGGGGAAGTTCAGGCTTAGGGTCTAACCAAGCAGCTTGCCCATGGTCACTCAATTCTGACTTCAAAGTCTGTGTTCTCCGCTCCTGTGCTTTAATAAGGCCTCTCACTGCTAATTATTCCACCATGTGGGACCCTGTCGATCCACATCTCCAGGAGACTCTTACTAGATGTTGTTGAAGAGTTCACTACACTGAAATCCAGAACTACCAGAAAGCCACCTCCCACCACTATCAGTGTAGTGACTGTCCGTCTCTCCTCCACACCAGTGGTCTATAACCTTGTTCATCACCATCACCAGTGAGCTAGCAACACTTCCCAATACCCCACCCGTCCCCCCATCCCTCCTCCAGCAGTCTAGTTACCCTGTCCATGCAGGCATTCGTGTACCAACAGCCCCCTTTTCAAAGGAGCGGAGATTGAGCGTTATTTTCTTAGTGAGCCACTCATTTGAGATGATCCCCTTCTTCCTTCCCGAGAGCTCACAAACTGGTCATTTCTTCTGGAATATTACCTGCCAGCAAAACCAAACTCAGTATTTCATAAACTAATGGAATTAGCTTTTTGCATTTTTGAAACTCAGTTACTTACTGGTCTTGATCATCCACTGTTTTTCTGTGATCCCTGAGAATATCTAACAGTGAATTGACGGTATTGTCAGATCGATGTAATTCGTGTGGACTGGAGGTCTTGAATTACCTTGTCCTTCAAAACCCTCTTGCTTGTTTCATTTCTTGGTCTACCACTTCCACTGAAAATAGTCCTCCTTAACAGTGAAGATGAAAGAGTAAGGACAGTGCAGGAGTCCTTTGTTTTTCTTGCCTGTTAATATCCCAGTATGCTTCCAGGTCAGTGACTCCAGCCTCCTGGGTCCTGCTCTGAACACAACAGATGATAGATCCTTTTTGTTGCCCTTAATTTTCCAGCTTTTAACTAGTCTTTTAAGATCTGAGCTCATCAAAGAGCTCCTTCAGCAGCCGTATTGATCCATTTGGATGAGTATTTCCCACACATGGCTCTAAGTGAATTCCCTGACTGACTGAATCTTCCAAAAGTACCAGGTAAATATCCTAAATAGCCCTAGAATGATTTGCTTCCACCGTTTTGCTATAGGAGGCAACAAATGCCTAAGCAAGGTATAAGGGGGCAGAGATAGAGAAAAAGCAAACTGCAGCTAAAGAAAGGAAAGTCCCTTTGTACATGAAAGGTGGCACATTTTAAGAAGCCCCAGCGATACCTAAAAGGTGAAACAGAGGTGAAATTGACATTCAACTGAGACTCCACTAAAGAAGAAATCCTCAACAATTCTGCAAAAAGGCCCATTTCCCCCCAAATTAGGAAGCCAAATAATCGCTTGGACAGCTTGTTAAAAATGAAGATTGTGAGGCTCTATTTAGGTGGTCGGGGTGAGACCTAAGAACCTTTCTTTTAGTGGTCACTCCAAGGAGAGTCTGAGGTGGGCAGGCACAGGATCACACTTTGGAAAAGCACAGCTTCCTGTATTGTTATGTTTGCCCTTGTTTTAGTGGCTCAATTTTTAACTAATTAGAGGCCAACTCTTTTTCTTAGAGACATGGTGTTCAAAAGTAAATGGACTGGGCTTCCCTGGTGGCGCAGTGGTTGAGAATCTGCCTGCCAATGCAGGGGACACGGGTTCGTGCCCCGGTCTGGGAAGATCCCACATGCCACGGAGCAACTGGGCCCGTGAGCCACAATTACTGAGCCTGCGCGTCTGGAGCCTGTGCTCCGCAACAAGAGAGGCCGCGACAGTGAGAGGCCCGCGCACCGCGATGAAGAGTGGTCCCCACTCGCCGCAACTGGAGATAAGCCCTCGCACAGAAACGAAGACTCAACACAGTCATAAATAAATAAATAAAAGAACGTGAATTTCTTTTAAAAAAAAAAAAAAAGTAAATGGACTGGGACTTCCCTGGTGGCGCAGTGGTTAAGAATCCGCCTGTTGGTGCAGGGGACACAGGTTCGAGCCCTGGTCCGGGAAGATCCCACATGCCGCAGAGCAACTAAGCCCGTGTGCCACAACTACTGAGCCTGCGCTCTAAAGCCCGCGAGCCACAACTACTGAGCCCGTGCGCCACAACTACTGAAGCCTGTGCACCGAGAGCTCGTGCTCCACAACAAGAGAAGCCACCGCCATGAGAAGCCCGTGCACTGCAACGAAGAGTAGCCCCGGCTCGCCGCAACTAGAGAAAGCCTACGCGCGGCAACGAAGACCCAACGCAGAAAAAAATAAAAAAAAAAAAGTAAATGGACGGATACATCATAATAAGCAGCTACATCTGTCTGCTCAGCATAGCTTTGCACTTCCTTGGGCTCATGGTGAAGCAGAAGAATGTAAGAATTCTAGTGGTTCTTTATATGGCTTTAATTTCATCACAACCTCCCTCCCCCAAAATCTGTCAAACCAAGACTTAGGTCATTGTTGGGCCCTCCTGCTGAAGTGAGAGGCTAGTGAATTCCAACCACTCGAGGAGGAGAGGGCATAGCACACCCCAATCTAAGGACCCGTGCCGAGATTAGAGCCCACGGTGGGGTAACAGGTGGAAGTTTACAGAAGCAGAATGGCAGGATGTTGCAGGCTGATGAGAGAAGACTGCAGAACCCAGTGTGGAGTGGTGCTTTTGTTGGAGCAAGAGCACCTAGTTCTCAGACTAGGTGAAATGTGGACACGCTTGGAATCTCAGGTAGTTTGAATCCCAGCTTTGCCCCTCACTAGCCATGTGACCTTTGGCCAGTTTCTTATCTTCTCTATGCCTCATTTTCCTCATCCCAAAATGGAATTTAACAATATCTCACCGTTATGAGAATTAAATGGCACTGTATGTGTAAGGTGCTTTGCACAATGTTTGATGCTAGCTGGTAGCAATTTTTAGCAGTTTTTGAGATTTAAGGCCTTAGCAGTCCATGTAGTGAGAAACAGGACAAGGAGATTCAAAGTCTAGCTCAAGGAATGATGTATCTCCTAGGTTGACGGGTTGAGATGTATGGTCTAAGTTTAGCAACAGAAAGGGGTGCTTCGTTCCAAAGGAAAGATCAGATGGAAGAGAGTTCACACAATAGGTAAAGACACAGCTCTGAAACTCTAACAAGCGAAAAGAAGAAACAGCATGGGGATGTTTTGAGAGGAGATAAAAGGAAATAGAAATGATATTTCTGTCTGAGAATACGAAGAAATAACTGTCCAGGGGGAATGTGGGCAATGCTTTCCGACCTGCAAATGGGAGAATGGCCCTAGAGAAGGAATTGGTAAGACCACAGAGAATCCATTCTGCTGGGACATTTGGGACTCAGAAGTTGAGAGAATTGAAACAGATCTTCTGCTCAGTTCCCAGCCTGTCCCAACTTGAGATTTCATCTTACACAAAGCAGAGGAAGCTTTTAACTATTTGGAGACTAAGTAGAAAGATAGTAATAAAGAGAACTGCTGTGCTATTCAACCTTTTTTAGTAAGTAATACAGACAGTGGTAAAAATTCAAAAATATCCAAAAGTTACTTTTCCTTTCCACCCTCTTATTCCCTAGTTTTCCCCAGAGACAAACATTGTTCGCATTTCTTGTCAATCTAGAGCTATTCTGTGTTTAAACAAGCACATATTTATTTAACCAATCAATACTGATGGACATTTAGGCTGCCCTGAATCTCTAAGATGACAGCTTTGCCGCCATCCTTGTACACGTCATGCACTTGAGCAAATCCATCTGTAGAATAAATTCCTTACAAGTAGAGATGCTGGGCCAAAAGGAATTGTGTGTATTTAATTTGGATATTGCCTAATGAAGTTTCCCTCCAAAGATATTCTACCTGATTACGCCTCTCCCCACTATACACACAACAGCTATTTGACAGGGCCTCTGCGATCCCACAGGAAGCATGCACCTAGCCTTCGCTAACTTTCTTAAAACCTTGTTAGTCTGGTGGGTAAAAATCAGGATTTCTGTTTCAATTGTATTTCTCTGTAAGCAAGGTGGCACACCTTTTTATCGTTTTGAATGCCATTTGTTCCTTGTTTACTGTGAAACATCTGGAGGCCCTAATCTTGAGTCATACTCTTTAATAAAGATCAGACTGATGAAGTAAAATCCGCCTTCTCAGCCTTTTTATAGTGAAGAAAGGGAAGGCTGGGAAGAGTCGATCTTTACCAGACATTCTGTGAAAGCAGCTTTCCAGAGGTTCAGGTAACAATCAGCATGATATCTGCATGCCCTGGAGATCTGAAAAAGGAAAAGGGGCAGCATAATAATAGCCAGGATGAAGGAATTGATTTCTAATAGCCATGTTTCCTTTCCCTTTTGGGAGTTGATTAAGGACTTTACACTCAGACACTGTGAATTTCCCTGGTGCATTTGATCAGGGAAGGACGGATTTACATTTAATTACAATTAAAATTCTAATATATGGAATCTAAAATCACAGCCACATCCCAAAACTCGCCAGTGGTTTTATTGGGGAAAGGCTGCAGAATTTAAAATACCAAACGGCTCAGTCTAGGCAATCCACTAAAAAGGGTTAGAAAATAATTAGAGGAACATCCCCGTAGGCTCATGTTACAAGAAACCTGCAGAAACCTACCTAATCATCCCCTACTGAATAGTGAATGGTTTAAACCTCCACTTTCTACAGCTGAGACCTCAAAAGCAAGAGGTGTTGCTATGCTAACGGCTCCACTAGCCCGTTGCATTCCGTGGCTGGATAAAGACGCTGTAACTATATTAAAGGCAATTTTTAAAGCCCTTAAAATTAGGCCCAGTGTATGGCTTCAGAGGCTAACTAGGGAAGTTTATAATAGAAGCTTCTGAAGAACCTCCAAGAATTGGGGAACAGAGAGAGGACCGTTTGAAGAGATTTTTAAGCACGAATGAAAACCAAAATAGATTAATCCCCATCTGTATCCCCTCAGAACCTCGTACCCCACATTCAGTTCCTGCTCACACTTGATCTTGTGCAATTAGAATGTCCAGGACCTGCCCTGAACAGAGTGTGCATTTCATTCATCCAACCTGAACTTCTTTCTGGAATGAATAATAATTTCATTCATTTGGGTGAGTTGGATGGTGTCTGCCGAGTGGAAAGATAACACTCGCAAGCTCATGCCCGATTCTGCCATAACTCTTGCAGAGTGCAAAGGGTGATAAAGAACGGGCTCTTTGGACATTATTTTACACACTAGCAGCTGTGCTTTCATGGCAACGATAATTTTGTCCTACTGTTCCTTGTGGGCTCCCGTGTGATGCTATTGGGGTATGCATTTAAAGCAGTGGCTAGGGGCAAGTCCGTTAATGCTGTTCCCCACCTGAAGAAAGAAAGAAAAGAAAAGGAATCTTCTTTTAAGGCAGAGTGAGCACTGAAATACAGAAATGAGAGGCAAAAAGAAAATCTGTAAGAAACCAAGGGAAAACAGTGTTGGATTTGTTAGAAGTGAATGCTGTAAAGGAAAACAACAATATTTATGTCAGTATTTTTTTCCTTAAGGCAGGAAAAAGATTGAATACATTCTTAGTCATGAGCCTCTGTGCAAAAGTGAACTCATGAAATATTGATTCTTTGGACTCAGATCCTGAAATTTATCTGGAATTGCTAAAGTCCTAGATCTCGCCACAAAGTTACAGAGCCCTTCCTCACAGCTTCTTGCTGTCTCCCACACAGACAATTAGAATAAGACTTTGTAAAACTTAGCAAGAACGACATCAAGGTAAACTGGATTTTCTGGCAGAAAATGTTCAAGGCCTGCTTGTCTGCTTACAGCCATTCGTTGACACCAATGGATACCAGTTTCACCAAAGGAAAACTCCAGACTCAAAGATGGATGCGCACATCCTACCGTAGCTCGCACGGGACAGAGACCCCGTTACCACCGAACAAATCGTAAAGGCTCTCATCATTCCTTAAGATGTGGAATATTTTACTCTGCAGTTTTGCCGAGACCATTATGAATTGTTAGGAACAACTGGGGAATTTGTGACCAGAGTGAAGCTTTTATGAATTGACACTTGATAAATTACCTAGGGAGAGTTCAGTTTTAATGCACTACACCATTCATCCGACAGATATTTACTCCGCTGCCTCTTGCTATTGAGGAAGACACCATCTTTGGCTCCAGGCACCTAGTAAACTAATGAAAACAAGAGCTCCCAGTCTATTGTGGATTCAGATATCGCCTGTACTAACACTGACTGGACAGTTCCAAGTTGATTGCCTGGAAAATGTCTTGAAAGAAATACAAATTGGGAAAAAATTTTTTCTGCCAGTTAGTAGTCCATATAAAAGAGTAAGTAACGCCAAAAAACATAATTTTGACCTTTTCAGACAAGAGAAAAATGAGGTAGGGGCATCGTTTCTCTCTAGTCGCTTTTTAAAAAATAAAACCACTAAGTTAGTGTAAGAAATCATCCCAAATTAATAGACCTAACATTCATAATGTGTCACATTTCTAAGATGTTGGTACAATTTTCTTCTCAAACCCATTATGAAAAAGGTACAGTTTTTCAATTATACTCTTACTGTCAGATAGTATGTTTGCGCTAAATTCAATAAGAACTTGTAGCAACATGTTGGTGTAATGCCTACTCTGTTTAGTCTCTGCTAAATTAAAATGGAAATGAGTGACAGGTATCCTGGAAACCAGGATGGGTAAATGCACCTTCTCCTGTCTCTCATTCGGACATGGCAGAGATCAAATTATTTCATTGATCCGTAGTTCCTGAGGTATAAATGCTTAATAAGTGATTGTCTGAAAATGCGGTGTCTGGGCAGATAAGTGAAATCACTTACCTAAGGTCATAGCTAAGGGGCAGCACAACCAAAGCTAAGTGCCAACCAGCATTCTTTTAATGTCATTATACTGCTGCTTTCATCATCCACATGGCAAAGCAGTGTCTCTTGGCACTGAAGAGAGCACAGGGCTCTATAGTCAGGTTGCCTGGGTTCAAATTCCAGCTCTGCCATTTACTAGTTGTGTGTCTTTGGGAAAGTTAATTAGTCTCTCTGTTCCTGTTTCCTTATCTGTAAAATAAGGATAGTAATAATTGTTCCTTCTTCAAATGTTGGAAGATTAAGTAAATTCATAGATGGCATAGTGCTGGGCACTCAGAAGCGTTAGCACTTTTTTTTTCTCCTCTGAGGGTATTAATGCCCTAGTGTTCAGTCAGGAGGTATGATTCTGGCTGACACCATCTGCTGTGATAACATGGTACTTGAGTGGATTCTGCTAAGAGAGTCCCAATCAAGAGCCACAGTTCTGGGCTAATGGATTGAATTATGAACTAGTAATGATGCTTCCCAGCTTTATTTATTTATTTATTTAAATTAATTAATTAATTTGTTTGTTTTTTATTTTTGGCTGTGTTGGGTCATCATTGCTATGCCTGGGCTTTCTCTAGTTGTGAGCAGGGGCTACTCTTTGTTGCAGTGTGCGGGCTTCTCATTGTGGTGGCTTCTCTTGTTGCGGAGCATGGGCTCTAGGCACACAGGCTTCAGTAGTTGTGGCACATGGGCTCAGTAGTTGTGGCACATGGGCTCTAGAGCACAGGCTCAGTAGTTGTGGCTCACAGGCTTAGTTGCTCCACGGCATGTGGGATCTTTCCGGGCCAGGGCTCGAACCCATGTCCCTTGCATTGGCAGGCAGATTCTTAACCACTGCACCACCAGGGAAGCCCTTGCTTCCCAGCTTTTTCTTGTCCTTGGCACCCATAGAAAATGTGTTGTTGTATAGCACACTGGGGTAAGCAGACAAGGGTGCTTGAGGCTCCCGGTGCCCCTGGTCCTGTCCACTTGCTCCAACAACTGAGAGAACAAAAGGTTCAACCCACTTGCCACCTTCTGAGGCCTATCAGTTGGGAAGCTTTACTGTTTGTCAGCAACTCCCTGTTGCTTTAGTTCTGATTAGGAACATGGAGGTGTCCCCACTTAGGCTAAAAGTAAAATAGGTGCCAGTTTGCCCCAACCAGGCTCTTCTGGAAGGTGTTTAGAGAACTTATGTGCTGCTGTATGGGCTGCATAGAAGCGGTTCTTGCCTCCAGGAACCCTGCTATGAAGTTGAGACATGTGCCAGGATTGGTAAAAGAGTAACTGAGTACAGGCAGCACCTAAGGGTGAACTGAGCAGTCCAGACATTGGCGTTCCGTTAAAAGCAGAGCATCTGTTGAGGCCTTGGCCTTTCTAGCTGATGATTTGGTTGTTTGGAAGGTAGAAGAAACACTGCCCTGCCGGTATTGTTTTGTTAATTCTGGTCAGCAAGGAAGACTGGGTTGGAAGTGTATAAGTGACAAGACCCTTGGAAGAAAATGACCCTGGTGTCTTAGAGTCATTAATATGAAATGAGTGGAATTCAGGGTTTAATCCTCCATGTATTCTAATCTTTAGAAGATCAGATTTCAAAAATGTTCAACAAGGGTAGATCTAAAAGGGAATATTTTCCACACGGACTATGAATATATCAGATAGTCTGAAAGAGGAAGGCATTCAGAGCCTACAGTTTAAAACAGTATTTTAAAGAGAAGGAAGGTAGAACATATGACCAAAAACAAAGGGGCAGAGACCTTTTTTTTTTTTTTTTTTTAAAAAAAAGGACTTCTGTAGATGCACACTTTGGTCAGGGCAAAAAGATGAACAATTTAATAGCAGAGCCATCTTGAGGATGGTATGTGAGATTAACAGGACAGCAGAAGAGCTGCTCAACTTCTGTTTTGTTTTTCTCTTTTTCAACAAGGAAGCCAGTCAGTATGCTAACTACAGAAAGATGAAAAGAACAAAGAGAATGAAACTGAAGTCCAAGATAAGAGAGAGAGTAGTCAGGAAATATTTTACTGCTTTACAGTTAAAGTCTTCAGGTTGAGAAAAATGGCCTTGAAGAAAATCTGCATATGTCATTGCTGAGCCAGCACCAAAACACTTTGAAAAACTATGGAGTCTTGGGGAAATGCCAGAAGAATAGACAGGGAAATGTCATACAGATTCTTGAAAAATGAATTCTAAAACCTGGAGTGATAAGCTTGATGGTAATACCAGGAAAAGTTTGAGAACAGATTCTTTTTTAAGCACTTAATAAAGTAGTGTTCACTTAGGAACAGAATGGATTTGTTCAGAATAAGTCATGCTAATCTTTCAAGATTCTTAGTAGGCTAACAGTAGAAGGACTGTCTCTAACCTGATAAGTAGAATTTGTCACAAATCAACATTTAATGTAGATTGTAGATTTAAGATAATCTACATACTTCAGAAATAAGACAAAGATGTTTGCTAATATTCAATATCATTCTAGAGGCCTTGCCAATGCAATAAGCCAGGAAAGCAAAATAAAGAATAAATGCTGGGAAGGAAGAAACAAAATTCATGTGATTATCCTAAAATACAAGTGAATTCCAATTAATAAGAGTTCAGCAAAGTGACCAGAGGTAGAAATGCCTTAAAGTCAGTAGTTTTATATAAATAGTAGTAAAAAAAATTAGAGAAAATGTAATAATTAGTGAGATCCCATTTTCAATTGTGACAAAACTGATATATGGATAGGAATAAAGTTAACAAGATATGTTCCATACCTTTATGGAAAAGTTTAAAATTCTGACTGAAGGACATTTAAGAAGATCTAAATAAATGGTGAGAAATACCTTATGAATACATTCTCCCAAATTAATCCATTATATTTAATGCTGCAAATCATAATTCCAATGGGATTTTTTTGGTAGTAACTTGAATTGTAAAGTAACCTGGAAGACTGAGTGCATGATAATAGCCAAGAAAAAACAAAAGAAAAAGAAAAACGATGTGTGAAAGGAAACAGGATTTGTCCTATCGGATATTAAAAAGCCCAAATATTAACACAAAAGTAATTAAGACAGGGGCTTCCCTGGTGGCGCAGTGGTTGAGAATCTGCCTGCTAATGCAGGAGACACGGGTTCGAGCCCTGGTCTGGGAGGATCCCACATGCTGCGGAGCGGCTGGGCCCGTGAGCCACGGCTGCTGAGCCTGCGCTTCTGGAGCCTGTGCCCCGCAACGGGAGGGGCCGCGATAGTGAAAGGCCCGCGCACCGCGATGAAGAGTGGTCCCCGCACCGCGATGAAGAGTGGCCCCCACTTGCCGCAACTGGAGAAAGCCCTCGCACGAACCAAAGACCCTGCACAGCCAAAAATAAAATAAATAAATAAATAAATAAATAAATAAAAATTAAAAAAAAAAAAAAAAAGTAATTAAGACAGTCTGGTGCTGGTTTAGCAATAAATAAATAGTTCAATAAAAATATGAAGAATCCAGGGCTTCCCTGGTGGCGCAGTGGTTAAGAATCCTCCTGCCAATGCAGGGGACACGGGTTCGAGCCCTGGTCCGGGAAGATCCCGCACGCCGCGGAGCAACTAAGCCCATGTGCCACAACTACTGAGCCTACGCTCTAGAGCCCGCTAGCCACAAGTACTGAGCCTGCGTGCCTAGAGCCCATGCTCTGCAACAAAAGAAGCCACTGCAATGAGAAGACTGCGCACCGCAACGAAGAGTAGCCCCCGCTCGCCACCAACTAGAGGAAGCCCGCGTGCAGCAATGAAGACCCAACGCAGCCAAAAATAAATAAATAAAATAAAATAAATTTTTAAATCATTAAAAAAATATGAAGAATTCAGAAATAGATACAGGTAGATAATTGTGTATCAGTCATGGACAATCAGAACTGAAATCACTCTAGGCAGGTTTCTTACAGAGGGAATTTGATACAGGGAATTGATTACACAAGGGATGAAGAACTAAGTAGCTAAAGTGACCAGTGAGGCAACCCAGAAATTAGCAACAGTAGAACCTGCTTATCACTCATAGAGCTGGAGAGACAAAGAGAGATGGCAGTATTCCAGAGCCCAGGAGCTGGGGCCACAGGGAGTCAGTCTAGTGGAAGCTGAAGCCCCAGGGGACTCAACTACTGCTGAAAACATCCCCTGAGGCAGAAAGAGATGAGGGAGAAATACTTAGCTCCTTTTCCTACCCTCCAGTCTCTGTCAGTGACTCCCATTGGTCAAACCTACATAGAAACCGGAGGGCAGGGAAACTGGGAAATGCATTTCCTTGGAAACACAGCAGGTCAGGGGCACTCAGGGAGGGTAAGGTAAAGGTAAGGAGAGAGGTGTCCAACCCAGCCTGGGGAGGAGCCAATAAAGAAGAATTAATGTAGATATTGTGAGGGAAGGTCTCTTTTTTCCTGAAATGTAGAACCAGTTGTCTTAACATCACCCAAGGACATGAATACATGTGATATGACAGTCTCTATCATTGGGAAGGCAAGATGTGTACACAAAGATGTCTTAGGCAGAGGGCTTCTAAGGAGGTCTTGGGATTTTCCTGATGAGTGCATTTGCTGCCTTAAATAGAAGCCGAGGCAGATGGGAAGATGTAGCAGATGGGCGGCACTTGGGGCACTTGGCGAGCAGAGAGGTGGGAGTCCTGGATTGTGTCCCAGACTCAGCCAGTTGCCCACTGTGTGACCTGGTCACCTCATCCCCCCAGTGGGTCCCCGTTTCCCCATATGCAAAAGGAGGAGGTTGGACTAGGGCATTGTTACTCAGCCCTGGCTGCACATTGGATTAGATAGATGATGTAATTAGCCAGGGTAAGGGTTGTACATTGATAGTTTTCAAAATCTCCCTTGGTTGATTTTTTAATCAGCTTTATTAAGATATAAATTAGATACCATGCAATCCACCAATTCAAATTGTACAATTTAATAGTTTTAGCATTTTCACAAAGTAGTACAGTCACTACAATCTAATCTTACAGTATTTTAACTTCTCCTAAAAGAGACCCCATACCCATTAGCAGTCACTTCCTATTTCTCCCTATCCTCCCCAGTCCTCGGTAACCACTAATCTACTTTCTATCTCTATGGATTTGCCTATTCTGGACATTTCATATAAATAGAATTATGTTTTCAAGGTTTATTCATGTCATAGCATGGATCAATATTTCATTCCATTTTAAAATTGAATAATATTCTGTTGTATGGATATACCAGATTTCATTTATCTGTTCATCAGTTGGTGGACATTTGGGTTGTTTCTACCTTTTGGCTCTTGTGAATAATGCTGCTGTGAATATTCATGTGCAAGTCTTTGTATGGACATGTTTTCATTTCTCTTGGGTATATACCTGGGAATGGAATTTCTGGGTCATATGGTAACTCTATGCTTAACCTTTTTGAGAAACTGCCAGGCTGATTTCCAAAGCAGTTATGCCATTTTACATTCCCACCAGCAGTGTAGAGGGTTTCCTCTGGTGCTTTTAATATTCATCCAGAATTTAAAACCACCTAACTGGATGATATCTGAGTGGCTCTGTTTCTACAATTCTATGATTTTTTTTTTTAATCCAAGATTAGATCCCCAGGGCTGCCCACAGAAGCCCACGTCACCCAGAACTTGGCTGAGCTGTAGAGTGTATGATTGGTTCCTCAGAGCACCCTGATAACTCCCAGCCTTAGTTTTAAGAGAAAGCCGTGTAAGTTCTGTGTTCCAGCTCAGGACCCTCCCCCATCCCTGCCCTGCGCAGGTCATAGTTCTGGCGATGGATTCTGGAGGATTATTCTGAATAATCATACTGTTATTATACTAAATACTACAACTATTATAATAATTAATATAACAATGGTATAATAATATTATAATTATTATAATGTTATAATATTATACTTATAAACCTCTGAATAATTATCCCATTTTTCAGTATGCAACGCATTTTGATTGAGTACCACGTGTTTGGCCTGCTGGGATCCCAGAGTCAGGGAGGGGAGAGGTTCTGGTGGGATTAGGCAGGGCTGTAAAAGTCCCCCAACCATGCATCTGCAGAGCCGTGTCCACCCCTAATGCAGTCAAGAATATCCCATATGACACAGGCCCCCTCCAGTAGGAACACTAACTTTTCTAGAGTTAGAAGTAGAATGGGAGTAGGGGCTTCCTCCAAGAGAAGGGAAGAGAAGAAACTAGATCTGGTTCAACTTCTCACTTCACCTCTACTAACAGGGCACGTTACTCACCTTCACTAAGTCCCACTGTAAAAGGAGGTAGCACCAGCTTCCTTGCAGGGTAACTGTAAAAGAAAACCATTAAAGCGCCTAGCACGTGCTAGGCACCTAGCAGCCCCCTTCTTCCACACCAGATCCTTTCAACTGCCAGCTCATGGAAGCAGGGGCTGATGTCTACATACCCCTCGTCCATCACCCTCTGAAAACCAGGACTTGTGACCTCCTTTCCAGAATGCCAGAAGCCTGGTGAATCTCAGTCTCTATTGACGGTGAGCACAGAGCTGGCCTCATCTCCTAAACCTTAGCCACTGGGCCCCGAGGCTTGTGGGCTGCTGAGTGCTGCCGGACCCTCTGGGTGGGCTTGACCATCTCTGAGGTCCCTGTGGACAGGACAGCTGCACAACTCCAGTGGATGCCATTTACGTCATAGTTGATGTGACTGTCACCTCCTGGAGTTCTGCAGGGAACAGTCCACGAGGCCAGGAACAGTGATTTCCTTAACAGACCCATAACCCCGCACAGTGCCATAAGTTAGGATCTCCAGGATGGTCCTCCGTGTGTAGGAGCTGAGAGAGCACCCAGGTCATTCCACGCCTGCTTATGAACCTTTGCTCTTCTAGAAACTCTTACTCTCAGAGATCCAGGCAGCTTCTCTGAGCCTCATCTATTTCTCTTCCCGTTTGTCTCTTTCTCAGTCTTCCCCAAAAGTCACGGTAAAGTGAAAATCACACATGTTATTTTTTTTATAAATTTATTTATTTTATTTTTGGCTGCATTGGGTCTTCGTTGCTGCGTGCAGGCTCTCTCCAGCTGTGGCAAACGGGGGCTACTCTTCATTGCGGTGCATGGGCCCCCCATTGCTGTGGCCTCTCCTGTTGCAGAGCACGGGCTCTAGGCGCACGGGCTTCAGTAGTTGTGGCACGCAGGCTCAGTAGTTGTGGCTTGCAGGTTCTAGAGCGCAGGCTCAGTAGTTGTGATGCACAGGCCTAGCTGCTCCACCAGCATGTGGGATCTTCCCGGACCAGGGCACGAACCCGTGTCCCCTGCATTGGCAAGCGGACTCCCAACCACTGTGCCACCAGGGAAGTCCCCACACATGTTATTAAATACAATTTATCACTCTCTGCACATATATTTCTTTCCCTGTTTAACTTTTCACTCTGGGTTTCCTGGAAATAAAACACACACACACACACACACACACACACACACACACACACACTTTTAACTTGGAAAGACAAGAAGGTACGTGAGACTACAGCTTCATTCCAGGTCCGCGGCAGACATCACTCATCAATCACAGCACTCTTTCCTCCTGAGCTGGCACAACCTCAGAATCCTTTTTCGTCTTACATTCCAAGCAGAGAGTGAGCATCAGTTGGAGATGGCATGGGAGATGATGTCTATTTACCATTCCTCAGAAATTCTTGCTCAAAACTTTGCAACACTACCTACAGCCCTGAATGTACACCAGATCTCTGCTATAGGACATCTTGCTCCTTGGGTGTTCATTCTCACATACAGTGTAACCTGTTTGAAGCTCAATCATAGTTTTCCCTCCTCCAAGCAGCCTTCACTGCCAACATCCTTTTTTCAATTAATGGCATGCCATTTGCCTGGTCCTCCAGGCTAAAAAATTCAAAAATTTCTGACCCCTCCATGTCTCTGTGTTCTCCCCTTCTCAAATCCTGCCAATACCCCCCATCCTGTCACTCTCTTCCTTTCAGTGTTTCTCTGGTTTGTCTCTACTGCCTAGACCACTATAGTCCCCATTCAGACCTTTAATAGGTTGGCAGCAGCGTGGAAGGAGGGCGGGGTGGAAGGTGAGCCTTGAAGTGTAAAGCGTCCCAGGCTGTAGGGAATTTTCTCTGTTCTGAGCTCCCAGTCTCTGTGCCTCGTTAGGACAGATATTATTTTCAACATATTTGAGACACAGGAAAATAATGCCCACGGGATTTGCAGTTCACACCTTTGTCGTCACATCCCAGCTCCACAGCCTCCATTTTTCCTTCCTCCCTCTCTCCCTGCTTCTTGCCTTTTCTCCCTCCCGCCTTCCCTTCCTTCCTTTCATCAGATTATTTATGGAGCACCAATTATGTGCTAATCAAAGTCTCTACATGTATACAATGGGATATTTAATGTAAAATAGGTAGCCCAATGCCTGGGATAGAACAAGTACTGGATAAATAGGTGGGGGAAAGGCTGATTCTCAGACCTGGAAATGCACCAGAAATCACCTGACCCTCTCACGTCACAGAGGAGGAAACTGAGGCCCAGAGCAACTGCCCGAGGTTCCTGCACAAAGTTGGGCAGAACTAAGACAAGAAGCCAGGCGTCTCCATGACAACTTGGTGCACGTTTTGCTGCCACCATTAACTGCCTCCACGAGGTGGGTGGATACCCTTGGTTATGTTTCAAGGTGGAGAGGTGAAGCTGGACTCTGAACCCAGAAGCCAAAGTCACGCCTTCTTCCACATTCTTACATACACACACACACACACACATACACACACACACACACACACACACACACACACACACACACACAATGTGAGACTGTCCTGAGCCAAGTCTCCAGAAGGCAGCCAGGGTGGACCAAAGACCCAGCTCACGGGGCAACGTGGGGACAATGGTGCTGTTTCTTCCGGAAAGCATCCTGCATCTGCAGCAGAGGCCTCCTCTGTACCTCCTTCCCCCAGCACCCACACGCCAGGCCTGCAAGCCCTGCCTGCCCTGCTTCAGAAACAGCTCAGAGGGCTGCTCTTACATCCACTGAGTTTGTCTAGCCCCACCCCGTCACAGTCTCCTAATGAAGAGACTGGGGTGTCTGTCCTCCACGCAGCCCTCAACACGAACTTGCTAAAATGGAACTCCAATCATGTCTCGCCTTTGCTTAAACCCTTTCCACTCCTCACTTCCGCTCCAGCCATCCTGCTCTTTCAACCATCATTCCTTTGCTCAGACTATTCCTTAGGCCTGTAATAGCCATTTCTACCTTTTCACTTGAAAGACATTCCACAAAACAAATAAACAAACAAAAAACAGTAACAGGGTAACACACCTTCACTGCTTTAGAGCATGTGAGTTATAAATGAGAGAAACCCAACCACATCAAACAAAAATAAATAAATAGAATTTATTGGACCTTGTACTTAAAAAGGTCAGTGGTAGAACCAGCCTCAGGCAGGGCTGGAACCAGGGGTTCAAATGATAACATTGGGGTTTTTTCTTTCTTTCCATCTAGCTTTCCCCTCTGCTCGTCTTGTCTCCCTTTGTGCCTTGGCCACTTCCCAGATACTCCTTTGTGTCCAGGGAATATGGTCATAAAGTAGCCTCAACTTATATCATCCTCATAGCCAGATCTGACTTATCCGTGTGTCACAGTAGATGCAGTGCCTTGGGCTCACAATACTTTGGGCCCACAAAAATGGTTTCATTTCTTTTAAGTCAGAAGAAAAAAACTGAACTTTTAGTTGAGGAAAATGGTTTAGTATCCAATAATATATTCATTTTTATACAAATGCAGTCATAAAATATAATTTTAAATTTTTTATGGAGAAGAGGTGAAGGCCAAAGTGCTTAGGACCCACAAATCACAATAAGGCCCTGTTTGACTCTTAAAAAGGAAGAGAGACACTTTCTCTCCATTTCCATATGTTAAACCTACAGGAAACTCTGCCCCTGATTGGATCATATCCCAGAATAAGTCACTCTACCTGGAAGGAGGGAAGAGTCTGATTGGCCCACCCTGAGGGGAAATATCAACCTCATACAAACACAAGAAATGTGGTTTCCTGTAAGAAGGATTCTGCTTCAAGAATGTCCACCAAAATTTGACTGTCTCTCCCAATTGATCCCCCCCTTATGATTCCTTTCCCAGCACCTTCACCAGCCCCAGAAAAACTGGTTGCCTTTACCTCTATGCTCACTTAGCGGCTTGTTCTAGGGTGATTGTAACTGATTGAATGACAGAATCTCCTACCCTGAGGTCTGAGCTCCTTGAAGACAGAGTGAAGGAGTGGGCAGTAGAAATCTGGTCTACGGGAATGAGCAGAAAGAGGGGTTAGCTCTGCTTAGGGGTGTGAGGAGGAGATCTTTGATCTGGGTCTCAAAGGCTGGAAGTCTTCCTGGAGGAAGGGGTGTTTTAGCTGGGTTTAGGGATGAGGAAGGACTCCAGGGGACAGAAAGAGGTGAAAGGCACAAGGATGGGAAGGACTAGGGTGTAGAGAAGAATATAGCAGGAGATGAGCTGAAAAGAGAATGGGACAAGATCACAGGGGGACCGTGAGTGATACATAAAGGAATTTGGATTTTTTCCACGGAGGGGCTATAGAGGGCCGAAATTGAGTGTGAAATGTTGCGTCTTGGTGCCTTTTTCTGCAGAGAAGTTCCATAGTTTTCTAGATTTCCAAAGGGTTCTCTATCTTAAAATGGTTAGGAATCACTAGTAACAGAGAGGTATTCCAGCTCCTGGAGTGAGGAGTGCCACACTCTAGAATGTAATCAGAACAGGTCTCTGGCTACTGCTCTGTGGAGGTTGGGCTGAAGGAGGAGTAGAGGCTGGGAGAGCTTTGGAATCTGTTTCAAGAGCCTTAGGGCAATAATAACAGGAGGAGCAGTTGGAATTAGAAGATGTCGTAGCAGTACCATTAATAGGTGCTTTCTGCCTAGTGGGGGTGATGGAGAGGAGGCGAAAGTGACTCCAAGACTTCTAGTTTCTATCACGATCTTGTCGTCAGATGTTTAACAAATTATTTTTTAATTTGATGATTGCCTTTGATTTCCTCCTCCCATTTAGACGATGTCTTTTCTTTTTTTTGGCTGCGTTGGGTCTTCATTGCTGCACGGGAGCTTTCTCTGGTTGCGGCGAGCGGGGGCTACTCTTCGTTGCCGTGCGTGGGCTTCTCATTGCAGTGGCTTCTCTTGTTGCGGAGCACGGGCTCTAGGCGCACGGGCTTCAGCAGTTGTGGCACGTGGGCTCAGTAGCTGTGGCTCACAGCCTCTAGAGTGCAGGCTCAGTCGTCGTGGCGCACGGGCTTAGTTGCTCCGCGGCATGTGGGATCTTCCTTGACCAGGGCTCGAACCCGTGTCCCCTGCATTGGCAGGCAGATTCTCCACCACTGCGCCACCAGGGAAGTCTCATGATGTCTTTTTTAAAATAGAAATTATTTCATTTCAAACTTAAGAATTTTTTTAAGGGTTAACATCTCTGATATATACAAATTTCCACTTTCTGCTTTTCCTTTGAGTGCAGTGTTGCCTTTGTGTCCTGTTCTACAATAACCCTGTGGCTCTGTTTGTTGAACCTCTTTCTCCTGGTTTTCAATGCTTGGAGAACATCTTTTAAAGTATGGACAGGAATATCAAGACTCTCTGCTTTTCTAAATCCTGACTTTTACACCTTCTGCAGCTACCCGCTCCCTTCCCCCGGGCTCAGCAGCTCGGACCGGCTGCCTTTTGGCCTCGAGGAGAATGGGGGCACACCGTTTGCCACCAAAGCTTCGGGAAGGCACCACCATCACCACCACCAGCACCAGCACCACGCTAACTATGGCCTCTCGCTGACCCTGGAGAACAAGGAGGGGCCTTTGAGGTCCCCAAACTCCAGCAGTAAATCGCTTACAAGTGAGTAGGGGTGTAGGGGGCAGGGTGGGGGAGTGATTGCTGCAGGGCACGTGCAGCTTTCCTAGATGCTCAAGACAGCCCCTTGCAGCGCAGCCTGGAACAGTGGTAATGTCTGTGCTGGGTTACCAGGTCTGGGCGAGAGCTGACAAGAGCCTTGTGCATTAGGCAGGGGCCACTTAGAAATTATGGTTTACCAGCAAACTGTGATTTCGTTACAAGAGAGCAAATGTCTCTCCACCTCATTCCGTGCCGGTTCTCTGCTTCTGCCATATCCAGCACTGGCTCCAGCAATGGAACAGAGACACACGGGAGTGAGGTGGCTGGAATCTCTCATTCCCAACCACAAGAAAGCCCATTCTGTCCCATTTCTGACATCCCACTTTTCTGAGAGCAAGGTGTCAAGTAGATCTAGTGCACACTGTTAAAGGTCCCAGCGAGAGAAATTACGGAAATGGAGAGTAAGCAAATTAGAAACGTTTCTAGCAACTTGACAGAGTGATTTTATATCTGTTAAAACTAATTAAAAATGTGGGCTTGGATTTTATATGACTGTTCTTTTCTTTTTCTAGAAAATCATGTTAATTTTATTTTACCAGAGAATTGGTCTGTGATAGGAGGTGGGGGAGGAACTTGTTCTTTATCACATATGGTTTGAAAAAGTGCCAAGGTAGAGGCAAGAGTCAAGAGGCTTCGATTCTAGTTCTCACTGTTGAGCCAAGTCCCCACTTGGATCCTTGGTTTTCTCGTCTATGGAATGTGGTAGAGGGTATTGAGAAGATGGCCAAGGAGTCTTCCACGTCTGATATTTCATGAGTCTGTGGGCTGGTGAAAAGGATGAGCCATTGAGCCTTTACCTGTAGATCACAGGTAGCAATTCTGGATTAGCGGAGCTAGAAATGGGAACTCATCATCCACTTGGTGTTGAAAAATCAGTCCCTCATCATTATCCACACTGCCCTTGCCCGGGGCCAGGCCTCATCCTTTTGTATCTGGACAACTATAACAGGCCTCTACGGGGCACCTCCTCCAGTGGAGTCTCCAAATTGTAGCTGCTAAAGCGAGAGCACTCACCAAATAGCTCTGACCAAATGCCTTAAGCCCTTTCCATGGTACTTCACTGTCCTGGGATAAAGCCAACACTTCTGAGCATGGCCACACACAGACCTTCACAGCCTGGCCCCTGCCAAGGTCTCCAGCCTTCCCCCACACTTCTCACTACACTCTAGCTATGTGGAACTTCTCTCCTCTCATTAAACACTATGCCACGTCCCAGCTCTGTCATTTGCACCTGCTGTTCCCTCTGCCTGGAATGCTTTTCTCCACCCTAATGAACTCCTATACATCCTTCAGGAACCAGCTCAAAGGTTGTCAGTGAAACTTTCTCTTACACTCCTCCCCAATTCCTGGCTTTGGAGTGCCTTCCCTCTTACTCTATATAATTAAATAAATCTTTGGTCGCTTTTATTGGGGATATCTGCACAGGCATCTGTCTCCCCCACTGAACTAGAATTATATCTCATTCATCTCTTTATTCTAGCTTCCCAGATCCCAATTGCTATCAGTACTTGGCACAAACTTTAATATGTAATGAATATTGAATATTTAATGAATATTTAATATATTAATGGATAAAAACAAGCTAGTGGGAGGAGTGGTGGTGAACTAATCCAACTTTCAGAAATCAAAATCAGTGAATTTGATTTTAGAAGCATAACATGGTTTTTTAGGGCACATTCATCTGTCTGTTAGCCTGAACGCTAATCTTTCCCATTTGCATAGTGCTTTTCCATTAATAAAGCATTGGCACGTGAATTACCTCACTTAATGTTCACAGCAACCCTGCAAGGTAAGTAATTTTATTTTCATTTGAAAATGGCTAAGAGGCTCAGAGAGGTAAAGTAACCTGCCCAGGGCCACTGCTTATATTTGGGAGAGTTAGGCCTTGACACCTCGACCTTAAATGTTCTCACATCCCATCTGCTAGTTCATTCCCGAGAGATGCAAGCTGCCAGAGGAGAAGCCAGGCAGAAAGGCACTGGGAGTAGGGCTCTGGCAAGCATCTTTTATCACCTATATCTCTCTGCCCTTTCAACCTTTCCTTATTCACTTGCAGAACTGAGTCCAGGAGCACCTGCCCTGTTCAGCGAAGCCGCTGCCCATCTAAAGAAGCTGGAACTGGAAACTGTGAAGGCTGCTGGACCCTGGCCTGCTCTGCACATCAACATAAATAAGGTGCCGAGGACTGGAGCTGGGCAATGAGCATGGACCTGGGGTTCACTCAAACCTCTCATTATTACCCTGCCTGCCTCCTAAACTATGTGCCTTTGTCTTGGAGGGATTTCTACTCGATCTTTTTCTGCTCAGCATGTCTCTTAGGAGGAGAAATTCACTTATATTCTTTTTAGGTGGATTACAGCACTAGGGGCTGCCCCCAGTGCTGAGGCCCAACAGGCTGGATCTGTTAGTGGTCTCTCCATCCTTCTAACTGAAAGTTCCATGAGGGAAGCATCCACATTTACCTCTTTCCATTTTTACCCTCTGTATTAGTCTGCATTGGCTACTATAGCAAATTACCATAGACCAGGTGGTTGAAACAACAGATATTTATTTCTCACTGATCTGGAGGCTGGGAAGTCCAAGATCAAGGTGCCAGATGACTTGGTTCCCTGGTGAGAGCTCTCCTCCTGTCTTGGAGCTGGTCGCCTTCTCACTGTGTTTTCACTTGCCAGAAGAGAGGGATCTTTCTCTCTTCCTCTTCATAGAAAGCCACTAATCCCATCATGAGGGCCCCACCCTCATGACTTCATCTAAATCTAATTACTTCTCAAAGGCCCCATGCCAAATACCATCACAATGGTGGTTAGGGTTTCAACATATAAATTTGGAGAGAACACAGTTCAGTCCATAGCACCCTCTATCTCACTCAGACAGTACCTGGCACATTGCAGATGTTCAGTAACTGTTTGCTAATGGAAGGAAGGGAGGGATGAAAGTAGGGAGGGTGGGCGGAGGAAGGGACAGGGCAGAAGCCAAGCTCTCTTTTGGCTAGACCTGTTCTTATATCCAAATGGGTAGCCTTATAAAAGCCAAGTTTTATCTTAGAACTGTAGAAAGCTGGGGCTGAATTCAATCTGTCATTTAGTTCAGCCTTTTCAACATCTGAGACCAGAGGAAAGGCAATGGCTTTCCCAAGGTCACAGAGCAGTGGTGAAGCCTTTGGCTCCCGACTCCTGGTCCAGTGCCCTTTGCACTCCAACATGCTTCTTCATTTTCTACACCAGGATTTCTCAGCATAGGCCCTAGTGACATATTGGCCTGATAACGTTGTGTGGGGGGCTTACCTGTGCATTGTAGGATATTTTACAGCACCCCTGGCCTCTCCCCACTCGATGCTAGTAGAACCCCCATCCAGGTGTGACAACTAAAATTGTCTCCAGACATTGCCAAATGTCCCCTGAAGGGCAAAATTGCCCCTGGTCGAGATCCACTGTTGCACACATATTTTGATTTTTAAAATCCCCATAGGAATAGTATTCTTTACTCATGGGTCATTTTTTTCCACTCTAATGCTTAGCTTTGCCCCTTTATAAGAGGGAATAGGAGGAATTTGGAAGATCTGGCCTGGAAAGCTCCCCCTCCTTACCCGCACTGGTGAACATGGGAAGGTTATACCTCCTATCGGGGCTGTTCCTCTTCCTCAGACATCCCTCTAGCCTGCACTACACTTCCAGCATTTCTCAGAAGACCCTCCACTCCCTTGCAATCCCACACCCCAGCAGGGCAACCTAAAGTCCCTCTGATCACTAAAGGGCCCCAACTTCAAGACCCTTTTCACCCACTCTTTCTTTGATACTACCCTCCCTGATAGCCAGCTGGAAAAAAATTCCTCCTGCAGGATGGCACTTATATTCTTTCAGTCAACAAATCTTTATTGAGCAGGCCTCTGCTAGGTGTTGGGAGTCAGCCTGATGGATTGTGTGCCCCTGGATTTGTCTTCTCTCTCTTAGTCTCTTGACTGTCAACTTTTCTTCTACAGTCCACACAGTAAATTGTTTTAACAGGGACTTACCTGGAGTTTGGCAAAATCCAAAAATATTTTGCAGGGAAGTATAGCATATGGTAGCACAGAACTCACAAGCTCTAGGTAATTCGTAGTTGCACGAATATTGGTGGGACATCAACAATAATGGCTTGCTCTGGGTTAAGATGTAGCTGAGACAGCTGTGAGTTATTGAGCATTTCCCTGGCGCTCAAGCATCAATACCCCTCTTTTCTCCTCCACTCGAAGAAATGCATCAGTGAGCAAGTAGGCTAGAGTGATGCCAGATAACCTTGACTTTGTCCTAATGCATAAGCAAAGTATATTACTTCATACTATGATTCTTTATCATTAATAAAACAATCCTCACAATTTATCATGATACCACAATTGGGAACCAATGGTTTTGATGGCTTTTAAGGTTTTTGGCGGTCCGAAGAATCCTCTGGTTCTTCTAAGGTTTGGATATGTTAATGGTGAGAAGACATTTTGGTTGCCCAATTCCAAAAGTGTACCCAAAATTATCACAGGAATTTAAATCTCATCAGATTTCAAATGTGTAAACAATTTGTATCAACAATTGAAAACTGCATCTGATCATTTCTTTATCCCCAAATGACATCCTCAAACAGAAGGACTATTTCCAATTATAATAATATCAAAGCCCAATTATCATTCATTTGTATGTTTTGAAATCTGTATTTCCATATTGAATGATAAAGCCTCTTTCCTCAATTCAAATTGAATGTAAAATACAAAATATGGCCATGCAAAAGAGAGAAAGCACAGCATTCTTGGTGCCATCCTCCAGGCTGTAATTATGGTCTTGTTGTAATCCACATGTTTATCCCTCATAGAGATGCCTTTTATGCAAACATATTCATGTAATAACACTCAAATTTTCCAAAATTTACATTGGTCTTCACCTGAGTCAAGTCTTAGAGCTGAAAGGTAGCTCCCTCTTTTCAGAACAAGCCAACTTGAATTTTCTATCCAAAAAGCAGTTTAGAATTAATAAATTCAAGGGGAAAATCAATGCTAAATTCTCACTCTTATTTTAGCAGCATTCAATTTTTTTTTTTTAAAGTAGGTCTTCGGTCATTACTGTCAGTATAACTGTATCCCCTTAAACAATTGTCAAAAATCTCAAATGGGCTTTAGAACCAGTTCAATTCTTGTATTCCGGCATATCATTCAAAAAATTAGATCTAATTAAAAAATTAACTCATCATACACCAGTGAAAACACCCATGCTAGTATTATCTTTTATATATCTTTTCAACAATTATCTTAATGTAACAGGAGTTACAAATACAAGATAAATTATCCTAAAACTATACTGTCAATAATAAATAAGTTACTTGTTTTGTTTTGTTTTAGAGAATGCTAAGTCTCTTAGGATCCTGACTCCATTCAGAACAGTCTATTGTCTTTATACTCAGCTTCATGGCTTAGGATCGTTAGTGTCCTCATATCCGATGCTGTCTTTGTAGTTATATATTTTTTTCTAACCAAAGAATCTAACGTGAAAGTGCCATTCATATCCTTTTTTCCCATGTGATTGTCATGATAATCTTATGAAGAAAGAAACAGCCTCAGAGAGGTTAAGGGGAGCCAGTGTGGCTGGTGGTCAGGGGCTCTAGCTTTGGAGTCACCCAGTCCTGGGTGTGAATCTTGACCCTTCTGTGTACTTCCTGTGTGACCTTGGGCAAGTGACTTGCCATCTCTCTGCTTTGTTTTTCTTATCTATAAAATGGGGATGGTGATAGTATCTACCTTCAAATGGGATGGTTAAATGAGAGGATTCAATGAGACGTGCATATGAAATCCTCCTTCCCCCCCCACCCTCTCCCTGCCCCTTACGCTCCTTCTCCTCCGTCGCCATCACCACCACCATCATCATCATCTTGTTTATGGTGCTAGTAAGGGAAAGAGCTGAGATTCAAATCCAGGTCTTCTGTCTCTGCTTATTTTAACTGTTTTGTGAAATTGCTGGGTTCAGCTTGTTCTACCAAATTCCCTCCATATGTTTGGAGGTTCTGCTGGGAAACTGCATTCTCTGCCCTCTTTTCTTTATTCAATGAGGTCAACCAGCCAATTGCCCTATGCTTCCTCTGGAGCTTTCATAAAACCCCTACTATGTGTATCAAGGTGCTCAATAGGACTCCTGAATTAGTGAATTAGATTAATTTTGGAACTTGCAGAATTGGAGGCCTTTAGAACATTTTGTTCTTGCCCTGGTACATTGTGGCTAATGTGCCATATTAAGTCCTGATGTCACTAAATTGACTTTTAGAAATCATATGGTCTTGTATCTTTCTTATTAAACACATATCTTCCAATAGTAACTATATATTATTATAATCTTCTTCAGTAGACATGTATTAAGCACCTGCTATGTGCTGAGCACCATATTAGCACTGGGATATACAATGGCCACAGTAGGCATGCTTCACAATACGACATTATTTCCCAGAGTGTGATGTGTGTACCCTCAAAGATTTCAAGTTATATACATGGATGAGTATTTTTAATAGTTACATAATTATCATAATTTATGTCATAATAAATATAATAGCCACCAAGTCTATGATTTCAAAGATACTATTGCTTAGGACACACTTAAAATAGGTAGTCCCAGGGTAATCCACCTTAACTGGATTGTATGAATTATAGGTACATGTTTAGTTAATACATGAGAAATGGCAAAAATAGCAAAGGTGGTACCAGATTATTGAAGTCTGAGACACTCTAAAATGAGGCAACATAGATACAAATTTCTCATTGAGAATCACAATTTTCAGCAAGATTATTGTAAAAAATACCAATTAGTATTTTGTACTCTTTCTCTTAACCCAACAAGTCACAGAATTGGGTCTTTATATGTAAGAAGTAGCGGTATGGGGGAAATAGCACTGCAGCTGGGTGTAGGAAACTCGGAGCTTGAGTCCTGGCCTTACCTGCGTGAATACTGGAAGAAGAGTCTCTTCTCTTTGGACCTTCCCCGTCTTCCGACTCACGGGCTTCCTAACACTACCTCTCCCTGCTTCACGTGAGAATGAGAGGATGCGCTTGTGAATCCTTTGCAAATAGTAAAAGCACTGGTACAAACATAAGGAGTTAGTGACACACTTGTCTATATGTTTATGTCTTTGGGTTATTTGCAGTCATGATTGATGGGAAAGATTCATGTATGTGTTTTCTTAGTTCTTTGTTTACAATCTGTCGCGTGCATTTTGGTTCATCTCAGGCTGAAGAAAAAAAGGTGTCTGAGAAGACTCTTCAGACCCCACTTTTGCCTTCCCCCGTGGCTGATCACGTGAAGTGTAACATTTTAAAAGCCCAGCTGGAGAATGCTTCCCGAGCGAGTGCCCAGGTGCGTGCTATGCATGCAAGCCTTTGATTTCATGTTGTGGGATTTCCTCTGTGCCACGTAGAAGAAAGAGGCATTCTAGGACTGAGATGCTCTGTCAGTCAGGGTGCAGCCAGGAGATAGGAACCACACCTGTTATGTGCACAGAGCTTTTAATATAAAGAGTTATTAACTGGTATAGCTTTAATTGGGTAAGTGAAAGGGCCAGCTCTGTACGCTGTGGTGGGTCTGAGGACCACAAGCTGCTGCACCTCCTGTTGACCTCCAGTGTGTGTTCAGCTGGCCTGGCTGGCTGAGTGGGTGTCCTTTCCTTCCCCGTCGTTCTTTATGGGACTCGCCAGAGGGAAGAGGACAAGGCTTCTATCAAAATCCTATGACATAATTCCTCCCAGGCTTGGTACACTGATGTGAAAGGACAGATTCTAAACTCTTTTATAAGCTGTAAGTGCTATGTGAGCATAGAGCTGCTTATTATTCCTGATCTAAAATGTGAAGTGGGGGATTAAACTGTGGATTTGGCTTTTCCCACACCATCCTTTTCTCATTCCATCATGAGTTGGCACATAGCAGGTGCTCAATAAGAGTGTGAATGCAAGCACTGAGTTTATTTGAATGATTACGTGTTAATCCCTGCAATGGGGAATGACTCAAGAAAACATTTTTTGTTAAATTAAATAAACACTGGAAAATTTTGTTATTGACTGAGTACTTGATGATCTACCTCTTTGATACACCTTCACATTTCTGTAATCCTTTGAATGTAGGAGACTTGGAAACATTTTTGCATGCCAAGATGTCCGGTTTTGACAAACCTGCCTGTTTTCTTTAACAGGTTGGAAAAGAGGAATCAACGTTTGTAAATATCAATAAGAAATCCAGTCTTCAGGACGCTAATGTAAGGTCTGTTGCTTCTTGTTTGAATGGGGAAACAATAGTACCTTCAGCATTATCCTCAAAACATTACTCATGAAGGCATTTGCTAATAAAATAAAGAGGAAAAAGAAAACTGAGAGAATGTGAGCCTAAAGTAAGAGAAAAGGACTGTCATAAACAACTTCGTTTATGCCTCAGAAATGCCACTTATTCTGTTTTAATATTTCTACCTGATGTACCAAAAAAGAAATCACTTTTGAGATGCTTCTCAGGCATGTAGATCTGACCTTGTCATTGCCCTGCTTAAAGTCACGGTGGAGTCCGGACTCCTTAACAGAGCATAGGGAGACCTTTATGACCTGGCCTCTGCTCCCTGTCCCAGCTAAATTCATCACTCTTCCCGTGGTCCATTCGCACGCTCCTTATCTGAGCTCCTTGAAGTACTAGAACCACAAATGTTCTTTAAAGCCTCCAGGCTACCACCAACCCAAACCCAGAGGAAAACCTTCCTTTCCTGATCTCATAGAAAGCAGACACTCTTCCCCTCCCAGCCCAAGTGAGTAACAACCTGTAGATCATGGCAGCCCCATTGACACCTTGGCAGCCTGCTAACATTGGTGGGGGTCTCCCTAGGATAGAGTTTCCTAAAATGGGTCCAAGGAGCACTGCAACCGTATCTTGTTAAAACCAAAGACTCAGGTCCTACTCCAGACCCTTCAGATCCTTTGGTGGAAGGCGGGGTGGGTGTTGTTGGTGGGGGGTGGGGCGTGGTTGTGGTAGGGGAGGTCAGGAATAAGAATTTCAAAAACACGCAAGGTGACCTAGGAACCACTACCCTGGGGAATACTTGATGCTAAAAATAAAGACTAATATTTCTCTATGTCATCTCATGATGCCTGGCCCATGTTCTTCGTATAAATTTGTCTTCCTCCAGAGACCCATACCCAGCTGCCTCTTGGACTTTTCAAAACCTTAATTCATCTCTTCCCACCCTACCCTACTGTCCCTTCACCAGTTTTCCTATCTTGGTTAGTGGCATTGTTACCTACCTGTGATCCAGACCTGAGGCCTGGGAGTCCTTGACCTTTAGCTACCTCATGCCCTCATCTAATTGGTCACCAAGTCCTGCCAGTTTGACTTTCATATTATCACCCACATCCATCCGCTCCTCTTCATGACCCTCTTCCCGGCCTACCCCTGGGCCTCACCATTTCTCATCCTGGAAAACCACTACTACAGTCTTCTAAGATGCTTCCGACTGGCCTGCTCTCACCAGCATCCTTTGTTGCTCTAAGGGCCTTTCTAAAATGCAAGTCTGACCTCGCCACTCCCTTGCCTAAAACCTTCAGTGACTGCCTTTGCCTTCAGGGTAAACAGCTCATTCTGAGGTGCCTCAAGCCCTGGCCCCTGCTTTCCCCTCTACTCACAATCCCCTGCTCTTCCTCTGGGACCTTACCCATCAGCAGTTCCGGGTCTCCACTCTGTCTCCCACCTTGGAAGTCTTACCTCCATCTGGTTAAGTGTAAATCCCTCCTTGAAGCTTTCCAGACACCAACCATTTCACCCAAGCAAAGTTATGTGCTCCCCTATGTGTTCTTCCGGGGACCACGTTCCGTTGACTCTGGGGTCCCAACTTGAGGAAATCATGAACCTAAAGTATGTTGACTCCAATTTCGTATTTGCTCATTCACATATTTCTTTAACAAACATTTCCTGGGCACTGGCCACCTACCTATCGCCATGTTAGGCATTGAATAGAAGGGAAGATGCAGGTCCAGAAGTGTTAACTGACTTGCTAGAGGTCCCTTGCTGAGAACCTCAATTTGTTTTGATGCCTGTTGGTGCCGGAAGGTAATTTCTGGTTTTTAAAGTGAAATCAGTCACGTACAAACATGTGTAAGAGCTTTACCTTAAAATCACTGGTTTTGAGTAAGCCCATTGGTTATCTGGCATATTTTCATGAGGAAATATAAAAATGAAACTTAATTTTTAACATTTTCACCTATACATAGAATTAAAATGTTTCAGAATAAGTCTTAAAGGTCTTCTGATTATGCATTTTCACATGAAATACTCTAATCATTATTTATCTCTCTTTTTAAAAAATATATTCCGTGCTATGTTTAAAGTAACATAGCTACCAGATTACTTGGAAGTAAAAACGGGTTATCCACAGATTTCTCTACTCATTTTACTGGCAAAACTTGTTTATGAACCAAAACCTGAAATTGGGAGTGGGTGTTTTTGGCAGGGAAATTTTATGTGGTACCCCAATTATGTTCAGTTAACTGCTTGCTGTATTTTCTTCCCTATGATTTTTTTGGTTTTGGCTTTTCTGTGGTATTTTTAAATAATTATATGTAATAAGTAAAGAGGAGGAAAAAAAAGGATATCTTGACTGTCAATGTTATTAAGGTATAAATTAACTGAGAAAGCAGTCCCTACAGCCAAAACCAGACCATAAACCTTTTTATTGGTGGTGTTCTGCTTTTCTGGTGTGTCTTTAGAAGTCCTATTCCTATACGTGTGGAAACTACCCAACCAGCTGTGGAAAAGCCGGAAATCAAGCCTCCCCGAGTGCGGAAGTTAACGAGACAATACAGCTTGTGAGTTCTATGCTGCAGGTTTTTCAATTATAACAACAAAGGTGATGCTAAATGTCCAGTTGTAAATGCTTCTTAGCCCTTCACACCATTCCCAAAGAGCTATCCCAAAAGTACAGTCTGTTTCCAATTTAAGTCATAGTGGGACTGGGTCTTTCTCCCTGAAAACATGACATGATTGGCGTATGTATTCATTATTGATTGCTGTGTAACAAATTACTCCAAGATTTAGCGGCTTAAAACAATCCACATTTATTACCTCACAGTTTCTGTGGGTTGGGAATCCAGGCATGGCTTAGCTGGGTCTTCTGGGTTAGAGTGTCTCTTAAGGCTGCCTTCAAGGTGTCGGCAAGGGCTGCAGTCTCATCTGAAGTCTCATTCATGCCGTGTGGGACAGGATTCAGTTCCTTGAGGGCTGCTGGACTGAGGACATCATTCCTTGCTGACTATTGGCTGGAGGTTGCCCTTAGTTCCTAGTCATGTGGACCTCTCCCGCTTTCTCCATAGGAGAAAACACACAAGAAGAGCCAGAGAGAGAGCTAAGAAGGTGACATCACAGTCTTTTATAACCTAATCTCAGAAATGACATCCCATCACTTTTGCCCTATTCTGTTCATTTGAAGCAGGTCCCTAGATCCAGCCCACACTCAAGGAGACAGGCTTCTTCAGGGGCACGAGTAGCAGAAGGGGATCAGGGGAAGCCATATCGGATACTGCCTCCATGGTACCTTAGTGAAACGGTAGCATTTTCTGTCAACAGAGCCAAAGCTGATCCCTGAGCTATAGGAGGAGCCATATTCCTGTAGGAGGAGCCATATTCCTGTAAGGGGAGCCATATTCCAAAGTGTCCCAGAACCGCCAGGACCTGTCCAGTTCTGTTCAGCTTAACAAAAGTTTTTTTGGCTACCATGTGCACAGGGATATTCTAGGCACTGCGGGGGAAGAACAAAGTGACTTTGACAATTCCCATGCAAGGGCTCACAATTTATTAGAGGGAAAGACAGATTTCCCTCTAATAAATTATAATTATAATCCAAAGAAGACAGGCAAATGCTACCGTAAGGGTGGTGGTATATTAGTATAATCACAATGGTAGTTAGAATTTCTTGACCTTGGCTGTGGCCCAGGTATCGTGCCTGGATGTATAACTGGTCAGAGAGCTGCAGGGGGATCTTGGGGTGCAGTGGAAAGCGTGGGGCTCTGGAGTTAGAAAGGCTTCTAGTTTACTGTTACAAGCTCTTGGGAAAATTACTCTTTGAACCTCTCCTTCGTCTGTAAAATGGGTAAGGATTTTGTGAGGGTAAACATGAGATAATGTGGGTAAAGCCCTAGCTTTCAGCCTAGCCCTGGCTGAAAGATGAGTTAGTTCCCCTTCCTTTCTTCTTATGGACCTGAAGCCTCTGAAGAGGTCAAGTTTAGGAGGTACTGAGAGTACAGAGTATAGGACAAGGAGTGTAACTCCAGATGCAGTTCGCAAACAGCCAGCTCAGGCCTGCCACTTGCACATTGTAAAAAGGAGAAGAAAGGGGAGTGCAGTTTCAGGGCAGACACATCCCACCTCATTAGCCTTAATAGAAGTTTCTGGACAGTATAGCAGCTGTGTTTACTAGGGACGCCAAAACGAGTAAGATTCAAATAATTAGCAGTCCTAATGATCTCTGGGGGACAAATTAAACCGTGAAAAATCTGCTTCCCTGAGGATAAAGCTGGCAGGATTAACCTTTCACATTTCAGAACTCAAAATGTTATTATCACCCATTCGGTATATGTAATCACGTTGGAAACAGTGACTAATACATGACCTGGAAGGAAAGAAAATTTAGCTAACTCACCAAATTGCCTCTTTTAAGGAAACTGTTTTCAAACCTCTAACTTCATGTGTATTTCTTAAGATACCCCAAAGTATTCTGCTTTGAAAATCAAAGAATGGCAGCATTTTTCCCTTGAGTAGTAAATAGCAAAATTGATGGATGAGATTTTCCCAGTTTTAAGTTTTCATCCCATAAATAGTCATGGTATTGTTGACACTAGTTACCACTTCTTTATTCATCTCTTCCACTCATAGATATTGATAAAGTTAATAAACACTTGGTTGGGGTTACAGATTGGAAAACCTCAGATTTCCCATCTCCTAAAAAATAATTCTGCATCATTAGTTTTGAGATGCAGGGATGTGTGTGCCCTTTTTAGCGGTTACAGTATTCCTAGTTCATAGGCCAGAATTATGTGTGCTTGTTTGGGTTTTAGGGTACTCCATCAAAGCATCATGATATTCAGGTGCTCTGAACAAGTTTTCAAACTGCTGCTTTTTAGGATATAAACAAAAATCTAAGCTGTGTTCTCTTCTCGAAATACGGCATAGGGAGGAAAGGTGGGGCTGCTGTGTGCAGAGTGAAGGGAGAAGCAAACTCTGCAAAGAGTTGAAGGCAGGTAAAGGCATCATCTTTATATTGATGTCAGCTGGTATGTTTAGAAAATGATGAACTGCTTAATTTTTACCCAGATGTATAACTTTACTATGTATTTAAACATAGTGTAAAAATCTAAAGGCATTCAGGCAAGACAGAAAAGTCCAAAGAGAAAAGTAACTAATTCCCTAGAATCACACCATCAAAAATAACCAATGTTCACATTTATGACTATTACTCTAGACATTTTTCTCTGCGTATATGTTGTTAAAATAGAAATCATTTCAAAGAAAAGACTCATACTACTACATAAAATTTTACTTATTAAAATGTTTCATGAATTTACCTTAGACACCAGGTGTTCATCATAAATCACATTGGTAGCATAAGCTATCTGGCATAGCTCAAGGTCTTAGGTGTGCAAAGACACACTTATCCAGCGGGATATTCCAAGGGTCCAGAGGTTCTCTCAGGAGCTTGTCAGTGGCCAGTGGTTCCTTTGGAATGTACAGGGTTTGAGCATCTGGGGCCTGCTGAGTTAGCCCTTTCCTGTGCAGGCAGCAATCTGGCTGGCAGCAGGGGAGAGGGAACTTGTCTTAATTTCTATAAATTTGAGAAAATACTGTCCATGCTAAGAGTGGGGGACTGATGGTTCTGCGCTGTGCTGGGATGATCAGATCAGAAGAGCTTCCAGCCTTGACGTACCTTGTGGGAAGTCAGGCCTTCCCCACAAAGTCAAGCCCTGGAGATAAGCCCCAGGTGCCGTGAGGGAGACTTCTCCCACATGGTGACTTCCTGTCTAGTGTCCTTTCCATCCTGGTCATCCCACTCGATCAGAGAGGGTCGAAGACCAGAGCTACTTGGCCCCAAAACAATTGTGTGCAACTCCTCCTCTATAATCAGTTTATCACACCAAAGAGACAGTTGCTGTTAGGCCACGAAGGGAGTCATTACACCCTTCGCTCAGAACAGTAGGTTCCTACAAGTCTTATGCTTACCCTCCTAAGGGAGGCTCCTCACAGTAACATCCCTTGGTTTGGTGGTTCCTCAAAAAGTTAAACATAGAACTACCATACAACTCAGCAATTCCACTCCTAGGTGGAATTCCAGTTCAAAAGAGTTGAAAGCAGAGACTCAAACAAATGTTTGTACACCAGTGTTCATAACAGCACTATTCACAATAGCTAAAAGGTGGAAACAACCCAATTGTCCATCAACAGATGAAGGGATAAACAAAATACAGTCTGGTCTGTCCATACAATGGAATGTTACTCAGCCATAACAAGGAATGACATTTTGACTTATGCGATGACATGGATGGACCTTGAAAACATTATGTTCAGTCAAACAAGCCAGATGCAGAAGAACATTTACTGCATGATTCCACTTATATGAGGTACCTAGAGTAGTCACATTCATCCGGACAGAAAGCATCGTGGGGGAGGGGTGTGGAATTTCCCCTTTACCCTTTTTGAGTTCTTGTGGCTGGACGAATAATAAACTAAAAAGGTTAAAAAGAAAGAAATTTTAATTCATGCACATGGAGGTCTCATAGAAATGGAACCTAAGAAGTGCCCAAAGCAGGCAGCTTTTCTATTTTTTAGGCAAAGAAACAATAAAGTTGTGAGGAATTGACAGGACAAAGAAACTTAGGTTTTGGGTGCTCATTTAGTGAAGAATCTAAACAGAGTTTGGGCTTCGGATAGTAACTTAAAGAAGTAACAGGGTTTGTTTATACAGGCCTCTAGGCCCGAATCCCCTGTCTCTGATGATAAAGGGGTCCTTCTATCTTCAGATGCAGGGAGTACACCTTTCACACGAGAGATTTGTTTCCTGCTTTCAGGGAGACAGAAAGGAGGGTCAGAGTGTTGACCATTTCTTAAGTAACTTTAATTCAAAATAATCAATATGACAGACCTTTACACCATGTAACAAGCAGAAAGGAGAAAGTCTGACAGAAATTAAGGAATAACTGGGGCTTCCCTGGTGGCACAGCGGTTAAGAATCTGCCTGCCAATTCAGGGGACACGGGTTCGAGCCCTGGTCCGGGAAGATCCCACATGCCGCGGAGCAACTAAGCCTGCAAGCCACAACTACTGAGACTGTGCGCCACAACTCCTGAAGCCCGCGCGGCTAAAGCCCGTGCTCTGCAACAAGAGAAGCCACTGCAATGAGAAGCCTGCGCACCGCAACAAAGAGTAGCCCCCGCTCGCCGCAACTAGAGAAAGCCTGTGCAGCAACGAAGACCCAACGCAGCATATAAATAAAATAAATTTATTTAAAAAAAAAGAAATTAAGGAATAACTTTTTACAACATTTTAGGTTATAATTTAACATCATGAAGAGGAGAAGAAAACTTGAGGCCCTAAACAAAATTTCAATATTCTCTTAGAAACCAGTACAAACTATATTGATAAATATTTATTTCTAATTTAAATGCCAAAAGTAATTACTTTTTCTTACCAAATACCACAGGAAAAAATTACCCTAAATTGTTTTTAAAATGCAAATTTTCATAACTAGGATATTACATCTCATAGTTAATACATATTTTGCTTAATAGTAAAACTATCTCTTACTGGATTAATTTAAAAATCCTGGGCCCTCGGGCCCTCCCCCAACCCTGGAAAGCGCGGGCTGCCCCGAGGGGGCGACTTGGCTGCTGGCGGTTTGGCAGGTTAGCGAGGGAACGAGGAGAAAAGCGAACGGCCGTCTCTTCCCCGCTCCAGAGCGTGCTCGCCTTCCTGCTGGGGCTTTCGAGAATCTCGAGGCAATCTTGCAAGCTGTATTTGAACTGGCCAAAGACAACTTCAGACCTGTATAATGTAACAGAGAAGGTCAGAAAACATTAGGCAGTAGAAGTGTGAGCATATTAAGTAAGATGAACGTCTCGGGAAGCAGTTGTGGAGGCCCCAGTTCTGCAGATGTATCTAATGACTTTAAGGATCTTTGGACAAAACTAAAGGAGTATCATGATAAAGAAGTACAAGGTTTACAAGTAAAAGTAACCAAACTGAAAAAGGAACAAAGTTTAGATGCACAGAGACTAGAAGAATTCTTCACCAAAAATCAACAGCTGAGAGAGCAACAGAACGTCCTTCATGAAACCATTAAAGTTTTAGAAGATCGATTCAGAGCAGGATTATGTGATCGCTGTGCAGTAACTAAAGAACATATGCGGAAGAAACAACAGGAGTTTGAAAATATTCGACAGCAGAATCTTAAACTTATCACAGAGCTTATGAATGAAAAGAATACAGGAAGAAAATAGAAAGCTTTCTGAACAGCTGCAGCAGAAAATTGAGAATGATCAACCACATCAAGCAACCGATCTTGAATCTGAAGATGTTATTCCAGATTCACCAATAACAACCTTTTCATTTTCTGGCGCTAACCGACTACGAAGGAAGGAGAACCTCCACTTCCAATACGTAGAACAAACACATACTAAACCGCAGCACTCTGGGTGTGCACATGAATTGAGAAAATTACCAAAGTCTTCAACTCATCCACAACATAAACATAATGAACATGAAATTCTAGTGGCTGACACTTGTGATCAGAGTCAAGCTCCAGTGGCTAATACACATGGAAAAAGCCGTTATCCTCCTGATAATTTAGCTACAGTTGCTGCTGAAACACTTGGACTTAGTGTTCAAGATGAGTCTGAGTCTCAAGGTCCTATGAGCCCTGTTGGTGATGAGCTCTACCACTGTCTGGAAGGAGATCACAAAAAACCTTTTGAGGAATCTAGAAGAAATAGTGAAGATAGTTTAAGATTTTCAGATTCTAATTCAAAGACTCCTCCTCAAGAAGAATTGACTACTCGGGTATCATCTCCTGTACTTGGAGCTACCTCTAATGTGAAAAGTAGTTTAGGTTTGAATACAAGTTTGTCCCCTTCTCTTTTAGAGACTGGGAAAAAAAACCATCTGTAAACAACGCCTTTCAGCAACACTTCTAATTCTAGATCAGAGAAACCTAGATCAAAATCTGAAGATGGTGTCCTTTTCACACATCATAATGTTGGGGCTGAAGTGAAGAAGATCACTAACCAGTCATCTTCTAATAAGCAGGTGCTTATAAATAAAACTACAAGTGAACAGGATAGTATTGATCACATTAAAGATACTGTTACTGATAAAGATAAACCTGTGGTACCCCTGAAATCACTGGGAGGCCGAACCAAAAGGAAGAAAATCGAGGAAGAAAGTGAAGATGAAGTAAGCTGCCCCCAAGCCTCCTTTGATAAAGAAAATGCTTTTCCTTTTCCACCAGATAGTCATTCTTACATGAATGGAGACTATGTGATGGATAAACCTCTGGATCTGTCTGATCGATTTTCAGCTATTCAGCGTCAAGAGAAAAGCCAAGGAAGTGAGAACTCTAAAATCGGATTTAGGCAAGTGACTCTCTATGAGGTTTTGAAGCCTGTTCCAAAGGGCTCTTCCTCAAGCCGTAAGGCCTTGAGTGGGAGCTGTGGGTTAACCAAAGATTCCCCGGAAGAACCCAGCAGTTTACAGGAGTCCCTCCTCCAGTCCTTGAGTAAATCTCTGGGTAATAAAACACTGTTACAAATAAAGGAAGAAAATTCTATCTTTAAAATCCCTCTACGTCCACATGAAAGTTTGGAGACAGAGAATCTTTTTGATGACATGAAGGGTGCTGGTTCTCGTGAGCCTATAAAAATAAAAACCAGGTCAGTCCATGGAGCTTGTGAAATTGCATCAGTTCTTCAGTTAAATCCATGTAGAATTGCTAAAACAAAGTCTCTACAAAACAACCAAGATGTATCCTTTGAAAACATCCAGTGGAGTATAGATCCAGGAGCATACCTTTCTCAGTATAAAATGGGTATTACTGTAGTAGATACAAAGGATGGCAGTCAGTCAAGATTAGCAGGAGGAGAGACAGTGGACATAGACTGTACATTGGTTAGTGAAACTCTGCTTTTAAAAATGAAGAATCAAGAGCAGAAGGGAGAAAAAAGTCCAAATGGAGAAAGAAAAATGAATGATAGCTTGGAAGATATGTTTGATTGGACTACACATGAACAATATGAATCCTGTTTGGTGGATAGCTTCCCCCCAAGTAGCAGATGAAGAGGAGTTGTCAACTGCTACAAAAAAACCAAACTCTCCTGATGATAAACAAGATAAAGTCAAACAGAAAGCATTTGTGGAGCCATATTTTAAAGATGATGAAAGAGAGACTAGCTTACAAAATTTTCCTCATATTGAGGTGGTCCGAAAAAAGAAGAAAGAAGAAAATTGCTTGGACACACATGTAAGGAATGTGAAATTTGTTATGCAGATTTTCCAGCAGAAGAAAGAGAAAAGAAGTTGGCTTCCTGCTCAAGACACCGATTTCGCTACATTCCACCCAACACACCAGAGAATTTCTGGGAAGCTGGTTTTCCTTCCACTCAGACTTGTATGGAAAGAGGTTACATTAAAGAAGGTCTTGATCCTTGTCCTCGTCCAAAAAGACAGCAGCCTTACAATGCAGTATTCTCTCCGAAAGGCAAAGAGCAGAAGACATAAATGTTGAATCAAAAACAGGAGAGATGACAATATTCTTTTTATTTATAGTTAAGGTTGATATTAAACATTGATTTTTTTTGATCTTCTGAAAACTGATTTATAAATCATTTTTCTATTGAAAATGTTTTTAAATGGCATTTACCCATCACACAGACGACTATTTAAAAATGGATAAGTTTATGTCGTATTTTCTTGCTTTTGCACCTTTACAATAATAAGGTGCTTTCATTTTGCACTCTAAGTTAAAAGTTGTTTATTGGGGCTTCCCTGGTGGCGCAGTGGCTGAGAATCTGCCTGCTAATGCAGAGGACACGGGTTCGAGCCCTGGTCAGGGAAGATCCCACATGCCGCGGAGCAACTAGGCCCGTGAGCCACAACTGCTGAGCCTGCGCGTCTGGAGCCTGTGCCCCGCAACGGGAGGGGCCGCGATAGTGAGAGGCCCGCGCACCGCGATGAAGAGTGGCCCCCGCTTGCCGCAACTAGAGAAAGCCCTCACACGAAACGAAGACCCAACACAGCTAAAAATAAATAAATAATCGGCTGTTTTATTGTTTTAAAAAAAAAAAAGTTGTTTATTACTTTATTTGGTAATACCTAATTGCAATTTTGAAAATATGAAAAAAAAAAATCCTGCAGATGTTTCCAGGAATAAATTTTCGATGATGATGGTAATTCAATCTTTCCTTCAGGGTCTTCAAAAAAATGCTATATAAAAAAACATATTAAGTTTTTTCTCCATGTAATTTTATTAAAATAAAAACAACTCTATCCTAATAAAAAAGAATCAATATGCCATTGTGGCATATTTGGGGGTGGCCCACCCTGAGCCTCAACAGCAGAGCAAATGTTACCAGGGTCTGCGGAGAGGGGGCCACGGGGAGCTGTTGTTCAGTGAGTACAGAGTTGCTGTTGGGATGATAAAAAAATTTGGCGTATAGATAAAGTCCTTGTTACACAACATTGTGAATGTGTTTTAGCCCCTGGATTGTAAACTGACAAATGGATAAAATGATAAATATTATGTTATACATATTTTCTCATAATAAAACATTTTTTTAATCCCCGGGCAAGTGACAGAAAATCCAGCCCAGACTTGCTTTGGCTGAAGGTCAATATATCGGCCCCCGTACGCTGGACATCTGGTAGACATCCGTTTGGGGAGCCCCCAGTCCCCACCCTAGCCGTCCCAGCCCTCCCCACCTCCCTCCACTCCCCACAGCCTGTTTATTATTGTAATGAGCAGAGCTTCATGTGCTTCTAGTAACCGCAGTGATGAAGACGACCTCCCTCCAGACCTGGCCGAGGCAGCAGGAGCGACCACAACTCCAGCCATGGCCACCACCATGGCCACCACCACACAAGTCTCAGTGCCGCTGGCATCCCCCAAGGTCCACAAAGTCAGCTCGCCTCAGAATTCAGAAGGCAAGGGCCAGCTGTCCCCAGGGGCCAAGGTACGGCGGAAAAGCCCTGAGGAGTAGCTATACTTGCCGAGAACTCTGCATAAATTGTGTGTGGCATCTGTATGCATTTAAACTTTGCATCACCAAGTCTGTGCACTCGTAATACAACAGTAATAACCACCAAAGCATGTGTTTTGTATAACCTGTCCCTGAAAGATAACCACGTATGAGAGACAAATGGTATAATATAAAAGCATGTACTTTGTACTTGAAGGGAAATTTATGAGATTTTTGAGGGCAATTTTAGTTTTAGAATATCATCCCTGCAAAAGCTCTTGCTCCACTGTGAAGACAGAAAGCAAGAAATGGGTTTTTATCCCCCATAATGGAAAATTTGGAGGAGTAAAAACAGAGGTATCTCTATCCCATTCCTTATACGGGATAGCCTGTGTTAATAGTTTGAAAGTGGGAAATATTATTCTATTTGTCACTTTGAAATTTCAGGAAATTGCCAATGATGTGAATGGGCTGTGACTCAGGCACAAGACATTTCTCTTGGTTTCCTTTGAGTGACGCTTAGCTGTGGTCACTCTTCAGCAGTTGGTCCAAAGGCGGTCACATGTCTTGCTCTCCAAGCAGATGCTGAGTCAAAGGTTGCTTGGTCTGTGGACCCCGCTGAGGAACACTGTGTGCATGAGGTGGGGCCCCTAATGCAAGATTGGAACCTTAGAGTCTTGGGGGCCAAGACTTGGGGCCCAACTGCTCCTTTCAAACACCTATGGCTGCTTGAAACAAGTAGTCACTCCGCAGCCCTTGTTTCTCCGAGCCTCAGTTTCCTCTTCCCAAAAAAGGGAATAAGATCTGCTACGATGCCCAGCTCATGGGTCCAGCAGAGATTAAAGTGCTTGTGCAAACAGGATGCCCGAGGCTTCTGTAGCTCCAGGGATCCTGATTCCCGGTAACATCTAAGTAACAATAGTCCAGGCCGCATCGTGTATGACTGAGGCCAGTCTTTCACGGGGTCCCTTCCTGAGGTTTCTGGGAATACCTCTGTGTTCAACGGGATCCTGGCTGGATCCCTCAGCCAGTGACTGGCCCAGACTGAGGCTCCCCGCTTTTCTGTAGATCACCTCCTGGGAACTGGAGTTGGGTTCCCCTCCACTGTGCTGAGTCCCTAGCACTGCTTTGTCCCAAGTGTGGACACAGGCTCCGCTGTATATCCCAGGCCATGGTTAAAACCACGCAAAAACATTTACATAACAGAAGGGAATTCAGTGGAGATGCAGGCAACATCGTACCAGAAGTCACAAGGCTCCATCTTCTGGCCATCTCTCTCCTTAGGGCCCTGCTTGCACCAAGTAAATGTGACTTATTTTTTTCCACAGAGGGTTTCAAGGCCCCCCATGCTGCTGAGATACCCCCAAGGCAAGGCGAAAAATAATTTTTCCCAAAAAATGAACGTGATTTTCAGGGGTACCATCTGAAAATCACTCTCCTACCATAAAGCTCTTCCTCATTATTGTGTAGATGAGTTTAGCTCCTCGAGGTCTTGATCCAGGATGAGGTCTTTACTCTCTGTTTATATATTCAAAGGACGCTTTGAAGTGTTTTTCCCCCAAAGGCCAGTCAAAGAGCACTCAAAGCATTTAAGAAAAATTGTTTGCAGCTTCAAAAAAGACAGTTCTCCACCCTATACCCTACTTCTACCCATGAAGATTTCAGAAAAACTCAGGGTTTGGTCTCAACATTTTGTACACTACTGAGTTAAGAGAACTCTGGCGGGGGGGGGGGGGCGGTTGGCATGATAATGAGTTCAGTGTTAGAAAAGGGGAAGAGGAGAGAGGTCAGGACCGTCTGTATTTTCTGTTGAAATTCCACTGTCAGCCCAGAGCCGGCACTAACTGGGATATTTTTGTCTGCCTTTGTAGAGCCCCTCTGACCGAGGAGGTGTCTTTACCTTGGAGCCAGGTGATCTCCTGATGGATTTCACAGAAGCCACTCCTCTGGTAAACTTCCCATTTTGCTAAAACCAGAAAAGCCACAGACCATAGAAACATCTTGGCAGTGGGACGGATGGACAGAGGTGGGCATCGCTGTTGGGAAGGCTCTTCCTCTTGTCCTGCTCACAGCCTGGAGGCTCAGGGATCAGCTTTCTTCCAGGGTTCAGGCATCACGGGTCCTTCCCCCTCACAGAGCCCCCGAGGGAGGGCCGTGCTCCCTTTCCTCTGAGGGTGGCTGCAGGGGCCCCACCCGGCCTGTCTGCTGCTCCTCCGGGCTTCCGTCTCGGCTTCTTGGCTTCCTGGGCTGCATGCCCACCATGGGGCATCTCTTGCTGTCTCTTCCAACAACATGCTCCGGCCTAAAGTACCAGCTCAAGGCCTCACCTAGGTTTCTAGGCCCCTCGTGCCTCCCTCCCATCCTCCATCCTCTGCGTAGAGGTCTCTCCTTCAGGATGGGATGCCTGCAGGTGGGAAGCCCTTTCAGGGAAGGGAGCACTGGACCAGGAGTCACTCAGGCCAGGCCTGGCTCCACTCTGCTCCTCACCGTAAGATCCTTGTCATTGGGTAGTTGCTGCCCCATCTTCTGTCAAACGGGGATGTCCTTGTTTGCCCTGTTTGCCTAAGAGTATTATAAGGATCACATGAGAGAGAGCGCCCCATATATAAAGCACCACAAATGTGTATAAGATACTATAAACATGATTAGATGACACAGGCAAAATTGGATGTATCTTAGGCTGGGCTCAGCCTAATACCCAAGTGTAGTGGAGCATAAATCATGGTCCACAAATTTGGCATGTGAGTCAAAACGTGAGCCAAGTCAAAAACTATCTCCTGAGAACTTACTCTGCTCCTGGCTGTGTATGAGGCTCTGGGAATGGATAGGGCAGCTAGAGGCTGGAGGGGGCTCAGGTTGGTAAAGGGTCAGGATCAACAGGAGAGCCGTGTGGAAGATGCTTGGGGAGAAGCCAGAAGTGGGAGTCATTCAGGACTGGCTCCCTGGACAAGGGTGTGGGGGATGGGAAGGATTTCTGGAAAGCTTTCAAGAGGGGACAAATGAGGCAAAATGCTGTCCAGCCTTTAGGAATGATCACCGCTCCTGCCTCAGCTAGCACAAGGAAATCATTTGTGATTTATGCAATTATACTTCTCTCCTGGAGAGCTGGTACAGTCTGAGAGCTTCGAGTCAGCGCCTTCAGATAAACTGCTTGAGAACTGACAGTGGGCAACACCCAGCTCGGGGACCTGCAGAGTTACTTCCTTCCCATGCTCAAGTAAATGGAGCTGGTTATTCATGCCCTTTTTGTTAGATTGCCAAGATAGGGTAACCCGGAAACACCTCATCGCCCCTTTGCCCAGATGGGGAAACTGAGTCCCAGAGAAGGGTGATCATCCAGGGACCAAGCTGGAGCTGGAGCCCAGATGTTCTGGCTCTTTCTCTGGTGCCCTTTGCATCCAGTTGAGCTAAATCCGGCCTCCTCTTTAGGGAACTTACCATTTTGGAAAAGAGCAATGCCTGGAAGAAGGGCTGTGTTTCAAACACTCTAAGCGAGTCTGCATAAACTGCTACTGCTGTGGGACCCTGTGCCTAACCCTGTCTGGGGGCACTAGGAAAAAGAAGGCTTCATGTTGCTAGGGTTTTAAGGTATGAGTAGGAGTTTGCCAGATGGAGGAAGTGGACCAAAGCATTCTATGCAGAAGGTACAGCATGAGCAAAATAATGATTATTTATTATTATTTAAAAGGTCTGGTGGATCTGAGACCTAGGGTTAGTTTACAAAAAAATACATCATGGCTTTGACAGGAGTGATGGGATTCCCTTAAAAACCATTGTGTTGCAGATCCAGCTTGTGGATTTAATTGCCCCACCTTTTCTGTGTTTGGCATAACAGACTGAGATTAGAAAGGAAGCAGCATCTGGCAGGGACCCAGAGGTCCCCTGATCTCAGGTGCCACTGCCTACCAAGTTACTGTCCAGTCTCTGCTTGCACCCCTCCAACAGCAGGGAGCTTATTCCGTGTGCCCAGGACACTTTGCTTGTGTCTCTGGGCAGCTCTGACCGAGCTCTGAAACAGGGTCCAGATGCTGCACTGCCCAGCCACGGGACAGCTGAGGTTTTTGTACAAGACTCAGCTGCCCACTTCACAGCTGAAGTTTGCAGTGAATACCTTTTTTCAAGATGAAGCATCCTTCTTCTTATTTGTGCAGATTTGAGGCACAAGTGCATGTTCACAGAGCACATGCACACAGAAGGTATGCTGGAGGGCTAGTATTTCGGGCTTTCCTTGGCATCATTGGCTTTGACCTTACTTCACTCCAGAGACCTATCTCCATGAGTGCCGAAGGGTCCTAGAGGGGAAGAGGGACTCCAGCAGCCTGCTTCTCCCTTTGTCTGGTCCTCTTACCTCCTTCTCCTCCATTTGTTCTTCCCAGCATCAAAGAAATGCGAGCTGCAGCCCTTTCTGCCCTTGATGTTAGGGTGATGGAGGGGCGTGGCATCTGTGTCTCTAAAGACAGCCAAGGAAGGCTAGACTTAGGGTCTGGGGCTGGAGGAAAGTCTTAAAGCTGTGTCCCTGCCCTGGTTCCTCGGACCAGAGCTGGAAGGACAGGGAGCTGGAGAGAGAGGAGTGGGACAGATTTTCTTGCCTTCATTAAACCAAGTTCCACCAAGACACTATTGGAGCTAGTTTAACCCTTATGACTCTTTACCCTTATGATCCAGTCTCTGCATGGAATGAAACATGGTCCAAACAGCCAAGAATAATAAAAAAGATTCACTCTTTAACTGGCATCTCTTAAGATAATGAAAGAAGATTAAATGAACACCTCCTGGTAACAGTTCTTGAATCTCATTTTGCTTCTCTCTTAATTCTCTTGCACCCTGCACTTCCCCAAGGACTTACATCCTCAAACTCTCCACAAAAACATTCTTTCTAGCTTCACTCTTGTAGCGTTTTCCCCCTCCTTTCCCCAACTCTTTTCTTCTCTAATCCCCAACTCTTTTATTACGTAGCTCAATTTAGCAATCCAAGTCCTACAACCTCTGCAGCTCTGTTGTCTGCCCATTCCTGGAATCTCCATCATAGACTCTTCAAGATCAGATAAGAGTTTCTGCCTGGGAGGGAAGCTTGGGGCTGTGAGGATGGGAAGGGAAGAAGGCAAGTGAGTGAAGACAGCACCCACTCTCCCTCTGGTCTTCTCATTTGGTGTGCGGGTGTGGGGTAGAGTGTGAGGTGTTAGAAGGTGGGCACATGGACACGTCAATCATGTTGACCTTGGGATGCAGAGTCCCACCCTCTACTCCAGGTCAGTCATGCCAGCTTCCTTACCCAGGTAACACAGACCGTGAACACTCATACCTTCTGTGTCCCTGATGCTCTCTCTTTGGGGCTTGTCCCTCCCTGATCCCTGTACTGCAAGAACCACTCACCCAACTGCAGAGCATCAGAATCCAGGTCTCGTCTGGGTCAGGGGACATTAGTCAGGAGTTCATGTGTCAGGGAGGAGATGGCCTGGCCAAAGGAAGGTTGTGTAGGGCCCAGAATGGGCCCTGGGTTGGGTGTCAGAAGAATTGGGTTTCCATTTGTCTCAATAACTTAGTTTTTATTTTGAACCTCATTCTAGCAGGAGAGCTAAAGCTTAATCTCAAGTCAAATCAGGTGCCTCTTCAGTCTTCCTGGGGTTTCATCTGTGTTCTTCAGGGCACGGGGAGAGGGAGGGAAGTCTCTTTAGTTCGTGAAGTCACCTGTTTGCTGATACATCTGGGACACCCGCTGCTTCGCTTATGCCCCTTTTGGGTGGGTGGAGATCACGGTGCCGCTGGGATGTGAATCCCTATCTGCTGGACACACCACACAGCCATTCTGCTCTGCTCTCCCATCTCTACCTGAGCAGAGGGGTACAGGTCCCCACTGCTCTTTAATCCCTGTCCCCCAGCCTCTGCCTATGAACGGAGGGCCCAGAGCCCCTTTGTTCAGCACTCACTAATGTCTACCCCTCCTCCCTTTCCTTCTGACTTCTCTCTCTTATCCTCAGGCTGGCAATCTCTTTTCTTATCTGGATGAAGGCTTACACATTTTCACCATCATTTATCTATGCCAAAACCTTTCTGTTCCCCAGAGAGTCAGATTTTGAAACTCAAAAGCCATATAGAACCCAGCTGCCTGAATGTAGAGAAGACCCACGGAGGAAAGGAAATACCAGGAGAAAACATAAATGGTATTTCAAAATAGTATCCTATTACATGTGAAATCCTGTTCATTTACTACAAGTCAGAAGTGTGGGAGCCCCAGGGATGTTCTTTTGTTTAAATCCGCTCAGATGCATTTAGAAATCTTGAGTTTGAAATCTGAGATCTAAATCTCCATTTAGAAAGGTCAGAGATGCTTGTGGGATGGACCAACATTTCTTTACCATAAAAGTCCAATGCTGGGCAAAGCTTTAAGTCATCCATTATAATCTTCAATACAGACACTGGTGGCCAGTACACATTTTGGCCTCAAGGCAGAGTGTCCATGTTTCTTGGTGATTTATGCCTTAGGTAGCATCTTATAGAGCATAACATTTATCCTGAGGACCAGAGGGGGAGGGGGAGTTTAAGTAGGGTGGTAAAACTTCATTGCACATTAGGTGACTAATGTGGACTCCCTTGTTTCTGAAGAATGGATTTAGAAACAATCAACAAGAGGGTCTAGACCCATGGATTTAGACTTTGCAAATGCAATTTCTGCATCTCCCACATCTGAATAGTAAAACAAGGCTATTATGGAGACCATTGTGAATAATGGTTGTAAAAGCCCTTTGGAGATCATCTAGGACTGCACAATAGTAAAAAGGATGGAGTTAGATCAATTTGGAGGTGGAAAAGAAGGCTACAACTTTCTTGATAATTTTTCAGTGAAACTTTCCCAGAGGCTCTACTTGATTCATTATGTCAGGATCATACCAACTACTTAAGAAAACGCTCATGAGCTAAAAGATGCATGTATTTGTTCCCTGGAGTAATGGTTCTTTCCTGAGACCCAAACTGACCCTGTCAGTGGCTCCCTCCCCTGGCATCAGAGCATTCTCCCCTCACCATTCTCATCCTCACCCGTACAAGCTGTTGGATCTCTGGTGGGTGCATGGCACTCTTTAGGGCTGGGGCCAGGGAACCTGGTATCCCAAATGACATGGCATTTTCTCACAATGCTTGGTATCTCCTAGCTAAGCAGCAAGCCCCCTCACCCCCCAGTGCCAATACGAGATGCCAAGGCCTGGGTCCATAGATGTGGGAGGAGGGTCACGGCCAATATATTTTCTGAACACAGATAAAGAGCCATGACAGATTAAATGTTAAACACTGTTTTCCTCCTCACTGATGTACCTCTTTCTTGTAGCTCTCTGTTGGGCACCTACTCACTTATCCACTTATAATGTGGTCCCTTACTTAGCAGAGTACAGGAGACCATGGGGCATGGAAGGCAAAGACTCTCCAGTATGTGGCCATTGCTCATTTTGCCCCCATGGCTGGCTTCACTGATTCATCTGAGCTCTTTCTGGCTTGGCCTGGGCAATGCTTCAGAATCCTCAACAGCACACCGGTCCTGTGCACTTGGCACAGGACATGGCCCCTACCTGCCAGCCCCAGCAATGGGGTTTTGATGTGTCGTTCTGCTCAGATAGTGGAGAAGACAGAGGAGGGCCAGAGAGGAGGAGAGAAGGTGGAGAGAGGAGGGAAGAGGGAGGGACCAGAAGCCAGGTGGCCAGAGGCTGGAAGGAGGCTGCGGGTGAGGCTGGCTTGAGAGCTGTCTGGAGTCGACAGATCCATCTTGCACTGTGCTGTCTTTCTCTCCTTCCCCTCCCTTCTCTCCTCCTCTTCCTCCTCCTCCCCCCCTTCTCTCCTCTCCTCGTGAGCAGGCAGAGCCCGCCAGCGCCCCCCACTGTGCCCACTCTCGCTGTTCTCCTCCACTCTCTCTCCCCATGAAGGAAGAGACCACTGGAGTTTGCATGCACCCTCCAATCAAAACGAGGCTGGTAGGTACCCTGGCAGGGAGAGGGGCCCGGCCAGGAGAGGTGAGGCGGGCAGGAGCCACCAGGAGGCAGCCCGTGGGTGTGCACGAGCACCAGACCTCCGGAGGAGCCCGGGGCCACAGGGGCTCTCACTCCAGGATGACTGCAGAGTTTGGTCCAGCCATCCCTGGTCAAACTGGGACCCACGGCTGTGGTCCCGCCCCTTCGTCTCTAGGTCTCAAGAACCGTGAAGAGTTTGTTCTCCTAGAGCCGTGCTGAGGATAGATGCTTTCCACAGAGAGAAAAATTCTTAGTTGCATTTCTATTGAAAACAAAAGCTTTTAACTTGTGTTTTCCTGCTATTTATCAAGATGACAATATGAGAATTATATAATGACTTGAAGGGAATCACCCATAATCGCAACCTAGCACAACTTTTTTTCATTTTTGCATGTTTCCTTCTAATATTTATTTGCATTCATTCATAATTTTACATAGTTAAATCAGAGTATCCATATCATCTCCTGTTTTCCTCTTTCGCTTAATGTTTTATTGTTTCTAGCCTGTTCTTGGTACCACATACTGTATATTCCATCAGTGAATGGTCCACCATCTACGTAACAAACTCTTTACTGCAGGACGTGTGCTTTGTTTCCAGTTTGTCACTATTCGAGGGAACACATATAGCTTGTGTGTCAGGTATTTTATTTTCTCAGGCCAGACCCTGCTGGGTTCAGTATTGCAACTTTGGCTTTGCTAAAGTCATTCTAAAGTGGTGATACCAATGACCATCAGCGCCATCATCAGAAGAGTGAATGTGCTTTGCCAGAGCCCGGCAACCCAGAGTGTAACTGTTGGAATGTCTTTTTCTTCTTTAGAGCAGGTATAAAATAATTCTTTGAAGTTGCCAACTTTCACGTTTCTTTAATAGCGATAATAATCCTCTTTTCCCCTTTTATTTCATGATGGTCTGAGTCTTGTCTGTATGTTACTTTCACTTTGCTTTTGGTCTCAGAACACCATGTTAGGCCCTGCGAGGAGAAAGGTTCCCCCCAGTCTTTCTCTTGCTATGCTGCAGGCAGTCACTACCAGCAGCCCGAGCTGGCAGCTGAGTCCCTGGGAATTTTGAGATATTTAAAGAGACTAAGGAGAGTTTGCGGAAGGGGAGCAGGCTTGGGCTGGACATCTCAGTGCCCACTGCAAGGACATTGTCATTTCTAGATCGGTTGAGTTGAGACCTACTCAACTCATTCAGAACCCTCAGCAGATTTGGGTCTGGTCTGATGTGTTCCCGCTCCTCCCTACCTTACCCTCCATTAGAATGACTCAAGGCCATCAGGTAACTACTCCAGGGTCCACAGGCAAGACTCTGAGAGGCACTAAGGCGGTGGCGCATAGGGAGTGGTGGCCTCGGTGTCTTGGCTGCAGCCCTCTGGTGGCGGGTGGCACAGTGTGCATTCACCAGCAGGCAGTTTCTGTGCCCCTGTGGGTTGCAGACAAAGCTAGTGCCACAGTCATCAGGACCCTGGGCCTGCTGGCAGTCCTCTAGGCCAGCTTAAAGAAATACACACACCCCCGCCCCCCATCCTCCAAGGCCTCCAGGAGGCCAAAGATGAAATGACCCAAGAGAAAGAAATGGAAGCAAAGGCTCTTTTTGGCCACTTAGCCCTACCTGATCATGCCGGGGCGTCCACCCTCTTTCAGACCCCAGCACGGGGCACTTCTGATCACCATGCCTTCTGTTCCCAAGGCCACGGCGGTGGGATTCTCCCATGCTTACATGGGTTTCCCTCTATGGCCCAGAGTTTACAGGGAGCCCAGCAACTAAAGTGAACAGGCAGGGAATCCTCCTGGCCTGCTTAGTCCAGGCCTCCTGGTACTCTGTCCACTCTGATACACTGTGTTCCCAGATGTGCCCTCTAGTCCGTTCTCCACAGCTGCAGGGGAGCCGTCAGCGGGCCCCCAGGGAGCCCTCACCTGCCTCATTGTACGCCCTGGTCATGGTCAGGGCGAGGAAGACTCCAGCCTGTCTTCCTTGCGGCGGCCTGGCCCTATAGCACAACAACGGGCGCAGATACGAGCGCTGGGCAACACTCCTAGCGACCCTTGGTGTATTTCTTCAACAAGTAATGAAGGCTCGGTGTGTGTTCCCCTGAAACCTTCAGTTCGGTTTAAAAATGCGCTGCCAAAGATTTCAAAACTTTGTTTTCTAATCTGAAAGTAACACTCTTCTCTGTCTCTTTTTTGAAGATAAAAACATTCCCGGCTGATACAGTGACCCCTTTTCCTGATCCTTTCATAACAGGGCCACAGTTTACCGTAAGTAGATCCGGAAAACAGATCTGTGTTTCGAGACATTGTTCCCAGGTGGCGTGCTTTCCTGTGGGTTGCCAGCCAGCAGTGCCAACAGCTTCTTTTGATCACTGTGAACTCTGTGAGGCTGGGAAGGAGCTGGGGTTTGGGGGTCTGCATCTTCTAGTTTTATTTTATTGAGGTGAGCTTCATGTAACATAAAATTAACCACTTTAATGTTTTGGGTTTTTTTTAAACTTTTGGGTTTATTTATTTATTTATTTATTTATTTATGGCTGTGCTGGGTCTTCGTTTCTGTGTGAGGGCTTTCTCTAGTTGCGGCAAGCGGGGGCCACTCTTCATCGCAGTGCGCGGGCCTCTCACTATGGCGGCCTCTCTTGTTGCGGAGCACAGGCTGCAGACGCACAGACTCAGTAATTGTGGCTCACGGGCCTAGTCGCTCCGCGGCATGTGGGATCTTCCCAGACCAGGGCCCAAACCCGCGTCCCCTGCACTGGCAGGCAGACTCTCAACCACTGCACCACCAGGAAAGCCCCCAAAATTAACCACTTTAAAGTGACAACGCAGTGACATTTAGTACATTCAGTGTCATGCAACTACCACCTCTATCTAATTCTAAAACCTTTTCATCACCCCCAAAGGAAACCTCATACCCATCAAGCAGTCACTTCCCATTTTCCCCTTCCCTCCAGCCCCTGTCAACCACCAATCTGTGTTCTGTGTTTTTGGATTTGCCCAGTTTGGATATTCCATAAAAATGGAATCATATACTGTGTGACCTATTGTGTCTGGCTTCTGTCACTTAGCATAATGTTTGTAAGGCTCATGCACACTGTAAGATATATCAGCACTTCATTTCTTCTTATGGAGGAATAATATTCCATTGTACATATATACCATAACTTGTTGATCCATTCATTCACTGATGGGCATTGATGGGTTGTCTCCACCTTTTGGCTAATGTGAATAATGCTGCGGTGAACATGCAGGTACCTATATTTGTCTGAGTCCCTGTTTTTAATTCTTTTGGGTTGGATCTGCATTTTGATAACGGGAAGATTTTAGGTTAAGTTATTTTACCACTCTGAGCACCAGTCTCCTCTTATTTAAAGTGGAAATAGTAATAACATCCTCCTTCTTATATCTGGTTGAGGCAAGGATCAAAAGGGATCAAGAACTTGAAAGTACCTTACCGACCACAGACCACCCCACAAATGTCAAGTACAACTGTTGTTTCTCAACGCTGGAGAGGCAGGTGGTATACTTAACAAGAGCAGGTAGTCATGACAACTGGCTTTCCCGTTACCATGGCTCTCTGTCGCTGAGCAGCTTATTTAAACTCTTTGCAAACTGTTGAAATGTTTTTAAACATTTAAATGTAGTTTCCTCATCTGCAAAATGAGAGAGTTCGATGATTTTCAGGATTCTTTTCAGCTGCTCAACTTTTTTTCTTTAACTAAAAGCTTCTGCAGAAGCTCACCATCTACTGAGCAGAAGTGGGGAGGCTCAAATGGGGGGGCAGAAGAGGCTCCCTCCTCTTTCCCCTCACCCTCTCCTCCTCCCAGGGATCAGAGTATGCGATTCCTAGAACCAAGAACCAAGTGATCCCTGAGGCTCCTTCCAAAGGCCAGTCTAGAGGATCTGTGAGGTGGGCTGTGAGGTGGCCTAGGGGTAGCTTGAAGTGCAGTCTCATGGGTTAGGTGATGGTCACTACCTGAGGTGGCCAGCCACATGAACAGGGAGGGTGTGAGCAGTGGCTGATTCATGTTTTGGAGGATGAACAGAACTGGGAAGGTGTTCAGCAGTCCATGCAGAGACAAAAGCAGGTTTCTAGAACAGTCCATGCTAGGGTCATGATCTGCTTCCAGAACCTGCCTTTTAAGAACCAGAGGGCAGAGACACAGGGGCTGGGCCAGGCTGTTCAATACTGCTGCCTCAACATTCATCTGGCCCCTGCAGTTTGGCTAGGCACAGCTCCCCAGCTGGAAGCTCTGGCCCCACTTCCTCTGCTGGCCATGGCGGGCACTCTGGCCTGCTCCCCAGCCTTGGCAGTGCTGCGAGGGAAGCCTTTCCTGAAAAGCTGGGGGCCAAGATGGAGCAGGAAGCCAATGTCAGAAACCATGCCGGGACTTTTAAGAACTGGGCAAGAGGGCCTTGAAGGCAGCTGGAGCAGGCAGAGGGAACAGCATGAACCAGAGTCCTGGGGCAGAGGAGTCATCCCACATTCAGGGGACTGAAATGAAGGCCAGTGGGCCTAGAAGGCAGAGAGCGAGGGTGTGAGGCATGAGAGGAGGAAGGGGAGGAAAGCAGGGACAAAGCCTATAGTGCAAAACCATGCTTGGCTTTGTAGGCCAAAGGAGGGGCTCTGATCTGGATCCTTCAAGCAATGGGAAGCCTTTGAAGGACTTTGAGCAGAGTAGTAACAGGGCAGCTGCATTTGGAAATGATCCCTGTGATGGCAGTGGGAGCAGAGCTGGGTTCAGGCAGAGTGGACTCAGGGAAGTAGCCTAGAAATCTAAGACAATAGTTCAAGGGAGAGAAGGCAGAGAGTGTGATCCAGAGTGGTGTTGATGGTGGAGGTAGAGAGATGTGCACAGATCAGGGGGATACTTAAGAGGCTGGTAAGGGGGACTTCCCTGGCGTTTCAGTGGTTAAGACTTCGCCTTCCAGTGCAAAGGGGTGTGGGTTCAATCCCTGGTCGGGGAGCTAAGATCCCACATGGCTGGTGGCCAAAAAACCAAAACATAAAACAGAAGCAATATTGTAACAAATTCAATAAAGACTTTAAAAATGGTCCACATCAAAAAAAATCTTAAAAAAAAAAAAGATTCCTATAAAAAACAAAAAAGAGGCTGGTAAGAAATTGGATTGGATGGGGATGAGGGAGAGGGAGGGCCAAAAAGGGCTCCCAGATTTCTGACTTGCAGAATGTGGATGGAGAGTGGGTCCATTCACTAAGATAAGGAAATCTTAGGGAAGAGTGGATTGGGAGGGATAATGAGTTTGCCTTTGGCCATGATGTGTTAGAAATGCCTTGGAAACATCTGAATGGAAACCATGAATGGGCAGTTGGATATCCAAGTCTGTATCAGGAGACAGGACCAGACTGGAGATTATAATTAGGGAGTTACTAACAGCTGGATGGTAACAGAAGCCAAATTCATGAGCTTCAGCTTCCTAATTTTCTTACCCGCCTCTCCCCCCCCCCACCCCCCCCCCCCCACCCCGTGTGTCATATTGTCTTTTTCTCCCCTCCAAGGTCAAGACACTTGACCTTGCTGCAGGGTTGGCCTCTTCACAGGCCTCCACACCTATCCGGACCACACTCATGGGGGAGCTCAGCAGCTCCAGGGAACTCCACCCAAAGTTATTCTGGCAGTTGATCCAGCATTGACCTTGGGCCTGGTTTCAACAACCAGGCTCCTTGCTTAATCCTGAGACCAGTTTCTGGCTTGTATTTGGGCCTGTTAACTCTACTTGATACTCAGCCCAGGGCCTTGGTCTGTCTAAGATGAGGGCCCCTGCCTGGCTCTGGTCAGATTTCTGTCCCATGTTCTTCTGCCTAACCTGGTCTGTCCCTGTGTTATCTGCTTTGTTCCAGCAAAAGTTCGTTCATTCAGTTCTTCATTCAACAAATATTAAGGCAAGTTCTCAGGGTTGAGATTTAATAATAGTAATTTTCACTGCTCCCTAAGGTCATTCTTAAGTGAAGCTGGCTCTTTCTTTTTCTACTTTGAGTGCATGGCAGTAAAGAATATAATGACTATTAATAAAGTCTGGTGCCACTGCCTTGATTCATACTCAGGCCCTGGTACTTTTACCCACTTTTGCCTTTGTATGTAAGTGTAAATTTCCCTCTTTTTTCCAGAAAGGATCAAAATTGGCATCAAAAGCCCAACCTCCACCCACTTCACTGAAACAACAAACTAACTTCCTACCCCAGCTCCTGTATCAGGAAGGCTGGGCTAAGTCATGCTTTAAAATGACAAATTGAATTTCCTTTTTTTTTTTTTTTATTCAAACAAAGTCACAATTATAATCATCCTCATCAGTTCACTCAGTCCCATGTAATTAATTTTTTTTTCATCTTGATCTTTTGTTAGCACTTTTATGAATTCATCAGTTTTCCTTTAGTGTTCTGAAAATGCTTATTTATTCAGTTCAGCAGTATAGTCAGTTACCAGAAACCTGTACTTGTCAGAGTCTTTTCCATGAATTCCTTGAAGATGAAACCCTTTTATAGGAACATTTTTGCAAAAGCATCAGAGTACACCCAGAACTATCTGTAAATGACAAAAGACTTAAAAATGACCACGGTTAAAGATTTGATGAAAGTTCACAATAATGCAATTGACAAGGAAATTTAGTTATTTCTGAGATATACATTTTAAAGTAATAACTAGAATTATGACTACTCATGCTGCACGTCTGTCAGGGGTGGGCTACGCATTCTGCTCTGTGTTGCTCTGTTTCTGGGACCCAGGCTAATGGAGCAGCTGCCATCTGAAACACTGCTAGTCACAGTGGCAGAGGTGAAAAAAAAAGAGGTGACAAATCACCCACCAGCACTTAAATCTTCCAATGGAAATAAAACGTGGCACCACATTTCTTTGGCCAAAACAAGGCACGTGGTCATGCCTAACTTCAAAGTGGGGTAGGGAAGTGTAATCCTACCATGGAAATCAATGAGCCAGGATTATCTGGTAAACCACACAAGTGACCACGACAGCCCAAAGTTTGGGAAAGCTCCCTGTGGCAAACATCACATGCTAGCAACCCTACGATGCTCCTGTTCTCGTGGTCAATTCTTTGGCATTGCTCCAGCCCAGGCCAGGTCAGTTCTCTCTCTAGAGGCACTTGTAAAGCAAACAAGGGCTTGTATTTCTCAGCAGTAGTCTTTCAGGACCTCTCAAAGATAGGATTCTCCCCATTGCTCAAGCCAGATGTACCCTTACAGAACTACAACTACACCTGGTATTTTTGTGGTTTTCCATGTTTCCCTAGGAGGGACAGCTCATCGTCTGTCTAATCACTAGAAATATATTGCTCATTTGATGATCAAAACCTCTTCTTTAGAAAGCCACGTGAAAAATTTCTCCAAGTTTAGGGCCAGGAACTAGCATGAAAACTCAAGTTATAAAATACATAGCTGGTACTACTGAAAGGATATAAAACAAACAAAAAAGTATGCATAGAAAAAACGCTATGAGGTAATACACTGACAGTGATAGTAAGGGATTATGGAATTTCTTCATTTATTTACTTTTATGTATCTTCTGTGTTTTCTATGTAAAGTAATAAGCATATCTTGCTTTGTTATGAAAACAACAATAAATTATCCTCTCCAAATGAGGCAGTGTACTCTAGACCAGTAGTTCTCAAGCTCTACCGTATATCAGAATCATCTGAAGGTCTCGTAAAAACACAGATTGCTGGACTTTGTCCCCAAACATTCTGGTTCCAAAGGTCTTAGTTGGGGCCTGAGAATTTGCATTTTCACCAAGTTTCAAGATGGTACTGCATGCTGCTAGTCTGGGGCCCATACTTTGGGAACCACTGTTATAATGGTAAAAAACACCAATTATGAAGTCAGCCAACCCTGGTTCTAAGTACTGGTTCTTAATACTTACTAACTGTGTGACCTTGGGAAGATTACTTAACCTCTTTGAGCCTCACTTTCCTTTTCCATAAAATCAGTTCCAAGATGTGCGTTTTTCCACCTTCTAACATCTCTGAAATCAGAATGTTTATTACAGTAGTGTACATGACAGAGTTCGAATGGTTACTTTTTCTTTCTCTGTGGCACATGCAAAAATGGTGCATCTTACAAATGATGGTGTCTAACATGTGATGAAACATGACCTCTACCTTTAAGATTGTCCAGAGGTAACGTATGTCAAGTGCTTAGCATAGTGGCTAGCACTAAGCAAAATCGTTTAATAAATGGCAATTGATTAACTATTATTAAAAAATAACAGGGACTGGGCTTCCCTGGTGGCGCAGTGGTTAAGAATACGCCTGCCAATGCAGGGGACACAGGTTCGAGCCCTGGTCCGGGAAGTTCCCACATGCCGCGGAGCAACTAAGCCGGTGCACCACAACTACTGAGCCTGCGCTCTAGAGCCTGAGAGCCACAACTACTGAGCCCACGTGCTGCAACTACTGAAGCCCTTGCGCATGGAACCCACGCTCCACAACAAGAGAAGCCACCGTAATGAGAAGCCCACGCACCGCAACGAAGAGTAGCCCCCGCTCGCCGCAACTAGAGAAAGCCCATGCGCAGCAACGAGGACCCAACGCAGCCAAAAATAAATAAATTAATTAATTAAATAAAATTTCTTAAATAAATAAAGTAACAGGGACTGTGTGGTAAGGCTTAGGGAGCAGCTGACAGTGTAAAAATGGGACCCAAACTGAGATTGATTTCCTCTTTTCTGTTTCCTCTCCAGGCAGACTTTAGAGACAGTAAATTACAGTGCTGTCCTGGCCAGTCTTCCCCACTGATTCCAGCAGCAACCCTGAGGCCTTTGACAGAGACCGTCTCCACAGTGCAGACCATCTACACCATTCGGAAGCCTGTTTCTCCAGTGGCCAGGTGAGTCAGATCAGCAGGTACCAACAGGTAACTCTGATGACAGGAAAACCAGGCACAGGCTCTAGGTGCATTGTGTTTGTGACATCTACCACTCTCTTATTCATTCTTTTATTCATTTATTCTCTGAATATTCTCTGAATATTGATGTTTATTAAAATGTCGTCAAAGGCTAGATGCTATTCTAGGTGCTAGGGATGTAGAGTGAACAAAACAGATGAAAGTGCTACCTTTATGGAGTTTACAATTTAGTGTTGGGGGAGGGGAGAGAGACATTGAATGAGTGTGTGTATGTGTGTGTGAGATAGTGACAAGTGCTAGGGACATAAATCCATGAAGGGCAATAGGGCATGCTGGGATGGTCTCACCCAGGTGGCATTTAAGCAGAGAGCTGAAGGTGATGAGGGGAGCAAGCTGCAGATAATTTGGGAAAGGAGTATAGTAGTCAGAGGGAACAGCCGGTGCTAAGGCTTCTGAGGTGGAGTGAGCCTGGCATGGTTAAGGAGGAGTTAAGGGGGCTGGTGCAGCCAGAGAGGTAGTGAACAACAGGAGAGGAAACCCATGAAGCTGTAGGCTGGGGCCAGATTGTGTAAAGCCTTCTTGGCCATAGTAGAAACATTGCTTTCTACTCTGAATGAAATTATTTAAAGAATTGATTGTGCCTTTCAAGACGTGTACTTCCTGTGGGGTGTGTGTGTGTGTGTGTGTGTTTGTGTATGCGTGCACCTAAACAGTGGAGATAAATTCCATAGATAGGCAACTGGGCTCAAGGGCCAAGAACTCAGCAGCAACCTCTTAAAGCAGCCAATTTTACTTCATTCAATTTTATTTATTAAAACATTGGAGGTAATTCTGGGAGACAGTGCATATGAAACCAATTGAAAACATGATTTAAAGAAATCTAACCCCTGGACATTTTCCCATTCATTTAAATGGCCTTTACTGAGAGGCTGCTATGTGCCAGATCCTATGCTAGGCTCCAGGGTTTCAGAGAGGAACGGCATATATAACAGTCAGTCCCCTGAGGAGCGGTGCCTTCAGAAGCTCTCCGTCTGGTGGGGGAAACCCATAGGCAGCCTATTTCAGGTCACTGTGATGCTAGCAAATGTAGGGGGTCCTTAAGGAGCCTGAAAGAGAAAGTCAAGAACTCAGATTGGGAAAGAATCTGGGAGACGACATTTAAACTGAGACTGCTCTTACCATTTTTGAGCGTGTATCTCACCATTTTGTCACCTTATTCTTTTTCAGTGCAGAGACGCTCCGGCAGGAACTGGAGAGAGAGAAAATGATGAAAAGACTGTTGATGACCGAACTGTGAAATTCTCCCCTTGGTGCCTGGAGGATGGCATGGTGCCTTCTGTCCGTTTTCTTTCTTCGGGCTTTGTGTGATCACTCTAGCACAACATACAAATGTGTGCTCGGTTGGCCCAGGTCTCTGTGGTTAGTCGAAGCCAACTTCTGGCTTGACTTCTATCGGAAAAGATATTTTATGTCTCCTGAGTATTAGAGTTTTTCTGCTACTCAGTGTAGTTGAGACAGGATTTGGTAAGCCTAGAAGAAAGATGGGAAAACCAGGATTCCTTTTCAGAAGTACCTGTGTGTATATATTAATAACCACAGGGGTTAATATGGCACGGAATCCTTTGCTGTCAATCTCAACCATGTGATTTTGTATGATTGACATTTGCACCAAGCTTTGACTGTTGTTAGAGTCATTTTTAATGAGAGAATAATTCTTTACTGCTGGTTTTTCATTTACACTGGTAAATACACAGATCTTACAAAGTCTTTAACATTCATTTTTATTCAAGTAGGTGAACTAAAAAAGGAAAGTTGCAGTCACCAGGGCTGAAGGTGCTTCAGCTTAATCTGAAATACAATTTAACTTGTGAATTTATGGTATATGATATTATTTGGGATATATAAAATTTATTATTGAACCCAAAGTAAGACATTATAGTTTAAATTGTCTAAAAATCCTTACAAAGTGACTTGATATCAGGATTCATTTGGGTGTTCCATAAAGGAAAATTATTTCTAAAGTTGATCAACTCATGTCCTGTTGATAGAAACTTGACCAGAAGAAACTTTGCTCTCTTTTTATATAGTTTCAAGAAATGTGTTTTTAAATTTTTATTATGCACTTGAACAACTTTGCAGGAATAATTAAGAACCCCCGTAACCACAAACTAGCCCTCTGAAATGTTTCCCATGCTTTCTCAATGAATATGCACACATTTTTACATCAATACGGTCAGTGTGTACGTGCTCTTTGGTTACTTCCTCCCTCTAACACACAGCTCCTCTTTTCAACACTGATCCTGCTCTCACCAATTTTAATTTCTTTGTATCCATGTAACATGATTAACCTCACTTCTTGGCATTACTAGATATTTGAGTTATATCTAATTTTTCACTCTTATAAATAGTGCTGCTATGAATGTCTTTGTAAAAAATGTTCCTTCCTTTGGATTCTCCCCTTGGGAATATCTCCAAAGAGAGATTACAAGGTCAAAGAGCATGAGGGATTTTATAGCTCTTGTTTCATAGTGCCAGATTGCTTTCTAGAAAGATCTAGTCTCTGGGTTGAAAAGACCTTAAAGGTCATCAAGTTCAACCCCCCCATCCTCTCTGAATGCTTGAATCCCCTCTACAATTTATGATGCCACCAGCAATGTATAAGCATTTCTATTTACCAATAGTTCTGCCAGTATTGGGTTGTGCCATTTTTATTTATTTTTGCTAGTTTAATAAGTGCGTATAGTTGTTTCTTGAAAGGTGGTTTTATTTCATTAATTGCTAGCAAGGCTGAGCACTTTTCCATGTGGTGACTTATTAGCTGTATTTCCTTGTGTGTAAAATGTCCATCCATTTCTTATGACCACTTAAGTGGAATTGATCTCGTATATTTGTATCAGAACTGTATTTTTATGTTGTATAATTTGCTCTCCTGTCCCTATCCTTAAACCTGAATGGTGCCAATAATTTGATACTAATGATTATAAAAAAAAAAGTAATGCCTCATTGACTAGCATTGTTGTAAAATGAGGTAATGTACGCAAATATTCAGATAACAGAGGATTAACCCTTTAAGTGCTGAATCTATACAATTTTAATATTTTTTTGGGAGGAAATCTTTCTAAAATATATTACACACTTCCCTGCCTTAGTAAACAGAGTATACTGGAGAGTATTTAACCTTTTCTTGATGAGTCATGGTCATCATTACAAACATCAGCCCCTTTTGTACCTTGGTGTGGTGCAGTGATGTCATCAGGAACTATCCAAATGTGCAGGGCTTGGCTTGCCTTTCACAGACTAATGCTTTTCTCATTGATGGTTTGCACTGCTGTCTGCTCTATTGGTGAAGCTGTCTGGGGGCAATTGTGGTATTTGGGAACTTTTACCCCACCCCCACCCCAATACTACATGACCCCGGCTGTACTTTTAAAACAGCTTTAGCCGTTCTTTATGTTGTGTACACGATACAAAATGTGTTCCTGTACAGTATGGGGGAAATATCTGTTTCTGGGGTTGTCACCTCTTGCCAATCCCTCCTTTTCTAACCTGCTTTCTCAGTCTTCTGCTCTTCACTTCCGGCTCTCTGATGGAAACCTCCAGGGCAAAACTGAAGTTTTCTTGAGGAAGCCAGGAAACTCAGTGTTACATACGTGTCAGGTTGGCTTTGCTTCCGAGGAGGGATGCATGGGCTTTTTGGCCATTGTTCTCAGGAGGCTCTGAGCCTGCTTCTTCTTCCCCATGTCCCCCTGGGTTCACAGATGTTTCTGAAGGTTGATGTCACTGGAAGTCTGATCACAAACAAGTTGGCTGTTACTGTATATGAAAACCCAGTACCTTTGGCAGCTCAACTCTAACCAGTAAAATCAAGAGGATTCCATTGTTTCAGCAGTTGTCCTGGTTATTTGCCTACGTACATGTATGTTGGGTGCTTGGCATTGTGACCTGAGAAGATGACATTGTGTTGGGTGGATTCATAGGGATAAAAATGAATTGGTACAATCACTTCGCCTTTTTTTATATACTTAAAATCAAAATAACAGTACCATACGGTCACACAACACATCTTATGTCCAGGGAGAAAAATCAGCTTGCTGACATAATCATTCCGGAGCAAGTGTTCCAGACTGTGAGCCACAGACTCCTGGTGGGTATGGGGGTGAGGGTTAATGCAAGTGGCCTGGGAATCCTGAAACCCCAGGTTTGTGGATTGTAGATTACATAGGAGATCCTTATGTTTAAAGAGTTTAAAAACGAGGTCCTAGAGCATTCAGAAGATCCCACCTGAATGCCCCAAATTTTACACTCCTAGAATAGTACAAGAATATTCTGTTACCATCTTTATCTTTCTTTCATCATCTCAAAGATCACAGCTTTTAAAAAACTTGAAAGTCACCATGTTAACCATTTTAATGTGTATAATTCAGTATTTTTTAGCATATTCATAATGTCATACAAATATCACAACTATCTAATTACACAACATTTCCATGATTCCAGAAAGAAACTCCATATCTGTAGTCACTACCAATTCTCCCCTCCCCCTATCTTTTAGCAACCACTAATTTACTTTCTGTCTTTGGATTTCTGCCTATGGATTTGCCTATTCTGGACATTTCATATAAATGGAATCACAATATGTGGTCTTTTGTGACTGGCTTCTTTCACTTAACGCAACGTTTTCAAGTTTCATCCATGTTGTAGCATGTATTAGTACTTCATTCCTTTTCAATGGCTATATAATATTCCATTGTAAGGATATGCCACATTTTGTTTATCCATTCATCAATTAATAGACATTTGGCTTGCTTCCACTTTTTGACTCTTATGAATAATATGAACATTTGTGAACATATGTTTCCAGTTCTCTTGGGTATATAACTGAGATGGGAATAGCTGCGTCATACGGCAACTCTATGTTGAACTTTTTGAGGAACTGCCAAGATCACAACTTTTATTTCATAAACAATCAAAAGTGAAAAAAATCACATATATTACTAGACAGACAGAAGCGTGGGCAAATCTGTTGTTAAACTGGTCAGATACCAAGATGCAGCACTGATTTGTGGGGGGTGAAGTTTATAACAGAAAAAAATTGTTTTAGAGAAATGGCTTTGAGAAGAGAAAATAAAGGTGCTATCTTTTTGAAAAAATGCAAATGAAATTAAACTCAGGTTCATCTCTAAGTTCTTGTTTGAATACCCAACTCCTGTTCAGGCAGTGGTCTCAGCATGTTCAAGAAACGTTCTTCCTTGAAAAATATGTACAAAAGAGAAAACCACAGTATTGTGGATTCACATCAGTGGGGAGCAGAGGGTTTATGCAAAACCTGGGATGTAACAAAGTAGGGAATATGTGCTGAGGGTGAGAACAGGTCTCCCTCCAGGGCTGAAATCTTGTAAGAAAACAAAAAGAATAAGAAAATCCCAAAAGCAATTTAAGTGGATGAGAGAGAACCTCGTGAAAGGAAGCAGCCAAGCCCGTAAGGAATTGGAAACCAGAGTAGGTTCTAAGGCCCTGGGGTGGCGTGCAGACTTTTAAGTGACCCATGAAGATTATGGGTATTCTCCCTAGAAAAAGCTATACGTCACACATCATTCCAGCACTTTCACTGGATCCTCACACCACCCCTGAAACCCATCTATGTCCACCTTTGAGTCCATGGACCCCAGGTCCTTGATCATGGGTAGGTCATTGAAATCTGCAGTTTACCTACAAGCCTCATTTTAAGCTGTGGGTGCAAACCCTTCTCCAACACCAGCACCCAACATCCCCTGCCCCCCCCAAAAAAAAAAAAAGCCCACCTGGTTTTACCAGACCAGTTTACCAGAAGAATGACCTGGTTTTAATTTGCCTTATATCTGGCACCATCACTGTTAATTGTATTAATTAAAATGAAGGGAATAAAAAATAAAGTAATAGATAACAGCTTGGATTCCCAAACCGGTGAATCAACACCAGAATCAGAAGTCCAATGCTTGCTTTTTTTGCTAAACATTGGTCCATTTAAAATTGGCCATATCTTTCCTGATAAACAGGAAGATGAAAAGAAAGACATTTCAATTTTTAACAAGATTTTTTTTTTGATTTTTTTGTTCTTTAAGGACTACTCTAACAGATTTTCAATTGATTGGATTTCTTGTATTTTAGAATTTTATCCTCTGAAAGCTATGTTTTTGGGAAAGAAATGTCTTTGTTTTGATTTTTAAAGTAATTATAGTTCATCTTACCTTTTTCAAGGTAAATCTGACATATTTCTTACAACGACTGGGATATTGGGAGACCTAGTGAAGCCCAGTGTTTCCATGAATTATACCTGAATCACCTGTCAGGATAAACACGTTTAAACTCCAATTGGACAACCCACCATCAGTGTTAACTGATACCTAAAAGCAAACATTTGACCTCTGGGTCACACAAAACTCACTTTCCACAGCAGTCCCCTGTCTCCCATCTCTCCTGGGCCAAAAAAGGTTGTAATCACTAGTTTCTTTTGAAACTTTGTATTTCATAACCATAGTCATATTCATTCGTTCATTGTCATAGGGTTCAATACTATAAATTTAGGTATTCATTCAATACCACTGATCCTCACCTCTATCATCTTACCTAATCTCCAGTGCAGCATGGAGGTTACTGACCACCACGCGGCACTGCCTGACTTCTGGGCCTACGTTTGAAACCTCTATGCTTTTCTGCCTCCGTAATTATTTTGTTTGTTTATGCAATAAAATAAAATTTAAAAGCAAGCTAGAATGCTGGATCTGCAATACTAGCATAAAAAGAATTGTCTCCATGTTTTCTAGCGGAAAATAGCTTAGCAGTTTGAATGTGTTATCACTCCAAAGCCATCATTTGGAAAGGCCTGGCATGTAGTTAAGTGCTTGGTGTGAATGAATGAATGAATGGCTGAGTAAACAACCGGAACTGAACTGCAAGCGGCAGGAATGGATTTGGGAAAGTCGGGAATTCCACGGTCTGGGCCTGCCCAGGCCTGTACCTGCTCACTGTGGGGAAACCAGTAAACCAGTTGCCTGGTGTGGAAGGGGGCACGTTACGCAAGGGCACCTGCAGCCTCTGCTGACTGCACACGCCAAAAATCTATGTGAATCCAGCCCAAAGAGCTGGGTTCTAGTTTCCCTCGGGAAGCTAGACCCTAAGGACCTCGGTTTACCTATGTTTAAAGTGGCCCTAAGGACCTCGGTTTACCTATCTATAAAGTGCGGATCTTGCAATTTCAACTTTTTCAGAGATGATCCCAAGAAGTAATGGATATAGTAAGTGCCTTATATAAAACAAAAAGTGCTGGAACAAGGTGGGGGAAGCAGTGACTCTGACAAGGTGTGTTCAGGGTGACCCCTCCGGGGAGCACTTCTTAAATGTGAACGTATACTGGGGTCTCCCGGGGATATTGGTAAAAATGCATCCTGAGTCACGTGTCTGCCGTGGGGCCCGAGATTAGAGATGCTAACACGCTGGCCTCTGGGGATGCCGCTGCTCCGAGGACCACTTTCTGAGTAGCAGCAAGAGGGTAGAAGGGCCAAATCTGTGTCTGTGAGAGACTCGTGGAGGGAGGGAGGAGAAATGGGAGAAAGAACGGAGGCAGAGAAAGAGAGCTCGGGCGAGGAGGAGAAGATGCTAGGAAGAAGGGGAGGCTTCTGGCGCGAGCGAGGATGCGCAGATCGAGGCTGGGAGGCGGCGGGTGCGGGCGGCTCCGCGGCTGCGCGGGCTGCGGGTGGGGGCGGACGCGTGCTGGCGGCGGCGGCCGCGCAGTCCCGGCCCAGCGCCCGCGGCGCCCCTGCTGCGGCCCGAGCGGCCTGGCTGCGGGATCGGTGGATAGCGATGGCACGGCCGCGCCGGCAGCGCCCGGGGGCCTGGGCGCCGCTGCTCTTGCTGCTGCTGGCCGGGCCCGTCGCCTGTGCCGCCAGCCCCGCGGACGACGGCGCGGGCGCCGGGGGCCGGGGGCCCCGGGGCCGCGTGCGGGGGGACTCGGGCTCCGACGAGGCGGTGCCGCGCCACGACTCCTCCTACGGCACCTTCGCGGGGGAGTTCTACGACCTACGCTACCTGTCCGAGGAGGGTGAGGCTGCGAGAGGATGAGGGGCTGCGGGAGCGGAGACCCGGGACGGGGGCCGGAGGCGGCAGGAAGCGGGGGCGGGGGCGGGCAATTGGTTAGGATGCGAATGGAGGCGGCGCCGGCACGGCCGAGGCCCGGACGGGGAGCGCGTGGCTCCCACTCCCCATCCGCCTGGACAAGTGGTCCCAAGAGCTGTCAGCTCCTTCCACCCGCTGCTGGCTTTACAGGTGGGGAGACTGAGGCCGGGCGAGGCAGGTGGTCAGCCAAGTCCTGCGAAGCCGCGGACAGGTGGGGCTGAGTCTAGGCTCCCCCAGTTTTCAGCATCTGGCCTCCACTCTCTGTCTCTGTCAGGGATTGGGGTAGGGGGTGGTAAGGGAGGAGACTGCCATCTGGCCTAGCGTGTGTGAGATAAGAGCAGCTGGTGGGAAATCCCAACTTAAAGAGAAATGTTGCCTTATTTCCTCCCTGTCTGTATGGACCTAAATTTGCAGTGGCTAGTGTCCCAAGCTCAGCGTTCTGTTCGTGCTTACTGCCCTGCCCATGAGAGCTGGGTCACATCTCTTTCCCCACTTCCATCCCACTTCTTTACTGTTTTCCCACGTGTCATGTGTCCCTAGTGTGAGCCACCGTTGTTGGGGCCTGGTGGGCCCAGAGACAGGCGGTTTGTCCCACAATGACCTCCCTGTAGAGGCAGTGTTTCAGTGAGCACAAAAGCCAAGCTGATTTTCTTCAGAAGGAATGGAAACTGGCTTCTTACTTCTGCAATTTGGAAAGTGATTTTCCTTTTCTTCTGCTAAGAAGAATATCCAAGAATCAAGTTGGGCTTTGAAATGTTGTGTGTCCCAGCAGATGATATGATGCTGGATGTATCTGTTACTTAAGATTAGGTTTAGCTACCTACAACAAACAAACATTAATAGCTTAAATAAGATAGAAGTTCCTCTGTCACGTAAGGAAATCTAGAAGTAGGCAGTCTAAAACTGGTCATCAGAGATACTAATCCTGGTCTTCTGCTTCTTCACAACTCTTAGAATGTAACTTCATGGTCCAAAATGGCTGCTTCATCTCCAGCCATTACATTCACTTTCCAGACCGTGGGAAACAGGAAGTGGGAAGAAGGACACTGACTATAAGGAGATTGCTCAGAAGGCCCATGTAACAATTCTACTTACACTTCATTAGCCACAACCTAGTCATATGGTCACACATAGGTGCAGAGGAGGCTGGGAAATGTAGCCTTTATCTGGGAAGTAATCTGCCCAATTCTAAAGCTGGACTTACTGTATTATATGGAGAAATGGATTTGGGGAAATATATTAGTTGGGTAGATGCTTAACTGCTGAAACACAGACCCCAACATACAGTGGCTTAAATAAGATAGTTTATTTTTCTCTCACTTGAATCTGGCTGGTCTGGGCAGGTGGTCCAGCTCTGTTCCACAAGGTCATTCAAGGACCTAGATTCTTTCCCTGATGTTGTTCCCCCACCCTCTAAGGCTTTGTCCTCATCTGTGTGGAAGTCAGGTTGCTTGCACGTCTTTGTTCAAGCTTGAGGAAAGGAGAAAGAGAGGGAGTTCAGGACAAACAATTACCTTTTAGGCTGGTTGCACAAATCACTGCTACTCACATTCCCTTGGCGAGAACCTAATTACATGACCTAGCTGCAAGGGAGGCTGAAAAGTAGAGTCTTCTATCTGGGCAGCCATGTGGCCAGGGAGAAGGAAAGAATGCAGGGGCAGAGTAGGGGAACAACAAGCAGAAGTAGAATCTGTCACCCTATAAAAGAATAAATAGTACAAAATCCATCTCTTTTTGAAAGCATGTAATACGTAGTTATTCATAGTCAGCCTAGCACACAGCCAGGTGACTCAGAGGTGGCACATGAGAAATTATATTCTCATTGGGCACATGCACCTAACAAATGGAGAACAAGGTCAGATTCTATGTCAGTTTGTATATATAGAGAGAATGAAGTTAGTTGTATAGTCCAGGCACTTTTATGAACATGGACATCAGGTGGGCTGCAGCCCAAAGGAAAGCTTTATAGAGTTGAACCAGGAAGTGTGAGAGACTTTGGTGAGACAAAAGGGGGAGGGCACTTAGGTGAGGTGACCCTACAGGGGTAGCAGGGTCTGTGATATGTGTACAAATCTCTAGTTTGTCTGCTTGGCACTCTCACCCATTCTGCACATACAACCTGAAGCCTGGCTCTAACCCTCAAAAATCTGCAATGGTTCCAACCTACTCCCTGGATGAAGCTTCAGCTCCTTTATCTGGAATTTTCTGTCTGACCCAACTTTCATTTACAACCATCTCTCACTCCTTCCTTTCCCTCACTCTGAGCTTTCACTGTCCGTTCTACTCTTCTCTCTGATCCTTTCACTTATCTTCAAAGGCTGATCCTACAACCATCTGGTGGGTGCTAGTGGGGATGTTTGTGGGGTGAGCCTCCCAGGGGAAGCACGTCTACTAGATTACCCTGGGCCTAGGCTTTAGCCTTGTGGGTCCTGAGTAGAGACTTTCCCAAGATCCTTAGAAATAATCAATGACACTGCCTTAAAAGGGTACTGCCAGAGATGGAGAAGCAGAACCAGGAAATGTCCCAGAATGGTTTCCCACCCAGGAGACGAAGGAAAAAGGCATCAGGAAGAGTGTCCCATGCCATGGGGAGGCCCAGTGAAGACTTAAAATAGTTGATGGATTCAGGAAATGAGAGGTAATGGGTGGATTTTCCTGGGATGAATTCAGTGGAGAAGGAAGGAGGGAGCCCAGTTGATTTTGGAGGAAGTGGCAAATGAAGAGGTAGAAATAGTACCTTTAGACTATTCTATCTTTCTATCAGTACAAGTGGGGTTGTCTTTTTCTAGTGATTGGGCTGTTTTCTCTATGCAGGGTACCCCCTTCTCAGGTTCAAAGTTGCCGACAAACTGAATTTTTAATGAAAAAGTAGCCCAGTAGTATGAAATCAGAAAAAGGGAATTAGAATAATGGGGGTGGGCATGGGAATTCCCTGAAACTCTGGTTGAGCCCAGTGACCATTACCCGCCTCGTCCAGAGACCATTTCTCCAGTGTCCAGGTTGCCCAAGACCCTCAGGCCGCAGACTGAACACTGGCTGATTTGATGTTTCTCATCACCCCCTAACATATTCATTTTTTTTCATTTAAATTCTATTTTGGTTTAATGATGCTAGTTTTCAGAATTCTTGGGGGTTCCCACTGTCTTAGCCTATACTCCTCATCCTTACCATCCCAGCTCAATTGCTACCTCTTTCAGAGGGCTTCTCTGCTTTTCTCCTCCCATTCCCTGCCATTAGGCAAGATATTCTCCCAGAGCACACTGTCTAACCGTGCTGTGACCCTCTGTGCTCTCTATGGTTAACAGTTTGGATACGTTCTTGGTGCTTGACTCCTGTCACTCATACCTCTTACCCTTGAGGTTCTCAAGCCAGAATCTATATATTCAGAACAACAGTGGAATATAAAACAGATTACCACCTGATTATGGGCAAACCTCCTATTCTGCGGGTTCTCTGAAAACAATTGAGTTGGGTGTTGGCTTAGGGTTAAGTCCCAAGTGAAGCCTGCTGCTTCCTTTTCCTTGATGCTAGGATTTATAGACCAGGTCTGCGGAGCAAGCCCTGAGACTCATCAGCCAGCCACTTGGATGATGGTAGCTGGCTTGCCCTTGGGCCATACCCTACCTAGGAAGGAAAAAAGGAACACCGTTCAAGGTTGCTTATCTTTAAGGCATAGTAGTCTGACCACTTGTAAAACATGGCCCCATCGATGAGTTTCTGACCATTGAGTCTGACCACAATTTTTCCCATCTTGGGAAAGAGCTAGTAAGGCAGTAGAGAGAAGAACAGAGCTTGGGGGGAAGGGCAGGAGTTCCTTCATCTGCCTATATTCTTCCTGCGTCCACTCTGTATTGTATGTGGATACATAACTCATCACCATACATATCAACATTTGGGATGCTTTTCCCCTTGTGGTGCATATATATGTACTGAGAATAAAAAGACCCCCCCCCAACACACACACAGAGGCACATGCACACTTTTTTTTTTCATTTATAGTATCTCTTCATTTGTACTTTGGTTTGAACAAAGATAGTATCACCTTGTTCAGTGACAAAGTAGAAACAGCATATATATATATATATATATATATATATATATATATATATATATATAGTTTTTGGGCAGGAGAATAAAACCAAAACAAATCACAGAAAAGGTAAATAATTTAAAGGTAAATAATCTACATCTAATTCATATCCATGACTCTAACCCAATAATAACACTAACTGGAGCTAACTTTTATTAAGTGCTTACTGCATGCCAGCCACTGTCCTAAGTACCTTACCCATATTAACTTTAATCTTTATAGCAACACTCTGACTTAGATACTACTGCTATTCCCACTTTAGAGTTAAGGAAACTGACCCCCAGAAAGTTTAAATATTGTAGCTAAAGTCACACAACTAGAAAGTAGCAGAGAACCCGGTGGATTTGTTGTTGATTGACTTTATGGATAAGGTAGTGCGAGGTGTCCAGCGTGTTTAGAAGAGAAGGGTCCCTGTGGACCCTTCTCTTCTAAACACATGTGCTAGGAAATGCAGTGGAACAGGCGGGATGGGGCATTTTTATGGGCAAACTTGAAAAGAGGGGCTTGGAATTGATGGGGTAGTCAGTTGGGAACTGCAGGTTCCTGAGTGGTGGAGTGCCATGATGAAAGCTTTGCTAAACGGGCTCCACGTGGGTGGAATGTTCCATTTTACAAAGTCCCTTGACATTTTTGCTTCACTATATGGTTCTGATAAGCAGAAACAATTCAGGCAGTCCAGAAAGAGAAATAGGCTGATGCAGTAGCTCTCAGAGATTTGAACAGATAATTTCTGGTTAAAACTTCAAGGAATTAAGTACCAAATTAATACCTGAGGGCTGTGATCCAAGCAGTTAATTAGAAGCAATAAATAGCAAACCAGAAGCCATTACCCACCCAGTGGAGTATGGCGAAACAGGCTCAAGGGATTGCAAAAGAGGAACAGGGGCTTCCCTGGTGGCGCAGTGGTTGAGAATCTGCCTGCTAATGCAGGGGACACGGGTTCGAGCCCTGGTCTGGGAAGATCCCACATGCCACGGAGCAGCTGGGCCCGTGAGCCACAATTGCTGAGCCTGCGCGTCTGGAGCCTGTGCCCCGCGACGGGAGGGGCCGCGATAGAGAAAGGCCCGCGCACCGCGATGAAGAGCGGTCCCCGCACCGCGATGAAGAGTGGCCCCCGCTTGCCGCAACTGGAGAAAGCCCTCGCACGAACCGAAGACCCAACACAGCCAAAAATAAATAAATAAATAAATAAATAAATAAATAAGAAAATCCTTTAAAAAAAAAAAAAAAAAGAGGAACAGATAGTGGCTGCGAAGGGAGGAAAAAATGGCTTTAATTCTCCAAAACAGAACAGTTATTGGAGGGGTTTACAGGGCACATGTGAGAAGAAGGAAAGGTAAGGAGGAAAAAAATGTGTTTTTTTGCCTCAAACCAATATTATTTGGTCTTCGTCCAATTTTTTTAATTAATTAATTAATTAATTTTTTATTTTATGGCTGTGTTGGGTCTTCGTTTCTGTGCGAGGGCTTTCTCTAGTTGTGGCAAGCGGGGGCCACTCTTCATCATGGTGCGCGGGCCTCTCACTATCACGGCCTCTCTTGTTGCAGAGCACAGGCTCCAGATGCGCAGGCTCAGTAGTTGTGGCTCACGGGCCCAGTTGCTCCGCGGCATGTAGGATCTTCCCAGACCAGGGCTCGAACCCGTGTCCCCTGCATTGGCAGGCAGATTCTCAACCACTGCGCCACCAGGGAAGCCCATCCAAATTTTAATTTTCGATAAAGAGAAAGAAAGCACTAAAATGGAAAGTGGAGGGAAAGGAACAAACAAACAAAACCACCAAAAACCAGTAATAAAAAAGTGGGAGCAACAACATTCTAAATCAACTTATACTTCTATAGAAAAGAAAAGTGGGAGCATGGACAAAGCTAAGGGGAAAAGGAGAACCTGAATGGCTGGATGTCTGCCGCATACATCTCAGGACTAAGGAAGACGAGTGAGTGTATGAGAGATAGGAGGGGGTGGGGAGAGGTCAGTAAAGGTCTTCAAATAGCGTTGTGACAAGATCTGATTTCTGTTTTAGAAACCTGGCGCTGGTGGAAGAATTAGAAGGGAAGTGGGGGAATCAGATAAGAGGTGGTGCAATAGCCAAGAGGCAGGCTCATGTTTCAGGGTGGGAATGAAAGGAATGGTGACGGGAGGAAATGTTCCAGGTGGAGGAATCTAGGGTTTCAGGGTTGGGAGACTGGCGGTGGGTGGTGGGATTCTTCACTAAGATAGAAAACATAGGAGGAAGGGCATCTGGGAGGTGGAGGAGCTCAGTGTTGGGCATCTGGAATTGTTTTGCTTGTGGAATGCCCAGGCAGAAACCCCTGGAGGCAGTTGATTGTTCGGCTTAAACGTTGATATAAGAAAAGGAGAAGTGCCAAAGAATTGTGAAGTTAGAGAAAGAAAAACTCTAAGGAAAGTAGGAGGAAAGAAATAACGAAATAGCAGAATTTAATGAAATAGAAACCAAATATTCACTAAAGACAATCAAAAAAGCCAGAAGTGATTCTTCGAAAATATGAATGAAGTAGATACATGTATTAGTCAGTGTTATCCAGAGAGACACAACCAATAGGATGTGTATGTATATATAGATGAGAGACAGAGAGAGAGAAGTTTATTTTAAGGAGTTGGCTCACACAATTTTGGAGGTTGGCAAGTCCAGAATCTGCAGGGCGGGTTGGCAGGCTGGAGACCCAGGAGAGAGCCGATGTTATAGTTCAAGTCTGAAGGCCATCTGCCACAGAATTCACTCTTGCTTGGGGAAGGTCAGTCTTTTTGTTCTGTCCAGCTGGGGATGAGGCCCACCTACATTATGGAGGGCAATCTGCTTTACTCAGAGTCCACTGATATAAAATGTTAAATGTTTATCTCATCCAAAACCAGTCTCACAGAAACATCCAGAATAATGTTTGACCACATATCTGGGCACCTGGCCTAGCCAAGTTGACACATAAAATTAACTCTCACAGTAGGATTCTGGCAAGATTGATAAGGAGAAAAAGAGAGAAGACAAATAATATTAGGAATGAAAAAAGGGAGAAATAACCCTAGACATAGCAGAGATTAAAAAGCTAATACATTACAACTCAATAATAAAAAGACAGCCTACCCTATTAAAACATGGAGAAAGGCTCTAAATAGACATTTCTCCAAAGAAGATATACAAATAGCCAATAAGCACATGAAAAGATACTCAGCCTCATTAGTCATTAAGGAAATGCAAATCAAAATCATAATGAGATACCACTTAACACCCACTAGGATGGCTATAATAAAAAAAAAAAAAAAAAAAGGACCTCCCCCCAACCCCCCCACAGTACATTGCTGGTGAGAATGTAAAACAGTGCGGCTACTTTGGAAAATAATTTGATAGTTCCTCACAAAGTTAAACGTAGAGTTAACATATGACACAGCAATTCTATTCCAAGAGAACTGAAAACATATGTTCACACAAAGACTTATACACAGATGTTCATGGCAGCATTATTCATAATAGCCCCAAAGTAGAAACAACCCAAATGTCTGTCAGCCCCTGAATGGATAAAAAAATGTGGTATATCCATACAACGGAGTGTTCCATAAATCAAGAAATATTGTTAATTCTGTGTACCTAGGGTATTTAAAAATTAAAATTCTACAATCAAAATAATTTTCCAATAAAATTGTACAGTGCATGTGAAACAGATCCGATTGAATATCTTTATTCTCTAGGCTTCAAGATGATAACTGCTAATAAGATATGGTTTTTTACAAACATTTACATTGTATTGCTATTCAAGGATTAATACACTTAGTCTCTACCCATCAAGGTTCAGTCAGAAAGACAGAAACCAATTTTTTAAGCTTTTTAAAACAGGATAACCAGCCCAGGGAGCTGTCTGAAAAGGTATTGAGGGGACTGCAGAAGCAAAAAGGGAGCTCAGAGAAAGTCACTTTGGGAAGCGACTGCCAGCCCTGGGGCTGAGGGAGCAGAGAGAAGGGCTTGAGGTTGTGAGAACCAAGAGCTCAGATAAGGGACCTCCCACTCCCACCCCCACCCCAGAGGTGCAGCCCATCCTCTGAGAATGGGCTGTCTGCCCAGCTGATGCTGGTTCCTTTGAAGAGGCTGGTCCTGGGAGTCTAGAAAAAAGCTGTAGACTCAAACTGACTGTCAATGCAAGGATGAAGTAGAGTTGCTGAGGACTTGCATATTGGACAGCAATCAAACAGGAACAAATGGTCTTTCCCTCCTCGTGCCTCCCAACCTCCCTTTAATGTTTTCTTTTGGCAGAACGTAGCCAGCTGGCAAAGGAGAGATGTGGTTTGCAGAGTACTAGCCCATCCTACAGCTGGCTGTAGAGGCTGGGTTGTAGCTGAGATACAGGAGCTTAAATATTGGCATGTGGTCCAAACTTATTTTATTCCAAATAGTGAGATCATTTAATTTCAGGAAAAAAAATACGTAATACTGCTTTGCTTATATTTTGATACCAACCCCAGTTGGTGTCTTGAAATTCAGTTCTGGCACTAATGACCCCACAGGTTAAAGGGCATGGTCCACAACAAGACTAGCCTCACTTCAGACCACCTGGCTACCAATCCAGGGGCCACTCACAACCCCCCTTGGGTTCTATAATTCACTAGAACGTCTCAAAGGATTCAGGAATGGGCTGTACACACAATAACAGTTTTAGTATCAAGGATACAGCTCAGGAACAGCCAATGAAGACACACACAGGGCAGAGTCTGGGGGGCTCATGAATGCAGTTTCCATGTCCTGTCCTGGAAGGAGAGGATTCCTCTCCAGGGAATCATGACTTGTCACCATCCCGGCATATCAGTGTGTTCACCACCAGTAAGCTGCACTGAGCTTCAGTGTCCAGTGTTTCTATTGGGGTTTCATTACCTAGGCATGGTTGATTTAATCATTAGCTACAGAACTGAACTCAATCTCCAGCCCCTCACCCCCTCCCTGCAGGCAGGGCTAGCTCAAAGCCCCAAACCTCTGATCGCGTGGTTCATCTTTCTAGTGACCAGTCCCCATTCTGAGTCATCTTATCTCTTAGCATAAACTCAGGTGTGAACCCAAGGGGCTCAGGAATAAGAAAGACCCATTGGGAAATTCCAAGGATTTAGAGTCTCCCTCCCAGGAACCAGGGACAAAAACCAATCAAATTCTTTATTAGAAAACATCTTACAGGGACTTCCCTGGTGGCACAGTGGTTAAGAATCCGCCTGCCAGTGCAGGGGACATGGGTTCGAGCCCTGGTCCAGGAAGATCCCACACGCCGTGGAGCAACTAAGCCCGTGCGCCACAGCTACTGAGCTTGCTCTCTAGAGCCTGCGAGCCACAACTACTGAGCCCGTGTGCCTAGAGCCCATGCTCTGCAACAAGAGAAGCCACCGCAATGAGAAGCCTGCGCACCGCAACGAAGAGTAGCTCCTGCTCGCCACAACTAGAGAAAGCCTGCGTGCAACAACGAAGACCCAGTGCAGTGAAAAATAAATAAATAAATTTATATTTAAAAAAAACAAAACATCTTACAAAATGAGAAGAAAATGTGATATTATTAAATGATGCCCAAATTCATTTGACAACAAAAGTTCTCATTCCAAGATTTAGAAGCATATAAAATAGGAAATCAGTGCTAGAAAAGCCCCAAGAAATAAGCCATTTACCAACATTAATAAACTAGTTCAATACATTTATAAGTGAGCTTTGTTCCAAAACTCGCTCTTATTTGGAGCTTAGAAACCCATTCTTCTAGAGACGATCTTACCCAATGGTTAGTTTAAAAATTTAATAGTAATAATAATCCAATAGTAGTAATTACTGGCATTTATTGAGCTGGAAATTTGCTATATGCTGATGTATTATTCTAGATGCTAGGAAGTAGGATGATGGAAGGAAATGGTGAACCTGAGTCAGAAGCAACATTACAAGAGATTGTCTTTTTCAGACACCTATAGAACCTTAAAAACATAAGTAGTCATTGCATTCCTGGATAAATACTCTGAGAAAAAAAAGCCACAGCACTGTAGTGAGAAATAAGAGGAAGAACATATAGGATGATGCTTAACATAGTAGCATCGAACTCCATAAATATTAAGAGAAAAACAAAAAACTCATCCAGGGTGGGACTCAGTCTATGGTACTTAAGTGGATTTACGACTTCGCGTAAAATAAGCATGAAAATAGAAAAAGTAATGCATCTGGCCCAAGTACTTAAAGATGGTGAAAAGATAGGGCTGTACTTTAGTATGTGATCAAGATCTAGGGTAGTAGAGATGAACTGTCCAGGGAGCACAGATATGAACCAGGAAAATGTGGCCTGGTGACTTTTTTTTTTTATTGAAGTGTAGTTGATTTACAATGTCGTGCTAATCTCTGCTGTACAGCAAAGTGACTCAGTTATACACATATAGACATTCTTTGTTTAGATTCTTTTCCATTATGGTTTATCACAGGATACTGAATATAGTTTCCTGTGCTATACATTAGGACCTTCTTGTTTATCCATTCTAAATGTAATAGTTTGCATCTGCTGTTGGCTTTTTTTAAAAGTATAATGAAACAAAGTAAACAAAACCTCATTTAAAAAAATTACAAATCACAAAGAAAAGACTTCAGAATAGTGAGAAAAGAAAAACTAATACAATAATGTTTTTAAGTGTATTTGCACTGCCTAGTATCTATGGGTGATTTTATTTATTCATTTGACAATCATTCAATGTCCAGTGTCAAGCACTGTGCTGGGCAGAGACTACAAGATGAATCACACATGGTGCAGGGAGTGAACAGCCTAGAAGAAAAATATTTGTGTCACAGACAGGAAGCATAATGCAGGCTTTCCTTTGATATGTGGTTGAATGCATTATGATGTTAAGAAAGATGCATGAAATGATGTGTTTAAAGAATTAGTGAGATAAGAAAATGTTCTATACAGCTTAATGAAAAATGGAACTTCAGAGAAACAGAAAAATCCTATTATAACATATAGATATAAATGGAAAACCTCTGCTATCAAATATAGAAATGTTTCGTTTATTTTTTCTCTTAGAACATGTGTATTGTATAAAACTGTGATTTTCACACTCTCAGGGGACAGTGGTGAGCCAGTGGGTATGATATTATGCCCTCTTTCAGTGCCTCAGGCTCCTTACCTGTAAATGAGGAAAAAGCCCTTTCTCAGTTAACACGTAAGGCTGGGTTCAAAGATGTGTGCCCCTACCTGCCCCTCATGAAAAGGGTGATTAGGCTTCAACAAAGCTCTTTTCTGAGGCCTTCACCATTTCTAGACGCGTGCGCTAGAGAATAGTCAACCTACTAAAAAGAAGCATTTCTCATTGGAAACGTTGTTCCTGGATTTTCTAACCATTATTTATTCTCACTGGCCAGGTTACCCTTTCCCTACTGCTCCTCCTGTGGATCCATTTGCCAAAATCAAAGTGGATGACTGTGGAAAAACTAAGGGATGCTTTAGGTTGGTAGATCTGCGAGTTGGATAACTTTAAAGCCAAGACTTTGATTTTACTTCTCAAGGTAGTATTTAAATTGCATGCAGTTCACTCTCACCAGGGACCTGTACCCCTCATAACTTCAGCAGGGATGCGGCTTGTTTCTGATGGCCACCCCAGGTTTCAGTCTTCCAAGCCTTGGGCTGTAGCATGCCCGTTGGCCCTAGACCGTTCTTCTCTAGTTCTTCATTTATGACTGTACGCCATTGGCTCAGGTGTCTAACCAGTTGGCTGTATGAAAAAGAATCACATAACACAGAATATGTCTCTGCTTATTCAGCAGGGGTGTGGATGGGACAGGCAATAATAGATGTGCCTAAGACCCAGTTCCTTTTCAAATCAATAGTCATGACTTATGGGTAGCTGTATGATACTAACTAGTCATTATGCATTGATTATTGTGTCTAGCTAGTTGTCTCAGATCTAGTGAGTTCCTGCCTGATTATTAGTAGTATTCTGTCAAGACGTGATGGGCTGGAGCTAGAAAACAGTAGTGTAGACAGTGGGCCTCCCGTCTAGACAGCTGTGCTTTGTTGGGAGAGCCTCCTTTTCTTTGAATCCTTTATTTCCTAAAACAAATCGTCCTTGAGTAAAGATTTTGATGGCCACTGCACTGAATGTTTTGATTTTTTTTTTTTTTTTGGTTCAGTGCTCAAGGAGAAACAATTGAACATGGGGGTGTTGAGTTTTCTTTGGATTACAAGTGTATTTCTAAGGAATTTTTAAAAAATCCAGTGATACTATTATTGGGGAAGATAGCCAGCAAAGAATAATTCTGGTGATTAGGGGATATTTTTGAGAAGGGAAGGCATTTTAGTGCCCTGCTGGCTTCAGGGAGACTTGCTTTCTGGCCCATTCACCCCTCTTTTAGCTTTCCTCACCCTTTTCAGGTTTTTCAGCCCAGTTCCTGTGGTCTTGAGCTTACACCTCCTGCCAGCTTCTCAGGGTATCTGCCAGCAGAGCTGCATGTTCCTTGTCTCCCTCCTCCGTCAATACTTGGCAGCCTTGCATCCTGTACTTTTAGATACCTTCCATCTGAGCTTAGATTATCCCACCCGTTGCTACAATTTTCTGTCGTTTCTGAGAACGGTGTAAAGCAGTGTTCCTAAAACTAGGGCTTGCTGATCCTTAAAGGATCCACACGTCCTCTGGAAGAAAATTTAAATTCATGTTTTCATTTCAGTGATGCTCCTTAAACAGATTAACAAACGCATAATCTGGTTATCTGGATAACCACCTTACAGTGCTCTATGCTTTAGTGTCTGAATTGTATTAGCACCAAGTAGCCCGATAGAGCAAAAGCAAATTTTATGAATAAATGATGCATTCGCGCCCAGTGAATACCAGATGAGGCATTTGTTTGGTGCCTTGTATGTATAAGTGTTGTGGAGCAGTTCAAATAGATAAAAGTGGAGGGGAGTGGAGTCATGTCTAGTAGTAAGAACATGCTCAAAATAAAGACCCTGCAGAGTCCAGTCAGACATACTACATGCAGGTAAGCAGAAAGTCGCTTTCAGTGAAATGACATCATTTATCACGTGAATGCTATGAATTTAAAAGTTCCTGGTTTTGTAGTTTAATCTGTATTTAATTTGCCCATTTTTGTTAGTTTACTTTTGTAGTTTAATTGAAAATTTGTAAGTGAAAAGAACTGGTAATTTAAATTATTTAAATTATTAACTCAGAGAATTTTTTTTCTCTAAAAGGGATGCAGAAATAATTCGGTAATAATTAATATTTGAGAAATTCTAATAACAGGGTTCTAGAGAACCCTGGCTAGGCCTGGAGGCCCAGGTTCAGTCCTGTTGCAGCTTGATTCACTCGGTAAGTTCCTTCCCATCTCTGGACCTCAGTTTGCAGGTAGATAAAGCGGAGCGGTTCGTCTTCATGGTCTCTCCTGAGTGAAACTGGGGTTTTGAGATCCCAGGTAGCAAAGATCTAATTTATTTATTAATATTGTTTAGCATCCTGCCTTACACACAGATGTTCTGTTAATGTATTTTGAGTAAGTGGCTGAGGAAGCAGTAATATCTGTTTTGATATATCCTATAGATATGGCAAACCGGGCTGTAATGCAGAGACCTGTGACTACTTCCTCAGCTACCGGATGATAGGGGCTGATGTGGAATTTGAGCTGAGTGCAGACACAGATGGTTGGGTAGCAGTTGGATTCTCTTCAGACAGGAAAATGGTAAGACACAAAGCATGATAGAAGCTAATTTTTCTCTTTAGTTTGCCGTGCTACTTTAGACTTCAGAGAATGAGCACGGTTGTGTTTCCCTAAGTTATGACGCCACTTTTAAATGGGAGAAGCCGATTTCTGGCATTTAATTTTCTTTTTCAAAGTAAAGCAAGTAAATTGATCAAATCCTTATAACAATTATACTAGTTACGGCTCTCTGATTACAAGTTAAAAAAAAATTCAAGCTAGCTTAAGCGGAGATGGAAGGGTTGGTTATGAGAATACAAGGTGTCTCGTGGTACCTGTATTCATTAGTTATTTCCACAGTACTGCTGCAAGAGAGCCCCCAAAACTACAGGGTTGATAACAGGAAGCATTTATTTCTTGCTCACGTGTGTGTGGATTGGCTGGGACTCAGCTGGGCTTGGCTCCAGGCCATGGCTTAGATTCAGGTATTCTCTAATCATTCTGGAACCAGTAGCTACCCGGGCGTGTTTTTCTCATGGCAGAGGCAGAAGCACAAGAGCCATCCACGCTTATTTCAAACCTATGTTCACATCACATCTGCTGATAATATTGCATTGCCTGAAGTAATTCACACAGCCAAGCCCAGAATGAAGGGGCAGGGAAATACACTCCCTCTAGCAAGAAGCCTTGTGAAGGTGTATGTACATAATATAACAACAGGGGAGTGAAGAATTGTGTGCAACGATTCAGTCTTCCACAGTATGCATGGGCAAGAACACATCTGGTCCTCAGAAAAGACTGTGAGCAGGAACAGGCAGGAACCCAGGTAGCTGACCATCCCTTACCTCTGCTTCTGTCTGTGCCTCTGCTGCATCCTCTTTCCTCTGGAGCGTCATCATTTGCCATTCACTGTGCCAAGGTGCTTCCCAAATAGCCAGACTTTCTTAGGCCTTTGAACCTTTGCGTGTGCTGCTGCTTTTTCTACAAGACGCTTCTTCTCTTCACATGGTCTGTTTTGAGGTTCTTCCAATGAGAGGAGGGCAGCCAGGGTTACGGCAGCAGGCGTGGTGGGAAGGGCTCAGATTTCAGATATGTTTTGAAGGTAACGCTGACGGTCTTTGCTGGTGGATTGGACATAGGTTGTATGTGGGCGGTAAGAAGAGACTGGGGGATCAGGCTAAGCAATCAGAGCTCCAGTGAGTTTGTTCTTGGAGAGTCACTAGAAGAATGCACTTCTCAGTCCAGGCTGTAAGACAGTGGGTCCACCTGGTAAGACGGCATGGATACTCATTTATATCACTCATCTCCTGCTTTAGGGTCAATAGGAGAAACAGCGGGTGTGTGCCAGAATCTGGCTTGCAGTGCAATTGACCATTTCTTGTCCTGGAATGCATTTGCACTCATGATGCAGCTGTTAAGATTAGGGGGCTCAGAGGAGGGAGGTAAAATATAGGTCTCTCTTTTCTTCTCCTATTACTCCAAGAAGCACAGATTTAAAATTTTTCAAAACCTGATGCACAGGAAAAGCAAAATGGAACCCCTTTTTAATAACCTTTAACTTTTTTTGAAACGATGCATTACTGTTTTCTTCGTTAGATTTTATCTTTTAGAGCAGTTTTAGGTTCACAGCAAAATTGAATAGAGGGTACAGAAGATTTCCATATACCCCCCCCAACACATACATGCAAAGCCTCCTCCATTATCAACATCCCTCACAGAAGGGTACATTTGTTATAACTGATGAACACCTATAACTTTTTTTGGTTTGTTTTTTACGAAAATGTTAAACCTACAGACAAGCCGCAAGGATAGGACCATAAACTCCTATATATATGTTTCACCTAGATTCACCAAATGGTAACTTTTTTAATTGTGGCAAAACGTACATAACCTAAAATTTACCGTTTTAAAGTATTCAGTTCAGTGGCATCAGTTACATTCATGGTGTGGAACTGTCACCACTATCACTTTTTCACAAACAATAACATTTGCCACATATGCTTTATGTCTCTTTACTGCTGCTGCTACTACAACAACTCTGCTGCCACTACTTACTATTTTTATTATTTTCTGGAAACTTTGGAGGTTAAATTGAAGATATCATGACCCTTTAACCCTAAATATTTAAGTGGGTATCTCCTAAGATCAAAGACATTCTTTTTCATTATATAGTTTATTAAATTCAGGAAGTTTAACATAGATACAATAGTATTATCAAATATACTTGTCCATTTTCAAATTTGCCCTTTGTCCCAATACTGCCCTTTACAGAAATTTTTATTTTATGACTCAGGAGTCTGTCTAGGAACACCATTAGCTGTCACGTATCTTTAGTCTTACTTATTTTGAAATAGTTTCTTATCTTTTCTTTTTTCTTTTCTTTTTGGTCTTTCATGACATTGACCCTTTTGAAGATTACAGGCCAGTTTTTTGGTAGAATGACCTTCCATTCAGGTTTGTCTGATTGTTTGCTTATGATTAGGTTAGTGTCTGTGTTTTCGGCAGGACTGCTGGAGAGCTGGTGATGTATTCTTCTCTAAATGGCTCATTAGGAGGCACTCGATGTCAGCTACGGTGATACAAACTCTGGTCACTTGGTTAAAGATTTTTTTTAAAGATTTTTTTGATGTGGATCATTTTTAAAGTCTTTATTGAATTTGTTACAATATTGCTTCTGTTTTATGTTTTGGTTTTTTTGGCCACAAGGCATGTGGGATCTTAGCTCCCTGACCAGGGATCGAACCCGCACCCCCTGCACTGGAAGGTGAAGTCTTAACCACTGGACCGCCAGGGAAGTCCCTGGTTAAAGATTTTTAATGGCTTTTAGAACAATTTTGGGGGGTGGGGCTTCCAATTACAGAGTTAATGGATCGTATATTTCAGAGTGAAATTTCTTTCTAGCAGAAAAGTTTGCCAAAGACACACCTTTGACTTTTTTCTCCATCATCTTTCGTGTTAGGGTGGTGACGACGTCATGGCCTGCGTCCACGACGACAACGGCAGGGTGCGCGTACAGCACTTCTATAACGTAGGCCAGTGGGCAAAGGAGATTCAGAGAAACCCTGCCAGAGATGAGGAAGGAGTTTTTGAGAATAATCGGGTCACCTGCAGATTTAAACGGCCTGTGAACGTTCCCAGAGATGAAACGATTGTTGATCTGCATTTAAGTTGGTATTATCTGTTTGCTTGGGGTCCAGCCATTCAGGGTAAGCTTACATTTTGGTATCTGAATGAAACATCAGACACTGCTGTGATTGTAGTCCTCATTTACTGGGCAAGAGAGTGATAAGCACTTGCCTAACGTAAGAGAGAAAGGCGATAGGAATGTTCTGCCTTCAGAATGCTATAATGGACTTATACACATGAACACAGAAATGGACAAGTTATACACATGCATAGTTAGAGCAAGATATACAGGATAGTATAGGATGAGCTCTGTGCTTAATGAAACAGATCATATGTCTGCTGTATATGGTATGTGGACTCTAATTCTCACAGTGGTCTCATTTACACCTCACCACGTCCTCCAGAATTGTAGGAATTGCCATCCTCATTTTAGAGAGATTAAGGAACTTGCTCAAGGCTATATAGCTAATTAATGGAAGAACTAAAATTCAAACCTAGATCTGTCTGACTTCAAAATCAGGGAGTACTCTTAACTCCTATGCTCTAAATAGAAAAATACTGAACAGGAAAGGGCCTCTGGCGACTTCTCTAGAGATTGACACTCCCTTTATGACTATTCTGGTGGTCATAAATCTACCAAATTATCCTACTGTTTAGCCCATTACTCCTCAAATTTTAATGTGTATGGGGATTGCCTGGCTATATTGTTAAAATGCAGTTTTCAGTAGGTCTAGGGTGGGTCTGAGATTCTGCGTTTCTAACAAGTTGGTCCACTGATGACCTCACTCTGGGCGGCAAGGCTCTTCAGCATTTCCCCAACAGTGACCCAAGGATATCATGAGGCCTTTGAGAGGCTGCTAAAATCAAATTACACTGTGTCTACAGCATTCCTCCTGGTTCATCAGCCTGATGGCCTGACCAAGGATGGAAGTGAGCTGTTCTCAATCCCTGTATGAGAACTCATTCTGGGAATTGCATCCTTCTAGTCAACTATCCGTTGCCTAATCTGATCTTTTTTTCCTCTTCAAATTGTTCCCATTGATCTATTGGAGATTTTATACCCTTTTATTTTGCCTGTTTCTAGTTGGGAAAACATATGGATGCCTCCAGATTTGTGACACCTTTTCCATTTGCTTATTTCCCAGGTTACCAACAGTGGACCTACAATTATACCTTTAAGTACTTTCAATGCCCTGGGAAATAAACTATGTCTTAGGCTGGAGAAATGAACTCATTTTAAATGATGGGATTTGGAATCTAAAACTCTGGGTTTGAGTTTGGTTCTGCCTCTTGGTAGCTGTATCTAGCCTTTCCCTCAAGAAAGGTATGAATTGGAGGTACATAGTTAAGCCTGGGAATTCATGTAGGTGACCAATGATTGAGGTTAGGTAGGAAGGAGAGGTGAATGGGACCAGTTGAGAGAAAAACTCTTGCCAGCCGGAGGAGTTTGGTTTGTGTTAACAGGAGCCAGCACGGACACTGCAGCAGGGGCTTGACATGTCCAGTTGGACACAGCTTCTCTAGCAAATCGTACCTTAAAAAACCCTCACTCTGAGCCCTATTTCCAAGGAGATCTTTGCTCTAAATTCATATGCCTTAGTCTCCTAAATTTCATATGGGTTAATCCAAAGGTCAGGCCCTTCCTATCAATTTCAGCTTATTAAGCAGCCTTTGCATACAGCCTTTCCCCTCTTTCCTCTTCTAACGAGGTCAAAAATGTTGCCCATCCAAAGACTTGTTTGGTATCTTAATCCTCTTACTTTCTGTACCATTCCACACCACTCTGCCAGACAGACATGCAGACATACAGACACACAGCACACCACACCCTCTCTGGTCTGGCCTGGGCAGGCTACCACTTTATATCCCATAGACTTCCATCTGCAAGGGAGTCCATGTGGTCAGGAGTGGTTAATGAGCCATACATAAAAAATATATTTGGAAAAAAAAATAGTAGCTCTTGTTCTTTGAAGTTTAGTTTTTCTGTGGTTTGCATGTATCATTTTAAATCTGTACCTTTTTTCTATTGCCCCTTCCTTTTTATTTCTTTCCTCTTTAAAGGCTCCATCACCCGACATGATATAGACTCACCACCGACTTCAGAGCGTGTTGTCAGTATTTACAAGTATGAGGACATTTTTATGCCATCAGCTGCCTATCAGACCTTCTCCTCTCCATTCTGTCTGCTTCTCATTGTTGCCCTGACCTTCTACTTATTGATGGGAACCCCTTAACCACAGCTGCAAAGCCAACAGATTCAATGCATTATTAGAAAGTCTTTAGTATATTTTTAAAAAATATGCAGTATAATTTTAGCTTCTATTATGTACAAAAAAAAAAGACTTATATGATTCAGCTTTCTGGAAGAAAGAGCAAGTTTCTTTTCTAAGCGAAGAGGATTGTTTAATAATGACCCCATACTTTGGGAAAGTACTTAAAACTTTTCTAAGCACTCACTTTCAAATATGTTTTCTTATTTGAGCTTCCCAACATCTCTGAGTTGGCTTGATGAACATTATTATTGCCATCGTACTGAATGGGATTTGAGACCCAGGAAGCCTCCCTTTTTATGACTCTCGTGCCATGTAGCCTTGGCTACTTGGTCAGATAACACATAGCAAGGTAGAGAAAGCTAGGCATAGAAACCATGTCTCTAAACAACCTTTACTCTTCCAACTACAGCTCAAGAGTTACTTGGAGTAATACTAAGGAGAACTTCACTGGATGGCCCAAGTTCACAGTCAGCCTTTTAGGCAGAAGAACTTTCAAATTTTCATAAAGCATGAAGGCATTTGGATACTTACACAGCTAATGAGGAGAATGAAGGAGATAATAGTGATATGAAAATGATTCATATTTATTTGAAGTGTCTTCTGGATTAGTAAGTAGCTAAAAGAACACATTTTTTTTTGCTGCTTGGAAAGGTTAGAAATGGAACTGTGAGTGTTCCTGAAGATGTAAAATTATATTAATGATAAAAAAAAATATGGGCATTCTTAGAAGTTAGAATTTGGACTCTACTACCACTGTATTTAATAAATTAAGGTGTTTATTTGTGGTTACAGCTAATTCTGTTGTCAGTCACCATATATTGAGTATGATTAAATGTGTATTATAATAGACAAATCATCTTGAATATTCAAGGCATTTTGATAATAAATTAACATTTTTGGAGATTGTGGAGATTTGGAGTAGAAACATTGTAAAGATGACATTTTTTTTTAATGAGCAAATGCGAAATGACCCATCAAGTGAATTTACTTAGAGTATCCATTCAAATGTTCAGACTGGTAAATTGGATTGGCAGTCAGCATAATTTATAATAATGTCTTGACTTAATGCATTTTCTTTTTTCAAAGGAACCCAAATGTTCCTTTATTCCAACTGACTGAGTTAACAGCCCATTTAGAGGAAAAGAGTCTCTGGGTATAATTATGCTGCTGAGGCATTTCCACTGTAGAGTTCTGGAGTCTTCTGGCTCCCCCGCAACTCCCCACCCCGTTGCTTTAAAGTTGGCTCCAACTTTGTGGTTTTTGTGATTAACAACACTGGAGACTGTGATTTCTAATGCCATCCTTGGAATCCATGTCAGAAGTGAAAGGCCACCTCTCCTATGGGGGAAGCTTTCACATTCTTCTGGCACTGAACAAAAATAAGGAAAACATCCAGATTCTGTGACATTTACTGCGTGCATCCAAGGGATGTAGGAGAAGCAATCCTCATTGCAGGTGGACAGAGGTGAAATGACATCAAGCGAGTGACGGATTCAAACTCAAGTCATCGGATTCAAGTCCCTGGCTCCACCTGACTCATAATCAAGCCCTCCAGCCTTGGCTGAGGATGGCCTGTGCATCACCTTCTAAGGTACAGTGGTTGTGTAGCAGTGAGGACGCTGAGTATGCAGGCACCCACGTTGTAAATAAGAAAGCAAATATTTTTATATTTCACCCTCTCACGTGTATAATATTTCCGCCATAAATAGGTTAAAACGAAATCGAGACTTGAGCTAGTCTCTGTAGCAGGCAGGGAAGGAATAAATTAAGGAATTTTCCTTCTGCTTACATTTCAAGTCAAGCTAATTGTTTCATGAATTGTTTTTCCTTGGATTACCAGTTTTGCATATTTGTGCTTAGAACTTTCAATGATTTCTCATTTCCATTAGTGTGAAATGCAAACCACTTTGTTTACCTCCAATATCATCTTTTGTCACCACTCCTCACCTTGCTCTGTCCCAGCAAGACTGACTTGCTCTCAGTTCTTCAGACCTGCTTTCTCACCTCTCGTGACGTTCCCTGTGCCCAAACATTCTCCACTTCCTGGGCTTGCTGAACTCCTATGCACCTGTCAGGTCACAGAGTTAAGTATTTCTTCCTCCAGCCCACTGGACTAAGTATCAGTAGGTTCAGGTCCCTGCCAAATGCTCCCAGAGCACACTCGGCTTCCCCATTATTTTACTCATCACACTTTCCTGTAATTGCTGGCTCGTCCTCCCTGCTAACTCCGTAATGCAGGGACCATTTCCTGTTACTGATCCTTATAACAGACACGACTGCATAGTAGGTACCCAGCAAACATTTGTTGAATGAATAAATAAACGAAACTCTACTCCCATGGCAAGTTTGGTCCAGAAAGCTTGTATTCCATATACATTGCTAGACTGGCCACCATTTTTATATTCTTCGACCTGTGATCACTCCTTTAGCAAACACTGAACTTTTGTCTCTTGAAACATAAATCGAAAGATCTTTCGTAACAATGCTGTTTTGCCCTGTAAAACAGAGTTGACGTTTTTAACAATAATCATTGTTCAGAAATGGGAATTCAACAGACCAGGGGTGCAGAACAGCATTTAACCGTCATCCCAGAGAATCATCAATTTATAGACATACTGAAGTTAAAACTCTGTAGACTCCAATTTTATTCGTTCTTACATAATGTAGGAGAATCAACTTCTATTTTATCTCTGTATTCCATTTTCTAACATAGTACTTGTTACAGGGGAGAAACCCAACCAGTGTGTTTTTGTAAATGCCTAAGTAGAATAATAATGTCTGCTAAATGTATTTAGTGCTTTTCTTAGCACTTTACAAGGATTAACTCATTTAATCCTCACAACAACCATAGGAAGTAGATTCTATTATTAGTCCAATTTTACGGATGAAGAAACTGAGGCTAGGCATTTGGCATAAATTACCAGTGTTGGCAAGGACTTTAGATGCCATTTTATCCAATGCACTTATTTTAAAGAGGGGCAGCTGAGACCTAGGGAGGTGATGTGATTTCCATCATGCACATTCATTAAAACTTTTATTAAATGGAACCCACTTATCCACACAAATTAGCCAGGTGCTTTTTTTTCCCCTTTAGCAATTTACAATGAATAGAAGGACTTTTTATAGTTATATTTGGGGAAAGGGGTACACTTTACTTTCTATCAGCTTTTTCTCTTCTTAAAAACATTTTGATTCTTTATTTTACCAGTCATTTTAGTGTGTTTAGTAGTTTTAAAAAATAATACACAGATTGGACAAGACTAGAATGTATTTGTCCTAGTTAATTTTTAAAAGTGACTTACCTAAAACCCAGGTCTTCTAACTTGGAGTCCAATGCCCTTTTCTTGCTCCACTGTAGTCTCAAAGATGAATTTGCAAACATGATTTCAGACAAAATGCAGGAGCCATACTTAATTATCTTAAGTTGGCTTTTGTCATCAAGGAAATCGGAAAGTTTGGACAACTCAGGGATGGATTTCCATCCCACATATTTTTTACTACTATTTCTGTAATTAAGTTTACAGTCTATATTCAGGATTTTGTGCTTAAGAGGTATTATTCTTAGTTCTAGCCTATGGGTCAGCAAAGTTTTTCTGTAAAGGTCTGGATGGATAAATATTTTAGGCTTTGCAGTCTCTTAGCTGTTCAACTCTGTTGCAGACAATACGTAAACCAATGAGCATGGCTGTGTTCCAATAAAACTTAATTGACACAAATTTGAATTTTATATAACTTTTACATGTCACAAATATTCTTCTTTAGATTAAAAATACTTTTTTAATGTAAAAACCATTCTTAGCTTGCAGACCATACAGAAACAGGCAGCAGGTTGGGTTTGGCCTGTGGACTGTAGTTTTCCTACCCTTGCTCTCAGCTAAGAGGCACGCCCAGGTGTCATGATCAATTGTATAGGACACTGCGAGTAATGTATTATAGTGTATTACTGGTTAATTGTAAAAATATCGACATTAGTAATTTGTTTGTAAAATAAATTATAGTTGATGGATTGTTATCTTGATAATGCATTCCCATTAGAATTTGCATTCTGTTTTCCAGAGTTGATGTGAAAGAGGTGTCAGTAAAGTCAGAGCTGGGTAAGCTGCGGTTTTATTTTATCTAAGCTGTGCCAATCGTGAACGACTTTCACTGTGTAGTTGCTCTTCATGGTGTGGATTACAGTTGATCCTTAAACGTCGCATGGGGTTAGGGGTACTGACCCTCTAGGCAGTGGAAAATCCACCTATGATTTATAGTAAGCCCTCCATAATATGTGGTTCCCATGTCCATGGTTCCTCCTATCCATGGTCACATGGTCTAAGGATGCAACCAACCTTACTACATGTAACACTGCAGTATTTACTATTGAAAAAAATCCATGTATAAGTGGACCTGCACAATTCAAACTTATGTTGTTCAAGGGTCAACTGTACAATGTTCAGACTAGTTTATTTTCCTCTAGACAATTTTTAAGTATTATCTAAATCTGTTACATCCACGGGATGGGAGTGTTTTACTCATGTGACTGTGGCATCACCTTGGGTATCATAATGGAAACATGTTTGAGAACCACCGCAATAGGGCAAATGCTGAGATGTGAATACTTTGCTGTATATAACTGTACTGTTCTCTAAACAGGATTGGTTATGTTTAGTGAACAGTTTGATTATTCTCAGTGTGTTTGTATATATATTTGTACATACATGATGAGGTCTGTATGTGTTTATACATAAATGCCTATATATACACATACCATGGCCATTTGAAGGTCTTTGTCAGAATTTTTTCTGTTTCTGATCTTGTAAATACTTTAAAACCCAAGAGATATAACATTGTATGTATTACAGGCCAAACTACCCTTAAGTTTATAGTAATTTCGTTTGCAGAAAGGGTTCCTGGATCCGTTATTAAACCTTGCCTCCTCCGTTCAACATTCTGTGACTTGTTAAGAACATATAAAATAAAGTATCATTGTTGAGTTTGACTTTTCTACACTGTTAGTTAAGAAACTAAGCCTAGTGTGAACTGAGTCAATGGCATGTAGGTGCAACCTATCCATGTTTTATATTTAATTAGATTTCTTGTTCAGTTAATCAGTTATTGTTTCAAGCTGTACCTGGTGGTTTTCATATTTAATAGATAAATATAAATTCCTTTTCATGAAAATAGTGGCTATTAACATGATTTTAAATGTGACTAAAGATTTAAGTGAACCATCAAGCGCTTTGGGGTTTTTCACTTAAAGTATGCTGATATTCAACTAATGTTTTCTGTTTTCCCCTGGATATTGGCTATTAGGCAAATAGCTGTTCTCTTCTATTCTTCTGGAGAGCCATGGATTCTCTAGGGTTACGGGGTACGTGGTGGTTGTGCCATTCACTCAGATCACTAAAGCCGTTACCATTTCATCACACAGAATGTCCTGACCACCTGGAAGAGTAAATGCACCTTCTCCACATGCCTTATTCCTCCAGATGCGCTCATATGCTGGAACAATCTGGCTCCAGGAGTATTAATATACTTTTTTGCGACTGTCTGTAAAATACTATTTTGTAAGAACTATGCCTTTAGAGGGACATTGATGGGTTGTATTTGTTTTATAATAATTGTGTACCTAATGTTCAACTGTGGTTGATTTTGAGATTTATGTATATTTATAAGCCTGTCCTACATGGATTTTTACTCTATGATATGTGGTACCTTACTAATAAAGACATGGATTTCTATTTATGTAAAGTAATTGTAGCAATATTCCTAGATGCTACCTAAATGATTGTTCTGCCCATCTGCCGTCACAAATACTTCTATCTTTAGAGGGCTATGTTAGAGTTAGACTATATTAACTAGATTTAAATTTTAAAATATAAATTCTCAACATGGTTTGAAATTCTTCCTGTTGATGTTATTAAAGTTTATAATTCTTTATTGATTTACTCTGGTGCATCTCTGGTTTTCTGTTTGTTTGTTTTACATCCTTTCATCAGTAAAGTCTCCCTGAAGTTGTAAACCTTGGAGAAGATGACAGCCTGTCATTCTGACAAAGAAGAAAATCATGTTGCAGTAGTCAGGTAAAAATCCCTGCAGAGAAACAATTTGCAAAAGGAATCTTTATTTATAGCTTCAGCTCAGTGCCTTTATCAAATAGTAAATGGAGGCCTATAATCCCATGTAAAGTGTATTAGTTGGCTAATAGTGCATAACTAGCTCTAAGAATTTCAATTATAGGCCTTACTGGTAACTAAATCATATTATATGTTAAGAACAGTTGGTTTAGTTGTAAAGGCTTATGAATCATCAAGGTGGTATGGAAATTGTGGAATGCAGTAGCTGAGCTGGTTGAGAAACTGGGACTAGGAAGAAATTCAAGGAATGTCATGTTAAGAAAGAGTTAGTTATTACCACATTCTGCATTATCGGCTCTAATCCTCACCCCGCCCCGCAAACAAGTATTTTGTTATTTTTTGGTATCCTAGGTGTTTGCCGTGGTACTTATTTTGCAATATTCTCAGTGGGTAGCCCAGCCGTCAGACCTGACCCTGGCTGATGTTTGACTTGGAAGTTTCTTAGGGCTCAGTCCCCGGTGCAAGGGCCAGCGGATGAGCAGTAAGAAGAGACTGCTGAAGTAGAGTGGACATGAAAGTCACTTGCATCCAGGAGGTCAAGAAGCTTTAACCACTTCATTCATTCATTCAATGAATACTTATCGAGGACTCTTATGTACCAGTCCATATGCTAGAAACTACACATGGAGGACTCCAGGAAGAACAGCTCTTGATTTCTGCCCCTAAGAGGCTCATAGCCTACTTGGGGAGTCAGATACCTAAATACCATGATAATACTTTTTGGTGACTGCAGTGTAAGGAAATGCTCAGGTGTGGTGCAAACCTGGAGTAGGGATCCTCAGCCAGCCTGGGGCAACCAGGTGAAAGCAGGTGGTAGTACTGAGGCTGAATCTTAAAGAAGGAATAGGAGTAAAGCAGGCAAAGGATGTGGAGAGGCATCTCCAAGAAAGGGGAGAGCAACCCCAGAAGAAAGGCCAGCAGGATGTGTTTGGGAACCACTGTCATTTGACAGGGTTTGTATTAGTTTCCTATTGCTGCTGTAACAAATTACCATAAGTTTAGTGGCTTAAAACAACAGAAATGTATTCCCTTGCAGTTCTGGAGGCCAGAGGTCTGAACTGAATCACATGGAGCTACAATCATGGTGTGGGCAGGGCCGATTTCTTCTGGGAGCTCCTGGGGAGAGAATCCTTCCTTGGCTCTTCCAGCTTCTGGTAGCTGTGGAAATTTCTTGGCCCATGGCCTCATGACTCCAATGTCTGCCTCTGTGGTCAGAGAGGTCAGATTGCTCTCCTCTTCTGTAGTCTAATCTCCCTCCCTCCCTCTGATATAGATACTTGTGATTACATTTAGCCCCCATCCATATAATCCAGGATAATCTCCCCACATCAAAATCCTTAACTTCATCATATCTGCAAAGTACAAGTAAGGTAACATACTTCACAGGTTCTAGGGATTAGGACCTGGATATCTTTGGGGGCCACCCAACTGCTAGAGGATAAAGGATGAGGCAGAGAGTGGGAAGAGTGAGGTAGGGTGAGCGCGGCCCCATCACAGAGGACCTTGGAAGTCATAGTAAAGAGTTTGGAACCTTCCCACAAAGTGAGGAGGCTTTGAAGCGATCAGATTGTATTTTAGAAAGATCACGCTGGCTGCACTGTAGAGAATTGATTGGAGTGGAGCAAGAGGGCAGACAAAGGGACCAGCTAGAGGCTGCAGTGACATCAGTGTGGTACCAAGAGTGTACAAACAAGTAATGCTTAGGATTCAAACCCATCAGGACTTGATTCTCAAATGAAGATAGTTTATTTATAAATAGTGATTAGTCTGGCTAATTTGAAATGCATCCACCATCTCCTGGTTTTCAGTCTTGCTCTGATTTGCAGCAGAAGGCTGGTTGTTTATACACTGCATAGCCTCAGCTTTAGTTGGAGTATATTGTTGGGAGTAGAGCCGAGGAAGGGGTGGGCTGGGAATCCCAAATCCTGATCCCTAACTGTCACACTTCAACAGCTCCAGATAAAGCGTTCCAGACAAATCACGTCTATGAAGATGAGGAGCTACCAGCAAAGGACATTTACGGCCAGCCACTTTTGGGACAGGCAGTTCTGGCTTTTGGTGATAAGTGTTAATTACAAAATCAGTTTGCAGATGCCAATCTCCCCCCTACCAAACTTCCTCCCACCCTAGAAGAGAAAGGGGGAGCTATTTTGGTTGCAGACCTTTTTTTAAAAGGGGGATTTTGTGTGTGTGTGTTTCCCCAAAAGAACTGCCCAACTTTCTTTTACTCATCTGGTCTTTTCCTGGGTGCATGGGTGTCAACTGGGTTGGTTGAATCAATTTGATAATTTCTTCACTGACCTTTTTACGAATTGGTAAAATTGTCTTTATTGACATGGTTTGGAAGGTTAGCTATAGCTGGATGGTACAAACCAGAAGGACAGGAACTTAGACTGGATGAACAGGAGCCTGGAGGCAGGAAAGGCGATACTCCACTCATTGAACTGGCAGGACTCGTGCTGTAAGTGGGGGCATGTGTCTTAGTGCAGGGATAGGAGAGAGAAGTCAGAGTAGTTAGGGAGTCAGGCAGGGCCTGACGGTATCAGACTTGTTTACATCATTTGTACTTCAGCCATTGAGATTTAAGAAAAAAATCTCTTAGTAATTGCTCACATTCATACCAACCTTAGCTTCCCAAACTCTTTTCTTCTAAACCACTTATTTATGTTCTTAGTCTGCCAATTTTATCTAGTTTCAGACGCTGGATGGTTAATTAAGTGTAGAAAAGGCAAATAACGTTTCATCTTGTGTGCTTACTTTGTGGAGTTGGTAGTGGTTCCCTAGAATGTTTCGCTGAGAAGGATTTTGAGGCTGTGTCTACGCTCAGTGAGAAAGAGTTGAGTGGTTGATTAGCAATGTCTTCTATGGGCTTAGTAAAAGAGAGTGGTAACTCATGTTTGGAATCTGAATGTGTGTTGTTTGATTACATTTTCACATGGCTTCTCCTGCACTGTACATACCACTTTATATGTGATGTACACACTCCACTGTAAGTACTGGACTTTGTTTAAAGTAAACACTCTAAGATAAACACAATGCCCTGAAGAATCCTCTCCCCACCTGTGTTTGTTTTACCTCTGGGGCTGTTATCTTGATACCTTGGGAGTCTGTGGACATTGACTGATGTTTAAGAGATGCCTCTTGGCTTCTCTAGGACAAAATGAAGAGTTACCCTGAGAGCCACTATCAGATTTTTACCATGTCCCAGGTATTGTGCTGCTGCTTTAGACACACTCTTCTGTTTCATCCTCACAGCAACCAGTGATGTAGATGTTATCATTTTATCAGCCAGAAATCTTTCTGTTGCAAGAAATGTAAAACTGAACCGAAACTGGCTTAAATGGTTGGAAATTCATTGGTTCATGTGACAGGAAGGCCAAAGGCAGTGTGGTCCCAGGGTCAGCTTGATTCACTCCTCTGGATCTATTTCACCTCCACTGTATCCTGGATGCCCATGGAGGCAGCTCTTCTCTGAGGTCGTTGGAGTGAGTTGCTGTGTGGGACCAAAGAAGAAAACCCAAGTAGCCTTGCATTTTGGAGGGGATGCCTAAAAGCATATGTCCTAGGAGGTAGAGATTTGAGTAGACTGTGTGTACTTCTCTCAAATTTAGTTTGTAGGTCCTACATCCCAGTATTTTTTCTCTGCTCTCAACCATAGGAATACATAGAAACATCCCCAGTGTTTCAACACTATTTCTCATAGGAAGCACAAACAAACTTTTTTGAAAGGATAGCAAATCATCCGTTCACTTGCTCAGCAAACACTGAACTTGTACTATGAATGGCCCATGCTGTGTCAGGTGCTGGGGACACAGAAATGAAGCAAACCCATGAGAATCTCTGACTTTGACTGTAGTGTAGTAAGTACAATCATAGAGGGGTGAGCAAAATCCTATAGGAACCCAGCCTTGCGTTAGGCCATATAAATGTAAGTCTAGTGAGTTTCTGGTGCTTCAGCCTTCATTTCTCTTAGTTCCATTCTTGAATAGAAATTCTGTTAGAGACCTGGCAGTTCTATTGCTTTGGCCATTAGAACAGTTTTGAAATGCTCTGCAGTTTTGCCTTTCATTGAGACTTGGAAGCAGAGCACCATGACAGGGTATTTTTGATTTGCTGATCTGGGGCCCCAAACACAATTTAGGCAACATTACCCTGGTCCCCTCCTATCCAATACATGTGTATGTCAGTTTCTGTTTGCATCTATTGATAGATGCTTTTGTTACATGGGATCTTTTGGTTTGTAACTAGAGGAAGAGAGTCAAATCTTTGGTTGGAGAAGGACAGAGGGGTTGGTTTGGTCTTTGTTCCCTCACTGACCCTTTGGATGGGTTTTGAACCCCTGTAGTTAGAGGACTGAAGGTTGGATGTGGAAGGAACTCTTCATGAGAGGAATTATGATACACTGAGCACAAGAGACCTGGTTTAGAGCTTGGGTGACAAAAGGGCACAGAGCCCTCAAGTCAGGGAGGATTTCTTCCCCATCTCTGAGTGGAACCCAGCTTTGCTTTGGCACCCTGAGGATTAGGAGTTTGGGAGTATCCAGGATCTGGGAATAACGGCACAGGCTCTGGCAATCTTGTGATGGGTACTGAGCTCAGGGAGCTGTGTGGGCAGAGGGTGGACATAGGGGGGTTGGTGGTTAACTTATGTCTCCGGGTATATATGTGAGGCATCCCCACTGGGACTCCCTCGAAATTACTGAGGACTTTTTGGGAGGGAGACTGAGGCATTGTTGTTATATAAATGGGAGCTTAATTCAGTGTAAAATGGTTACTGAAAACAAATGTGACTATAATTTGTAATCATGATCTCAGCAGCCCTAGATAAATAGTTAAGAAGCAAAGCAAAATGTAGGACAACTGATGCAAAATATTTACAGAGTTAAAGTCCAAAGACCACTTGAAAAACAAGGACTGTGACCCGAGACCCAAAAATGAGATGTTAAGGCATTACTTTTTCTTTTACTTGAAAAAAATTTGAAAACAGAAGAGGGATAACTTGCAGAGTTTCAAAGCACTCTCCTATTGAGTACTCAATAAAGGCTTCCCTCTTTTCTTCCTTCCTCCCTCCCTCCCTCCCTCCCTCCCTCCCTTCTTTCTTCTTCTTCCTCTTACTTCTCTTCCTCCCCTTTCTCCTCATCCTCCTCTTCTCCCCTTCCTCCTCTTCTTCCTCTTCCTCTTCTTTCCCTTCTTCCCCTCCCTCTCCCTCTTCTTCTTCTAAACAAAAATTCTGTTCGAGGTGTTTTACAAGTAGTAGGCTTGGATCCCAGGACCTTTCCAACAGGAAAACAGAAGTACTGTGTATTGCCCCAGAGCTTCCTTTTTCTCTTCTGGCACAAGAGTTTCTATTATCACTCCCATGTGACAGAGAGGAAATTAGGGTTGGGGGCTTAACTGACCTGACCTCAGATCTCAAAAAGGAACAGTGGCAGCTTGAGACTCTGACCTAGTGCTCTTTCAGGAGTTTAGACTGCTCCAGCACTGACATATACATAGTCGTTAACAGTAGCTGCGCATGAGTCTTCTGAAGAGCTTTAAAAAATATGCTAAAAGGATCCCTTGTCAGACCAATTAATTAACATAGTACGTAAGAATAGACTTAGGAGCCAGACTCTGAGTTTGAATTCTGCCTTTGCCACTTACTAGCTGTGTACCTTGGCAAGGTACTTAACTTCTCTGTGCCTCAGTTTTCCCCTTTGTAAAGTGGGGATAATACCACCGCCTTCCTTGTAGGGTTGTTCTAAGGATCAAATGAGTTAATGGGGATGAGACATTTATAACAGGGTCTGCCATATGGTAATCGCTATTTAAAATCCTGCCAAGCACACCAGAGCACACACTTTAAGTGTTTATTAAATAAATCAATAAAATAGAATCTGGTGATCGGTCTTTCATAAGTACCCCCCCCCCCCCAACGGATTCTAATGTGCAGCCTGGGTTTTCAATCTGTTAACGTCGTGCCTCTTTGGGGATTCCGCCTCTCCCCAAATTGACATTAACCAGTGAGCGAGGCGAGTTGCTTTTTTCGTTTGTTTTGTTTTGGGTTGTTTTAACGACAGTTTAGGGTGTTTTTCGGAAAGATTATCCGACATTTTTCCCCCCAGTTTGTGACTATTATAACACTTTAATTGATGGGAAGGGGGAGTTGGCTTGTTTGTTTGTTTGATTTTTGCCTCTTCTAAGATGCTGAGCCCAGAAACCTGTTACCTGAATTCCTCAGGGACCAATGAAGGAGGGGAGCCCGAGGGCGAAGGAGCGCTCTCTACGCTCTCTGGGAGTTGTAGTTCCCCAAAGATCCTGTAAGCGTTCAATGGCCAGCTAGGAACTACGACTTCCACAATGCCGCGGGCCGCCCGCCCTGCCTCTCGCCCGTGCCTCTCGCCAGGCTTCCCAGTACCGCCTCTCGGCAGCGGCGGCGGCGTCAGGGGTACCATGGCCGACGACGGTTCCCCTGAAGAGCCGCCCAGTCCGCGGGGCTCCCCGGGCCGGGCGCCGCGGGTTCAGCGTGCGGTCGGACCGGGCAGCGGCGGCAGCGGCAGCGGCTGCGGGGAGACCCCGCGGACGGCGGCGCTGGCGCTGCGCTTCGACAAGCCCATCAAGCAGGCCTTCTACAACACCGGGGCCGTGCTGTTCGTGTGCCTGTGCTGCGGCGCCGCCGTGCTTGTCTACTTTATCCTGGAGGCCTTCCTGCGGCCGCTGCTGTGGGCCGTGCTGTGCGGTACCTTCCTGCACCCCTTCAAGAGCTCGCTGACGCGGCTGGGCCGCCACTGGCTGCAGCGCCTGCACCGCGCGCACACGCCCATCGTGCTGGCCGCGCTGCTGCTGCCGATCTGCTTCGCAGACTACGGCGTGGAGGCCCTGGGCGAGCAGGCGCTGCGCCGCCGCCGCCTGCTGCTGCTGCTCGGCGCCGGCGGCCCGCTCCTCTACGGCCTCTACAGCCTGGGCAGCTACCTGGGCGTGCAGGTGCTGCTGGCGCACGCCGGCGCGCTCATCTGCCGCGGGCTGGACTACTTCAGCAGCCTGTGGGTGAGTGAGCCTCGGCCCGGGCCCTGGGCGGTCCCGGCGAGCGCGCAGTGCCCCTCACCACACTCGCAGCTCGCTGGGGTGCGATCCTGCCAACCCCTCCGCACGATGCAGGGGCGGCCAGAGGTCCAGACCTGCGCTGCAGGCAGTGTCCGTCTCAGCCTTCCTTCCCGTGCACCCTAGGAACTTGGCGCACTTCCTTCCAAAGTGAGGGCGGGTGTGGTTTGAAAGTCTCCCCGTTCCCCGCCCCCATCCTAACGGAACCACTTAGCGGGGCGTGTGCCCTGTGAGGAATCGCTGTTCCCCTTTGCAGGTAGGGGCTTCAGTGCATCGGCAGGTGGACATGAATTTACTCCTGGTCAGGGAGAGTGGGTGCTCCAGCATCTTAGTTCTGCTCACGTGGGACTTTCCTGGAAGGGACCTTAGAGATCCTAGTCCAACCGGTCATCCTACAGATAGGAGAGGTGACTTCTTACCAGCCTAGGGCTAGTTGGGCACAGAGAGGGCACTGGTTGACGCAAGTTTCTCAAGTCCTAGAACACATCTTTCTTAATAGTTCAGAGCTGCCTCTCAGTTCAGGTGATTTCAGTGTACTTTGTGCCAGGCACCTACCTGGGTGCTGAGCCTCTTTCTCGCCACAGTCTATTCTGGGGAACTACTTACATTGTGCAGGGACTGCTGTGCAACATTCTCTTCCCGCCTGGATTACTTAGGCAGACTGGGTGAAGGAAAGGTATATTTGTGATTCTTGGATCATCCTGAGCTTATTCTTGGAAAATCACAGAGCTTTAGAGTTGGAAGGGATTTCAAGGATAATCTAGTGACACGTTTCCTAACTCAGACCAGATTGTAGACCAGTTAATGATCCACATATTTCACTGGGGACTGTTAAAAACAAGTGGATGTTTAATGCATAAGAATGCTATTTCATCAATAAGCAGTACCATTTAAAAATAAATTTATTCACTTTTGTCAGTGTTCAATGCACCTTGATATCAAGTTGCAAAATAATTCCCTTTATCTGTCAAGCAAGGTTTTGACTTGCCTGAGGTTATTGGTAGAGTTGGTGATTGATTCCAGAACTCCTCTGTGCTCTTGCTCTATCCATACAACCTCTCGGTTCAAGTAAAAAGTTGATTGAGTATGTTGTTAGGTACTGGGCTTTGTGAGGGCTTTAAACGGAGTAAGGTGCAGGCTCTGTGTTCAAGGTACATATAATCTATATGTGAGCATATTCTTATGGAGATGACAGACACACAGATAAATGTTCATTACCCACCAATTATGGGCCAGCAGGGTATTGCAAGGTATTGGGGAGCACCTCATCCATAATTTTGGGATGCTGCTTGTGCGTGTAACTGCTGAGTTATCAGACAGAATCCTTGGCCTCCAAGAGGCCTGGTTATTTCAGTTGTGGTAGGAGGGAGGGATGTGGAAGCACCCTCTTTCACCTCCTGAGGCTTGACAGATTGTCAGGTGGAAGTGATCCTACTCTTTATTTCCTGCTTGCCTGGCACTCTTCAGGAGAGGTTTCTGAGATCCGGAGAATGTGATGGTCCCAAAGTCGCTCAGACTTTGAACAAACCCAGGATTCACTTTATGGAGTCCCAGTTCCATGTTATTTCTCCTTTACCTGTTGTTTCACAGTTTAGTTAAGTGGACTGAATGCCTCTTACATAGAAGGCAGAGTACTGTATGCTGTTAAGAAATATAAAGATTACTATAACTTGATTCCTGTCCTCAAGAGATTCAATCTTGTCAAATTCAGAAATATTTCTAGATTCTGCTAACATTTTTGACTGTTGATAATGCAGTTTACTGTAATTACCGTAGGCAAGACCAAGTAGCATATCCACCAAACTGTAGGAAATAGGAAAGAAAGCCCTAGCATATATGAACACTGTATTTTCATAGTAAAGTAAGAATTGAATACATGGGTAAATTGCCATGATTAGCAGAAACTGGGGCATTTCTGCCAGTCACTCTCAGATAGTGGAAAGAGATGAGGAATTGAATAATTGTGAAAAAGTGCCTGCAGCTCAGTGTATAAAGCTATGAATATCTTTTTACTGAAGATAAACCCCCCTTCCATGTATTTTATTTACATACCCTTGAATGGGTTGTGGATGAGCAGAAGAGAAGTAAGGGCCAAGATTGATTAGGTTAGAAGAGGGGAAGGAAGGTCAAGCCAATTAATAATTTTGAAAAGGCTTGAAACTCAGCTGTTTGCCTAAAGCGATGGGGGCAAGGGAGGAAGGGGTAAAAAACCGCATTATAAAAGACACAGTATGAGTTAATTAGAAGTGATTAGGGAGCCTAAATTGAGGTTGATCTGAGTTGGAGAGAAACTTGCGGCTGTGTTTTCTTGAAGCAGTTCTTAGGAGCAGGTGGTTGGATGGAGGTGAGCTAAAAGTGTACCTGGGAAGCGGAGACAGGGAGTGCTCACTTCTCAGTCAGGAGCGCTGATTAAGGCCTGGCAAGAAGTGAAAGGTCATGTGACCGGGCAGGGCGCCCTCTCTATAACTTTACTATCATAGTTCACAGCTGGTTTGGTTTTGTGAGCCCAAGAAGGGCTGCCTGTCATAGAAAAAGAGTCTTTATGCTTTCTAAACAACCTGTAAATTGGAGTGTGCTGCTGCTGAGAGGTATGGCTGGGGGAGGTAGAGAGAAAAGTGAATTTAAGGAAATCTACATTTTGGAGAGCTGACAATTCATGCATTTAAGATCCAGCTTTTGAGCATCTACCATGTACTGGTAGGCGCTTTCATGTGTGTTATTTCATTCTCACAACAGTCATGTGAAGTAGGAGGGAGGAATTTCACAGGTGAGATTTAGAGATTGATCTGTTCATTCTGTCAGTGAATGATACTCAACAGACCTATCAGCAGTTGAAGGCCCTTTGTCATCAAAACCTTCAACAAAGATTTTTAAAAACTTTTCCCCAGTACATTGTGTTTATTTATTTATTTATTTAGAGTATAAATTGATTTTAATTTTCAGGAAAAAAATAGAAGAATATCAGGATTGGACTAACCACACATATTCCCCCAAAGGCCCCTAGATTCTAGTCATCTAGAAACTTTAGTCATCTCTCTTATCCTTGTATCTGTTATTTCCAAGTCCTATCCCGTTTTCCTTTGTAATGTCTTTAATACTTGTGTTTTCCTTTGTTACCAGTTTATCCTTCCAGTTCAGTTCCTATTCACCTCACTTTGGGGTTCCTTCAGCCTCCTAGCTCTTTTCTGCTAATTCTCCATCCTGCTTGCAAGTGAAAGAGTAACCATCCATGATGTGAGCAATTTTTTAAAACAGCTTCAAATATATTAGAATATTGTACTGACTTAGTGATTTCTAAACACTTAAAAAAAAATCATCTGTTGCACCAAACTCACATATAACTCAGTCCTTAGGGCCCTTGGCATCTTTCCTTGGTGTAGAGCTGTCAAGATAAATCTGAGAATCTAGCCTTCCTGCTCCACCATTTTTCTTTGCTGGGAGTGTTTTGGGTCTTCCTCTCTCCTTTAGTTCTGACTTGTTAGAACGTTTGAAGACATTTACAGTTTTTGCGGTAGTAATAGATTTGTTTTCTCCATGGTCTCTGATCACATTGTTTCCATTTTACTTCATAAAGAAGCATGAAGTGGAAGGAACAGTGGCTGAAAGATAAGAGTGTAAATTCTAAACTGAGCTCTGTTAGTAGCTTGCTTTGTGACCTTGGACAGAACAGGGCCGGTCTCTGGGCTACTCAACTCTAGTTGTGTGAAGTGTGGGGTTAGCTTGGATGATTTCTAAGGTTCCTGGATATTCAGTTTTACAGATCCCCAGAGTTTGGTAGTACTGCCAGCAAGGCTCTTGGGAAATGCACATTAGCCAGTCGGCCAGGCCTACTCCTGGTGTGTTTTACTTGCCTGGCAACAGTAAGGAGGAAAGTTTCCGGTACTTAGGTTCTTTCTCAGTTAAAGACTGATTATAAAAGAGTCTTGGGGCTTCCCTGGTGGCGCAGTGGTTGAGAATCTGCCTGCTAATGCAGGGGACACGGGTTCGAGCCCTGATCTGGGAAGATCCCACATGCCGCGGAGCAACTAGGCCCGTGAGCCACAACTACTGAGCCTGCGCGTCTGGAGCCTGTGCCCCGCAACGGGAGGGGCCGCGATAGTGAAAGGCCCGCGCACCGCGATGAAGAGCGGTCCCCGCACCGCGAGGAAGAGTGGCCCCCGCTTGCCGCAACTAGAGAAAGACCTCGCGCGAACCGAAGACCCAACACAGCCAAAACTAAAATAAATAAATAAATAAATAAATAAAACACATGTTAGGAAAAAAAAAAAAAAAAAAAGAGAGTCTTGACTCTTAAGTTGCCACACCACGAAGAGAACAAAGCTTTCAAATTAGAGTAAAGGAGAATGAAGTTTTAAAGGAGAAAGAAGTACCTGAAGCAGTAGCTGATTAGGGCTGTGGATCCATGAGTTGGGAAGAAATCAGTAGTTTTATTCTCTCTGTAAAAGACTTAGGAAACTGTTCTGCAAAATCATGCAATAGAAGCAAGCCAAGTTGCTTTTCCAGTTAATACCCAGATGACCATAAATAAAACAAAGACACAGTCTACAGGACAAAGCCTACTTATGTTTTATGCATTTAATATCTTATTTAATCAGAAAAGTATACGTGGTTAATAAGTCAAATGAAAGGAAAATGTGATTGTTTATTAGTTAGCTTTGCTCGTAGTGCTAAATGAATGTTGCCAGTTTTTATGGACAGTCTTTAGTATCAGCACACATTGGTGCTGTAAAATGAGTATTGAATGTATAGTTTGAAAAGGACACATTGCTCTGAAGAACATAGTTTGGGAAAGTATGCCTTCTTCTGTTGAAACTGTGGCTCATTGATTTATTCCTGGAAGAAGATTCATACTTGAACAGGTTTTCTCAGAGGCTAAACACATCTCTCAGAGAGAGACAGAAATAAAAAGCTCTCATAAAGGCACACTTATAGGAATCCATGCTGGAAATTATGTATGAAATTTGAATGTACAAATCCTTATTTTCAGTAAGTTAAAGAATATTTAGCGATTTAAAATATTAACTCAAGTAAAACATGCTTGTTATATATATAAAAAAATTTAAGCAGCATGTAAGTTTATATGGTAAAAGTGAATTGTCTCTTTTCTCTTCCCACTGTATAGATGTTATTGTTGTTAACTGTTTGGTGAATAGCCTTCTAAGTTTATTTCTACACCTATGTGAAAGTATAAAGTATAGGGGTTTTGTTTTTTAAAACAGAAGTTTTATATATATATATATGTATATATATATATCTATATATATATATGAAATTCTCTTTCTTTTATCATTGCTCTTTCATTATCATTGTATTGTAGATATCTTTCCTTGATAGTACTTTCAGATATACTTCTTTCTTTTTAATAGTAGCGTAGTCTAAAGTTTTTTTTTTCTGGATGCCTTTTAGAAAGTGTTCCTACCAAATTATTTTAGCACTGAATTTGTATTAGTATCTGATAAACATTTTTAAACATTGGTAACTGTAAAATCATAATGGTTTAATAGAAACTTTAAAGTGTTTTTATAAATGGCCATACTTTTTCAACTAATAATATTCTGTGAATTTTTTCTGAGGAAACTCTTGAAAATACTGAAAAAAAAGTCAAAAGATTTTTTTTTTTTTTAAGTAAAAGACATTTACTATTTATAAAGATAATACTACTCTTAGAAGAAAATTCAATACTTGAAGAAAAGTGTAAAGATGCAACTTACCCCCTGAAATCCAACCATTCAGGGACAATATTTTTTAACATTTTGGTGAGTATATTTTCACCATTATAAATTTGCATATGCATAAATTTACAGTGTGTCATTGAATAAAGTTATTTATCACACTTTTGAAAGTCTGAATAATTATTTCATTTTTGGAGATACCATAATTTAAACAGTCTCCTATAAAATGACATTTAATTTGTTATATTTAATTTGTTTGTTTAATATTTTAAACTGCCACAGTGAATATTTTTATATCTGCACAGTGTGTAGTTCTTCTGTAAACCAAATTTGTAGAAGTGGAGTTGGGGAGTATATTTAATAAGTTGTTATTTTAAACTGAAATGAGGTTACCTGTGAGTTTCAGGTTTACTGGGTGAAAACACATACCTCTCTTTAGACAATGAGTTTCTTTGAAAAAATCTGAAGTATGCAGTCTCTCATTTTTTTCCTCTCTTTGCAAGTGATACTCATTCCTTATGAATACAGATAAGAAACAAAAACTTCTTGGAGGTTGGTTGAAAAGTATCATAGGCTTAAAATCTGAAAGTATATCCTTCTGTGATCCTCTAGTTCAGCTTCTCACTGAGGGCACACTCTCCTACTTTGTCATCCCTGACTTCCAGTCAGCTTTTGCTCAGACTTCTAGCGATGGTAGCTCATTCCCTTTTCAGACGTCTACAGTTTATTAGAAAAATTTATTATATAAAGCTGAAATATGTTGCTTCCTAATTTCCACCTATTATTTCTGCCCTCAGAACCACAGAAAATTAAGTCTATTGCCTCTCTCAGATGACATTTCCCCAGCTATTTGGAGATAGCTATCAAATCTTACTTCCTTCCCTTTTCTAAGCTGAACAGTTTTTTCCCCCAGCTGTATCTCTATCTCCTATGTTGTGATTTCCATTTCCTTTCCCAGTCTGAATTCTACTGCCGATGTGGTTTGATAGTGTAAGTCACTGAAACAATCACTTTGCCTGATGTATTGTACTTTTATTAATAGGCATTCATACCCGTTACGTTTCTGACCAGCTATCCTCTTCCCATTCTTTACTCGTATAGATGAGTTTTGAATCTAAAAGCAGAACTTTGCATTTCTCTCTATTAAATTTAATCTTATTTGATTAGCCCATTGTTCTAATTTCAGGATATCTTTTTGAATCATTTATATTGACTATTCCCAATTTTGTGTAATCTACAAGTTCGGCTAATATGCCTTCTATTCTTTCATCTAAATTACTGACTACATGTTTAATAAGGCAGGGCTGATTACCCCCTGTGTAGCATACTGCTGAAGACCATCCACTTGCTGAGGATCAATTTTTTTTTAAATTTCAGCAATTTGTAGTCATCAAAATCAACTGTTTTTATTTTCCCTTGTGAATACTGGAGCAGCTTTTCCTCTTTGTTTTTCTGGCACTACCCTTTATTCTCCTTATTGTTAAGAAAGCAGATTCTGGAGCCAGGTTCCTGGGTTCTAAATCCTGACTGTCACTTCTTTTTTTTTGCTTTTTAAAAAAATAGTAATTTATTTATTTATTTATTTATGTTTTATTTTTTGGCTGCATCGGGTATTAGTTGCAGCACGCGGGATCTTCGTTGTGGCATGCGGGATCTTTCGTTGTGGTGCACGGGCTTTTCTCTAGTTGTGGCGTGCGGGTTTTCTCTCTCTAGTTGAGGTACGCGGGCTTAGTTGCCCTGCAGCATGTGGGATCTTAGTTCCCCGACCAGGGATTGAACCCATGTCCCCTGGAGGCAGGAGGACAGGGTTCTAGAGAGAGACTTCTGGATGATTTCTCTTCCATCTTTAAGATACTGATTGGGTGGTATCCTTTCAAAGCTTTTTCGCCTTGGCTGTCTCTCTACCTGGATTTTCCTCCCGTCTCGCTGCCTGTCCAAGGCTAAGCTGCTGCCCCAAAGGCCTTGAACCCATCTTTCCCGACTCTGTCACTTTTTAGCTGTGTGACCTTGTGCAAGTCACTTCTCTTAAGTATCAGTTTCTTTCATCTCTAAAACGGGAGTGATAATGGTACTTTTTTCCTGGGGTTATGAGGATTAAATGAGTTCATGTATTTAAAGTATTAGAACAAGGCAGAGTGTTACATAAGTGTACTGTTATTACACTCAGATTTTGTTCTGAGCTCTACAGTCATAATCTCAAATTCTCTAAATTCCCAGGGTTAAATTTGTGTGGTCCTACAAGCTTGAACTTTTTGGAAACAGCTGTAGTCTCACTTCCCATGTGCTCATATATCTGGGGCTTAAGATCTCTTTAATATTTCATCTTATTAGTTGCTTGAAGAAAAATATTTTAATATCCTTTTCATTATAAAAGAACTAGTGCTCATTAAAGGCAATTTGGAAAATATAGAGAAAAGGAAAAGGGAAAAACAAAATCTTATCACCTAAATACAACTTTTTAGTACATTTCTCCCCCTCCTCCACCATACAGTAGATATACTCATGTCACATGTGTTTTTTTAATTTTGCTTTTTCCTTAATAATATCTTAGGAATATTTTAAGTTATATAGTCTTTGTTTAAAAAAGCCTGTTTTAATGATTGCATAACATTTTACTGAGTGACTCATCCAGAGTTAACCACTTCCCAGTTATTGAACTTTTAGGTTATCGACTTTTCAGTGTTCTAAATTAGTCTATGATGAGCTTCTTTATTTTTAACCCTTTTTCAGAATTTATCATTATTTAGTAAGGTCCCAAAGCTGAATTCTCAGGTCTGAAGCTATAAACATTTTTAAGACCCGAAGAGTATTTTGAAGATATGATCAAAATAAAGTAGGAGGTAGTTTTTTTCTGGCTTTTGTAGTAACCATATCAGTTCCCTTTTCTTCATTCTCTGAATTATAGCATAAAGTCCTTTTTTTGTTTTAATTTGCCTATTTTTTTTTCAAGGTTCAGGTTGTTTTAATAAATTCTTGGTGCTCACATTTGTTCTGGGTTATGTATTCTTTCCACCTTTTGTGTATGTTCTATTAAAATATGAGGTTATTAGAGAGTTTCTGTGTAGGATGCTTTGTGATTACTAGAGTCATTTAGTTTTACTGTAGGGAAAACTGAGGAGGGGGACCCTGGCTGGTTCTTCTGTTCTCAAGTCTCGCTGTTTCTTCCTCTGGTAATATTTTTTTCAGCTACACTTCTTCAACTGAGTATAACTCTGGGCTAGGTTCTAACCATCTGTTACCGAGATTATTTCAGCAGGGTCACACTTCAGCTGGCTGCCTTCTTTTTAGCTTTTAAAAAATTCTTTTCATAGTAACACCGGCTTGCGGGATCTTAGTTCCCCGACCAGGGATGGAACCTGGGCCCCTGGCAGTGGAAGCACGGAGTCCTAACCACTGTACCACCAGGGAATTTGCTCTTGTTTTTTCTTTTCTTTTGTAAATATTAATCTACAGAGAAAACTTTAAGAATTTCACAAAGTGAAGAGCTTAATTTAAATCCATGGCTTAAAAATTGAATATTTTATCATAAGTATCTTTATGCATATAATAGTTTTTGAACTTTAACATATCTTAAATTATATTTATGTATTTTTTGTTGAAGATATTTAAATAATATCACTGCATGGGATTTCAAACCTGTTTATTTCCAAACTTGATTTATCTAAGCAGAGGAGGAAAACCTATGCACACTCCTTTTAGCACCACCAACCGTCATCTGTGTTGTACCCACAGCTCTCATGCTATGTAGATGCTTGCGAGTTTTGTATAATTGTATGTTTATTGCATGTGTATATATTTTACAACTGTGTCTATATTTCATTTATTTAAGATCTGGACCTTGGTAGTTGGCTACGTGTTGACTGTTTCATTCAAGTGGAATGCAAGCACTGAACGCTACTTGAGAGCAGTTTCAATTCCTGTCTGGATTATATTGCTTTTTCATTTAGGTGGGTCCCTTTTTCTAAGAAAGTCTAGCTTAAGGTCAGCGGAGGCTGACCGTGTGAATCAAAGTGAATTTTTTGAAGTTTTATGTGTTGCATTTAAAATTCTTTAAAATAATCCTTCAAAATATTCTGCCTTAATATTTCATTAATCTTGAATGAAAATATTGTACTTTAAAATGTCTACTTTTAATTATATAGAATGTTCATTTTCAAAAAGGTCTTTTAAAAATAAATATATCTTAAAAAGTAGAGCACACTTGGACTATCATGGCTGTTTCTGAGTGTCTTACTTAGGGAGGATATAGCTAAGCAGTCAAGGATGATAAGAGGTGCTCAAAATCATGTGAGAGAAACTGTTAAGGGAACCAGATATGTTTACTCTCCATAAGAGAAGGGCACTGGGGCTGCAGGGGTGGGGAGGAGGTAGAGGTGAGGAAGATACCAAATATGGAAGCCCGTTTCAGGTTTTTGAAGGATTGTGAAAGAGTGGTTTAAACAGATCTCTGTAGCCATTTGGGAGAGATGTCAGAGCAACGAGCAGCTTCAGAGAGACAAGTCTCTGTTCAACATAAGGATGATCAGTGTCAGAGCTGCTCAGAGTAATGAGTTCCCCATTATTTGAGACTCTTCACTGTTAGCTGAGTGGCTGCCAGGATGTTGCAGAGTGATTTTTCAGGGACTCATTTACCTCCAAGTCTTAACTATATGGAAACATCAAGTTCTAATTTAAAAACAAAATTCAGTGACCTAGAGCAGTAGGTAGCCTATTAGTAGTAGTTTTTAGAGCTACTTATTGTTAAAAATAAAATAAAAACCAGAGTTGGTTGAAAGTATGTCTTTGCTTAGAGTCTGATATGGAACAGAGCGTTACTCTCTAGCTCTGCTGACTTGGAATGCTAAAGGAGTTTCTCGACAAGATCCCCTAATGTCTGATGGGACTTACTTCAAATTTGGGGAAGGTAGAGGAGGGAGGCAGGCAGGTATGTTCGTAAGGCTGTAGACCAACTCAGGGAAATGCAAAGGCTTTTGATCCTTGGCCACTTGTTAGCATTTTTGCTCTGTACACTGAGGATACATTAAAGCTTTTTGCCGTGCTCTTGTGGGCCATTCCACCCTTTCTTGAGAGGTAGAGTTCACACCCAGTGGGATTTCCAGGAAATCAAGTCAGGCACCAGGACTTAAAGTTCTGTGCCTGATGCAGGTCATTTGGGGGTTAAACAGGGGGTTTGATGGTCTTAAACACTGGATGTACTTTAGAATGGACTTGATTCTCCAGGTGATACAAGCCTCTTAAAGGTAAGCTGGCACATACCCAATCCTTTAGACCAGGGCCTCGGAGAGCAGGGCTGGACTTCCTGAGAGGAGCCCTGAATTGAGGTTTCAGTTGCCTTTTAAAAATTTTTTCCCTGTGAAACAATTTTGTTATTAACATATTTGCCAAATTGTTCTGTCAGTCTACTAAACTGAGTCTTTTAAAGACAAGTGCTAGATTTTTATTTCACTAAAAATGTTAATTCTTAATAATTTGCAGCATCCTTGGCTGGCTCATGGAGAATTCCAGTATTCCTGGTTATTGTTTTCCTGATGTCTGTGGGCACCCTCTATGAAAAACAGAATGGAAAAGAGTCTTCTGGTAAGAAATATGGCATTCTATTAATACTACTCTTAAGAAGTATTTGGGAGAATAGCTTTATTTAAAAAACATACTATGATAAACTGCTTTAAATTGGTGGTATTTTCTGAACAGAAAATAAATTGCTTTAAAATATTTTAGATGGTTAGACCATTTCCACCCCCCTTTTTTTGCATTTTTAATTGAGGTTTAATTCATATAACATAAAATTAATCATTAACCATTTTAAAGTGGCATTTAGTACATTCACAGTGTTGTGCAACCATTACTTCCATCTAGTTCCAAGACATCTTCATCACCCTAAAGGAAAGCGCTGTGCCCATTAAGCAGCTACATAAAGTTAGGTTATTTATTTGAGATCTTTCTTTTTTCTTAATGAAAGTATTTATTGCTATAAACTGCCCTCTTAGAAGTGCTTTTGCATCCCATAGGTTTTGATATGTTGTGTTTCCATTTTCTTTGGATCAGATACTGTTTGATTTCTCTTTTGATTTCTTCTTTGATATATTGGTTAATCAGAAGTATTTTGTTTAATTTCCACGTGTTGTGTCCCACCTAACAAACCATTGCCAAATCCAAAGTCATGAATATTTACCCCTGTAGATCTTGTATCCTGCAACTTTGCTGAATTTGTTTAATAGCTTTAATAGTTTCTGTGGCTTCTTTAGGATTTTGCATATATAAGATCATGTCTCTGCAAATGGAGATAGTTTTACTTCTTCCTTTCTAATCTGGATGCCTTTTATTTCTTATCTTGCCTGATTGCTCTGGCTGAAACTTCCACTACAATGTTGAATAAAGATTAGTTTTCTTTAAAAGATTATTTTTAAAGATTATTTTAAAGATTCTTCTTTAAAAGATTATTATTATTATTTTTAATTTATTTATTTTATTTTATTTATGGCTGTGTTAGGGTCTTCGTTTCTGTGCGAGGGCTTTCTCTAGTTGCGGCAAGTGGGGGCCACTCTTCATCACGGTGTGCTGGCCTCTCACTATCGCGGCCTCTCTTGTTGCGGAGCACAGGCTCCAGATGCACAGGCTCAGTAATTGTGGCTCACGGGCCTAGTTGCTCCGCGGCATGTGGGATCCTCCCAGACCAGGACTCGAACCCGTGTCCCCTGCATTGGCAGGCAGATTCTCAACCACTGCGCCACCAGGGAAGCCCTAAAAGATTATTTTAACCTTTTAAAATAATCTTTTTTTTTAAAGACTGTTTGAGGTACCCTGGTTGCACGTGGCCTTTATCCAGAGCGCTTTGTTAAAGATACAGGTTTCTAATGAGTTGTACGGGGGTTGTGGCAGGGTGGGGTGCAGGGGCAGATGTAGTCACCGTTCTGAGATCATCAGATTGGACTTCTAGTTAGCCAGCCATGTGGGAATGGCTGTGAGCGGAGAGGTAGGTTTGAACAGCACACAGTTTCCACAGTAATTGACATTTGTCCCTTGCTTCTTTCTGATAGTTATACATAAACTACAAGAGCAAGTTACTAATTGCAGCAGATTTTTTAGAGGAAAAAAAAGTTCTCAAATACCAGTGTTTTACAGTTAAGTTAGAAAATAGAGAGAAACAAAAAGAAGAAAAGAAAAATCACTAAAAATCCCACTGTCCACAGATTATACCAAAATGTTAACTAATGACTTTTATGCCTTTGGACTTTTTAAGACACAAGAAAACTGGCTCATAGTGAAATTGTTTTGTAAACTGCATTTTAAACTTAATTATGTCACGAACACCTTTTTATGTCCGTGAATATACTTCTGCAGTGTTATTTTTCGCATCTCCTTCTCATGCTAATCACAAGGCTGTTTGTGGCACTTCCGTGTATGTGTATAGCTACGTTACAGAAAGTTTTTAAATTAAGTTGCTGTTTATTATTTTATTTGGTAGATGAGTAGTGCCTGACAATTGTAAGACATCTTTTGTTCATAAATATTTGTTTAGAATTTTATAATAACTATCTGAAACAAAGAAACTTTAATTACTTATCTCTCTGACAGTGGAAAATATGAAAGATTTTATTTTATATTTTGCTGTCTAAGTTTTCTTTGCTCAGCCTCTCTTTCTGGTCACAATCTGTTAGACTCTGTGGTTATATATCGAACCAGTAGAAGTAAACTTCCTGTTTTGGCAACTACTGTAGAAAGCTTGGTGGTTTTCACTTGTTCCTCTGATTAGCTTTGTCTCTTTTTTTTCCCCTTTCCCCTAATAGTAGTGGTTTAGACAGCTCTGCTTATCCTTCACCCCTCACCCCAGGATAGTTTTCTCCTTTTTTTTTTTCTTCTGGCATTTCTCTCTCTCTTTTTTTTTTTCAATTGAGGTATATTTGACATGTATCATTATATTAGTTTCAGGTGTACAACATAATGGTTCCATGTTTGTATATATCACCACAATAAGTCTAGTTAACATCTGTCACCTTACATAGTTACCAAAAAACTTTTTTCTTGTGATGAGAACCCTTAAGACCTACTCTCTTAGCAACTTTCAAGTCTACAATAAAGTGTTATTAACAATAGCCACCACTCTGCACATTACATCCCTGGGACTTGTTTATTTTATAACCGGAAGTTTGTGCCTTTGCCCCCCTTCACTCACTTACCCCCACCCCCACCACCAGTTCTGGCAGCCCCCTGTCTGTTCTCTGTATCTTTGAGCTGCTGTTTGTTTTAAGATTCCACATATAAGTGAGATCATACAGTATTTGTCTTTCTCTGACCCTTTTTACTTAGCGTAATACCCTTGAGGTCCACCATGTTGCTGCAAGTGACAAGACTTCATTCTTTTTTATGGCTGAATAATATTCCTGTGTGTGCGCATGCACACGCATGTGTGTATGTGTGTATATATATGTATGTGTGTGTATGTATACACACACACACACCACATTTTCTTTATTCATCAGTTAGTGGACCCTTAGGGTATTTCTGTATCTTGGCTATTGTAAGTAATGCTACAGTGAACATGGGGGTACATATGTCTTTTCGAGTTAGTGTTCTTTTTTTCTTCAGATATATATCCTAAAGTGGAATTGGCTGGATCATATGGTAGTTCTATTTTTAATATTTTGAGGACAGTTTTGTCCTTTTGACTGCTTTTGTCCAGGGCTAAGTAAGTACTTTACTGCAAGTATATCAATAAAGTAGGTCTAAACCAGGGGTTTCAGATGGATTTTCTTTTGGGTATAAATTCTTGTTTGATGGCAGCCTAGGGAGCCGTGAGGGCAGGAGTTCTAAGACCAAGTATTGAGCTTGGGAAAAAAGAAGACTGTGTTTGATTATTATTCCCCATAAGCCCAGGATAGTGGTGTGTTGGCATGCAAGCCAGATTTCTGGTATTTGTATTCCAGACTATTATAAGAAAGGAAGTCATAGAGACACAGAATAAATGTTGAGAGCAGATTTGGAAATGTTGGTTTTCCTTGTTTTGTTTACTCCTATTCCAGCCTACTTCAGAATAGGTTATTCTTGATTTAGAATCTTTTTATGGACTTCTAGTGTAGATAATCCTCATCCTAAAATAAATTTGTTTAATCATTTTTTTTCTAAATTTCTGAATATTTTTTTCCTGTTGCCCCTAGTACCTTGTTTATTTTAGGCATCAGAACTCGAGCCATATTGGGACCTTTCCCTTTTTTATAGTCAATTCCCTCCTGTAGATGTCACTGTAATGTAGTTAGGCACGGGAATGCTTCAGCGTACTGCCATGGCAGTGTGTGCATTTATTCCTTCCTTGTCACCTCCACTGTCCCATTGTAGGACTGCTCTTGTATCCTAGTCACTTGTGTAGGCATCTTTCTCTATGTCTTCTGAGCTTTGAATCTTTTGCTGTTTTACAATCTGTGGTTTGCTGGATTCACAGAATTAATCCTTTGGATGTCATCATACTTCAAAGCATGAATTTGTTTAGTTCCTAGATCCAGAAAACTCTTCCTATGGATCATTGCTGTGTTAGTTTCAGTGGTTCTTTCTGAACCCAGGGACCTTACTCAGTGGTTTTTTCTTAGACCTTAGGAACTCTTACTTGGTATTTCCTGGAACCTCAGGTTAATGTAGGGAAAAATGTTAAGTGTCTACCGTGCTTTTAAGTGTACTATCTTTTTTAATCCACAAATAAAACATTCCCCCCACAACCTTGTAAAATAGATTTCTCCGTTTTGCAGATGAAGACATTTAATAACAGGTTAACTGACTTGCCCACAATCCCACGGGTGACTGGTGGAGCTAAAATTTAAGCCTACGTCCTTGACTCTAACCTACACCTGGTGTTCTTTCCTTTCACCAGGCTCTTTGACAGGCATCAGCCATCCTGAGAAAGTATCGACTGCTGATCTGTCTTTTTTTTTTTTTTTTTAATAAATTTATTTTATTATTTTATTTTATTTATTGTTTCTAGCTGTGCTGGGTCGTTGTTGCTGCACGTGGGCTTTCTCTAGTTGTGGCGAGCAGGGGCTACTCTTTGTTGCGGTACGCGGGCTTCTCACTGCGGTGGCTTCTCTTGTTGCGGAGCACGGGCTCTAGGCACACAGGCTTCAGTAGCTGTGGCGCATGGGCTCAGTAGCTGTGGCTCGTGGGCTCTATAGCGCAGGCTCAGTAGTTGTGGCTCACGGGCTTAAGTGCTCCGCGGCATGCGGGATCTTCCCGGACCAGGGATCGAACCCGTGTCCCCTGCCCTGGCAGGCGGATTCTTAACCCCTGAGCCACCAGGGAAGCCCTGCGGATCCGTCTTTCACTCAGTTGTAGTTGTCAGCTCCTTCAGTCTTCATGTTGGCCCCAGTGTCTTACCACAAGCACAGCACCCAGCTTCTCTGCCTCCTGGGCCCCAGAAGTCTTACTTGGCAGAAACCTGGAATCCAGCTTTGGTGTGTTCCCTGGGCCTGTGAGAAAGGAGGAACATAAGCATTGTTGTTCTCCCCTATGCGTGAGGCCTTGTAGGACTCTTAAAACATGCTATCTCATTTAATTTTCATAGTATACCAGTGAGATTAGTATTATACTTGTTTTACAGATGAAGGAACTTAGGCTCAGAGAGCCATTTACTATGAGTATGAGAAGTGCTTCTTCAAAAGCTAGGCAAACAAGTGTCAGATGTATCTTTAATAGCCAGGACCCCCAGGATGAGAAGTACAGGCAATTACACCTGGGCCTGATCCTCTTAACATTGGTAATTGTTTATGAGTGACCAGAAATATCTTGGTGAGGAAGGCTTCATTTTGTCTTAATTGTTTGGGATAGCATGTGATATGAATGAACAAGTTTGGTCCAGTTAAGCCCAAATTGGAGGAAGAAAAAGTGCAAAGTAAATTTCTTACTGCTTATCTGTCATTCCCCACTTCTGCCACTGTCAGTTAAGTAGACCTAGAGAAACTCCTAGTGGTCCATATCCAAACCCCTGTTACTGACCAGTAGTACAGTGAAGTGATACTAGAAGCTGTTGAGGAGGAGATGTATTTTCCACATTAGTAATGGAAACAGAAGCCTTCTTCAAAGGGAACTTTTCATGCTGGGGAGATTTTACTTGATATAAAGGGCCTCCTTCCAATAAGCATCTTTGGGTGTGTTCCTGGTAACTTCAACTGTCCCTGTGAAAGAGAACAAAGTAGATCAAGTGTCTCCTTATTTAGACTGGCTTCAAAATATGTTTCCCTCTATTATTAAAAAAAAAATTATTCTGCCCATTGTCGATTTAGCCATATCAACAGATATTATCTGAACATGTGATCTGTTTCTTACACCAGAGTATGAGTTTCTGTCCCCTGGTGCTAGGCTGCTAATGTCAGTGGTCTGCTTATTTGGACTTGTGTGGATTCCTGCTGTTTGGCCCTCCAGTTAATACTGGCCCTTTCCCTGGGTAGATTGACTCTGGAAACCTTGGATGCTCTTTCCTTTCTTTGTTTATAGTTCTTGGGTCCCAAGATTATGTTCCCTTGTCTATGTGCCTATTTTTAGCTGGGGCTTTTTTCCCAGTACCGTGAGTCTGCCTAGATTCTGGGTCCTGGCATTCTTTTGTCTAGTTTATCATCTCTCTGCCCAAACCCTTGGGGTTTTTGAAGTGCAGAAAGATATCACTAGACAAAAGTCATTCAAGTACGTATCTGTTTGATGAGTAAGAGCAGTTGCCAAATCTTATATCCATAATTTTCAAATACTCTGTTGGTTTTTTCTGTGTGCTATTCCTTTCATTCTTTTGTGAAGTTTCAGGAATTCTAAAAATTTGTTGAATCATTTGTGTATTAACTAGGATGATATTGCATAGTTTTCATCGATTTAGCTAAGATTTATTAAATATTTATTGTATATTTTAGTGATATCAGCAAGTTGGAGAAAGTTTTTAAACCGTAGTTGTGAAGATTTAATCTGTTGATCTTAACTTTTCCTCAAGTCTTTCAGTGATGACTGTATGTAAGATGTTTTACACAGCCCTGAGGGGATATCTAAAAATGTAAGGATAAGACTTAGGGAAACGGCTGTAATACAGAGCAGGGAGGGGATGAGAGGTACAGGCAAATACTGTAGGAGTGCTAGTGGCTTGTGCTTATAGTTTATCCTGTCAAAGCCAACAGTTTTGATAAAGATGATGGTGATAATAATATCATTTATTGAGCTAAGTTCTGTTGAGTCCTACACAGCAGGCATTGTTCTAAGCATTTTATATGTATTGTTTCACTTAATTCTCACGTGAGTTAGGAATTTCTGTATGCTGCATTTTACACTTGAGGAGACTAAGGCATCTAGATCCTAAGTAACCTGCCTGTGGTCATCCAACTAGTAAGAAATAGACCTGAGATTTGAACCTGGGCAGTCTTGTTTCCTCACCTGTGATTCCAACCACTGAATTGTACTGCCCCTGTGCATAGTAAATATGAGCCCTTCCATCCTCTGGTCGCATTCTCCCTCTGTTTCCTCCTGTCTCTCCACTCTTACCATTGCACCCTGTGTTTCATCCTTATTCGACTTCCTAGAGTTCTTTGAACAGCACGCTCTGCTTTTTCTTGCCTTTGTGTCTTTACACCTGCTTTTTTGTCTTTCTGGAAAACTTTTCTACCTCTGTCCTCTAAGATACCAGCCTCTTCCTTTCTCCCCAAGATAAACTTGTTCTGTCTTTTTTATCTGACTAACTTGCTTAAATGGATTTAAAGGATGGCATCTTTTACCATTCTTGTCAGATAGCCCCTTTGGAAACTCTTCCCTGTTCTCCCAGGCATGGGTTAGGTTTCTATCCTCGGTGCTCCCCAAATATTCTACACTTATATCTACATTAGCTCTTAACATACTGAATCATAACTGATAGTTTAAGTATAAGACTGAGCTTGAGACTAGGGTCTTAACTTAGTCTCTCATCCCAGTCACCTGTTTGGTGAATGAATGAATGCGCAGTGGGAGTTTAGAAGTATAAGCCAAAATGCAGCCAAACTGAAAGCCCGTATTTGAGGAGCTATAAAATGATCTTGTTATTTTGGAGCTACCTAACCATCAGGGGACTTCTTTCTCTGACCCTCTCAAGGATAAGTTACCACTTCATTAAATTACTTGTGAAGAGGTAGGTTTAGTAATTGAGGACCCTGAACTAGTCTTTACTCTTATATGAGAGAATACTTTGTCTCTTTGAATTTTGATTGGAAGCCTCCCCCTTCCCCACCTTACTGTGCTGTCCCAGGCCATTAGTCATTAGGTGTTCCCAACCTTTTCTCTTGAGTGGAACCCAAGAAATCTCTTGTGGGCGCACAGGAACCTAAGACCTCTCTGGTCTCTGATGTAATCAGTTTGTGTTTAAATTTCTATTTGGAAGTCTAAAAAGAACTTCAGTATACCCAAAATCTTCATCCATTTCCCCTACATGTTCTCTGTCTGATCATAATCTGGAAACTTGGGGGGCATTGTTGAACCCTTTATTGTTTTGTCACCAAGTCTGGTCCACTTTGACTACTCCATGTCTCTTAAATACAGCCGCTTTCCCAACATCTTTCCTGTTAACCACTGCAGACCATGCTGTCATCATGTCTTGCCTGTAATACTGCAATAACTTATCTCCCTCTACCTACTCTTGGTCTTCTCTAATCTGTTCTTGACCAAACAGTAGGAATGATCTTTTTATATCTCAAAACTGATTATTTATTTACAGAGTGGGGAGATGTGGTCATAAAAGGGCAACATGAGAGATCTTTGCAGTGATGAAACTGTTCTGTATCTTGTGTCCATGCTGGTACTCTTGATTGTGGTAACGTACTGCAGTTTTGAAAGATATTACCATTGCGGGGTGGTGGGGACTGGATACAAGGTACACAGGATTTCTCTGTATTATTTCTTACAATTGCATGTGATGTTACAATTATCTCAGTAACATTTCAGTAAAAAAAAATATTATCCTATTTAAAACTCTTCAGTGCTTTCCTACTCCTTTTGGGATAAAGACTAAAGTCCTTACTATGGTCTTCTGCGACTTGCATCATCTGTCTTACCATCTCCAGCCTTGTTTATTTGATACCAGTTTCCTACTGTGTTCCAAACACACTGACCTTTCACTGTCTTTAACATGCCAGTTTCTTCACTTACAGCCTTCCTATTTGCTTCCATCATCCAAAATATTATTACTTACCTTCCTTTGGTTAAGTCCTCCTCATTCTTTGTATGTCAGCTTCATTTTTACTTCTTCTTCTTCTTTTTTTTTTTTTTTTTAAAGGAATCATTTGGGAAACTTTTTGTTTTTTTAATAAAACCCCATTTTATTTATTTATTTATTTTTGGCCACTCCTCATGGCATGTGGCATCTTAGTTCCCTGACCAGGGATTGAACCCACGCCCCCTGCATTGGAAGGGTGGTGTCTTAACCACTGGACTGCCCAGGAAGTCCCCATTTTTACTTCTTAAAGAGAAGCCTTTCCTGATTCTCCAGACTTAGTCAGATTTCTTCTGTTAGGAGCTCATAAAATACCCAGTATTTTTCCTTTATAGCAATCACAGTTTGTATACATTCGTTTATTTGTGTGGTTCTTTAATTCGTATCTGTCTCTTCCACTCAGCTCCATGGGGGCAGGGTCTGTGTTTTTATCCCCAGCATTCAGTACAGTGAGTAATGGAAACATGTAAGACATGAAAGACACTGTGTTTTTCTGTCAGCCCTTGTTCTCTTACTGGCATCAAAAAAGCACCTTAGATACCTAGGCCAGGAGAATAGGTTCCAATCCAGATATCTAGCTTATGCTCTCTTCCCAGATCACGAGTTTGAGTTTCTCTTGGATTGCCTAAAAATTAAACCTCTTTCAGATTACAGAGGCATTTATTAGAGGAGGGATAGGATATGACTGAGCAAGATGAGCGCGCTTGATCCTGATGGCTGAGGCTACCAAAGAGCCATCTCAGACCCCTGGCCTGCTTACCTCTAGAAGATGGCCAGCCCTTGAATTTGTTGGGTGTGCAGAGTTTATCTGAAGCTGTAATTCATTAACCTTCCGAAGGTCATGGCTCTTTTCATTGGCTTGGCAGAGCTTTATGTTGTCACATTGAATAGTGGCCTACCCAAAGGTCCCAGCTGCATGCGTGTGGGTGTACGTGTGATTTGGTGACTGAGAACACTCAGCGTTCTCAGTTGGACAGTGGAATCCATGCCAGCTAGTCTAAATAGAAAGAGGTATTGGTTAGCATAAAGAATTTGTACATACAGAATTTTTGGAAGGACCAGACAATTAAGCTTGGATCTGACATGCAGAAGCAACGCAACCAAGAGAAATGCTCAACGACACCAAAGGACTGTTTGAGCAGAAGTGCCACAGCTGCTGCTGCTTGCCACAAAGTTGGAGATCAGACAGCATAACCTCTGGAAGTTCTGCTAAGTACCTGCAGAAAAACCATATGACTGTATTTGACATGAGAGCTTCCAAATTACAGTGAGTCACTTAGGGCTTCCAAGTCTGCACAGGCTTGCCTGCACAAGTGTTCTGCTGTATCACATGTGGAACTGTAGCTGCAAAGGAGTCCAAGAAATACAATCCTTAGCTTTCCAGTCTCTAGGGCACAAGAAAGCACACTAGAATGAGGTGTTGTGTGAGCTAGTCTGTGTTGTCTGCCATAGCAAATTAAAGGCTGACCATTATAGACAGACCTCATTGACCAGTGAATGTTTTTTTGAATCTCGTGCAAATGGTTAAACTTGGTTTACTACCTATTAGGAACTTAATATGAGAACCTGTAACGTGAAACAGGGTAGTGATGATCTTTTAGATTTTCAAGTGGTGGATTTCGCCTGTGCTGAATTATGTACTTTATAGATAGTCAGTTGACCCTTGAACCATGTCAGGGTTAGGGGCACTGACTCCCCCATGCAGTCAAAAATCTGTGAGCTCCTGTCTCTGCCTCAGAAACAAAGGAATTGATAAATGACTCACGCAAGGGCAGAAAGCTGAAACAGTTTGGGTAGAATCAGAATTCAAATCCTAGTTCTTTTGATTCCGCATGTTGTGATCTCTCATCGAACAAAAACTTTTCCCCGCACTTAGTTAATTTAAAGATCTGTAAGATGAAAATACAGATACTATATTTATTGAAAAAAATCTGCGTATAAGTGGACCTGCGCGGTTCAAACCCGTGTTGGTCAAGGATCAACTATATATGGTTTTGCATGATACCCATACATTTGCATATTCACTCGTGGAATGTTGTTATTGAGAGCAAGTGTGGGCTGCTCCATGCTGTACTAGGAGCTAGTAATACAAAGGAAAGTAAGTCTGCATTCAAGAAGCTCACGGACTTGGTGTGGCAGTGTGTTTCAACAGAGATGCGCAGTAAAATTAACCTGTGAAGTAAAAAAAAAATATAAGCGTGGCACTCCACGTTTATATATCTACTATCTGCCACATGCACCAGCATCAAGTTCCCAAATGAGAGAGATACACAGAGAGTCCAGGAACCTGCATTTTTAGCAGACTTTCCCGTTGCTTTTCTTTTTTTCTTTTTTCTTTTTATTGGAGTATAGTTGATTTACAATGTTGCATTAGTTTCAGGTGCACAGCAAAGTGAATCAGTTATCCATATATCCAGTCTTCTTTAGATTCTTTTCCCATATAGGTCATTACAGAGTATTGAGTAGAGATCCCTGTGCTGTACAGTAGCCTGTTGATTCTTAAGCATTCTCCCTTGGCGAAGAACCACTGGTCTGGTGGGTCAGTGATAACCATTTTGTTATATTGCTGTTGAAAACTTAGGAGTATGTTTCAGTTTGCAGGTTATTTCCCATTTTGTCCATTGCCTTTGAAAAGTTTAAAAAATGCGTGATTGTTTTATAGGAGCAGAGTTACCAGGGCAAGTTATCTCCATGGCAGCTTCTACTCTAGCAACCTTGGCCATCTCCATCACAGGGTATGAATCGAGCACTGAGGACCAGCCCTCTCCCCAGCCTGCAGGTGACTGACGTTGTGAAGGAGTGCCTTCAAAATATTCCGGAAAATGAAATACATGTAGAATATAAAATTAAGAAAGACATTAGCACCACAAAATGCTACTTACTGGTCCTTCATTTTTCTCTTTGGTTCCTATTTATACACTTTTTTCCTTCTCATCTTTGTTCTCATATATCACTTTTTTTCATACATTTAATTATCTTCTTAGGTTTCTTGATTCTTCATTCTTTCCTTTTTTTTTTAAAGTGCTTTTCTTATTTTTCTTTTGTTATTCTCTCTCACTTTCCTTTCGTGTTATTTTCCTCTTCTTAGGGTCCTATTTACCTTTGTCCATATTTTCTCCTACTTAGTCCTTTTATTTTCCATTTCTTCTGCAACTGTCAGTTCTCCTCCATTGTTCTATTTTGCTCTGACTCTTTATGTTGCTTTTGTTGTTGTTGTTCCCTTTCTCCAGCTCTTTCTTTTGTTTTTTATTTTCCATCTTCCAGTCATTCATTTCTCGGGCATTTCTTGCTTTTCTTCTCAAAGTTTGCTTTGCATGCCTCATGCTGTTAGTATATTGACTGTTTCCCTTAAAACAGAGCCCTCTGGTTGTTCTGCATGCAAAGCTCCTGTAAGATCCAGCTGGTAGGTTTATACCAGCTTTAAAGTCACACTGTACTTGCACAGGATTCAGGAATGTAAAAGGCCTTCCCTGTCTGTGCCAAGAGGTCCGTTAGTGCCAGAGGTTTGGGAGTTAAGGAATGTTTTTCATGAGCTATTTTTGAAGAAGGGACTTCAGAGAAGTCTTAAAAGAAGGGATCGGCTAAGAAAAAGGCATTTGGGGTAGTAGGAAAACGTTATTTTTCTTGCACATCGAATCATGTTTTCAAAGTGGAAAGGGGATGATGTTTTAGTTATGGACTTACTGTTCTTCTAAATATCTGCCACATCCACCAACGTGAAGTTTCCAAATTTGGAAGATATTCAGAGAGTAGAGTCAAACAGAAGCATATTATAATTAGCTTGCGCTTTAGCCCCAAACCTCAGGGTAGAATGTTCTGGTGAGGTGGGCTGACTTACCATGGTGCTAGTTACATCAGTAGTAAAAATGTACTCACAACTAATCATTTAACATTAAAAAGAAACACTAAGGAAATTCTGACATAATGCTCAGAAGACTACTGTGTGGTTACTTATGAAAATTATGAAATAACAGGGAAGGCATTGTTAGAACAAATATTTAGTGAGTACGTTCCATACGTCAGGCACTATTGTGTGTGCAAGGAAATCAGTGGAGGGGAGCGCAAGATAGACAGGGTCTTAGCTCTCCTGGAGCCGACATTCAACAGAAGGGAGAAAGTGGGAAAGGTCATAAGTGGAACATGATACAACTATGTAAAATATGTAAAGACAATGGGGCAAATAGGACGTTGAGATTAGGGGTGTTCATGGTTTTTTTTTTACCTAGACTTTAAGAAATATGGTATACTTTTATCATTAACTTTTTTTATGGAAGGCAAAATGCAGGTTTTAAGATCTTGTGCATTTCCATCATCATGGTATATTCTGAGTAATAGTGAAATGTAATAGTAGTCGTGTTGTTAGAAAACAGTGCCTCGTGAAATAATTTAGTGTGATATCTGTATTTGAAAATTCCTCTTCCCCAGCAGTCTGTCATTTTTCATATCTAATTCTAAGAGAAAGATATGCTGCAAATCCCTGGCTCGTTCTTGTAAGAGCAGTTGGCTCCATTTAGGTAAAATGACGCTGAAAAGCCGTATTGTTTCAGAAATATACATAAATACATCTACTATAAAGTTAAAAGAGGAGGAATTTTTAAATAAAGAATTCTGTATGTTAATATTTGTTGCTTTATATGGTTTGGGTAATTTTCATGGGCTAATTATGATTCTCAGTTACTTTGTCATGTGTTTTTCTTCAGTTTTTTGTCTAAATGATAGATATAAAAATATAAATGATATATATATATGTCATAAAAAAACTTGCCCAATGTTAAGTGTATAAAGTAAAAAGTAAAACATTTCTCATACTCAACCCTACTCCCCAAAAAACTTAATTTCCTTAGATGTAAACACAGCATTAATTCTCCATACCTTTTTTTTTTTTTTTTTTTTTTTTTATAAATTTATTTATTTATTTTTGGCTGCATTGGGTCTTTGTTGCTGGGCGTGGGCTTTCTCTAGTTGCGGTGAGCGGGGGCTACTCTTCGTTGTGGTGCTTGGGCCTCTCATTGCAGTGGTTTCTCTTGTGGTGCATGGGCTCCAGGCACGCGGGCTTCAGTAGTTGTGGCTCACGGGCTTAGTTGCTCCGCGGCATGTGGGATCTTCTCGGACCAGGGCTTGAACCTGTGTTCCCCGCATTGGCAGGCAGATTCTTAACCACTGCGCCACCAGGGAAGTCCCTCTCCATACCTTTTTCATTGCATATGCAAGCATACATCCAAGTCTTTTTTTCTTTTTTAACCCAATGTAATCATACTGTCAGAATACATTTTGAGAGCTTAAACTAGGATAGCCTAGCTAATTGCTCTGTATTACTGTTTATTAATGTGGACTAATATGTGGGTGTTTTTTTTTTTTTTTCTTTCCCTCTTCAGGGACAGAAACCATGGACAGAGGAGAACCCCCTCCAGCACTGTCCTCATCTGCCTCACCCTCCTCCCCTTCACCCACCTTGGGCAGACAAAGGTCTGAAGTTGGAACATTTCTTAGAAAGAAGAAAACTAGCGATATCTACTTTGTGTCTCTCCTTTGGGCCATTGTTGGAGTCCAGATCTGGTTGAACCTGTGGATTGTACAGTTGCTGCCAGTGCCTATTGCAGGTAATTGGTTAATTATGATCTTGTCTTGCCTTTGAAGACTTTTTTCTTTACCTTTTGGATTTTTGTGTTTGAGATAACTTTACTGTCTTTTTAAATAAAAAGGGAGAGCAGGCTGTGAACAAGGTGGCTCCTTAGAAGTTTTTACAACTATAATTACCCTGGTCTTATTCTTGAGACCATGGGAGCTTTCCTAGGACCTCTCCAGAGATTTAAAAATGCTGATGAAGGAATTGTTGAATTGGCATGTAACGCTGACCTCATGGTTCAAAATAGTAAACTGTGAACTGTTAGATTATGAGGCCAGGACTAAGGACACAGAACCCCCTTGAGTTAGGGAAATTATGGTGGTTGGGATCCATTATCTAGGGTCCAAACTTCAAGGCAACCCTCACAGATAAATAGCACTTCCTTCTGGTCCCTCCACCTTCTTAGTTGGCCTTTAACAGAAGGCTTAACCTCCGTTTGAAGGGCCACCACACTGCCCACCTGCAGAGGGGTACTTTCACATTGTAGTCTGCGTGGTTCCCACTGAAGTTACATAGTACACAGCTGTTTGTGACAGCCCTGCTCGTACTCACCCTGCTTCTCTACCGAACCCCGGTAAAAGATTCAGATGTACAGAGCAGCATTGAGTAGAGAAGTAGAAACACAAATGAAAATGTTGCCCTGCAGTGGTATAATCATGATGCGTATGGAATACCTTATACTTCTCTGGTCACTAAACATCAAACATCTAAGGAAAAGAACAAAATTTGGCCAGAGCAGCTATAATAGCCGAAGAGATTAGGACATGTCAGGGGTTAGTATTCTTTACCCTGGAAGGGTAAGGCGTGAGGGGCCAAGATCATAGTCACTGAAATCTTCATGATCAGGGTATCTTATGTTTATATAGGCTGTGAATCCCTGACCCCTTCAAGGATTAAGACTTCACAGAGAAGGAGGGATATAGGTGGGTGGGGATTCTGTGAAAATTGTCCCAATTACACCAATTTGGAATATTTTGAACTTTCTTCTCTCCCTCCTCCTTTAAAAAAAAACAAAACTGTATTTTAGCACTAGCTTTACTGTTTTAGGAAGTTATATGAAATTGAGGAAACTATTCATGTCAAAACTTGTAATCTCTATCTTTTTTATGTGTGTATTTCTCATCTTCCTTATAGTATGGATACTAAAAAAGCTTGTTATTCACTTTGGCGTTGTGAACTTCCTGGAGAAGCGCTGCTCCGTGTGGTGGCAGGCTATAGAGCACTTCCTGAAGGAGCGGCAGGAAGCCCTGGCACCGTGGCCAATTATCGGGCTTGGAAAATTCTTGTTAAAAGTTGATAGCAAGGTATTGTATTTTAAGAACTTGAGCTATTTTAATGGGGTTTATGTATTTCATTGTCTAAAATGTTCCATTTTATGGTATATTGGTATTTATGTTTTATTTGTGGATAGCACATTTAATGTCTAATTCTATGATGAAATTTAAAGTTTAGAATTACGGTTTATATAAGGATGGGATAGATTTAGTTTCAGTAAGTATTGTGTTAGTATTTTTACGTCTTAAAAATGGGAGACAAGGAGCACCTAGTTCAACTCTCTCATTTTATAAGGACCAAATTGCAATCTAGAGGGGTTAAGTGACTTGCCTAAAATTATATAGCCAGGTGGTGACTCAGTTCAGTGAATATTTTTGGGGAAATTCTCATGTGTCAGATATTATGCTCAGTCTTAGGGAAAATCAGATGAATCCTGGAAAACTAGGTACAGAAGCTGTGTTTAGTGGGGAGACAGCAATCCTTTAAAATTTAGAGGCCGAGTTAGATTCAGAGGCTTAGTGGTTAAGAGCATAGGCTCTGAATTCAAACTCTGGATTCAGATCCCTGTTGTACTTATTAGCTATGTGACCTTGGATGAGTTTCTTAACCTTTCTGTGCCTTGGTTTTCTTACCAATACAATGAGTATAATAGCAGGTATACCTCATAGAATGGTTGTGAGTATTAAATGAGTTAATATATGTACAATTCTTAGATCAGGATCTGGTACACAGTAAGCTCTATGTAAGTGTTAAGCTATTGTTGTAATTTGGGGAGGAGAAGTGTGTACAGGGTACAGTGGTAGTACTGAGCAAGAAATGACTCACTGTCGGAGAGCGGTGGGAGAGGGGAGGTTTTGCAGCAGAGGTGATGCCAGAGCAAATTTTGAAGCACAAGCAGGAGTTTATTAGGTAGATATGGCGAGAAGAGCAGGTGGATGGAGCAGTGCAAGGGCACAGAGACTCCCATAGCATGAGTTCTTAGGGAACACCAGGAAAATGGCAATGGCTGGGATATGTGAAATGGTAGTTAGCGGGAGGCAAGGCTGGAGGGTCAGGTGAGACTGGATCACGAAGGCCTTTTTGTGTGCCACGCTGTGCAACCTGGACTTCATCACAGGGCTGGTGACTGCTTCCTTTAACAGGTCCATCCATGACTTATGGTTGAGAAACACTGTTAGTTGAAGCAAATGTAGATATAGATGAGAACAGTGACTGGAGTTCATGTGAGGGGGGAGGAAGTTGAAGGAGATGCAGGGGATACATTTTCTTACATATTGCCTGATGGTCTTCCAGAAAGTTTGCCAGTTTTAATTCCCACCACTGCAACATGTGAGAATGCCCATTTCCTTGAGCTCTTGCTAATACTGGATGTTATAGTGTAACAAAAAGTCCATTTTAGTTTTGTAAAAAGAAGTTATCTCAGTGTTGTTTTAATTTGAAAATTTTAAAAATAAAAATTAGGTTGACCATCCTTTTATTTGCTTATTGGCTGTTTATATTTTTCTTTTGTAATTTGCCTATTGTGTTCTTATTAAGTTTTTTCAATTTTTTAAATAAGAAAGAATCTAAAACTTCTCACAAAAATTTCAACATATTTATCACATCTCCCTGATTAAGGTGAAGCGTTGTCTTATGGGATGGGATAGAAACTGAATCCCCTTCTCAGTGTTCCCATGTACTTGTATTTGGAACCCTTCATTTAGGAAAACTCTACAGTTGTGTCAGTTGAAGTTCCAGGGGTGTCAAAAAGTATTTGTTATGGAGTAGCCTTGTAAAAAATTTTTCATTTTTATTCTAATTTATATGTCAATCTGTCCTTCTTAAAGAAGAGAGACAGTAAAATGAATAAAACTAGCATTTTCTGTTATATGTAATACATACCAGAATAAATGGCTGTCTCAAACTGAATATTTAATTATAATTGATGTCAAAATTATGTTCTGTGTAGTATAATAATATATGTGGGCTCCTGCTTTGGGGAATAAATCTATTTTTCTGTTTCATTTCAATTGATTGGACCAGTGTTTTTGAAATGATCCATATACAGGAGATTGTTTTAAGTATGTGTCTAAACATATATTGGGTGTACTTTAGGGAAAGTTCTGCAAAGAGCATTTACAGTCACTCTGATGAAATTATGCGTCTTAGTTTTTATGCTTCTTATGTCACTAATAATGCCTTAAATCTTATGTTTACCGATTTTTAGATTATGTATCCACTAATCAGCATGAGTTATTATAGTGCTAAATATTGTGAGGTGTAGATGACATAATGTTTATGTGAAAAAAAGGATATTATATATGGTAGAAAAATGTGTGCCTAAAAAATTGGAAATGGAAGGAAATGCACCAAATCTGATCAGAATCTTAGATATGTCTGCTTTTTTGCCAGGTGTTCACTGTTCCAAATGAGCACTGAAATGTTTTACTGTAGGAAATATGAAATAAGTAGTATTATAAAGCTATAACTACAAAGTTCAATGAAAATGTAGTATATGAACATAAATTAGTTTATACAGGGACTGAAAATCCTTTTGGTGCATGCTATGTGAAAAATCTTAATTATCACTTTGATCTTTGGAATTTGGTGTGAAAGTTCAAGCCTATAAGCATTCAAGTTATTTTTATGTATTTTTAATTATTGAATTGCCAACAAAGCTTGTGGTTATCATCATTTCAATCGTGTATCTTAAAGGACTACTATATTCACTTGATTTAAAAACTTTGTTAATGCATTACAATTTTTTTTTCCAGTTTTTCCTTTGTCTGAGATAATTTCCTCCTCATGCTCTCAGTGATTTTCTTTTCTTTCCTTTTCATGCTATTACTGTATTCTCTAATGATATGCCACTGTTCTTATCTTCTCTCTCTCACCTTACCCCCTATCCTCAAGCTCTGGCACTGGCTAAATAAGAAGGTAAACAAACACCCGGATTTTGGTTTTTACTATTGAATTCTGTAACTTCCCCCCAAATCTCCGTTCTCACCCTGTTTCTGTCCATATGTCAAACTAAGTTTTTGTTTTTAAAGTTCTAATTATAAGCTATGGAAGGTCATGAAGCATTAATATTGTCACAGTACAATTTGCTAAAAACTCAAAGCTATTTATTTAGGATGTGGATGATATCTCCTTGCCCAAGTGTGTGTAAGTTCTGTCTTGTAGTCCTTTTGTCCACTGTGATTTCCATTCCTTTTTAGCTCTATAATGTGACCCAGTCTGATACTCTAATCTCCTTTGTTGTGTGAGAGCACACTAGGCAGAAGTTACTAAAAAGGAAAGAGAACTCGTTATGGCTACTTTTGCTATAAATAACACAATAATTTTTTAAAAATATAAATTTGTGAAATATTTGTCTGATTCTCTTGGCTGGTAATGTTATATGTTGTCCTTTTTAATAACTAGTATTCCAAAATTTTATTTTTATCTTACAAAAGATTGTAGTCATGGCCTATGATATCTAATTTTATGTATTTCCCAAAGTGTGAGGTATCTGTGGTCAATGCCTCACATGATCAGCATGGAATTTTCAGTAACTTCAATAAAGGCTAATGCAGATATATTAGGAGTGCTGTAGCTCTGATATATCGTCCACATACAGTAGTTCTGACTTAATATCATCAGATCCCTAGAGCAGATAGCAAAAGATGACATCATTCATGTGTATTGTCTTTAAACACAATAAGATCTTAAAAATCTTCAGTGAAAATACAGCAGGCCTTAAGAAAGATGTGGTACCTCTTGGAAATAGATCAAAATGTGACTCTTGGGTGTAAAGATAGGGTTTCATTCTTTCTGTTGAAACAAGAAAGGGGAGACTCTTGACAATACTTACACTTTTAAACGTTGGATTGAGAATAAGCAGTGTGTGAAATAAGTAAATACACACACATACCACCACCACTACACACAAACACACATACACAGATGGCTATGTATACCTCCACTCTCTAAAAAACTGGTATGAGTAAATGAGCTCAATCCTTGGCAAATGATAGTGCTGCAAATATAAGTTACATTTTCTTACTTTGATTAAAGTAGGTGATTTTATATATTTCCCCAATTTGTGTATATTGAAATGAAATTGTCCTCTAGAGATGAGAGAAAGGAGATTTAAAGTCATTAGGTTCAGGGACTTCCCTGGCGGTCCAGTGGTTGAGACCTCGCCTTCCAATGCAGGGGGTGTGGGTTCGATCCCTGGTTGGGGAGCTAAGATCCCACATGCCTCATGGCCAAAAAACCAAAAGATAAACCAGAAGCAATATTGTAACAAATTCAATAAAGACTTTAGAAAAAAAATAAAGTCATTAGGTTCAATCTGATTTAACCTTTGGTGACTAAATGAGTTAGGTTACCTAATTCATAGCTGACTGGTTGTGAGTTAGTTTTAAAAGATTCCTAAGAGATAGGTTACTTTTTCCTTTTCTTTGGTGATTCCATGTAGTGTAGGTAAAGCATTGGTGTAGAGTAGGAGTAACTGCTTTAAGTTCTGAGGAAAGCATGTAAATAAGTTGAGGTCTGTTTTGTTACATTTCACCCAAGGTCAGAAAATGTGCAGCATTGGGTATTGGTATTCCAAGTTCAAGTGGAGTGAAGTAGACAGTAATTCAAGAGAAGTGAGGGTGAGAGACATGTCTCTGATTAATTGAAATGTAACTGTTTCTTAAGACTTAATTGTTTTATTTCTTAGTATTTATTATTTGCACTAAGACTACTAGAATTTGGTTAAAAAAAACAAAGCAAAATAAAAACCTCCAGGTCCAGAATAACGAAATAGAAAACTCAGTAGTGGAATGACACTTCCTTCATAGTTTGATAAATAGGGCCAGTTTCAGAGTGTCTTTTGGTATAACTATAAATTTACTGACATTGCTACATTAAAAAAAAAAAAACTTGCCCTTCATTTATACTTGAAACATCAAGAATGTTGTTTTAAAATTACTCCCCTTCCACTTTTAGAAAATAAAGTGTAAAATCTGAAATAATTTCTCTTGGTGTTGAAGGCTGGGAAAGTTACTAGATGACTGTGCAATTTCCACGAGCAGGGCAGGGTTTGACAGGTGGTGTGATTCCCTTTGCCCAAAGCGGACCACAGAACAGGATGAGCCTCATGGGACAGCGCCACTGGCATTTCTCTACGAATTCTCTCCTCCTTCCTCTTCCCCTTCCCCCTTGCTTCCTCTGACCATGTTTCTCTTTCTGTGTCTATCAGTTGCTGTTTCCTTATGAGTCTTGTTCCATTCACTCTTTCAGGGGGTTCTTTTCCTCCATAAGTTTTCTGTCCATTTTGTTTCCTCTCGATTGGTCCTTAGTTCTTCACGTTTTTAAGTCTTTCCTGTCTCTCTTTCCCACTCTTTGTGCTCTCTTTCGCTTTTGCTGTCTTCCTTTTCGTCGTGTTTTCTCACCTTATATCTTAGCTGGCTGTCATGTGAATAGAACCACCCCCCCCCCCGTCCCAACTTTTTTGCGTATGTATTGAGCATCTTAAATGACTTGATTTACAGGCACACCTCAGAGGTATTGCGGGTTGCATTCCAGACTACCCCAGTAAAGCAAATATTGCTAATAAAGCAAGTCACATGATTTTCTTTGGGTTCCCAGTGCATATAAAATTTGTTTACACTATACTGTAGTCTATTAAGTGCGTAGTAGCATTATGTCTAAAAAACTGTAAACTTTAATTAAAAATACTTTATTGCTAAAAAATGCTAACGATCATCTAAGCCTTCAGTGAGTTGTAGTAGTAACATCAAAGATTATTGATTACAAATCACCATGGCAAATACCATAATAATTAAAAAGTTTGAAATATTGGGTGAATTACCAAAATGTGATAGAGAGACACAAAATAAGCAAATGCTTTTGGAAAAAATGGTGCCAATAGACTTGCTCGATGTAGGGTTGCCACAAACCTTCACTTTGTAAAAAAAAAAAACACATTATCTGCAAAGCACAGTAAATTGGAAACGAGGAAAATAAAACAAGGTCTGCCTGTATTTTAAATTTTGAACAAAACATCTAACTCTCAGTATTATCTCTTGAAAATAAATCTTTATTTAGGTGCCTCTTATTCCAAGCCTTAGGTATAGGCTTGTGATAGGAAAATTCTACCCTGGCTTAAAAACAAAATTTGACTTTTGTAATGTTGTTGTACATAACGTGTTTGTGAATATTCCATGTTTTATATGTTAAAAATACCCAGACATAAATTTAGATATTCATACTTTCCAAATAAAACATCATTTATGTTAACATATTTCAGGATATGACTTTTCTAAAAAAAATTGAGGCTCCTAAGTTATTTTCAGAAATCATAACTTGTGAATACAAATCCGGTCTTAATTCTGAAATTATTTTACTTATCTTGCCTAGTCAAATATGTATTAACTGAGCTTTTACCACATGCCGTGCACTGTTAGGTTTTGGAGATACAAAGAAGAGTAATACAACACTAGCTCTTTCCTCAGGAACTGTATCAAGAACTAGATGTGGAGTTAGTTTCTGATCGTGAAACTTTTCAGTTTCATTGGTTTTAGAACTTAACATTCAAAATATGACCTCTGACCTTCCATATCTTAGAAACCTGTTATTACTTTTTTTAATCTCTGCATTGTCTTTGATGCTTTGGTAGCATGCACTGAAAATTAACTCTTCCGTTTGAAGCTGTAATTGCCAAGATAAAAGATGCACTTTTTATCTTTGAGTTCACTGTACCATTGATCTCTTAATGACAGTGTGCTTCATGAAAGATAAGGAGATGCAAGCTTATAATCACTGAGTGGAAAATAAATGTTTTAGAAGGCATGTTGTTTTAACCACCATTTTTTTGCTCTTGGATGTTTAACTCACTGTTTGGAGAACATAATATTTAAATTAAGAGTAACTTATTCAGCAATGCTCATGTTGGAGCTGAGGGGTGCAATGTGGTATTTCAGTCGTCAGTCTGTATTTTTGAAATGTTAAATGGGTAGCTTTGCATGGCAGGAATTCTAGAAATCTATCAGAATTATATAATCTCAAAACAAAAATTTATATAAATGTAAGATTATTTGTGATTGTGAAAGATGAGAGAAGTTATACTCAAAATAGAACGTCAAGTAGCATTTAGGGAAAGCATAATTTTAATTATTGATTAAGGAATAACCATTACTTTAATGATTATTCTTTATTTACAGCCAATTACAATTTGTCATAAAGCTTATGTTTTAAAAAGAATAGAAATGTCAAGTTGGAATATCATATTTTTAAAAGTATTTTATTATGAAATATTTCAAATATAAAAAGATAAGAAGAGCACCCACATGCCTATCTTCCAGCATGACAAAATATTACCTATACAGTTGAAGCCTATTGTGTACCCCCTCCCTGCTTGTGCATCCACTTCCCAACCATTTTGCCCCCAGGGTAACTATTATTCTGAAATTAGTATTTATTATTACCTTAACATTAGATTTTATTCTTACTGCTTTTATAACCCTAGTGACATTAAAGGGAAAAAATAGTTTGAATGTAATTCCCATTTTAATTTGCTCCTATTTTATCTGTATAATTTAGGACATACCTGTACTGTAAGAGTCATACTTTTTCTAAAGTCATCTGTATTTGCTAATTGACAGTAAAATTTCATGAGATTTGAGGTCACTAATGGATTGTCATTATTTTGTTTAGAATATTTATCAGATTGTAAATTATAATTTGAAAGGTAAATATACCACAGTGTGAGAATCCAAGCATAGATACAGTTTATATTCAAACTGACTGCCTTTTCTTAGATATGACAATAATAAACTCTTTCTATAAACAACAATGGTAATTAATATTGTCACTTAACTTTCTAAAGTGGTTTATAGCTTTCCCTGCTTTAATCATTATGCCATAGTTTGCTTTGCAATGCTGAATATCTTGTCTTCATGATGTTTGAATACATATGTGTTTTTATTAAGTTGTGTTTGGAAGATAACTAATTCTCTTTTTCGTTTCTGTGCAGATGATCATCTGGCTGGAGAAGATGTTAGACAAAATAATTAGCATTTTCATCATATTTTTGTTAGTGATAGGAACCCTTCTTTTAGCCCTACTCCTGACTGCAAAGGTAGAGTACAACAATACTGTTATCATTAATAAACTCTTAATTGTTAGAATTTGTTGTGTAGATAAGAAGCTAGCAGATGCAGGCATGGGAAATATTACTTTGCTTATAAGTATGTATAACAGTTAAAGTATTTATGATTTTTGTATTACTAGTTTTGCCATGAATTTGCCTAATATATTTTTTAATGTGCATTTTTATTTATTTCATAAAAATCCTCTGAGGTAAATGCAGATGAAAAATTAAGATACTGAGGAAAAAGTGGCTTCTTCTGTCAATAGGAGAACTACGATCTGGTCTCATGACTTCTAGTGTAGATCCTGTTTCCTAGATCAGAATTCAATTCCTTTCCTTCATGTCTCATTGGTTTTTCTGCTGATTTACCATTAGGATATTTCTTGCTTTCCAGATCCTTCCAGCTTGCATTTCCTCTCCCCCTTCTTAGTTTGCACTGCTGTAACAGAAAACCATAGACTGAGTGCCTAAAACAACTGACATTTCTCACAGTTCTGGAGGCTGGAAGTCCCAGATGAAGGTGCCAGCATGGTCAAGTTCTTGGTAAAGGTCCTCTTCCTGGTTTATAGATGGCTGTTTTCTCCTTGTGTCCTCACATGGTGGGGAGAAAGAACATGTGTCTCTTCTTATAAGGGCACTAATCCCATCATGAGAGCTCCACCCTCATGACCTAATTACTTCCCAAAGGCCCTACCTCACATTGGATATTAGGATTTCAACATACAAATTTCGGGAGGATACAAAAATTTAGTCCATATCACCCCGCTTTCATCAAAGAAAATCATTCTCCAAAGTGCAGCTAAAATTTTCTCTATAGTGATGTCTCTTACGGGCTGTTTAAAAAACTTTTATAATCTATTTTAATCTTTATATTGACTCTACTCAACTCTGCATCCCAGATTTTTATATGTTTTCCAGGAATTGTGAAACTTACATGAAATCATGGATATGAAAAATTTTCCTGTAGTGCTGTAGAGATATGGTAGTACCTGTTATCAGTAGATAATCTAATATGCAGCAGTTTACTAAAGGATTACACTGTTTCCTGCTATTTGACTTTCCACTTGCAAGTCCTGTTCTCAGTCATTCTTAGCCTCAGTATGCCCTGATCTTATCAACCTGCTCTCTCTGTACCTGTTTCAGTTTCAATGCAGTTTTTATCTGTTCTTTGGATTTTAATCGTGTAGTCACTTGTTTAGACTCTGCAGCCTTGTTTAGAGACCTTTCTTTGTTTTTGTCATATTTCACCTAAACCTGTTCTTAGAGAAATCTAGTTCCTAGTTCTTAGAGAAATCTTTCGCCAGTATGGTCTTCCGTTTTCCTTTTTTCTCTTTTTCCTCTCTCTTCTTCTATTCCACTTTCCCTTCCTTATCCCTTTGAGTAGGGTCTTCTTGCCTGCCCATCTCAATTGTTCATCTTTCAAGTTCTTTTTCTTTGTTCATCCCATGCTTCAGTGAGCTTTTGCTTCCCTGAACTTTCATAACAAGTATTACTGAACCACTTCTTTGTGGTCTAGGACTCATGCAAACTGAGCTTTTGAAGGAAATTTACTGGTTATCTAGTTCATTCTCCCAACCAATAAAAGGATAATTCTCTAAAACACCATGACAGTATCCATTTGAATGTCTGATAGACATCTCAGATGTAACATGTCAAAACTGAATTCCAGACCTCCCTTGCTTGTCTGTTCTTCTCACAGTCTTCCCATTTTGGTAAGTGACAGCTTCATTCTGCTTGCTCAGGTGAAAAGCCTCAGGGTCATTCTTGACTACTTTTTTTCTTTTATGTCCACATCCAGTCTGTCAGAAAATCCTTTTTGCCTCCATTTTCCTGATATATCTTGGGGTAATAGCAGGGTGAGGATGTCAGGTAATATCTTTCTACCTAAAGCAAGGATAAAATGGTATAAAAATGACTATAAACACCATATCAGGGCATTGGAAAATGACCAGTTAGGCAATAATTTGAGGAGTATTTGCTCATGAAAAACTGCTACCACAGCTGGTAAAAACATGTAGTTTGTGACTTTCTTGCTTGGAGTTACCTATCCTCATCTGCCTGGCGTGAGCAGCAAAAACCTGCAGCTTTTCTTATGGGAGGTGGTGGATTTGGTTTGGGACTGGCAACAGAGAAGCTGTGAATTAAAGGGGGAGATTCTGGAAGCAAGAGAGCCATAGAAGGGCTGAGATTAATAAATCACACATTCTAGACCTGGTATATGTGAGACCTCAAGGAGTCCTGTGAATATTGAAAGCCTGGGAGATTTGAAAATTTATTGTGCCTTTGATTGTATTTCTCAACTCTCACTCATCTCAGGCTGCAGAGGATGAAGCTTCCTAGTGTGAAGTGTCTGAGCATAACTTCTGCCAAAATTATTTGCTGTCTGTTAAGCTATTCAGATCTAGGGGAAACCCTTAGGCTTTTCAAAAAATAAAAGACATTGAGCAGAGACATTAATGACAGGGAAGACAGACTTTGCAGTTTGATTATGGATAAGTTATTTGCTTACTGAAACAAAGTAACAGCTCTCAGAGGTACAAAACAGAATCCAGAGTTGCTGCAGCACATTTTTAAAAAAATGTATTTTATTTATTTATTTGCACCATGTCTTAGTTGCAGCAGGTGAGCTCCTTAGTTGTGGCCAGTGGGCTCCTTAGTTGTGGCATGTGAACTCTTAGTTGCGGCATGCATGTGAGATCTAGTTCCCTGACCAGGGATTGAACCTGGCCCCCCTGCATTGGGAGCACGGAGTCTTAACCACCACACCACCAGGGAAGTCCCTACAACTAATTTTTTTACATCCAATTCTTACCCCAAAATTACTAGATGTACAAAGAAACAGAAAAATGTGACTCAAGGGGAAACAACCCCAAAGAATTAGACACTTAAGTGGTCCACATGTTGGATTTAGCAGACAAAGACTTCAAAGCTGCTATTGTAAATATGTTCAAAGAATTAAAGGAAAGTATGCTAATAATGAGTAAACAAATGCAGACTCAGCAGAGAAATGGAGACTATAAAACAGAACCAAATAGAAATCCTAGACTGAACTGAATCTGAAAAGAACAATAACAAATGAAAAATCACTAGATAGGCTCAACAGCAGATTTGCAATCCAGAAAAGAGAAACTAGTGAATTTGAAGAAGGATCAGTAGAAGCATCCAATCTGAAGAACAAAAATTTTAAAAATATTGGAGCCTCAGAGATCTGTGGGACAATATCAACGTTTCTGTTAGAACCTAACAGACATGTAACTGGCATCTGAGAAAGTGAAAAGAAAAAAAAAGTTGAAAAATACTTGAAGAAATAATGGTCAAAATCTTCCCAAGTTTCATGAAAAACATTAACAGATCCAAGAAGCCTGGCAAACCTTGAGTAGAATAAATACACAGAAACAAAAAATCACACCTAGAAGCATCATAGTCAAGCTACTAAAAGCCAAACAGAGAGACAAAGAATCTTGAAGGAAGCAAGAGAAAAATTACACATCACACACTGGAGAACAACAAAACAATGAGTTAATTCTCAAACAGTGAATCCGAGGAGGCGTTGGAATGACATATTCAAAGTCTTGGGGAAAAAGAAGTAGTCAACTAAGGATTTTATAATCAGTGAAACTATTCTTTAAAAGTAAAGGCAAAATAAAAACATTTCTAGATAAACTGAAACTGAGAATTTGTTAATAATGAGACCTGTACTATAAGAAATGCTAAAGGAGTTCCCTCAGACTGAAGAGAAATTACTTTAGAAATAACTCTATCCAAAGGGAGAAATGAAGAGCACTTGGTAAATATATAAGTATATATAAAAGTTATATTTTTCCCTCTCCTTCAGTTTGTTTGGACAACATATGCCTATTTAAAGAAAAATTATAACACTGTATTGTAGAGTTTATAGTATATGTAGATAAGTTACGTATGTATAACCGTAGCATGAAGAAGAGGACTGGGAAATGGAACGAAACTGGTATGAGGTTCCTATAGATATTTTACTGGAAGTCAGTCAATACTAACTTGAAGTAAGTTGTGATAAATTAAAGGTATGATAAGGTTAAGATAAACAGCAACTACTAAATAACGCAAATTTTAGGGGAAATAAAATAGTATACTAAAAAAATAATTGCTTAACACGAAAGAAGGCAATAAAGGAGGAATAGTAGAGATGGGACAGATAGCAGATAACAAAATGGCAGATCTGTATCCAGTCATATCAGTGCTTATATTAAATATGAGGCAACTAAACAAAAGGCAGATTTTCAGACTGGATACGAAAAAGCAAGTTCCAACTAAATGGTATCTATAAGTGATATACTTTAAATTCAGAACCAAAAAGATTGATAGTAAAAGGATGAAAAAAGATATACGAAGCAAAATGTAAACATAAGAGATGTGGTGTGATTATATTAATATCAGACAATGTAGTTAAAACAAATATTACTGGAGACAAATGAGGACTTTTCATAATGATAAGAGTTAATACTGCAGTAAGATAAAAAAATTACAAATGTGTGTTCTAACACTAGAGCTCTAAAATACATGAAGCAGGGATTTCCCTTGTGGTCTGGTGGGTAAGACTTCGTGCTTCCAATGCAGGGGGCCCGGGTTCAAACCCTGGTCAGGGAACTAGATCCCGTGTGCATGCCGTAACTAAGAGTTCACATGCTGCAACTAAGAAGTCCGCATGCCTCAAAAGATCCCGCGTGCTGCAACTAAGACCTGGCGCAGCCAAAATAAATAAATAAATAAATAAATAAAATCTTAAAATATAAAATACATGAAGCAAAATGTTCAGAATTAAAAGGAAAAATAGGTAAATCAATGATTATAGTTGGGGATTCATTAATACTCTTCTTGGAATAGTTGACAGAATAAGTAGATAGAAAATTTGTAAGGATATAAAAGCATTGAAAAACGTTGTCAAGCAATTTGACCTAATTGACAAGAGCAGAATCATGTTCTTTTCAAGTAAACATGGAATACTCACCAAGATAAACCATGTGCTCAATACATTTAATACATTTATTAATTTTTCAATTTTGTTTTATTTTTTTATACAGCAGGTTCTTACTAGTTACTTTATACATATTAGTGTATATATGTGAATCACAATCTCCCAATTCATCCCCTACCCCCACTCGGTGTCCATATGTTTGTTCTCTACATCTGTGTCTCTATTTCTGCCTTGCAAACTGGTTCATCTGTACCATTTTTCTAGATTCCACATACATGTGTTAATATACAATATTTGTTTTTCTCTTTCTGACTTACTTCACTCTGTATGATAGTCCCTAGGTCCATCCACATCTCTACAAATAACCCAATTTCATTCCCTTTTATGACTGAGTAATATTCCATTATATATATGTACCACATCTTCTTTATCCATTCGTCTGTCAGTGGGCATTTAGGTTGCTTCCAAGACCTGGCTATTGTAAAGTGTGCTGCAGTGAATATTGGGGTGCATGTGTCCTTTTGAATTATGGTTTTCTCTGGGTATATGCCCAGTAGTGGGACTGCTAGGTCATATGGTAGTTCTATTTTTAGTTTTATGAGGAAACTCCATACTGTTCTTCATAGTGGCTGTATCAGTTTACCTTCCCACCAACAGTGCAGGAGGGTTCCCTTTTCTCCACACCCTCTCCAGCATTTGTTGTTTGTAGATTTTCTGATGATGCCCATTCTAACCAGTGTGAGGTGATACCTCATTGTAGTTTTGATTGGCATTTCTCTAATAATTAGTGATGCTGAGCAGCTTTTCAAGTGCCTCTTGGCCATCTGTATGTCTTCTTTGGAGAAATGTCTATTTAGGTCTTCTGCCCATTTTTTTGACTGGGTTTATTTGTTTTTTTTTTTTTAATATTGAGCTGCATGAGCTGCTTGTGTATTTTGGAGATTAATCCTTTGTCCATTGATTCGTTTGCAAATACTTTCTCCCATTCTGAGGGGTTGTCTTTTTGTCTTGTTTATAGTTTTCTTAGCTGTGCAAAAGCTTTTAAGTTTCATTAGGTCCCATTTGTTTATTTTTGTTTTTATTTCCATTATTCTAGGAGGTGAGTCAAAAAAGATCTTGCTGTGATTTATGTCAAAGCATGTTCTTCCTATGTTCCTCTTAAGTTTTATAGTGTCCGGTCTTATATTTAGGTCATTAATTCATTTTGAGTTTATTTTTGTGTATGGTGTTAGGGAATGTTCTAATTTCATTCCTTTACATGTAGCTGTCCAGTTTTCCCAGCGCCACCTGTTGAAGAGACTGTCTTTTTTCCATTGTATATCCTTGCCTCCTTTGTCATAGATTAGTTGACTGTAGGTGTGTGGGTTTATCTCTGGGCTTTCTATCCTGTTCCATTGATCTATATTTCTGTTTTTGTGCCAGTACCATATTGTCTTGATTACTGTAACTTTGTAGTATAGTCTGAAGTCAGGGAGTCTGATTCCTCCAGCTCCGTTTTTCTTTCTCAAGATTGCTTTGGCTATTCGGGGTCTTTTATGTCTCCATACAAATTTTAAGATTTTTTGTTCTAGTTCTATAAAACATGCCATTGGTAATTTGATAGGAATTGCATTGAATCTGTAGATTGCTTTGGGTAGTATAGTCATTTTCACAATGTTGCTTCTTCCAATCCAAGAACATGGTATATCTCTCCATCTATTTATATCATCTTTGATTTCTTTCATCAGTGTCTTATAGTTTTCTGAGTACAGGTCTTTTACTTCGTTAGGTAGGTTTATTCCTAGGTATTTTATTCTTTTTGTTGTCATGGTGAATGGGATTGTTTCCTTAATTTCTCTTTCTGATCTTTTGTTGTTAGTGTATAGGAATGCAAGAGATTTCTGTGCAATAATTTTGTATCCTGCAACTTTACCAAATTCATTGATTAGCTCTAGTAGTTTTCTGGTAGCATCTTTAGGATTCTCTATGTATAGTATCATGTCATCTGCAAACAGTGACAGTTTTACTCTCTTTTCCAATTTGTATTCCTTTTATTTCTTTTTCTTCTCTGATTGCTGTGGCTGTGACTTCCAGAACTACGTTAAATAATAGTGGTGAGAGTGGACATCCTTGTCTTGTTCCTGATCTTAGAGGAAATGCTTTCCGTTTTTCACCATTGAGAATGATGTTTACTGTGGGTTTGTCATATATGGCCTTTGTTATGTTGAGGTAGGTTCCCTCTCTGCCCACTTTCTGGTGAGTTTTTATTTTAAATGTGTGTTGAATTTTGTCAAAAGCTTTTTCTGCATCTATTGAGATGATTGAAGGTCTTTATCCTTCAATTTGATAATATGGTGTACCACACTGATTGATTTGCATATATTGAAGAATCCTTGCATCCCTGGGATAAATCCTACTTGACCATGGTGTATGATCCTTTTAATGTGTTGTTGGATTCTGTTTGCTTGTATTTTGTTGAGGATTTTTGCATCTATATTCATCAGTGATATTGGTCTGTAATTTTCTTTTTTTTATAGTATCTTTGTCTGGTTTTGGTATCAGGGTGATGGTGGCCTCGTAGAATGAGTTTGGGAGTGTTCCTTCCTCTGCAATTTTTCGAAGAGTTTGAGAAGGATAGGTGTTAGCTCTTCTCTAATTGTTTGATAGAATTCACCTGTGAAGCCATCTGGTCCTGGGTTTTTGTTTGTTGGAAGATTTTTAATCACAGTTTCAATTTCATTCCTTGTGATTGGTCTGTTCATATTTTCTGTTATTTCCTGGTTCAGTCTTGGAAGGTTATATCTTTCTCAGAATTTGTTCATTTCTTCCAGGTTGTCCATTTTATTGGCATAGAGTTGCTTATAGAAGTCTCTTACAATGCTTTGTAGTTCTGAGGTGTCCATTGTAACTTCTTTTTCATTTCTAATTTTATTGATTTGAGTCCTCTCCCTCTTTTTCTTGAAGAGTCTGGCTAAAGGTTTATCAATTTTGTTTTCAAAGAACCAGGTTTTAGTTTTATTGATCTTTGCTATTGTTTTCTTTGTTTCTGTTTCATTTATTTCTGCTCTGATCTTTATGATTTCTTTCCTTCTGCTAACTTTGGGTTTTGTTTGTTCTTCTTTCTCTAGTTCCTCTAGATGTAAGGTTAGATTGTTTATTTGAGATTTTTCTTGTTTCTTGAGGTAGGATTGTATTGCTATAAACTTCCCTCTTAGAACTGCTTTTGCTGCATCTCATAAGTTTTGGATCGTCCTGTTTTCATGGTCATTTGTTTCTAGGTATTTTTTTATTTCCTCTTTGATTTCTTTAGTGATCTCTTGGTTATTTAGTAACGTATTGTTTAGCCTCCATGTGTTTGTGTTTTTTACGTTTTTTTCCCTGTAATTGATTTCTAATCTCATAGCATTGTGGTCGGAAAAGATGCTTGTTATGATTTCAGTTTTCTTAAATTTACCGAGGCTTGATTTGTGACCCAAGATATGATCTATCCTGGAGAATGTTCCGTGTGCAGTTGAGAAGAAAGTGTAATCTGCTGTTTTCAGATGGCATGCCCTATAAATATCAATTAAATCTGTCTGATCTGTTGTGTCATTTAAAGCTTGTGTTTCCTTATTAATTTCCTGTCTGGATGATCTGTCCATTAGTGTAAGTGAGGTGTTAAATTCCCCCACTATTATTGTGTTACTGACGATTTCCTCTTTTATAGCTGTTAGCATTTGCCTTATGTACTGAGGTGCTCCTATGTTGGGTGCATATATATTTATAATTGTTATATCTTCTTCTTGGATTGATCCCTTGACCATTATGCAGTTTCCTTCCTTATCTCTTGTAACATTCTTTATTGTAAAGTCTATTTTATCTGATATGAGTATTGCTACTCCAGCTTTCTTTTGATTTCCATTTGCATGGAATATCTTTTTCCATCCCCTCACTTTCAGTCTGTATGTGTCCCTAGGTCTGAAATGGGTCTCTTGTAGACAGCATATATATGGGTCTTGTTTTTGTATCCATTCAGCAAGCCTGTGTCTTTTGGTTGAAGCATTTAATCCATTTACATTTAAGGTAATTATTGATATGTATGTTCCTATGACCATTTTCTTAATTGTTTTGGGTTTGTTTTTGTAGGTCCTTTTCTCCTCTTGTGTTTCCCACTAAGAGAAGTTCCTTTAGCATTTGTTGTAAAGATGGTTTGGTGGTGCTGAATTCTCTTAGCTTTTGCTTGTCTGTAAAGGTTTTAATTTCTCCATTGAATCTGAATGAGATCCTTGCTGGGTAGAGTAATCTTGGTTGTAGTTTTTTCCCTTTCATCACCCTAAGTATATTGTGCCACTCCCTTCTGGCTTGTAGAGTTTCTGCTGAGAAATCAGCTGTTAACCTTATGGGAGTTCCCTTGTATGTTATTTGTCGTTTTTCCCTTGTTGCTTTTAATAATTTTTCTTTTTCTTTAATTTTTGTCAATTTGATTACTATGTGTCTCAGCGTGTTTCTCCTTGGGTTTATCCTGCCTGGGACTCTCTGCACTTCCTGGACTTGCATGGCTATTTCCTTTCCCATGTTAGGGAAGTTTTCCACTATAATCTCTTCAAATATTTTCTCTAGTCCTTTCTCTGTCTCTTCTCCTTCTGGGACCCCTATAATGCGAACGTAGTTGCGTTTAATGTTGTCCCAGAGGTCTCTTAGGCTGTCTTCATTTCTTTTCATTCTTTTTTCTTTATTCTGTTTCGTGGCAGTGAATTCCACCATTCTGTCTTCTAGGTCCATTCTTCTGCCTCAGTTATTCTGCTATTGATTCTTTCTAGTGTATTTTTCATTTCAGTTATTGTATTGTTCATCTCTGTTTGTTTGTTCTTTAATTCTTCTAGGTCTTTGTTAAACATTTCTTGTATCTTCTCGATCTTTGCCTCCATTCTGTTTCCGAGGTCCTGAATCATCTTCACTATCATTATTCTGTGTTCTTTTTTTGGAAAGTTGCCTATCTCCACTTCATTTAGTTGTTTTTCTGGGGTTTTATCTTGTTCCTTCATCTGATACATAGTCCTCTGCCTTTTCATTTTGTCTATCTTTCTGTGATTGTGGTTTTCGTTCCACAGGCTGCAGAATTGTAGTTCTTGCTTCTGCTGTCTGCCCTCTGGTGGATGAGGCTATCTAAGAGGCTTGTGCAAGCTTCATGATGGGAGGGAGTGGTGGTGGGTAGAGCTGGGTGTTGCACTGGCAGGCAGAGCTGAGTAAAAGTTTAATCCATTTGTCTGCTCATGGGTGGGGTTGGGTTCCCTCCCTGTTGGTTGTTTGGCCTGAGGTGACCCAGCACTGGAGCCTACCGGCTCTTTGGTGGGGCCAATGTCAGGCTCTGGGAGGGCTCACACCAAGGAGTACTTCCCAGAACTTCTGCTATCAGTGTCCTTGTCCCCTTAGTGAGCCACAGCCACCCCCTGCCTCTGCAGGAGACCCTCCAACACTAGCAGGTAGGTCTGTTTCAGTCTTCTATGGGGTCATTGCTCCTTCCCCTGGTCCTGATGAGCACACTACTTTGTGTGTGCCCTCTAAGAGTGAGTCTCTGTTTCCCCCAGTCCTGTCAAAGTCCTGCAATCAAACCTGCTAGCCTTCAAAGTCTGAGTCTCTGGGAATTCCTCCTTCCATTGCTGGACCCTCAGGTTGGGAATCTTGACGTGGGGCTCAGAACCTTCACTCTGGTGGGTGGACTTCTGTGGTATAATTGTTCTCCACTTTGTGAGTCACCCACCCAGCGGTTATGGGATTTGATTTTATTGTGATTCTGCCCCTCCTACCATGTCATTGAGGCTTCTCCTTTGTCTTTGGATGTGGGGTATATTTTTTGGTGAGTTCCAGTGTCTTCCTGTTGATGATTGTTCAGCAGTTAGCTGTGATTCCAGTGCTCTCGCAAGAAGGAGTGAGCGCACATCCTTCTACTCTACCATCTTGAACCAATCTCAATTTAATACTTTTAAAAATAGTAAAATCATATAGAACATGTTCCCTGACATTGGCTTCTCCTTTTTTATCCCCCTCATTTTGTTGATTACTGAGCAAGGTAAATTCTGAGATTCATTTTCAGTTGGGTTACTTTACTCACAAACCTTACTCAGTTGATTATTTCCCTATATGTCTCACATTGTGTTATAATTCTAAAGCCCATGTAGTATTGATATTGCATATATATATATATATATACACACACACACACATATACACGCTATACACACGTACACTTATGTGAACTAAATATATCTATATATTTATATTGTATATATTTGGAAGTATTTGTATCTATTTACATTTCTCCCCCCATTGTTGAGCTTGAAGACAGGGAGCTATTCTGCACAATTTATTTCCCATAGTGTGTGTCCTAGGACATTATGGATAGCGGCTGTTCAGTGGAGGTCTCTAAGTTAATTGAAACTAAAATGTATAATTACTTGACTCTAAAAGCATTGTTCCAATAATAGTGTAGAAAATAAATGTTAAATTGGGTTTAATTTTTATTGAGATTCTTTTCTCCTCTTATCCATAATACAGGTACATCAAGAGAGTGTACACATGATTGAAGTCACAAGCAATTTGATTAATGAAACTCTAGCAAATCACCCTGAGTGGGCAAAGTAAGAATTTTGTTTTGACAAAAATAGAGATGGATGGCCAAGGTTCTATGTCTGTTTGCATGAAATGATCTTCATTGATACAGTTACCTTGGAAGAGAAAAGAATTTACCAAGGTTTTGATGAATGTTGTCATTTTTGCATGAGAATAGCATGTAATGGGATGGTGGGGAGGGGGGAGTTCATATATTTGAATTGAGATTCACAGTTTTCCACATGTTTGTGATTTACTAAGCTTTCACCTACATTGTGTTATGTATTCCTCAGTAGGTTGAAGAGATTATCCCCATTTCACAGATGAGGAGGCAGGATCAAAGGCTAAGGAAGTTGTGACAGTCCCCCATGGCACAGTCAGCAGTGTTCCCATATTGTATTGTTTTTGCGGCAGGGTTGCACACTGTGGCTCAGGGCCAAATCCAGCCACCTGTTCTTATAGAGATTTATTGGAACAACCTATATCCATTCATTTACATGTTGTCTGTAGCTGTTTTGGGGCTACAAAGGCAGACAGAATTGAGTAGTTGTGATACAGATTATATGTTCCGAAAAACCTAAAATATTTATTTACATTCTGGCCCTTTACAGAAGAAATCTGCCAACCCCTGTCTTAGAGGATCTCTTTGTGTACTTGTTTAATTTGGCTTCTGTGAGAGGGTTTTTATGTCTTTGTGGAGAGTTCAGCTGGACTATGCTGTTCGCCAAATTGAACTTGATGACAAATTACATGACCTTTTTTACTAACCCCAAGGTGGTCACTAATTTATGTTAGGAAATACTCTGCCAGTTTTAGGATTATAAATTGAGATTTAACTTGGTTTTTTCCTTTGACTTGACTTTATTTCTTTATAGAAAACCTGCTTAAGATATTTCTTGAACTTGGTTTAGAATCATATTTGAATATTCTCAGAAGGACTTCTACCCACTTATCTCCTATTACCCAGAGCATACTCAGTGCTTGTTCTCAATATTTCTGATTAGTTACAAACTGTAGTATATCCATTCAAAGGAATAATACTTAGCATTAAACAAAAATGAACTGTCAGTTCATGCAGCAACGTGGATGAATCTCAGAATAATTATGGTGAATGAAAGAAGTCAAGCAAAAGAGAGTCTATATGATATGATTCCATTTATGTTAAGTTCTAGAAAACAGTAATCTAGTGACAGATAGATCAGTAGCTGTGGATAGGGGCGGGTTCCAGGGAGGGAGTACAGAGGGGCGCAAGGAAACTTTTGAGAGTGATAGATATGTTCATTGTCTTAGTGAAGGAGATAAGAAGTGACAGTGATCAGATTTTATTCTGTAACAGTCTCCCTCTGTGCTGTGGAGAAAAGGTGGAAGGTGTTCCAAGACTTGAGCCTCTTAGACCAGTTAAAAGCTAGAGTAAAACTAGGTGAGAGGCAGTAAAGCTCTTAATTGTGGACAGTTGTTGTGGAGTGAACAGGACAGACAGATTTGTAAGATCTTAAGGGGGTTAGTTGGTGATTAATTGGGTATAGGAAAACGAAACCTAGCGTGACTCTAATGTTTCAAGCTTTGGAAGTTAGTGGATGATGGTGGATTCACCAAGATAGGAAACAGAGAAGCAGATATGGTGGGAAAACTAATTCACTTACTTTTTACGTGATGAGTTTGAGGTGTTTATGGTAAGTGTCAACAGAGGCATCTAGTAGGCTATTGATTATGTTGGTGTACAGTTCAGGAGAGTGATCTGGAGTGAAGTTAAAAAACAGGCAGCCTGGGCTTCCCTGGTGGTGCAGTGGTTGAGAATCTGCCTGCCAATGCAGGGGACATGGGTTCGAGCCCCGGTCTGGGAAGATCCCACATGCCGCGGAGCAACTAGGCCTGTGAGCCACAACTACTGAGCCTGCGCATCTGGAGCCTGTGCTCCAGAACAAGAGAGGCCGCAATAGTGAGGGGCCCGCGCACCGCGATGAAGAGTGGCCCCCACTTGCCGCAACTAGAGAAAGCCCTCGCATAGAAACGAAGACCCAACACAGCCAAAAATAAATAAATAAATAAATAAACTCCAATCTCTAAAAAACAAACAAACAAACAAACAGGCAGCCTTAATTATCTCCTTAGAAGAGGGCTCTTTTTCTTTGGTGGTCATTCTTCTGTAGTGGAAATAAGTCCAAAGCCCTTCTGTACTGGTTTTCAATTGTAATAGTACTATCTCTACTATTGTTTTGAAGGCACACACAAAGTGGGGAGCCCCAGATCAGAGTAGTTCAGAAAGTTGGTTGTTTTTGTTTTTAAATTTGGGAATAATTATAAAGTTCACAGGGACTTGCAAAGAAATGTATAGGGAGGTCCCCTGGACTCTTCGCCCCACCTTCTCTACTGTTGTTGTCATCTTGTATAACTATACAATAACAAAACCAGGAAATCGACATTTCACTAGTTTTACATGCACTTGTGTATGTATGTGTGCGTGTGTATATTATATGTGTTCTCTGCAGTTTTATCATGCTTCCTGTTAGCTATTAACACCATGTCAAGATACAGAACTGTTCCATCACCACAAGGCTCCCTCATGCCACCCCTTTTTGCCACACCTACCCTCTACCTCCTCCTCCAACATATTCCTAACCCTTGGCAACCAGTATTTTGTTCTCCATATCTGTAATATTGTTGTTTGATAATATTGTTGTCGTTGTTTGATACATAAATCTAATCATAGCGTATGCAGCCTTGTGAGATTGGCTTTTCTCACTTAGCATAATTCCCTTGAAGTCCACTGAAGATGTTGTATGTAGCAATAGTATGTTCCTTTTTATTGCTGAATAATATTCTATGCAGGAAAGAATTTAAAAGCTATTTATTTGTTTTTTGTTTTTTGGGTTTTTAAAATAAATTTATTTATTTATTTATTTTTGGCTGTGTTGGGTCTTTGTTTCTGTGCGAGGGCTTTCTCCAGTTGCGGCAAGTGGGGGCTACTCTTCATCGCGGTGCACGGGCCTCTCACTGTTGCGGCCTCTCCTGTTGCGGAGCACAGGATCCAGACGTGCAGGCTCAGTAGCTGTGGCTCACGGGCTTAGTTGCTCCGCGGCATGTGGGATCTTCCCAGACCAGAGCTCAAACCCGTGTGCCCTGCATTGGCAGGCAGATTCCTAACCACTGCGCCACCAGGGAAGCCCAAAAGCTATTTAGACTTCAGTAATTTGTGGGAGGTCTGATTCTTTTGCAGCAGATTAGGGGGGTGGTCATGAATTAATAGTTTCTTACAAATCTCAGTACTCAGTGGATTCTTGTCCTGAAGATGGCAGTTGACCTTGTGGGAAATTCATGTGGGTGCTCTTAGCGGAGGTGATACAGTTAAGAATTGATTAGATATACTTTCTTCCAGTGTGGTACACATTTTATGTGCCCTACATAGGTACCTCGACTTCCTGTGGATGTGCTTGGTGAGCTGAAGTATAAATTAGAAAGACTCAGGGTAGGATCAGCCTAGTAGAGCTTCAAAGAAAATGAAATTGAAGTTGGAACACATCTTAATTCTTTTCCTGGACAGTATTGTTAGTCTAGAACTCATTTTCTACTTACTACTCACTAGTCTCAAGCCTGTTGATTCTCAGGACCTGCATTAGGAGATGGCACTACGATGATACTGAATGTCACTTAGCCCTGCCCTTACTTGGGAGGAACCCAGTAGATGAAGCTGTTTTTAATTGGGGCTGTTCTCTTGGTAGGTCATACTGTGATAGAGATTAATCTTTACCCAGGAAGATGAGGGTAGGCCATTCCTAATTGTAGGAGCTTGGTTTCACCTGAGGGATACGTTTTGACTGAGGCTAAGAGAGTTAGTGATTGACTGATGTAGTAAATGTCTGAAGCAAGAAGCCCAGTTTAGAGGCTGTGGTTGGTATAAGACCAAGGTGTGTCCCAGTTTGTCCCAGCAAAGGTTGCTCAGGTTGTTTCTGGCCCCATGTCTCCTAGAGGGCACTGGTGGTGAGGAGGTCTGGACTGAGCCAAAGCCTTTGACTTGGCCTCACAACAGCCCCTCTTTATCTGTTGCTCTTCGGACACCTGCAGTGGCAAAGTGTTTTCACAGCAGCCAGCAAGATTTTTTTTATCAGGCCTAATAGATGTTTCTTAGTCATTAAGGATCTATCCAGATACCTCTGTGAATTTCACACTTTTGAATAATAATACAGGTTATAGTTTTCCCCTAAAATGTAGTACCATGTAACTGAAAATATTCAACAGTCTCTTCAAACCACTAATGAATCTATAAATACTGGAGTAATGTAAAAGCTACTTAATTTCTCCCAAGTCACATCTGTATTTAGAGATCCAAATTTCCTGTTCATATTATTATACTATAAGATTATTACATTTGTAAGTGTGTAATGTCAGTTAATGAGTGTTTAAAAAATTAAGTTCCAAGAGTTTGGTGCAGTGCACTATATTAGTTTTTCATTTTTTCTTTCTTTATTTTAAATTAGTTGGCTTCCTGAGGCTCAGGTAGTCCAAAGAGCCCTTAATTCCGCGGCTAACAATGTGTATCAGTATGGACGAGAATGGATAACCCACAAGGTAAGGGAAGAGCCTCTTTTTGTGGCTTTCTCTTTACAGGGTCTTCAGTGGTAGTGACTTCTTGCTTTGATAAAGCAAAAATGGAGATTCTGTTTAGAACAATTTCTATTTTTGAGATAGGCTTAAATCTGCAAGTCAACAAGCAATATATGATGAAATTAAACCTTCTGGATGATCATATTGATTAGTGCTGGTAGCCTGAATAATCTGAGAGGTAGGCCTTTTGCTTCATGTTCAAGATAGTTCTGATTCATTATTTGTGCTTTAGAACAGAATGATCACTAAGCTTGGGTGACCAAATAAGGCTTTGTGGAGAAAAAGTATTAACACATATTATATTTTATTATTTGCTGATAACTGTGCTTGGCAGTTTCCAATTTGTTTCATTTAATCTTTCCAAGAAACTTATTGTAGTCTGAATTATTTTACCCCCTTTATAGATGAGGAAACAGACTTAGCAAAGCTAAGTAAATTCCCTATGGTCATGTAGTAAATTGCAGAGCTTGGTTTCAAACTGAAGACTAATTCCAAATCCCTTGCTCTTTCTACTGTGGTATGCTAGAAGTGTGTGCCCAGAACTGAGTTTAGTGCTTTAATGTGGCACTTGAGATAAACCTTGAAGGAATGGAATGATAGGTCCTGGGCGAATAAAGAGAAGGAAGAGTGTATTTTAAGAAGGGGTATTTATGTGATTCAAGATGTAGAGACAGGAAACTGAAGCTCTGTGAAGGGGAGATGAAAGACAGAGGAGAAGGCACAGTTATCACAGCTAAGATCAGACTCCATGATATGGATTTGGGATATCTCTTTTTTTCCCCCTAGTTTTGCCTGTGGAAATGAACGTAGTTTGAAGTTTTAATGTATTGAAGTAATTAGGATTGTCTGGGGATTGGCAAGATTTGTTGCAGTGAGATGTGTGCCAGAAAAAAAGTATTAGTGTGTGATTTCTTGTTTAAAATTCAAAAACAAAATCTCAAAAAAAAAGGTATCTTGGAAATGATATCGTACACACAGTAATCTGCTAACCTCAGGATGGAATTGTGGTCAACTTAAAAGTTAAGAGAAAAATGTGTTACTGATCTTCCTGGGTCCATGCCAGATAACCAAATCAACTGTCACATGGAAGTTTTTAAAAAAATATTTATTGAATAAATGAAAGATAAGTACAGTTGACCCTTGAATAATGTGGTGGTTAGAGGCGCTGACCTTCTGTGTGGTCAAAAAACTCCCGTATAACTTTACAGTTGGTGCTCATATACCTGGTTCCACATCCTCGGATTCAACCAACCACAGATTGTGGAGCACTGTAGTACATATTTAGTGGAAAAAATCCACGTGTAAGTGGACCTGTGCTGTTCCAACCTGTGTTGTTCAAAGGTCCACTGTATGTGGATATACATATCAGAACTATCATAGAAGAAAGATCCAGTCATTGCAGAAGGCTTTTAGACTTTTATATATATATTTGGGAAAAGGATAAAGAAGGGGAATTTGGATAGCTGGAGAAATGTGCCTTAGATTTTAAAGAAGTAAATTTCAAATTACTTAGAGAAAAGATAGGTTTGAAACCTTTTGCTCAAGAGTCTAAAAGGGAAGACAGCTGAAGAGAGATGATATTGCTACGAAACACTGTAAAATATTTGTGATCCTCATTTGCAAGACACAGGGATAATATCTAAAAGCAACCATTGAATGTCCATTAACTGATGAATGGATAAATAAAATGTTGTATATCCACATACTGGGATATTATTTGGCCATAAATAGGAAGGACTAACTGATACATTTTACAACATGGATGAACCTTGAAAACATTAGGCTAAGTAAAAGAAGCAGTCATAAAAGACCACATCCATTTATATAAAATGTGTGGAAGAGGCATACCTACAGAAACAAAGTACAGTAGTGGTTTTCAGGGGTAGGGGGATTGGGGAGAAATGGGGGATTGATTACTAATGAGTATGGAGTTTTCTTTTGGGGGGATGAAAATGTTCCAAAATTGATTTTGGTAATTGTTGCATAACTGTGAATGTACTAAAAAACTGTTGAGTTTACACTTAAATGGGTGAATTGGAGGACCTTAAAGATGGTGGAGGAGGAAGACGTGGAGGTCCCCTTCCTCCCCACAAATACATGAAAAATACATCTACATGTGGAACAACTCCTACAGGACACATACTGAACACTGGCAGAAGACCTCAGACTTCCCAAAAGACAAGAAAATCCCCATGTACCTGGCCGTGTGGCTGACAGGGTCTTGGTGCTCTGGCCAGGTGTCAAGCCTGAGCTGCTGAGGTGGGAGAGCCGAGTTTAGGACATTGGACCACCAGAGACCTCCCTGCACCATGTAATATCAATCGGTGAGAGCTCTACCAGAGATCTCTGTCTCAACGCTGAGACCCAGCTCCACCCAACGGCCAGCAAGCTCCAGTGTTGGATGCCCCATGCCAAACAACTAGCAAGACAGGAACACAACCCCACCCATTAGCAGAGAGGCTGACTAAAATCATACTAAGTTCACAGCACCCCAAAACACAGCACCGGATGCGGCCCTGCCCACCAGAAAGACAAGATCCAGCCCCACCCACCAGAACACAGGCACCAGTCCCCTCCACCAGGAAGCTTACACAAGCCACTGAACGAACATCACCCACTGGGGGCAGACACCAAAACCAACGGGAACTATGAACCTGTAGCCTGCAAAAAGGAGACCCCAAACACAGTAAGTTAAACAAAATGAGAAGACAGAGAAATATGCAGCAGATGAAGGAGCAAGGTAGAAACCCACCAGACCAAACAAATGAAGAGGAAATAGGCAGTCTGCCTGAAAAAGAATTCAGAGTAATGATAGATGATCCAAAATCTTGGAAATAGAATGGAGAAAATAAAAGAAACGTTTAACAAGGACTGAGAAGAACTAAAGAGCAAACAAACAATGATGACCAATAAATGAAATTAAAAATTCTCTAGAAGGAATCAATAGAAGAATAACCGAGGTAGAAGAACGGATAAGTGACCTGGAAGATAAAATAGTGGAAATGACTACCGCAGAGCAGAATAAAGAAAAAAGAATGAAAAGAATTGAGGACAGTCTCAGAGACCTCTGGGACAACAATAAACACACCAACATTAGAATTATAGGGGTCCCAGAAGAAGAAGAGAAAAAGAAAGGGTCTGAGAAAGTATTTGAAGAGATTATAGTGGAAAACTTCCCTAACATGGGAAAGGAAATAGTCAATCAAGTCCAAGAAGCACAGAGAGTCCCATACAGAATAAATCCATGGAGAAACACGCCAAGACACATATTAATCAAACTATCAAAAATTAAATACAAAGAAAAATATTAAAAGCAACAAGGGAAAAGCAACAAATAACATGCAAGGGAATCCCCATAAGGTTAACAACTGATCTTTCAGCAGAAACTCTGTAAACCAGAAGGGAGTGGCCGGACATATTTAAAGTGATGAAAGGGAAAAACATACAACCAAGACTACTCTACCCAGCAAGGATCTCATTCAGTTTCGATGGAGAAATTAAAACCTTTACAGACAAGCAAAAGTTAAGAGAATTCAGCAACACCAAACCAGCTTTACAACAAATGCTAAAGGAACTTCTCTAGGCAGGAAACACAAGAGAAGGAAAAGGCCTGCAATAACAAACCCAAAACAATTCAGAAAATGGTAATAGGAACATACATATCGATAATTACCTTAAATGTAAATGGATTAAATGCTCCAACCAAAAGACATAGACTGGCTGAATGGATACAAAAACAAGACCCATATATATCCTGTCTACAAGAGACCCACTTCAGACCTAGGGACACATACAGACTGAAAATGAGGGGATAGAAAAAGATATTCCATGCAAATGGAAATCAAAAGAAAGCTGGAGTAGCAATTCTCTTATCAGAAAAAATAGACTTTAAAATAAAGACTATTACAAGAGACAAAGAAGGACACTACATAATGATCAAGGGATCGATCCAAGAAGAAGATATAACAATTGTAAATATTTATGCACCCAACATAGGAGCACCTCAATACATAAGGCAAAGGCTAACAGCCTTAAAAGGGGAAAATGACAGTAACACAATCATAGTAGGGGACTTTAACACCCCACTTTCACCAATGGACAGATCATCCGAAATGAAAATAAATAAGGAAACATAAGCTTAAATGACACATTAAACAAGATGAACTTAATTGATATTTATAGGACATTCCATCCAAAAACAACAGAATACACTTTTTTTTTAAAAACATCTTTATTGGAGTATAATTGCTTTACAATGGTGTGTTAGTTTCTGCTTTATAACAAAGTGAATCAGTTATACATATACATATGTCCCCATATTTCTTCCCTCTTGCATCTCCCACCCTCCCACCCTCCCAATCCCAGCCCTCTACGTGGTCACAAAGCACCGAGCTGATCTCCCTGTGCTATGCAGCTGCTTCCCACTAGCTATCTTTTTTCTGTTTGGTAGTGTATATATGTACATGCCACTCTCTCACTTTGTCCCAGCTTACCCTTCCCCCTCCCCATATCCTCAAGTCCATTCTCTAGTAGGTCTGCATCTTTATTCCCGTTTTGCCCCTAGGTTCTTCATGACGACTTTTTTTTTTTTTTTTTAGATTCCATATATATGTGTTAGCATACAGTATTTTTTTTTTCTCTTTCTGACTTACTTCACTCTGAATGACAGTCTCTAGGTCCATCCACCTCACTACAAATAACTCAATTTCATTTCTTTTTATGGCTGAGTAATATTCCATTGTATATATGTGTCACATCTTCTTTATCCATTCATCTGTTGATGGACCCTTAGGTTGCTTCCATGTCCTGGCTATTATAAATAGAGCTGCAATGAACATTTTCGTACATGACTCTTTCTGAATTATGGTTTTCTCAGGGTATATGCCCAGTAGTGGGATTGCTGGGTCGTATGGTAGGTCTATTTTTAGTTTTTTAAGGAACCTCCATACTGTTCTCCATAGTGGCTGTATCAATTTACATTCCCACCAACAGTGCAAGAGGGTTCCCTTTTCTCCACACCCTCTCCAGCATTTACTGTTTGTAGATTTTTTGATGATGGCTATTCTGACCGGTGTGAGATGATATCTCATTGTAGTTTTGACTTGCATTTCTCTAATGATTAGTGATGTTGAGCATCCTTTCATGTGTTTGTTGGCAATCTGTATATCTTCTTTGGAGAAATGTCTGTTTAGGTCTTCTGCCCATTTTTAGATTGGGTTGTTTGTTTTTTTGATATTGAGCTGCATGAACTGCTTGTAAATTTTGGAGATTAATCCTTTGTCAGTTGCTTCCTTTGCAAATATTTTCTCCCATTCTGAGGGTTGTCTTTTGCTCTTGTTTATGGTTTCCTTTGCTGTGCAAAAGCTTTTAAGTTTCATTAGGTTCCATTTGTTTATTTGTGTTTTTATTTCCATTTCTCTAGGAGGTGGATCAAAAAGGATCTTGCTGTGATTTATGTTATAGAGTGTTCTGCCTATGTTTTCCTCTAAGAGTTTGATGGTGTCTGGCCTTACATTTAGGTCTTTAATCCATTTTGAGTTTATTTTTGTGTATGGTGTTAGGGAGTGTTCTAATTTCATTCTTTTACATGTAGCTGTCCAGTTTTCCCAGCACCACTTATTGAAGAGGCTATCTTTTCTCCACTGTATATGCTTGCCTCCTTTATCAAAGATAAGGTGACCATATGTGCGTGGGTTTATCTCTGGGCTTCCTATCCTGTTCCATTGATCTATATTTCTGTTTCTGTGCCAGTATCATACTGTCTTGATTACTGTAGCTTTGTAGTATAGTCTGAAGTCAGGGAGCCTGATTCCTCCAGCTCCGTTTTTCTTTCTCAAGATTGCTTTGGCTATTCGGGGTCTTTTGTGTTTCCATACAAATTGTGGAATTTTTTGTTCTAGTTCTGTGAAAAATGCCAGTGGTAGTTTGATAGGGATTGCATTGAATCTGTAGATTGCTTTGGGTAATAGAGTCGTTTTCACAATGTTGATTCTTCCAATCCAAGAACATGGTATATCTCTCCATCTATTTATATCATCTTTAATTTCTTTCATCAGTGTCTTATAATTTTCTGTATACAGGTCTTTTGTCTCCTTAGGTAGGTTTATACCTAGATATTTTATTCTTTTTGTTGCAATGATAAATGGGAGCGTTTTCTTAATTTCACTTTCAGATTTTTCATCATTAGTGTTCTCAAGTGCTCATGGAACATTCTCCAGGATAGATCATATCTTGGGTTACAAATCAAGCCTTGGTAAATTTAAGAAAATTGAAATCGTATCAAGTATCTTTTCTGACCACAACGCTATGAGACTAGATGTTGATTACAGGAAAAAAACTGTAAAAAATACAAACACATGGAGGCTAAACAAGACGCTACTAAATAACCAAGAGACCACTGAAAAAATCAAAGAGGAAATCAAAAAATACCTAGAAACAAATGAGAATGAAAACTCGACGACCCAAAACTGATGGGATGCAGCAAAAGCAGTTCTAAGAGGGAAGTTCATAGCAATACAATGCTACCTCAAGAAACAAGAAAACTCTCAAGTAAACAACCTAAGCTTACACCTAAAGCGTTAGAGAAAGAAGAACAAAACTCAGTGTTAGCAGAAGGAAAGAAATCATAAAGATCAGATCAGAAATAAATGAAAAAGAAATGAAGAAAACAATAGCAAAGATGAATAAAACTAAAAGCTGGTTCTTTGAGAAGATAAACAAAATTGATAAACCATTAGCCGGACTCATCAAGAAAAAAATGAAGAAGACTCAAATCAACAGAATTAGAAATGAAAAAGGGTAAGTAACAACGGACATTGCAGAAATACAAAGGATCGGGAGAGATTACTACAAGCAACTCTATGCCAATAAAATGGACAACCTGGAAGAAATGGACAGATTCTGAGAAAAGCACAACCTTCTGAGACTGAACCATGAAGAAATAGAAAATATAAACAGACCAATCACAAGCACTGAAATTGAGACTGTGATTAAAAATCTTCCAGCAAACAAAAGCCCAGGACCAGATGGCTTCACAGGCATATTCTATCAAATATTTACAGAAGAGCTAACACCTGTCCTTCTCAAAACCCTTCCAAAATATAGCAGAGGGAGGAACACTCCCAAACTCATTCTACGAGGCCACCATCACCCTGATACCAAAACCAGACAAAGATGTCACAAAAAAAGAAAACTACAGGCCAGTATCACTGATGAACATAGATGCAAAAATTCTCAACAAAATACTAGCAAACAGTTTCTAACAGCACATTAAAAGGACCATCCACTGTGATCAAGTGGAGTTAATCCCAGGAATGCAAGGATTCTTCATTATACACAAATCAATCAACATGACACACCATATTAACAAATTGAAGGATTAAAAACCATATGATAATTTCACAGATGCAGAAAAAGCTTTCGACAAAATTCAACACCCATTTATGGTAAAAACTCTCCAGAAAGTAGGCATAGAGGGAACCTACCTCAACATAATAAAAGCCATATATGACAAACCCACAGCCAACATTGTTCTCAGTGGTGAAAAACTGAAACCACTTCCTCTAAGATCAGGAACAAGACAAGGTTGCCCACTCTCACCGCTATTATTGAACATAATTTTGGAAGTTTTAGCCACAGCAGTCAGAGAAGGAAAAGAAATAAAACGAATCCAAATAGGAAAAGAAGAAGTAAAACTGACACTGTTTGCAGGTGACATGATACTATACATAGAGAATCCTAAAGATGCTACCAGAAAACTACTAGAGCTAACAATGAATTTGGTAAAAAGCAGGATTAATGCACAGAAATCTCTTGCATTCCTGTACACTAATGATGAAAAATATGAAAGAGAAATTAAGGAAACACTCCCATTTTCCATTGTAACAAAAAGAATAAAATACCTAGGAATCTACCTAAGGAGACAAAAGACCTGTATGCAGAAAACTATAAGACACTGATGAAAGAAATTAAAGACGATACAAACAGATGGAGAGATATATCATGTTCTTGGATTGGAAGAATAAACATTGTGAAAATGGCTGTGCTACCCCAAGCAATCTACAGATTCAACGTAATCCCTATCAAACTACCAATGGCATTTTTCACAGAACTAGAACAAAAAATTGCACAATTTGTATGGAAATGCAAAAGACGCTGATTAGCCAAAGCAATGTTGAGAAAGAAAAATTGGAGCTGGAGGAATCAGGCTCCCTGACTTTAGACTATACTACAAAGCTACAGTAATCAAGACAGTATGGTACTGGCACAACAACAGAAATATAGATCAATGGAACAGGATAGAAAGCCCAGAGATAAACCCGCACACATATGGTCACCTTATCTTTTTTTTTTCTTTTTAAATTTATTTATTTTATTTATTTTTATTTTTGGCTCCATTGGGTCTTTGTTGCTGCGCATGGGCTTTCTCTGGTTGCCGCGAGCGGGGGCTACTCTTTATTGCTGTGCGCGGGCTTCTCATTGCGGTGGCTTCTCTTGTTGCAGAGCATGGGCTCTAGGCACGCGGGCTTCAGTAGTTGTGGCAGGTGGGCTCAGTAGTTGTGGCTCGTGAGCTCTAGAGCGCAGGCTCAGTAGTTGTGGTGCACGGGCTTAGTTGCTCCGTGGCATGTGGGATCTTCCCGGACCAGGGCTCGAACCCTTGTCCCCTGCATTTGCAGGCGGATTCTTTTTTTTTTTTTTTTAAAGATTCAAACTTTATTTTTTTTTATTTTTATTTTTTTAAACATCTTTATTGAAGTATAATTGCTTTACAGTGGTGTGTTAGTTTCTGCTTTATAACAAAGTGAATCAGTTATACATATACATATGTTCCCATATCTTTTCCCTCTTGCATCTCCCTCCCTCCCACCCTCCCTATCCCACCCCTCTAGGTGGTCACAAAGCACCGAGCTGATCTCCCTGTGCTATGCGGCTGCTTCCCACTAGCTATCTATTTTATATTTGGTAGTGTATATATGTCCATGACACTCTCTCACCCTGTCACATCTCACCCCTCCCCCTCCCCATATCCTCAAGTCCATTCTCTAGTAGGTCTGTGTCTTTATTCCCGTCTTGCCACTAGGTTCTTCATGACCTTTTTTTTTTTTCCTTAGATTCCATATATATGTGTTAGCATACTGTATTTGTTTTTCTCTTTCTGACTTACTTCACTCTGTATAACAGACTCTAACTCCATCCACCTCATTACAAATACCTCCATTTCATTTCTTTTTATGGCTGAGTAATATTCCATTGTATATATGTGCCACATCTTTATCCGTTCATCCGATGATGGACACTTAGGTAGCTTCCATGTCCTGGCTATTGTAAATAGAGCTGCAGTGAACATTTTGGTACATGACTCTTTTTGAATTATGGTTTTCTCAGGGTATATGCCCAGTAGTGAGATTGCTGGGTCGTATGGTAGTTCTATTTTTAGTTTTTTAAGGAACCTCCATACTGTTCTCCATAGTGGCTGTATCAATTTACATTCCCACCAACAGTGCAAGAGTGTTCCCTTTTCTCCACACCCTCTCCAGCATTTATTGTTTCTAGATTTTTTGATGATGGCCATTCTGACCAGTGTGAGATGATATCTCATTGTAGTTATTTTTTTTTTTTTTAACTTTGGGTTTATTTATTTATTTATTTTTATGGCTGCGTTAGGTCTTTGTTTCTGTGTGAGGGCTTTCTCTAGTTGCGGCAAGTGGGGGCCATTCTTCATCGCGGTGCGCGGGCCTCTCACTATCGCGGCCTCTCTTGTTGCGGAGCACAGGCTCCAGACGCGCAGGCTCAGTAATTGTGGCTCACGGGCCCAGTTGCTCCACGGCATGTGGGATCTTCCCAGACCAGGGCTCGAACCCGTATTCTCTGCATTGGCAGGCAGATTCTCAACCACTGCGCCACCACGGAAGCCCCTCATTGTAGTTTTGATTTGCATTTCTCCAATGATTAATGATGTTGAACATTCTTTCATGTGTCTGTTGGCAATCTGTATATCTTTGGAGAAATGTCTATTTAGGTCTTCTGCCCATTTTTGGATTGGGTTGTTTGTTTTTTTGTTATTGAGCTGCATGAGCTGCTTGTAAATCTTGGAGATTAATCCTTTGTCAGTTGCTTCCTTTGCAAATATTTTCTCCCATTCTGATGGTTGTCTTTTGGTCTTGTTTATGGTTTCCTTTGCTGTGCAAAAGCTTTTAAGTTTCATTAGGTCCCATTTGTTTATTTGTGTTTTTATTTCCATTTCTCTAGAAGGTGGGTCAAAAAGGATCTTGCTGTGATTTATGTCATAGAGTGTTCTGCCTATGTTTTCCTCTAAGAGTTTGATAGTGTCTGACCTTACACTTAGGTCTTTAATCCATTTTGAGTTTATTGTTGTGTATGGTGTCAGGGAGTGTTCTAATTTCATACTTTTACATGTACCTGTCCAATTTTCCCAGCACCACTTATTGAAGAGGCTGTCTTTTCTCCACTGTATATGCTTGCCTCCTTTATCAAATATAAGGTGACCATATGTGCGTGGGTTTATCTCTGGGCTTTCTATCCTGTTCCATTGATCTATATTTCTGTTTTTGTGCCAGTACCAAACTGTCTTGATTACTGTAGTTTTGTAATATAGTCTGAAGTCAGGGAGTGCAGGCAGATTCTTAACCACTGCGCCACCAGGGAAACCCTGGTCACCTTATCTTTGATAAGAATGTACAATGGAGAAACGTGGTGCTGGGAAAACTGGACAGCTACATGGAAAAGAATGAAATTAGAACACTCTCTAACACCATACACAAAAATAAACTCAAAATGGATTAAAGACCTAAATGTAAGGTCAGACACTATCAAACTCTTAGAGGAAAACATAGGCAGAACACTCTATGACATAAATCACAGCAAGATCCTTTTTGAGTCACCTCCTAGAGAAATGGAAATAAAAGGAAAAATAAACAAATGGGACCTAATGAAACTTAAAAGCTTTTGCACAAGAAGGAAACCATAAACAAGAAGAAAAGGCAACCCTCAGAATGGGAGAAAGTATTTGCAAATGAAGCAACTTACAAAGGATTAATCTCCAAAATATACAAGCAGCTCATGCAGCTCAATATCAAAAAAACAAACAACCCAATCCAAAAATGGGCAGAAGACCTAAATAGACATTTCTCCAAAGAAGATATACAGATTGCCAACAAACACATGAAAGGATGCTCAACATCATTAATCATTAGAGAAATGCAAATCAAAACTACAATGAGGTATCATCTCACACCGGTCAGAATGGCCATCATCAAAAAAATCTAGAAACAATAAATGCTGGAGAGGGTGTGGAGAAAACTTGCACTGTTGGTGGGAATGTAGATTGATACAGCCACTACGGAGAACAGTATGGAGGTTCCTTAAAAAACTAAAAATAGAACTACCATATGACCCAGCAATCCCACTACTGGGCATATAACCAGAGAAAACCGTAATTCAAAAGGAGTCATGTACTGCAGTGTTCATTGCAGCACTATTTACAATAGCCCAGACGTGGAAGCAACCTACGTATCCATCGGCAGATGAATGGATAAAGAATATGTGGCACATATATACAATGGAATATTACTCAGCCATAAAAAGAAATGAAATGGAGGTATTTGTAATGAGGTGGAAGGAGTTAGAGTCTGTCGTACAGAGTGAAGTAAGTCAGAAAGAGAAAAACAAATACTGTATGCTAACACATATGTATGGAATCTAAAATAATAAATACAGTTCTGATGAACCTATGTGCAGGGCAGGAATAAAGACGCAGACGTAGAGAATGGGCTTGAGGACACGGGAGTGGGAAGGGTAAGCTGGGACGAAGTGAGAGAGTAGCATTGACATATATACACTACCAGATGTAAAATAGATAGCTAGTGGGAAGCAGCTGCATAGCACAGAGAGCTCAGCTCGGTGCTTTGTGACCACCTAGGGGGGTGGGATAGGGAGAGTGGGAGGGACACGCATAAGAGAGGGGATATGGAGATATATGTATACATATAGCTGATTCACTTTGTTATACAGCAGAAACTAACAGAACATGGTAAAGCAATTATACTCCAATAAAGATGTTAAAAAAAAAAGTGATATATATATAAAAGAATGGTTGAATTTTAAGGTGTGTGTTATATCTCAGTAAAATTGTTTAAAAAAAAAAGAACCATTGAAATTGCAGAGGTAGCTTTCCAATAAGCTCAGATCTTATCCAGCTAAGAATCATGTAAGAATTGGGTCCTAAGAACTAAAGTGTAGAAGGGGTCAAAACTAGGGAAAAAAATGTTACACTCAGGAAAGGAAAAGAGTTTTTTATAGGGTGTGTTCAGATATGAACAGAGAGGGTTCCTGTCTGTCTGCCCTCAGCCTGCTTTGTCAGCCGTATCTCCCATGTCCTCTATGCATTGTTTGGGTTCTACTCAGACCTCCCAGTTTACTATTTTCTCAATATTCAGTTTACTTTTGTCATGCAACATCCTTGCTTTAACTATCCTTTCTACTTGTATTCTCTTTCTAAAATTTGTGCCTAGAGATACTGCCCTGATACAGCAAGAGAATAAGTAATGAGCACATTTCCTCTGTCCCTTCTCTGATGACGAGAATGAAGAAAGTGACAGCCAGTGCACAAACATGTCAGGCACTGTTCTAAATGCTGGCGAAAAGCAGTAAACCAGAAAGAGTTACAACTCTCCTGGAGCCTTACATTCCGGGTGAAAGGAGACAAGCATTAAACGTGCAAACAAATAAAAGTTTCAGATCTGAAAGTGCTGTGACCAGAGTAAACAGAGTGATGTGGTAGAGAGTAACTCCAAGTGATGCTTTAGCTAGAATGGCCAGAGAATGCCTCCGAGAAGGTAATGTTTTCACTAAGACTTGAATGGTGAGAAGCTGGCAATTTATGAAGGTCTGCGAAAAGAATGTTTCAAGTTGAGGGCGTAGAAAATTCAGAGGCCCTGAGATGGGAAGGAGCTTGAATGAGGGAAAGAAAGGTCATTGTGGCTGGAATAGGGAATGAGGTGATGAGACAAGCCTTTAGGTCATAAAGAACTTGGGATTTTAATTTAGCTACAAAGGACTTTAAAACAGGGATATGACCAGATTTAGGATATTGAAAGCTCATTTTGGCTGCTTTATGGAGAAGTGGGCAAGAATGAAGAAGGCAGGGAGACCAATTGAAAGATTATTCTGATAGTCCAGGTGAGATGTTGATGAGTTGGACTAAGATTGTAGAAGTGGAAATTGAGAGACATTGTCATATTTGGGATATGTTTTTGAGGTTGTCTTGACATGAATTGCTCATGGATTGGTTATGGAGTGAAAGGGAAGGAAGTTTTTGGTTTGTCCAACTAGAAGGATAGCTGTACACTTAGATGAAAAGAATTGGAGGTGGTAGTGGGGTGTAGGTGTTGCATGTAGATTGGTAATTCTGTTTCAGGGCATATTAAATATCTTAAGTAGACGTACAATCGGACATACATAGCTGGAGCTCAAGGGAGAGATATGGGCTGTAGGTGGAAGTTTGAATATCAGATAGTACCCATATGATTGGTAGAGATGAACTGTATTAGTTTTGGTAGGGCTGCCATAACAAAGTACCATGAACTCTGTGCGTCAACAACATAAATTAATATTCTCACAGTTCTAGAGGCTACAAGTCCAGGATCAAGGAGTCAGCAGAATTGGTTTCTTCTGAGGCCTCTTTCAGCTTGGCTTATAGATGGCCTTTGTCTTCACATGGTCTTCCCTCCATGTGTGTTTATGTCCTAATGTCCTCTTTTTATAAGAACACAGTAATATTGAATTAGGACCTACTCCAATGATCTCATTTTAATTTGGTTACCTCCTTAAAGACCCTATCTCCAAATACAGTCACATTCTGAGGTACTGGCGGTTAGGACTTCAACATAAGAATTTAGGGGCGGGGGACACAATTAAGCCCATAACATGGCCTAAGGAGAGAATATAGCTAGAAGAGGACCAAAGGTAGATTCCTGCAGCACTTAAGCTTTTGAAACTCAGAACGGTGAGCTAGCAGAGAAGACTGAGGGCAGGTAAGATCAGAAAAGTCAGTAAGCATGGCTTCATTCTCTTAAAGCCTAAAGAAGCTCTCTTAGAGACCTAAGAATAAAGGAAAGAAAAAAGAAGTAAAAAGACGGGAGAGAGGCAATTTAGTGGGGATATTGAGGAGTAGAGTTTAAGGAAAGAACATAATGTGGTTAGAGGCAATTAAATAGGCTGGAACATTTTAGTTTGATTTGGAACAAATATAAAGACCCAGCATGTATTAATTTTACTGGATTGTTGCCTGAAATATTAACCCAGATTATATCTGTATTTCTTCCAGCTTCATAAAATTCTTGGAGATAAGGTGAACAATACTGCCGTAATTGAAAAGCAAGTACTAGAACTTTGGGACAGACTGTATCATTCTTGGTTTGTAAAGGTAAGTTATTTTAGCTAAGGATTTCAGTTGTAAACTAATAGTGTCCTTTTATTTTATGGAATCATTGACTAGGTAGGATTGTGTTAACATTGGGATTTCATTTATTGACATTTTTAAGCTGCAAGTTCTTAAACCTCAGGTCACTAAAAGTCAGCTTGAATTGATGATTAGTCTCCATGGCAGAACCCACCAGTCTCTCTGGTGTATCAGTATTACATCCTCTGTTCATTACCATCAACAGCATCCCATCCTCTAGACCAGATTTGTACAGTAGAAATGTAATGAATGCAAGTCATACATGTAATGTTAATTTTTCTAGTGGCCACATTAAAAAAAAAACTAGGACAGGTGAAATTAATTTTAATAATGTATTTTACTTAACCCAGTATACCCAATATATGTCATTTCCATATGGAATGAATAAAAAAAATTTAATGAGATTATATATATATATATATATATATATATATATATATATATATATATATATAATTTTTTCCATTCTAAGTCTTAGAAATCCAGTTTATCATTTACACTAACAGCACATCTCAGTTTCTGGACTAGCCACATTTTAGGTACTTAGTAGCCATATGTGGGTAGTGGCTACTATTTGGGACAATACAGCTCCAGACTAAGAACTTTTCTCTTTGAGGAAGTGAAAATAGATCCAAAAGTTTAGAGATATTTATTTTATTTTAAATAAACCTTTAATGCTACTTGTGCTGATGTACTCCTATTTCAGAATTTATGAAGAAAAATAGTATCATTTTTCATTAAATATAAAAATGATGGTTTGAAAGCAGCTAGTTGTGCTGGGCTGTTGTATACACTGTGTTGGCAAGGCCTGTGGGCCATTAGGAGCTGTGCTGTGGAAGATGCCCATCCAGGGGAAGGAGATAGACTGGGGCAGAGTTCGTGCTTGGGTTTTCCCAGAGTTGATCTAAACAGAAGAGAAACATAAATAAATCTCTTAACTTGGGGTTTGGGGGTAGGAGGGCTTGATTTAAATTTGAATTTGTTGCTCAGTGACCTGTTTGGCATTGTGTACTCTTGCTCCAGGAGGAGTCGAAGGAACAGTGATGGTTTTTGTGGGTTTCCAAAACTGGGAGTTAAAACTAACTGGGGGATCTCTGGGTAGATATCTGCTGAAGAGCCAGACTATTGGAAAGGTTGTATCCACTTCTTCTGCTGACTCTGGGGCTTCTGCTTACAGACAAACAGCTTTTACTGTCCCTCACCCCCTTTGAGCTTCACTTATGGTCCAGGGGGGTCAGTGTTTTAAAAGCATAGGTTTGTAAGTGGGTAAGTGCATTGCTTTCTTTACCTCTTTTACTAGGACCTAATGTCTTCATTGCATAATGAAGGCTGGCATCACAGTGCTGTTTGAAAGAAGTGTGAGAATGGAAACACAAGACTGTTAAGAATCTACTTCTATTTCTAAATTTTAACCTTACCAGTCACTTTGTTTATACATCACTCTTTCAAATCTGTTATTCCTGCATTTCTGCCAATGTAATTCTCTTCCAGATAGACAAGTTAGATTCCCCCCGACCCTTGTTTTCCCCTGTTTTATTGAGATATGATTGACATATAACATTGTATTGGTTTTAGCTGTACTTTTTCATATTCTTATTTCCCCTCTGCTTCCTTTAGCATGTATGGAGGAGTTATAAGGGAGATGAGCAAAGGAGGGAAAAAAGCAAAACTGGGAGACCAAGAGAAAGGTTAGAGGGGGCTAAAAGGGAAAAGTAAGATGAAAGTATATGCTGCGTTCGTGTTCAGTTGAACATACTGACGAGTAAAGTGTGTTCATGAACATACTTAGAAGGGAAGCATTTAAGCTAGGCTGAGACACAGTAACTAGAATGTAAACAGAAAAATATATTTCAGGTCTTTCAGTGGAGTTCTTTGTTGATTTCTTTAATAATACAAAGTTTTTCACCTTTGTGTACTTACTAAATTGCTCAAGTGGACCTAAAACAAAATAGGCTATTTATACCTCCTATTCTTTAGGTTAAGATGGAGATTTCACGTCTGAACTGTTCTATTTCATAGAATGTAACGCACTCTGGAAGGCTCAAAGGACAAAAGATGCACATAAGTCGTCAGAATAGCTGGCTGGGAGACATTCTGGACTGGCAGGATATCGCTTCCTTTGTCCATGAGAACATTGAGACATTTCTTTCGGTAAGAAGTAGTATTTATAGTTAAACTGGACTTAGAAACAAAAACAGAAACTCTAATTCCCGGTTTTCTTCACACACTGAAAGGCCTTTCGGTACCCTGTTTTTAATGCCATGACATTTACAGTTTGGAGAGTTCGAAATGCACTAGAAAGATGTCCAAAAGCCATAGGCCTCAGGTGTAGCTCCCCTGATGCCTCCTCTGTGGTTGAAGAGTAACCAAGAGATGCTGACTCAGGTAGCACACGTGATGCCGTGGCTCTCAGATTCTGAGATGGTATCCTGGTCCCCTAGGCTGACCAGAATGTCCCCAGTTGGAACACTAGAGAGGGAGCCACCTTTGGTGGGTGAAGCCCTTTGGCAGATGGAAACATGGTTCCGGTCACATTAGAGAGACTGGATGTTTAAAGGCTTCGCTTATTATCATCCCACCCGTCCTTCCCTCATGCGCCACCCACCTCTGCCTCGTTTACCAAAGGATCAAAGGCAGCAAGGAACAGCTTGCCGTGTTGCCAAGTTTCAACAACTGTTCTTCATTCCATAGCATACTTTGTGAGGTATCTTGGTCTGTGGCTTTTCACAGAGATGAGAAGACTTCTCTTGTGAATAAACTTGTAACTCTCATCATGTTAATAAAAGTGGAGGTTTGCTGTGCTAGATATTTTTAAAATTTAATTTTTATCAAAATAATAGATGACCATAGCTGAAAGGTCAAAAATGTTTTAAGGTTTTTAATAAAAAATAGCAGTGCCCCTGCTCTGTGCTTCCCCACTTCAGTCTCATTCTCCAAAAAGAGCTCTCAATTCTTTTAGCTTTCTCTGTGTATTTACCTCTAAATTTCTTAAATAATGTTTATGCTGCTCTTTCTTGGTTTTACAATATTATCTTTTGGCTTCCTAACATGGAAGATGAAGATACAAGTCCCTCAGTGCTTCCTTACAGCTCCCTTGGGGTTTTCTTATGACTCCTTTTGTCCCTTCACCCAGTCCCTTCACCCATCCCTGCACTCACATTTTCCGTTTCTCCCAATCGCCTAGTGTAGATACAACAGTTTGAAATTACATCTGGAAATTCGTGTCCTTCAGTTCTAAGAATGTTGTTTTTGCTAATCCCTTCCCTCTGTTTTCTGTGGCCCAGTGGCTCTCACATTTTGGTGTGAGGACTCCGAAGAGCTTTTGCTGATGGGGGTTCTGTTGATACTTATTGTATTAGCAGTTAAAACTGAGAACTTTAAACATATTTATCAATTCACTAAAAAATAACGTTACTTGTTGACATGAAGAACATGCTTGTGATGTCTGAAAAATAACCATTTTCCAAAACAAAAAAAATGATTTAGTGTGAAGAGTGGCTTTCTTTACATTTTTGCAAACCTGTTTAATGTCTGGTTTCTCATATTTGTTTTTGCATTCAGTCTGTTGGAATATGTTGTTTTGGTTGACGTATATGAGGAAATCTAGCCTCACACAGATATGTAGCTGGAAAAGAGGGTGGTCTTTTAATAACCTTTTCAGATCATCGTGACTATTCTTTGATACTACACCAAAACTCAACAAATGGTATTTCTTAAAGGTTAGTTGCAGTGTAGAATTTGAAACCGTATCAGTGAACTTTTTCTACTCTCTTATGTTAAGGTCCCTTGATCTATCTTGGCTAGGAATGGATCTTCTACCCTTACATGATTTTGTAATGTGCACTGGTCATTTGGAATATTGGTTCACTAATATCTAATATATATATTCTAAATATTGACACATTTTGTTATACAGTATTAAAAAAAGTCACATTCTTTAATATCACCACCTATCTCATCAGAATAAATTCTAAGGAACTGTCAAGGTCAGCCCTTGATTGAATTTTTTGGTTTTATAATACCCAGCATCTCTTTCTTCTTTTCTGAACCTTTCTTCCTAATCCCTTTGAGTACATAGAAAAGTTACTGGATTGTTGGTGACTACCAGTCTACAATTAATGTATTCAGTTAATTTCTTAAGAATTACCACAGAGTATTTCCTATCAGTATGACCCAGAAACTATTTAAAAATTTTTTTGATAAAAATTCCAAAGTGACTGAATTCCCCAAAAGAATGTTTGTAAAAATCACAAGTAAGGGCATTGTTGGGTTGTTTCTTAGAATCAGTGGCATTATTCATTCATTCTTTATCCCATAAGGTCAAACAGTCAATCATGCATATTTTTGTAGGCATCGTGAAGCATTTTCAAGATTTTATGTAAGGAGTTATTGTAAATGAAACTAGCCTGCCAAAGTCCTCTTATGAAGGCTGAGCTGAGGTTTGCAAGAAATGCTGAGGACAACAAAATATGCCTTTATAAGTGGTACATTTGAGGTAGGAAAGGAATGGATAGGCCTTTCATGGAAGAGATGGTATAACTTGAGCATATGACAAAAAACAGAATTTCTCTTTTGAAAAGGGCACCAAAATAAAACGAGCCATTAGGAGTTCTGGTCCCAGCTCTAGTTCCGCTTATTAGCTTCATGCCCTTGGGCAAGTTTTAAAAAATCTCTGAGCTTCAGTTTGTATATCTGTAAAATAAAGATGATATCATCGACATTGCTTCCCTCACTGCATTGCTGTGAGGTTTATGTGAGCATTTTGAAAACTATAATGGAAGGTGTTTTTCTGATCATCTTGCTTCCTTGTTTTTCATTAAGAGGAAGGATAGTCCTCTTGGGGAGAATAATAGAACAGACATTATCATATGGAACTTTAAGTTCATGAAGAGATAGGAAATATCTATAACACACCTACGTGAAAACACGTAGGTGTGTTATAGATATGATACCTCTTCTTTCAGTAATATTTAACATGTATTAACATCTGCTTCTAGTGAATTTGCAGGTGATGGATCAGATGAACTCAGTACGTCTTGATATAGGGTCATTATCTATCTGAGGAAAGGTTTTCAGCTGCAGAGCTCTGACCCCATCTGTTCATTTCTTTTATTGTGACTTTAGTGAAGTCATTGAAGTGACGCTTTTGTGTTTGTTGTTGGTTCTAAGTTGAAGATGGCAAGTCGGTGGGGGAGGTATAGCTAATCAGGCTAATGTTAGAATTTCATGGCCTGTGCTTGTGGTCCTACAAGCTACATACAACTACAGGTTGCATTCTGGCATATTCTTTTGTAGGTATTTTTTCTATGCGTGCCATTTTCATAGTTACAATCATGCTATAAATAAGCTTTTTTGTCCTGTTCTTTAAACTTAGCATTGTATCATAAAATATTTTTCTGTGTTATAATAGAGATGTTTTAATGGCTGCCTGTTATTATTTGTAGTACATTCACCATAACTTACTTAACCATTTTCCTTACTAATCAACATTCAAATGTTTTCAGATAAAATAATACTCAGTTCTTGTCGTTTCAGTTTATGGTACTAAAACACTACATGAAGAGCACACTAGGTAGCTGTAGAAACTTCTTTCCTGAGGACTAGTTCTAATATTTAGCCTTCCCTCCTCGCCAGATCTTAGAGTCTCTGTGGATCGTTATGAGCCGCAACGTGAGCCTGCTCTTCACCACTGTCACCACGCTCCTGACCATCCTCTTCTACAGCGGGACTGCCCTCCTCAACTTTGTTCTGTCTCTGGTACGTACCCACAGATGAGTACATGTCACACTCCTTCTGCAGTAAAGCGTGTTCTTGGTTCCATTTATGTTTCCTTCCTGTAGTTTCCAAATGTGATATTTTAGGAGGTACTGTCCTTTGTTTTGCAGATAATTTTCCTGACCACACTATTTTATCTGTTAAGTTCCAGTGATGAGTACTACAAGCCAGTGAAGTGGGTGATAAGCCTGACACCACTATCTCAGCCAGGTCCTTCTTCTAATATTATTGGCCAGTCTGTGGAAGAAGCTATCAGGTAGGGATAAGATTTATGCTGTTCTTACTTCCTTCAGAAACTGCTCTCCATGAGAGGCCCATTTTTCTGTCTTGAGCCTTCCTGGTAACATTCAGTGCTAAGCTAGTGAGGGACGCTGGTATTTTCAAATTTTTAACATCTCCTTTGAGAGGATAGTGTAAAACAGTTTCAATATCCTACTCTCAAGCCTGTGATGTACAGAAGTCTAATGGCCTGTCCCCAGGCCCTTGCTTCAGCTCTTAATCGCCACGTAATTTGCTCGGGAGAAGCCCCTCCTGCACCACACGTACACCTCAGCTTCTCTCAGAACCCTCCTTGTATTCTCAGGAATTCTAGCTTTGCTTGGGGAGGAGAGGAGGTGGCCTTCCTGTTTCTTCCTCTGTCCCTCTGCAGCCAGGCTGTGCCCTCTGCAGAGGGTAGTTTGGATACCGGAAATGCAAAATGTGGGGTTATTCCCAAGTCACGGGCTCTGTGTGTGTCGCAGGTTCCAGCCAGAAATGTCCATCATGTCTTCTGGGGTCTATGTATTGCAGACTTGATTTCTGAATGAGATGATTCTTCAGCTTTTATTCTTCATATCCTTTTTCCAAGTCACTGATGCCTTTTTCTTTTTCTTTTTCCTCTTCATCATGTCAGGTAGGGAGAGGCCTTTTGCAGCCTTGTCTCAGCTCCTTCCCAAAACTTTGTCACTCATTGCTCTAACTCATTAATAAGACTCTACTTCATTTTGACTTCTTATGAATAGCTACTCAAATGAAATCCTCATGTTATCCATTAGAGCTCCTTTTTCTAATAAGCTGTTAGGCGGTCTAAAGCTTCTCTTGAATAGTGAATCTTTGGTTGGCATTTCTGTTTCCATATACTTTTAAGAAAATGGTAATTTCTTGAAACTAGTCTGCCACAGAAATCTTGATTTGACCTGATGATTCTGTCTGACTGATTTTGGCTTATTTTTTCACTGTGTTCATGCAACAGCTGGTGCGGATACCACTTTGATCTTTGGAAAACCCTTGGTTACATTCAAATAGCATGCATGCACCTAAAATATATTTTCTCTGGAAACTTTGCTAGGTTTTCTGTTTTTCCTCCTACTTTATTGGACAGTAGGTGGGATTAAAACCAAAAAAGCTCTTATCCCCTTTGGTGCTCCCAGGTATCCACATGGAGCCATCCATGTAAATATTCTAAGTTTGGGAGTATGTTGTCTACTGTAACAGCTTTCAGGGTGAAGTTGTCTTCAGGAAAGATACTTGCTGGTTTTAGCATCCCTTCTAAGCCTATTTGACCATTGGTTATCATCTTTATTAATCTATCAATAGATTAACTTTAGTGTATCTAAGTGACATCTGTCTCAAAAAAGTTTATGCAAATGCTTTACCAAAAAGGAAAAATAACTTTCTATCTTCCCAATAGGATAAAGCTATGGAATCAGCCATATCAAAGGCTGCCATAATCCTCTAGTCAGTGTGACTTAAGCCAAGTCTTACAGAAAAGTATCTAGCTTGTCCATAAAGAACTTCAAGAAAGATACTTCTTTTTCCTGAAGTAACCTTTACTAGCACGGCTGACCATCCTCTAAATGTCTGTCATTGAGTCATTTTTTTTTTCATACCAAATATGCCACCTCCTTTGTTTTAAAGATTATTCTTTAATGTCATGGTGGAACTGGTAAGCAGAGCTGTGATTTGCACCTAAGTCCAGCTGATTGAGATCACACATTCTTCTGGTATACGATGATGCCTTCTTCCAGAAGATGGTTGGAACAGAAGATGATGAATTAAATTCGTGGTACTGTTAAGACTATTCACATGGACACATGAGGCTGGCAGCTAAAAATTTAGTTCTTTGCAGAGAAAGACAAATATCACATGATATCGCTTATACGTGGACTCTAAAAAAAAGGATGCAAATGAACTTATTTACAAAACATATAGAAAACAAATTTATGGTTACCAAGGTGGGGGGAGGGTTAAATTAGGAGTTTGGAATTAATAAAATACACACACTATATAAAATAGATAACAAGGGCCTACTGTATAGCACAGGGAACTATACTCAATATCTTGTAATAACCTATAATGAAAGAGAATGTAAAAAAGAATATATATATTCATATATATGTATAACTGAATCACTTTACACCTGAAACTAACAGAACATTGTAAGTCAACTATATTTCAATAAAAATTTTTTTAAAAAATTAGGTCTTTGGTTCAGGAAGGAATTTGAGGTTAGAGAGTATACAGTCATCTACATAGATATGAGGAAATATATGTCTTTTCACAGGTTAGATTTGCTTTATCTTCTTGGGATTGTACACACTAATTATGTACTATAAGAATAGCCCCGGGGGCTTCCCTGGTGGTGCAGTGGTTGAGAATCCGCCTGCCAATGCAGGGGACACGGGTTTGAGCCCTGGTCTGGGAAGATCCCACATGCCGCGGAGTAACTGGGCCCGTAAGCCACAACTACCGAGCCTGCGCGTCTGGAGCCTGTGCTCCGCAACAAGAGAGGCCGCGACAGTAAGAGGCCCGCGCACCGCGATGAAGAGTGGCCCCCACTTGCCGCAACTAGAGAAAGCCCTCGCACAGAAACGAAGACCCAACACAGCCATAAATAAATAAATAAATAAATAAAATTAAAAAAAAAAAAAAAAGGGAGAATCTTGTTTAAAAAAAAAAAGAATAGCCCATGTCTTGGTTCTAACGTATACAAAAACCATTCATTTTGTTATCTTATTTTTTTTAATTTGTTTTTAACTTTTTATTTTGTATTGGAGTATAGCTGATTAACAATGTTGTGATAGTTTCAGGTGCACAGCAAAGGTTAATGTTTTTTTATTGTGGTAAAAGTCACATAGAGGACTTTTTTTTTTTTTTTTTCCAAAGTGTAAAGGGTTTTTTTTAATTATGTGTAACACAAAGTTATTTAAGTCAATAAATTTTTAAGGAATTTCACATGTTCTGATTCTTTCCACTGCCAATCACCTTAGTTCCTCCAAACTCATAATCTTCAAGATAAAATAGCCCTTTCAAAAAGAAGTTATCGTGTGAGTCAGCCCACAATTCTTTTAGTTAGGCTTCTTTGATCTCCAATGAAATATGGACACACTTCAAAATTCCCCACCTACAGAAAAAGATTGTAATGGCAACTGGGACTGATTAGGTTCCATTTTCATTCATACCTAAATTTAGCTGATTGTTTCCAAACATGCATGTTTCAGGCCACTTTTATCTTAGAGCTTTCATGTTTTAAAATATAGCTTTATGTAAGATGGATGTTCAGAAAGGCTATTTTCATTCAGCCCATTCAGAGCAGTTGAACATTTTGCCCATCATCATGACAGAGGACTTATTTTTAATACAGAAAAAAAATTAACAACCAACACTACAATCCTAATTGTTGTCAAAATTGATAGATTTCTGTGAGTCTGAAAAATATGGTACAGACGAGATAACTTGTTATAGGCTGGGCCATTTTTCTAACCACAGCTATATCAAGTTATATAAATTATAGATTGTAATTCAGGTTGATTTTTCGCAGTCTGAGTGCTTTTTATTTCTTTACTGGGTCAAATTCAAGACTTAAAATATACAGTCTTACATAGATACCTCTGAAGAACTTTCTCATATATGTAAGATAACAGTGAGTTCTAGTTCTACAAGCTCCTGTCAGTTTTTTCATTCTTAAGGGTTATGTTCAAGATGGAATGTGTTTCTTCATGGAGAAAGATTTTAAGAGGGAAAATATTATACAAATGATCATGAAAATATTATCATAATGCCCTGAGACTGAAGTTTAGTGTGTAAATTATCAGTGATGTCAGGTTTTATAAGCATCAGTCATTAGTTGTCATCAATGTTGCAGTTAAGTGAATTATTAAACTCATTTTATATGATCCATTAATAAGTTAAAAGTGGAATTGAAATTGGTAGTTAACTGCATGTCCAGACAGTGAAAGTGTCTTTGTTCTTCAAGCTTTGCCTTCTGAAATATGTGGCTACTAGATAATCACTGTCTCATTGAATTTCTGAACCTTAGTTATTTTTCTCCATTCTGAATGAGTATTCTTCTAAACTGAATACATTTGTGATTGGGTTTTCATTTCATGAATTTTTGAGTTAGTGGCATGCATCCGTTGCCCCCAAACCATTTTCCTCCCCTTAGAGCATGTTGTGTCCTGAATGTTTGCATCACACCCTTCTCCCCCGATGCTCAATTCTGCTTGCTCTGGTGGAGATATTGCACATTACTAAGTTGCATGTTGTCACGGCCTCAGTGCAATTTAGTGTGTGTGATATTTTCACATGAGTGCATGCACACGGGTAGGGCTCTTGCTTGTGGGATTACAGCTTTTCAGGGCCGGTGGGTGGGAGTCCTAGTGATGAATTTGATGGGAGAATGTATGTACTGTGAGATTTTCGGTGAACATGCTTCCCACCTCTACCCTCCAGTTTTGCAGAATTAAAAGTATTTGGGTTAAAAAAAAAAAATCAGCATCGATCATTTAGTAAATCAGTATTTCCAGTTTTTACTGGAAATATTAAATATTCATTAGTAAGAAATTCTTGTGGATTTAAGGTTATAAACATTATTTGTTTAAATTAAAATGTATAAGGAAGAGTTTGAAGCTGTAAGAAAATATATTTTCATTTATTTGAAGAGATCTCCTAACGCTGAAATAGAGAGGCAGAATCTCTTATGCATGTTTGGGAAAATTAAATTAGTAGAGTTCTTAAATAATAACCAAGTCAGTAAATATAATGCCTTTTTAACCTACTTGATTAAAGATCAGTTTAATAAGCTTAAACCTTTGCTTCAAGTTTCCAAGGGAAATGACTTTTAAAAACTTTGTCTTGTATTTAGTTTCTCTTTGTGGTGCTTTAAAAATTGCTAAATTCATTTTAATAAGGCTCATAATAGAGCTAGTGTTGAGATACAAATGTTTGCTATTTGCGTATGTAATTGAAACAACCTCTTGTTGATTTTTTTAATTAGCACTAGAGTAAGTATCCATGATCGGTAGGCATTGTCAAAGACACAGAACAATGTACTTAATTATATAAAAATATTGAATTAGTATTTACTGCTTCCAAGGACTCCTCACGATTTAATGTGATGCCACGGTCGTACGCTTGTGTGTGTGATTCACAGTTATTTCCAGCGGGGACGGAAGGCGTCTATGGGAGCAGCTCTCCCTGAGCCCCTCACCAGCACGCTAGGTCTGCGTGCACAGCGTGACCATTCCCCTCTGGAATGGAAATCCAGTGTCAACCAAGTTCCTGTACCTTTTACTGTGGAGCTGGGTCTCTGGGGTGGCTAGTGAATCAGGAAAGGGAGGGGGTTGTAATGAAGGGATTCCTGATTGGTCATTTTATACGCGGGGTCTCTGAACATGCCTGCCCTCTCCACTAGCTCACCTTCTACTTGAGGTGCAGTGTGTGGCAGTGAGGGTAGACTACTGCTGTTTCCTGGGGAATGATAGTCTTAGAGTCTTCCTATCTGACCTTTAGAAAGAAAAGAGGGCAGAACCAGTGTAAGGAAATGTCAGGAGTAGGCAGAATTTGATTGTGGACTCTTTACTCTCCTTTTCTTTCTTTTCCCTTAGACTGTGCTTCCTACTTGTTTGCGGTCTAGGGCCCTGTGTACCCTGAGGGCACAGAGCTTCTTGACTATGGTTTTTCATTCTCCCCACCCATGTCCTTGCTTCAAGTCTCACTCCATTAAAAGCAGGTCATCTGATGAAATCCTGAATTGGCTGGCTAGTTCTCTCTCACTCAGTTTGGAAAAGTAACATAAATACTCTTTCGGTCAGAAATGAGAGGGAGCTGAGAGCTGAAGTAAAAAACTTGTGAAAATAACAGTTTCATCTCAGAGTTTATAAAGGATAAAGACAGAGCGCTGGTTAAGAATTCAAATTCTAACCAATCATTTGAAGTCAATTCAAGTCTCTGGTACAGAGGAGTTAGATATGTAGTTGTGTAAACGAGGCATGGACACACAAACCTTTATGTGTCATAATTATACAAGTATAATTACACTTAGACAAAAAGCTGATTGTGTATGAACTTGGAACTTTTATTCACAGAGAGGTATGCTTAGATGAGGCCTAACTGGATGGGGTGCACTATGGCCTGCCTTCCAGTAGAGGGGACCCCTGCCTTGTGACAGTCCCCATATGGCACGGGGCAGGGGAACATCTATAGGACTGTCTGACAGTGGAAGGTCTCTGAGTGAGGATGTGGCCTTGTTAGACAGGGGGAGCCTCCAGCTCAGGGGCTGGTGTCAGTCTCATCCATTGAGCTAAATCAGGCCTGCTGAGCCAGATTGACTGAGCTACCGAAAGAGGGAAGGAAAAGAGCCTCCTGAGTCTTCTGAATTTGATTCTCTCCAACTGCTGAGTGCTAGGAAAGCCTGGAGATGTAGTTAGAGAACAACTGTCAGTCTTTAAAGAGTCACTGAAAAGAAGTGTCCTAGAAGATGGAGCACACGCAGATATTCTTCCAATCAAAAGAAAAGATTGGGACTTCCCTGATAGTCCAGTGGTAAAGAGTCTGCCTTCCAGTGCAGGGGACTCGGGTTCAATCCCTGGTCAGGGAACTAAGATCCCACATGCTGCAGGGCAGCTAAGCTCGTGCACCACAACTAGTGAGCTCACACGCCTCAATGAGAGAGCCTGCGTGCCACGAACTACAGAGCCCACAGGCCCTGGAGCCCTCACGCCACAACTAGAGAGAGAAAAACCCACATACCACAACAAGAGAGATGCCCGTGCGCCACAACGAAAGATCCCGCATGCCTCAGCCAAGATCCCGTGTTCCACAACTAAGACCCGACGCAGCCAAATAAATAAATTAAATAAATAAATATTAAAAAAAAATAAGATTGAGGTGGATAGTGGAGGAAGACTGTATGCTACATACATATGAGACTGGTGAACTTGATACCTGATAACAGTAGCTCCAATAATAGCTACTGTTATTGAGCACCAAGTGTGTATCAGGTCAGTTACTTGGGACTCCAGATGCATTGTCATTTAGCTTTTCGTGAGCTGAATTGTTCTTTCTGCCAGCATCCACCCACGTAATACCATAGTATGAAGTTTAAGCCTTACACCTTGAGGAGATGTAGTGTGATGTAGCGGACAGTAACTTCTGGCTGGGTGTCCATAGACTATAGGTTTTCTCTGAATGGAGAGATAAAAACAATTGCTAATGTTTCTTAAAATGTTAAACAGATACCATATTCCCCAGCATCTTCACTCTAAGGCATTTACTGAAAAGCAGTGAAAGCATATGACCAAAACTTGTGCTTAAGTGTTCATAGCAGCATTATTCACAGTAGCCCCAAACTGGAAATAGCCCAAATGCCCATCAGCTGGTGAATGGATAAACAAATTGTGGTATATCCATATAATGGAATACTACTCAGCAATTTAAAAGGAACAAACTACTATGTGGATGAACCTCAAAAGCATTGTACTAGGTTAAAGAAACCAAACACAAAAAGCTATGTAATGACAGTGGGAATGTACTTGACACTACTGAACTGTACACTTAAAAATGGTTAAATAGTAAGTTTCATGTTATGTATATTTTACCACATTTTTTTCCAAAAGGTACGTAATGTACGATTCTGTTAGTACAAAATTCTAGAAAAGGCGAAACTGTAGTGACAGAAAGCATATCTAGTGGCTGTCAGAGACCAGGGCTCAGGGAGGGATTCACTATAACAGGGCATGAGCAAACTTTTTGGGAATGATGCTAATGTTCTATATTTTGATTCTGGTGGTAGTTATGCAAATGTATACATTTGTCAAAATTCACGGAATCATACGCTTAGAGTTGATGAGTTTTATTGTTGGTAAATTATAGTTCAATAAAACTTATACAGAAGAAAGAGAGGAGAAAAATGGCTAGGAATTTGAAGGAGTTAAAAAATTCTCTTAGTAAATTATTAGAAGATTTTTCTCTGCTTTCTAAAAAACTGTGTACCAGATCATAAGGTAGGGGAAATATATTGTCTTTACTTCCCTCATTGGGATACATGAAAATGTTTAGTTACTGCGAACAATAGATAGTGCATTTAGGGTCTACAAAATTACTTAAAAGTTGCCTTAGTCAGAATATTACCAACAGTCAATATTCCCAGAGGTAGAAGGAGACTGTTTTCCTACGAGTGGCCCTTTTTGGATTGAGCTTTGCTTACTTGCCACCTAGAGGGGTGATTCAGTTGTGGTGTTCCATTGCACTTTGATGTCAACTTACTTTTGGCTTAAAATTTTTAAAACACCATAAGGTTGATCGAAGTATCACATCTATATCTTTTCTCACCAGCGCCCCTTCCCCATTCTAGTCAGATTCTGTACTTTTTTTCTTAGATTTTGTTCTCATTAATCTTTCCATGATATTTGATATTATTATTCCCTCATTCTCAAAAGCTTCCTTCTCCCTTGGTCTCTGGGAATAGTGTACTTTAGTGATTTTCTTCCGACTAGAGAAATGATTTCATTATCTCTTTGGCTGGTGTATCTTTGTCCTTAGGTCCCTTATGAGAACAGAGCTCATTGCCCCATTCTGTCTAGGCTTGCCCCTTGGGATATCTTACCCTTTCCTATGATTATTTGGTGTATCTCAAATTTCTTGTCCCAAGTTCACTATTAAGCCTTGTCTCTTATTTCCAGCTACCTCCAGGGTATTTATTTTCATCATCCTTTTTTGACTTAACACTGCCCAAACTAAACATATTCCCTTTTCTTCCATGTCCTCTCCCATTCTGGGGTTCTCCATGACTTTGAGACACTGCCATTCTTTCTCCCTCAGGTTTAAAACCTGAACCTCTCATGTTCTTTTTTTCCTCCATGTCTTCTAATCAGTTACTGTTCAGATCTTTTATATTTCCTGTGGACTATCTCCCTTACTTTAAGTCTTTTTGGTATCTCTTTAGCCTGTGTCCTTATTGTTAGAGAGCCTATGGCACTTTTTTGAGTGAAAGCTGCTGGTCAGTATGACAAGGATTCACAATTTGGGGAGCCACTCTGTCACCAAATCCATGTCTCAGAACCCTATGAAATGACTGAGTCACTGGGTTCCAGAGTTTAACTTACTCTCACAGCACACCTCTTGGGATGCTTTGGAAAATCTTGGTGTGTCCTTTTGTGTGTACAGTGTTACGTTGCTGCCACGGTCTCTGCTTTTTTCAATCACAAACAGCTTTTCCTTCTCTCATGAGTATATAAGCGTGCGTCCCGTGCACCCCGCAGATTTCTGGTTTTTGTAACTTTGTGATACCTTGGGATAACTTAAGATTTGCTGCCTCTGTGCTCTCCCTGAGCAGTTCCTTATTTCTCCTCCTTGTACAGTACTACCTTAATATTCCAACTGAAAAGCAAAAATGAAGTACCTGAGATTGCATATTTTCATTCCTATTAATCACGGAATATGTGTGTCTGTTTTTACACCTCTTGTATTTTCCTCTCTGATTTTACTTCGGAATTAATAAGATTTTTTTGGTAAACTCTCTCCCAATGACCTGCATTCTTTGATAGCATTTTTAGAAGTTACTTTGTAGGTTGGGTTGCATGGTTTAAGATGTGTGGGAACATTTTGTTAACGAGAAGAAAGACTGATGAAGTACCGGCTATAGTATTCCTCACTTGCTTTTCCCAGAGGGGAGGGCTTGCCACAGCCTGGATGTCTCCAAATTTAACTACATCCTCAGAAATAAGATATTCACACTTATTTTTCTTTCTCTTTATTTTGGTGGTGAGTGATCTGCTTTAGAAGTGAAGAGTTGATGAGTTATTTCAGTGAATAGGGTATTTTAAGGTGTTTTATTTCAGTTACCTTTTCATTAGAGAAGTTTAAAGAACAGTTTAGTAAATCTATTTCAAGTTTTCAATACAAGATTTTTATGTTTCTCTGAAATAAAACGAAAACAGCATTCTCAGTCCATTGGAAAAATTGAAGCTATTATCAGATTTGGATAAAGTAGCCAGAAGCCTAGAAATATTGATTTTTCTGAATCACAGTATGAAACTGTGTTTATTTTCTTTCCCTTTTATCTTTGGACATTCTAGAGGGGTGTTTGATGCTTCCCTCAAAATGGCTGGCTTCTACGGATTATACACCTGGCTGACTCATACTATATTTGGCATCAATATTGTCTTCATACCATCAGGTAACAACTGTATCATAACTTCTGCTGTCCTCTATTTAAGGGACATTAAGCCATTTTACATATACTGTCAGCTTCCTTAAATTTAAAATGCTAAATTTTGAGATCTAATCTAGTCCAGATTAGGAGCAGAAATATGATTTGGAATGTTTATTTATTGCTGTATCCCCAGTAGTTAAAACAATACCCAGCACATAGGAAGCACTGCATAAATAACAAATAATTACTTGTTAATTGCACATACTGTTCTGGAAAGGGATGAGTGTAAAGTAAGGTCCTTCAGTTAGCAGGGTTATTTTTGGTGTTTTTATTGAAATTACACTTCATTTTTATTAGAAAGAAGCAAGGTAAAGAATATACGTTCTTATCCGAGATTTAGAAACTAATTTCTGATTTGGCTTTGGAATCAGTACAAATATTTGACCAGTGCTCTATAGTTATATTATAGGACTGTACAGTTGTCCTTTGGTATCCCTGAGGGTATGGTTTCAGGACCCCCTGAGGATACCAGAATCTGTGGATGCTCAGGTCCTTTGGCCCTCTGTATTTGCAGGTTCCACATCTGAGGATATGGAGGGCCAACTGCATATGTATTAACTAACCATTGATTGAGAATAACAACTGTGGGACACTAAAATTTTGTTGCTTAAGAACAGATTCATGAAGTAAACACACACTTCAGAAAGATTTTCATGATCCAGTTTGAAGATCTTGGACCTCATTCAACTAGCAAATTCAGTTAAACAGGGCATATCATTCCCCTAAAATTTGAGTTTGTATTTGTTTAACTTGTTCTGGTGGAAATTTTTAAGTAGTAGGAGCTAGTGATTAGATTCTGCTGTTTTGTTATTGCTTTGATGATGATGTTAAGTTGCTTTTTCTTTTAATCTTTATTAGCTTTAGCAGCAATCCTTGGAGCAGTGCCATTTCTAGGCACATATTGGGCAGCAATACCAGCAGTTCTAGACCTGTGGCTTACACAAGGCTTAGGATGCAAAGCCATCTTACTGTTGGTTTTTCATCTCTTGCCGACATACTTTGTAGATACTGCCATCTATTCTGATATATCAGGGTAAGTATTCCACAGAACTTCTGAAGTTGGTGATGAATCATATCCAGGAATTTCTCTGGCCTTTTTTAAGAAGATTTTTTTTTTTTTTTCCTTTTGGGCATGGGAGAAAGGACTGGTGGTAGGATTTTCAGTGAAGTAATCTTTTGTGATCCCACTGATATAATCAAGTTTAATTTAATTAATATCATTTGCAAGATATGCTATTTTGTTATAAGTTTTATTTACAATACATGAGACTAAAACAAAATTGTGAATAATCCTCTGGTTTAGTGACATTTACCCTAGGAAAAAAGTATTACTGTACATACTTCAAAATAAAAATATTTTAAGTACGATAACAAGTTAGTAGTTATTTTCAGAACTTCTTTGCTTTCAGAGAAACACATTATTAGGTTGTAAGTTTGAGGATTTCCACGTAAAATGAAACCTCATCAAGTTCGTATCTGACAAGCAGTGCTTTCTTACTTTAGATATTATAGTATGGTTCTATGATGAATGCAGATTAAATTTAAGGCAGAAGCCAAACTTTGGCAATATAATAAATATCTGTCTGTTTTTGTAGGTTTTGATATCTCTTAGAAATTGCATTCAGTAAATCAAGCTGATTCCCATTTAGTCACGTATCCAGATTAATATTGCTTATTATAATCTAGGATGTGACCAAATATTGAATTTTATTTAGCTACTCAAATTCAGAATATGGCCTACTGAAACTATCATAATAGTTAATATTTTAAATTTTCTTTAAGTAAAACTCATCACAATAAGCGTAGACAGGGACTAAGTTTACAGGAAGAGGACCCTTCAGTTAATTTGAAATTATGAAGAGACAAGTCGTATGCTACCTTGTTTTCTCTCTACTAAGTTAAAATAGAAAATAAATGATATAGAATGACTAAGAAGCCCCAAAGTTCCAGAGCAAAAAGAAACAAACAACTCCATAAGCAAGCCTTAGGGGAACTTTTATGCCTAAAACTTAAAGATAACAGGAGAACTTCATAGTGAGCTTAACTAACATTTAATAGTTGAAATTTAAACCGTAAGAGTAGTTACATGATTTATAGTTAAGTGTTTTCATTTCTTTAAACTTTGCTGTAAATTTTATATCAGGGTCTTTAGCTAGAATTTAAGACTTATAGTTCTATCTTAATAATAAAGTAACACCTTATTTAACCAACATCATTAGGAAATGAAAAATTTTACATAACTTGCTTTATTTTATTTTGTAATAAATTAAGCTTTTATTTAAAAGCCCCCACACTTTTTTTTTTTTTTTTAAGCTTTAAGCATTTTTGATAAAAATTTTCCTTAAATGTATTGTTTAGGGAAAATGCTTGCTTACATAGTGTAACATGGAATATTGCCCTAAATCCTTTTTGGAATGAAGAAGACAAATAAATTACAAATATAATTTATTGGTTTCCTGAAGACTAGCTCACCTTAAATGTTACTGAATTGTAATACAGTACAGGATATCCTTCCAAGGTATTTAGTTATTTTCCCTTCACTAAATTGTTCTAATCATCTGTGTTTAGAAACTAGAAACAAACAAAATATACCTTATTTCTAAGTCCCTCTTATGTCAGTGGTCATATGTTATTATCAGTGTGCTGTGCTGCTGTAATCAACAGGTATGCCTCATTTTATTGTGCTTCGCTTTATTGCGCTTCACAGATATTGCTTTTTTTTTTTTTTTTTTTAAACAAATTGAAGGTTTGTGGCAACGCTGTGTTGAGCAAGTCTATTGACGCCATTTTTCCAACAGCATTTGCTCACTTTGTGTCTCTGTGTCATTTTGGTAATTCTTGCAATAGTTCAGACTTTTTATTATCATGTTTTTTATGATGATCTGTGATCAGTGATCTTTGATGTTACTATTGTAATTGTATTGGGGTGCTATGAACTACACCCATATAAGATGGCAGACTTAATTGATAAATGTCATATGTGTTTTGACTGCTCCACCAACCAGCCGTTCCCTTATCTTCTCCCTCCCCTTCGGTCTCCCTAGTCCCTGAGATACAGCAATATTGAAATAAGGCCAATTAATAACCTTACAGTGGCCTCTAAGTGTTCAAGTGAAAGGAAGAGTCAGACATCTCTCACTTAAATCAAAGGCTAGAAATGATTAAACTTAGTGCAGAAGGTATGTTGAAAGCTAGGCCTCCTGAGTCAGTTAGCCAAGTTGTAAATGTAAAGGACAAGTTCTTGAAGGAAGTGAAAAGTGCTATTCCAGTGAACACACACATGATAAGAAAGCAAAACAGCCTTTTTGCTGATATGGAGAAAGTTTTGGTATTCTGGATGGAAGATCAGACCAGCCACAGCATTCCCTTAAGCCAGAGCCTAATCTGGAGCAAGACCCTAACTCTTCTCAATCCTGTGAAGGCTGTGAGAGGTGAGGAAGCTGTAGAAGAAAAGTTTAAAGCTCGCAGAGGTTGGTTCATGAGGTTTAAGGAAAGAAGCCGTCTCCAGAACGTAAAAGTGCAAGGTGAAGCAGCAAGTGCTGATGTAGAAGCTGCAGCAAGTTATCCAGAAGGTCTAGCTAAAGAGAAATAATGAAAGTGGCTACATTAAACAGATTTTCAATGTAGACAAAACAACTTTCTGTTGGAAAAAGATGCCACCTAAGACTTTCAATGCCTGGCTTCAAAGCTTGAAAGGACAGGCTGGCTCTATGGCTAGGGGCTAATGCAGCTGGTAACTTTAAATTGAAGCCAGTGCTCATTTACCATTCCCAAAATCCCAGGGCTCTTAAGAATTGTGCTAAATCTACTCTGCCTGTGCTCGAGAAATGAAACAACAAAACCTCGGTAACAGCACATCTATTTACAACATGGTTTACTGAATATTTTAAGCCTACTCTTGAGACCTACTGGTCAGAAAAAAATGATTCCTTTCAAAATACTATGGCTTGGGCTTCCCTGGTGGTGCAGTGGTTGAGAATCTGCTTGCCAATGCAGGGGACACGGGTTCGAGCCCTGGTCTGGGAAGATCCCACATGCCACGGAGCAACTAGGCCCGTGAGCCACAACTACTGAGCCTGCGCGTCTGGAGCCTGTGCTCCGCAACAAGAGAGCCCGCGATAGTGAGAGGCCCGCACACCGCGATGAAGAGTGGCCCCCACTTGCCGCAACTAGAGAAAGCCCTCGCACAGAAACGAAGACCCAACACAGCCAAAAATAAATAAATAAATTAATTAATTAAAAAAAATACTATGACTTATTTGACAATGTACCCAGTCACCCAAGACCTCTGATGGAGATGTGCAATGAGGTTAATGTTGTTTTCATGCCTGTAACACAACATCCATTCTGCAGCCTGTGGTTCAAGGAGTAATTTCAACTTTCAAGTCTTATTATGTAAGACTTTACCCAGACCCTCTGACGGATATGGGTAAAGTCAATTGAAAACCTTCTGGAAAGCATTCAGCATTCTCGATGCAATTAAGAACACTTGTATTTCATGGGAAGAGGTCAAAATATCAACATTAACAGAAGTTTGGAAAAAGTTGATTCCAACCCTCATGGATAACTTTGAGGGGTTCAAGACTTCAGTGGAAGAAGTAACTGCAGATGTGGTGGAAATAGCACGAGAACTAGATTTAGAAGTGGAGTTTGAAGATGAAACTGAATTACTGCAGTCTCATGATACAACTTTAACTTTCTTTGCTTATGGATAAGCAAAGAAAGTGCCTTCTTGCGATGAAATCTACTTCTGGTAAAGATGCTGTGAAGATTGTTGAAATGGCAACAAAGGATCTAGTGTATTACATAAACTTGGTTGATAAAGCAGAAGCAGGGTTTGAAAGGATTAACTCCCATATTGAAAGAAGTTCTATGGTGGGTAAAATGCTCTCGAACAGCACTGCGTGCTACAGAAAAATCATCTATGAAAGGAAGAGTCAGTGGATGCAGCAAAACTTCATTGTTGTCTTGTTTTGAGAAATTGCCACAGCTGCCCCTGCCTTCAGCAACCAATCACGCTGATCAGTCAGCAGCCATCACTATCGAGACAAGGCTCGCCACTAGCAAAACGATTACAGTTTGCTGAAGGCTCACATGATAGTTAGCATTTTTACCAATCAGGTATTTTTAAACTAACGTATGTACATTTTTTTAGACATAATGCTATTGTATACTTAAAAGACTACAGTACAGTGTAAACATAATTTTTATATACTCTGGGGAAACAGAAATTTCGTGTGACTCACTTTATTGTGATATTTGGCTTTATTATGGTGGTCTGGAACCAAACCTGCAGTATCTCTGAGGTCTGCCTGTGTTTTATTTCATTCTAATTATGTAAGTGATACTGTGATAAGCTGGAAGACAGTTATGACTCTCCTATGAAATAAAAATCTTGGGCTTTTTAACAAATAGTTTCCTCATGAGGCCTTTTATCACTACCTGTGTTAAAATCTGTATTTTAGGAGGTTGCTAGAAGTCTAACTTATGAATAACAGGGATGTCATTGTATTGTTATCATCTTTAAAAAAAGCATAATTAGTTGAACTACACATTTAATTGTGCCCACTTAATTTTTCTAGATGGAGGTAAACCTAACAGGTAGATTATATAACCAGTCCCAAGCTGACACTAACCCACCTCAGACAGCCCTGTAATGGTACCTGTTAACATTGCTGACTTTACTCCTTCAGTTGCTGGACCTATAAAAAGGCAAACATCACACATGTAGGCAAGAAAATTTTTGCATCTTGTTATCTGCATTGAGGTAATCTGAAGAAAGCTGATAATGCAGTCAAAAGGCAGGTGTATTACAGAATGAACATTGTGTTAGAGAATGTATTTCCGACTTACTCCAAGGTTTATGTTTGTTAAAAGTCATGAGTAATCTGTGTGCTCTTTATTCCAGAGGTGGCCATCCTTACTTGACAGGCTTGGCAGTGGCTGGTGGAGCATACTACCTGGGCCTGGAAGGAGCAATCATTGGGCCCATACTTCTCTGCATACTTGTGGTCGCTTCCAATATCTATAGTGCTATGTTAATGAGCCCCACGAATTCAGTACCCACACCAAACCAGACCCCATGGCCTGTTCAGACTCAGCGGTGAGTTACAGCAGAATGATCATAAACTGTGTATGAAATTGAACTAACCTGTCTCATTATTTTTCACCTGCATACAGTCTGTTAGGATACAGAGTATTTCAGTTCCTCTGCTCTACTAAAGATTGAAGACACTAAGTAAATAGAAATCATTTGTGTGTAGACTTTTGGGTTTCACATATCAGGAACATTTAAAAACCGATTGGGGGCTTCCCTGGTGGTGCAGTGGTTGAGAATCTGCCTGCTAATGCAGGGGACACGGGTTCGAACCCTGGTCTGGGAAGATCCCACATGCCGCGGAGCAGCTAGGCCCATGAGCCACAACTACTGAGCCTGCGCGTCTGGAGCCTGTGCTCCGCAACAAGAGAGGTCACGATAGTGAGAGGCCCGTGCACCATGATGAAGAGTGGCCCCCACTTGCTGCAACTAGAGAAAGCCCTCGCACAGAAACGAAGACCCAACACAGCCAAAAATAAATAAACAAACAAACAAAAAAAAACCCCGATTGGGTCAGAATTGTTAATGTCATGAAAAACCAAAAATAAATAAATTTTAAAAGACCATTTTGAGACAGTGGTATACTAGATTGACGGAGACTTAGGAAATAGGACAACCAAATGCAGTGCATGGGCCCGTGACAGGATCCTGGATTGGGGAATGGAGAGAATCTATAAAGAACATTTTTGAAGCAGTTAGAGAAATTGATTATGGACCATATATGAAATAATATTATATTGATGTTAAATTTCTTAGGTCTGACAGTGATACTTTGGTTATGTAGCAGAATATCCTTTAGGGATGAGATGTCAAACTGAGAGGGAGAAAGTGACTGTAGCAAAATGTTTGCAACTGGTGAATCTAGATGAAGGACATGTGGCTGTTAATTGTACTACTCTTTCAATTTTTCTGTAGGTTTATTTATATACTATTTAATTTATATATATTTATTTATATACTGCAGTATTCCAATGTGTGAATATACCACAATTTATTTATTCATTGTAGTATTGATGGACATTTGGGTAGTGTCCAGTTTAGGACTGTTATGAATCAGGCTGCTATGAACTTTCTGGTACATGGCTTTTGGTGAACATGAGTACTTACTTCAGGTGAATATATACCAGCAGAGGAATGGCGGGGACTACATCTGGTTTAACTTCAGTGGATACTTGCAAAACAGTTTTTCTGTGTGGCTGTACCAGAAATTACATTTTAACAACAGAAAAGTAAGAAGGACTTTTAATGAAAAACTAAGTCGCAGAATACAGGATTTTAACTTTCCAGAGACTATACGGCATTGCCCTTTTTATTTTCAGTTGGAAAAGAATTTTTTTGTTGCATATTCTAGTGTAATTAAGGAGTCATTAACAAATTGATTCTGAAAATGTATTTAGTGAAACTATATTTTTATTTAAAATTCTTCTAAAATGTTCTGCTTATTTCATTTTAAGTGTTGTATTTTGTGAAGAAAGACATAGTCCTTTAACCCAAAACAAGTAGAATAACGTTTCTGAGTTAGAGGTAGTTGGTCAAAGGGCCATCTTAGTTAATTCTAGGCACTTATTTGATGGCAGTGAAATATCAGTTTCCTGAAGAAGAATGAAAAGAGAGGTACTTAGAGGTTTTAACATAGACGTCACCAGTTTGGGGGTGGTTACACTATGATATCCTTTCCTGCCTTTGCTCTTAAAGGCAGGTACTGGGTTCCTGAGAAGTCAGTGGACAGTTACTTGAAAGCAGTAGAGAGCATTTGCTGAGTGGATACCATATTCCTTGGGCTCACGAAACACGAAGTAAAAAGAAAATTGGTTGATCAATATTTTGCTGTTATTTTAGAAAAAGACTTTTGATGATTCCAGGTTGGTAGAGCAAGAGTTAGTTTCTAAGGTGAAACAAAAGAAGCTAATATGAATCCTTCTAGAGGCAAGTGACCCCTTTCCCCTGGTCCCCTTCTGAAGGCAGAATGTTGTTAATTAAGTGCTATTGGGGTTTGAAAAAATAATGTAACGACCGATATAGCTGTAATCTTTTTCCTTCGAAGTTATGGATGTATATAGTTTAAAAGAGTCAAAAATTTCTATAAAGCTTGTGAAAAATAGCAGTCCTTTGCCTTTTCCCTGCCGCTTCCTTTCCCCTCTAAGAGGAACCACTTTCGACTCTATTTGATGTTTACCTCCATATCTTGAAATTGTGTTTATTTCTTGATTTTTTTATGTATTGGCACTGTTTACTTCCCACTTGGAAAGTGAGAAATTATCTCTTTTACTAACCATCCGCCCGATATTACTAAACTGTGATATTGGTTAGATCAGTGTTCAGTGTTTACATTATTATGGCTCTGTAAATTACATTCATATTTAAGCCTTCTTGTATATTGTCTATAGTTCCTTACCTACACAACATTTTGCTTTCCTTTGTGTTATAAAGGTACTGTTTTTTATTTGCTTTGTTTTCTGTGAACTTATAATTAGTCCAATGCCAGGCTTGCACCAGGTATTTACCTCTCCTCTCACTCAGCATGCTCTGTTGCATCTGGTTTGCTGTAAGTGTTATCTTCCTGAAGAAGTCGCTCCTGGATTGTTCTGATCTGCTCCAGCAGAGTTGTACAGCTGTCACCCTGGGGATTCCCTCAGCTCTTCCCTCTGTTGTAATACTTATGTCGCATATGATTTCCCAATATTGTTTTCTTTCTTGATTTATTCCTGCTTTTTGTTGGAGCACATCCTCCTGTAGATTTTTGGGAAAAAATGCATGGGAGGTAAATTTGGGGGATGATACATGTCTGAAAAGGCTTCTTCTAAAATCATACTTACTCAGTAGTTTGCCTGGGTAGAGAATTCTATGTTTAAAATTTTTTCCCTTTAGAACTTTATTTCTTCATTGTTTTCTAGCTTTCACGGTTGTTAAAATTCTGAAGCCTTTCTGGTTCCTGATTCTTTGTAATTTAACTGTTTGAAAACCTATAGGATCTTCTTTTTTGTTGTTTTTAATCTATTTTGTTGTTGTTGTTCCAATTGGCACTTGTATCAAGTGCCTTTGTGACCTTTAAAACTGGAAATTTATGTTCTGTGCTTCTGAAATTTTTCTTCAGTTATTTTATTAATGATTTCCTTCTCTCCCTTTCAAAACTACTTTTATTTTGGTGCTGACCCTCATACAGTGTTCATATCATTTTTTAACCTTTTCTCTGATGTTCTTCTGGTTCTGTCTTTTGGGCTCCCATTTTCTGGGTGATTTCTCCAACTTTATCTTCTAACACCTTCTTAGAGGTCTCCATTTCTGCTATCATATTTTTGGGGAGTCTGGTTTATTGAGGTATTATTTGTATAAATAAAATTTACCTTTTTTGGCATATAGGTCTGTGTTACTTTTCTATGATACATAACAAATTTCCACTAACTTAGTGGCTTAAAACAACATACATTTATATTAAAGTCCATGAGTCAGGAGTATAGGCATAATTCAGCTGGGTCTTCTGCTTAGGATCTGCCAAGGCTATGGTCAAGGTGTAAGCTTGGGCTGGGATTTCATCTGCAGATTGGAACCCTCTTCCAAGCTTGCCTGTTGTTGGCAGAATTCCTTTGCTTGCAGTTGTAGAACTGAGGCTTGTAGCTTCTAGAGGCTGCCCCTTTCCATAAGCATTTCATAACATGATGCTTGCTTCTTCAAGGCCAGCAGGAGAGTATTTTTCTGACTTCTGTCTCTGACTGCTAAGACCCTTTTGTAAAGGGCTCACCTGATTAGACCTAGCCCACTGAACATATTGCCATTTTGATTAAAGTCAATTGCTTAGGGACCTTGATTACATCTGTAATATCCCTTCACCTTCACCATACTAACACAACATAATCACAATAGCAGGTATCGGATATTTTTGACTACTGGCTTATGTTAAGAGTGAACTACTCAGGATCTGTGGGTTGGTTATTATGTGTGTTACCATAATATAATCTGCCAGGACCATTGTCTTGTGCAACCCTTGATGTCAGTGCTTTTTGGTTTCCCTTTCGGGCTGCTAAATTCCTCAGAGAAAGATCTTTTAATCTCCTGCTCAGAGTTTGACAGCTTAGTCTTACTGCTTTTTAAGCACACTTTAAAGCAGCCCTTCTGTGTTTAGTCCCACCTTCAACCCCACTTCCAAAGTTACTTGATATCACCAATTCCTGAGCCTTATGGGCAATTTTGCTGAATAACTCCTGGCTTAGGATTCAGTTTTTTAGGTTATGGTGGGTCATAGCAGTTGTTCATCTGCTTTCCATCTTCTAAAAATTTGTTGCTCTTAACCTCTTATGTTCTCTTTTTTCTCCTCTTTTTTCAGGTAGGTTTATGCCTTTAAAAAAACACTTTTTACTGGCATTCTAATGGGGTTTTGAGAAAGCCTGAAGGAACTATGTGTTCAACACAGCATTTTCTAGTGGAAAGTCTAAATGACCTCTTAAATAGTAACAAACAACCACCACTGACATTTATTGGGACTCAGCATGCTAAGTTCTGTGATAAAACTTTACCTGCATTGTCTTATTTTACTTAATCTGTCCAATGTTTTCATGTGAGGTTAGGAAAGATTGTTTTCCATATTTTATAAATGAAGAAATAGAGGCTTAGAGAGGTTAACTTGCCTCTAGTCACATAGTAATAAGCAGGTGAGCTGGTGTGTTTCAACTAAAGATCTTTCTTTTCCTTAATCATCTCCCCCCACCCCCACCTCCCCCGCAAGAAAAAACATTCTCCTGTGTTTCCTTCCTCAGTAGATGTTACCCTCTAATTATATGTGCCAGTGTGTGGTCATCCTTATGACTTTCCATCTCCTCAGTAACCATCTTTACCAAGTCCTCTCAGTTTTATCTCAAATCTGTCCTTTCCCCTTTTTCTCCAGTTCCACCTGCCCTGGGCCCATCTGGTAGGTTTCTCACCTGGACTGCTGCAGGCGTCTCAGCCTCCCAGCCGGTCTCTCGGTGTCCACTCTTGCTGTCCTCCAGTCCCTTTTCCATACCGCAGCGGATGTTTTCTTTTCAGAATGGAGGCATATCTGGTCGTGCTTACCAAAACTGGCCTCCCATTGTTCTTACAAGGAAGATCAAAATCCTTCCAAGGCCCTACGTGGTCTACCTGTGCCTGCTTCACGAATTCTGAAACATTTTCCCCTGTCTTAGCTGCAGCCGCATTGGCTTTGTGTCAGGGCCTCAAGTGACACCAGCTCCATTCAAACTCTAGGAAGTCAAGCACGCTGCTTTCTCTGTCTGGACACTCTCCCCCTCCCCCATCTTTCCTTGCCTAGTTAACTCCTAATCATTCTTCAGATCGCAACTCAAATGTCAGTTCATGGGAGAAGCTTTCCCTACCCTCCAGATTAGGTTACGTCCTTCTGCTAGTTTAATGCTCTTACAGATAGCACCTTGTACCTTTCCTTTCTCGTACGACTTTCACTTATACACTTGATTCTTTGTCTTTCCCCGCTTGACTGTGGTTGCTGTTACTGCGGGGTCATGTCCGTGTTAGTTACTGGTGTATCCACAGCACCTGTCAACCTTGGGAAGTGCTCTCTTCCTAGTTGAAGGAATGAATGGGCTGTGAGGGAATAGTCTCTACAGAGGCATGAGCTGTGGAAGGGTTCGACTTGTCTTAGGAACTCTCATGTTGTTACATTGTGATAATGGAGGGTGGATTGTTCATTCCATTAGGCAGATATACCTTCTAATTGCAGATGCAGGCGCTGGTGGCTGAGAAGACCCATTTGCACGGGTATTTCTGTGTACTGCCATGTATCTTCAGATGGATGAATGTCCACGTAAGGAAAGATGAAGGAGGGTGGACCCCTTTTCTCTGCTTCTCACTGTTGATCGTGGTGGTTGCACTATTTCACAAGGGTGAATGTCGCAGACACAGCACAACTTTGGGCTCCCAACTATTTTGGCCTTGATTCAATCATCAGAACCTATTGCTTCCCCTGTTCTCTGTTAACACTGGGGCTGTTTGGGAGGTGTGGGGAAGGATCAAAACACCCTGCAGTCACACATTTTCAAGTACTTTCTTGATTTTTGGACAGGATAATCAGACTTGATTTGATGTACTTATTTCACTCCTACCAAAAACTGAGCAGCAATCTCTGAATATTAAAGCTCAGAAAAACCTGTAAGGAGAAAGTAAGGGCATGTCGCAGGAACTCCTGTGGGAATGCTGTTCTCTGTATTCAAGTTTTCCTTTGCCCTCTGTCATACCTTGTTATGACCGGAGGTGACAGCTGGAATGTGGCCCTTTAGGAACTCAGCTTTATCTTTTTCTAGGATAGAGTAATTAGTAACTCATTTCTGTTTTTAGAAGCATTATCTTAACCTGACTGTGATTATCTTTCATGATTTAATACCCAAAGTTCAAGCAAAGTTCAGTATCTTTTCATAAAAGAAATTACAAATGGTCCCCAACTTAAGAAGGTTTAACTTATGATTTTTTCAACTTTGTGATGGTGTGAAAGTGATACACATTCAGTAGAAACTGTACTTAAATTTTGAATGTTGGTTTTTTCCTGGGCTAGTGATATGCGGTACGATACTCTCCCATGATGCTGGGCAGCGGCAGACGCAGCTCCTAGTCAGCCCCTCGATCAGGTAGAGAAACAACTGATAGGCCTACAGCCGTGCAGTACCCAGACAGCCGTTCTGTTCTTCACTTTCAGTACAGCATTCAATAAATTACATGAGATTCAACACTTTAGTATAAAACTGGCTCTGTGTTAGATGATTTTGCCCAACTGTAGGCTAATGTAAGTTTAAGGTAGGCTTGGCTAAGCTATGATGTTTCGTAGGTTCAGTGTATTAAATGCTTTTTGACTTAGGATATTTTCAACTTACAGTGGGTTTATTGGGACGTAATACCATCCTAAGTCAAGAAAGATCAGTATTTGGCAGTTAAGCTACGGTGTAACACATCCTACTTTTTATAGAGCAAGAAGTTATTTTTGTCTTTGCAAAATAAGATATGAAGATGTTCTCCAAAAACCAGTCACCACTCCTCCAGATCTTTACATTAACCTTAAGGATTTCAGTTGGAGTGTACTCCCCATCATGCCAGTTTAGGATAATGAGGGGAAAAAGAGAACTGGAGATGGGAAGGGAGCTGTACTCTACTCCCCTTCCCTTGGTGGTTGCTTCTCCTTTGACACTGTCACTTAAAAACTTTCCTGAATCTGTGCATTCCTCTGTCTTCCCAATGGTGTTGACCCAATGCCAGGATTTCTTCAGCATCCTCTTCACTGGTCCCTGCCTCTAGTCTTACTTCCCTCCCATCTTGTTCTCTGGTTTTTCTGGAGCATAACTGTTAAATGCCTCTGCTGCTTAAGATTCCCATGGTGGCTTCCCATGGCCTTCAGGATGAAGTTGAAACTTTAAATTGGCCCATCAGACTTTTTGTGCCTTCTGTCTACCTCAGCAGACTCATCTCTCTCTGTTGCCTGCCTTACATTTTCTTTTCTAGCCATATTGAACTTGTTTAGTTTCCTGGAGTCAGTGAGATCTTTGCACATGTTTTCCCCTCTGTAAAGAATACTACCCCCTTCCTAACCAAGTCCAGTATCATAACCTTTACTTAAAGTACTCTTCTTTGGAGAAGCATTACTAGAACTCTCTAGACTAGATAAGATGTCCCTGCTATGTGTTCCCATAGCATCTTCCACTTATCCTATTGCAACTTAATACCTATTATATAAATGTGTGTTTGTCTTTCCACTAATTGGTAAGCTTTCTGAAGGTAGGAACTATGTCTAACTCGTTTACAGCTGTGTTACTATTCCTGGCATGGTGTTTGGCAAATAGAAAGTGCTCAATGAAAATTTGATGAATTAATAGATTAGTGAAACCAAGAGCAGAACAGATTAAAAGATTTTTGCAGTATAACTGTGAGGCTGATAAAAAGAGGAGGGGCCATGGTAAACTCCAGCCTTAGAACTTTATTCCACATTTTTGGAAGGGAAGGAATGTACATAATAGTGATGACATGTGCTCTGTCACAAGATGTGCGGGTGAGGGTTTAGGAAATACACACTTGCTATCCTGAGCCAACAAAAGTAAGTTCAACATCCACAATTTACTCTGCTTCTCTGGGAGGCTGGGAGTCAACAGCTCTTGAGTTGTTAAATCAGAAAAGATTTAAACATTCACATAAATGGATTTTTTAAAATCTCATTGAAACTTTAGGGGAAGCAGATCCCAAAGTATTTCCAAGGAGCAAAGAGATTGTAAATGAGAAATCACACCGCACAATCTCCATTGCTCTTAAAGGAACTATAAAATGTTAACAGCAGTCCTCTGTCCCCCCCAGTCTCATGTGGCCCCATTCTGCACTGCTTGTTCTTGAGAAATTCTACCACTATGGTTCAAAGGAGCATAATAATCCTTATCATTTGGGAAAGAATACTGTATTTAGATGGTTTAGGTAGGACATTTGCCATTTTTAGAAATACTGTTAAGGAAATTCCCTGGCAGTCCAGTGGTTACGACTCGTCACGTTCACTGCCGAGGGCCTGGGTTCAATCCCTGGTTGGCGAATTAAGATCCCGAAAGCTGCGTGTCGAGGCCAAAAAAAAAAATTAAAGAAAGAAGGAAATACTGTCAATGCAATATTTATTCCTTTTTTTCTTCCTAATCTAGATAGTTACAGATTTATGAGCCCTGCAGATTAGTTAGTGCTGTGCCTTTTGATGAGGCCAGAAAGAAATTATTTCTGTCTCTAGCTTATGGAGTTTGTTTTCCAGGAGATAATTGAGGTTCAGTTAAGATCAGTGTTACTTCTATAGGGTTTTACACACACATGCCCCCCACCGTCACCACCTTAAACATCTAGAGAAAATACACTGTTGAGATGGAAAACACTTAGCAACTGTTTTCTTAGCTTGCTTCACTTTGTCTTCTTTCTTCTGAGTCCTTCTGGAGACTTTCTTGGCCTGGAGGCGGAATTGAATAGCAGGTATGAATTTCAAGGTCACAGCTAAGCTTACTTGTCAACAGAAAGCAGTGGCCAGGCGAACCACAGTCTTAATCTTATTTCATGCATGTTTGCCCTGAGGCAGAAATTTTCATTCATAATTTAGGGGAATTGAAGACTTAGAGATTCAAATTTGCAGGTATCTTAGAAATTTGAAAAGATATCAAAGAATGAGTTTACAAACCGTTTTGGGTGTCGGAAAATGCTTTGAAATATTGACACGTTTTTGGCTATTGGTTTTAAAGATTTTCCAGGGCTTCCCAGAATTAAGTGCTACTTGAAATTCATATAGTCTGAGGCAACTTGTAGCCAGCTTTGCCTGTACACAAATGTAAAAACAAAAATTTAGGTGAGACTGTGAAAAATAGATATATAAATAAATGGGTAGATAGCTATCTAGAGCAATGGTTCTGGGAGGACGGTGTGATTTTGCTCCCCTCAGGGGGCGTTTGGCAATGTCTAGAGACATGTTCAGCATCACAGCTGTAGTAGGTGGAGGCAGGGATGCTGCTAAACATCTTACAATGCACAAAATGGTCAACAGTGCTGCTGTTGAGAAACCCTGATTTGATGGATGTAGAGATAGATGGATATTAATGTATATATAAAACATTTGTGTCTGTATAAATCTTAGTTTGGGGGAATTTTTCTCCAGGTATAAATAAAAATATATGTATTTTTAAATTAATTAATTAATTTATTTATTTATTTTTGGCTGTGTTGGGTCTTCGTTTCTGTGCAAGGGCTTTCTCTAGTTGCGGCGAGCAGGGGCCACTCTTCATCGCGGTGCGCGGGCCTCTTACTATTGCAGCCTCTCTTTTTGCGGAGCACAGGCTCCAGACCCGCAGGCTCAGTAGTTGTGGCTCACGGGCCTAGTCGCTCCGCGGCATGTGGGATCTTCCCAGACCAGGGCTCGAACCCGTGTCCCCTGCATTGGCAGGCAGATTCTCAACCACTGCGCCACCAGGGCAGCCCAGCTATCAGACTTTGAAACAGTACTCAGTGAAAATATCAGGAAAAAAATAGTGACTACATAACCTCATCAAGGCTCTCAAATTATAAAAATAAGATATTCTGTGGCAATGAATTACTGGTTAGATGCCATTTTTCTTTCCTCCCTCCCTCCCTCCCTCCCTCCCTTCTCTATGGTTTTATTTTTTCCCCTTTTCTGAAAGCAAAACTAATCATTCTGTCTTTTTTCTTAAAGGACTTTCCGTGACATTTCTGAAGATCTGAAGCCTTCAGTAGACTGACTTGGTTTCTAAACCGCAGTGATTTCTCTAGGAAATTCAACCTTGACTGTGAGTTTAGCTCAGCTGTGGCCTCCTATCCTTTCAGCTGTGCCTGGCAAACAGAGCCCAGGAAAAGAAGCAGAAGCCTCCTAGCCTTCCATACAGAATGCCCGGACAAGAGAGGACTTGCTGTGCTTTGCATTTTAAAGCACAGCTTTGGAGCTCAGAAATGTGGTTTACTCACTTAACTGTTGCTAAGATGGCTTGAAAAGTTTCAGTTTATAAACTGGTACCATGGCTTGAAATTTTCCCACTTTGGTTATATATATTATAATATGTATTTATAAAGTTTTTTAAAGAGTCCTAAACTACCTGCTGTATACAGTGTAGTTTTCTCCTGTTTTAAGAAATCTGTCCTTAAACTTTTCTGTGACAGTCACTTTTCCATGAAGAGGGCTTTCACTTTTGAGAATGTAGTTGCTTGAGCAGGAAAAATGAGTCTTCTCCCTTCTTCCACAGTGTATGGTCCTCTCTGTAAGGAAGAGCAAATCTTCAGTGTAAGGGCAGGTGGCTTATTTGACGTTCAGTTAGTTGTATGTTACAACCATAGGAGACCTCAGAGAGACCGAAGCTCTTCCTCCCCTTCTCCCTCCATCCCCTACTGCTGTATTGCCAAATTTTTAAAACTTGGCTGACCACATTGAAATTAAATACTTATTAAGCTGCTATTAATGGTAACAGTATGATAGAATTCATGTTGTAATGTTTTTCTTTCCAAATGTTTTAAGAAAAAAATCTCAGGGGCAGCAGTGCTCTGATTCATTAAAAGTATCCCTGTTTCACTATTTGGAATTTGACCAATTAGTTACTTATTAGCAGTAAAATTTTATATCTGTGTAGTATTTTCCCATCACTTAGCACAGTGCCTTGCACATAGACTCTAGATGAATGCTTGTTGAATTAAATTATGACTTTTGAAATATCTCAGATACCACAATAACCAGCATAGTGCTCTACATTTGACAAAGTCTTTTTGCACATATTATTTCACAAGCACTTCACATCAGCTTTCATATAGCTTTGCATTATTCTGCAACAGTTTCACACAGATGGGGAAGGTAAGGTTCAGAAAAGTGACCAACTCAAAAGTCATGAAGTTTAGTAAAATTTGACCGCAGATCTTTCTGACTCCACAGTCTGCCAACTCTGCTATATCGCAGTGTTTCTTTTAATATCTTACACAATTTTTCCAGTGCTATGAGGTAGAATAGGTGTCCTGTTCTATCACATAGACTTGTCCTAGGGTTAATGACAGAGCTGGGACTAGAACCCAGCTCTTACCTTATGCCCTTTCCGCTGTGTAAAACAATCGTCAGGCTCTTGCTCTGCCCCCAAAGGAGTATGGAGGAGAAAGAGTTCTTAAGTAACGAAGATTTCATTTTTGGAAAACATTGAAAAGTAGAAATCATATTTTTCTAAAACATCGTCTCATTAAGAAGCATAGTTAATGATAATTACTTTAAATTTATTCTAATATTACTTCAGAAAAACTCCATCTAGGAAAGAGGCTACCATGTGGTCTCTGTCTGTAGAGCAGACTGTACAGATCTCATATATTTCCTGTAAATCCTTCAACAATTACAATCTGGTATTCCACCAAGTGTTACGTTTGGCACTAAGTAACTCATTCTTTTCTTTAATCACTTGTTCAGTCATTCATTCAGTAAAACATTGCTTGAGAGTTTGCCAGACTCTAGGTTCTATGCCAGACACTGTACAGGGTGCTGTAGGGGATAACTCACAAGAAGGCCTTCTCTCACCTTAAATCGTAGCCAGACCATGTGTATTGCTAAAATTAAGAACTTTGCATTAAAAGTATGAAGAAAGAAATCAGGTTTGTTTTTGTTAATGGTATACTGGTAAGTTTACAGCTGTGATGAGCACATATTTATGAGAGGCAAATATTATGCACAGTGAGTTAGTGTGCATATACAAATTATGTTCTTCCAAAGTGCTTAAGCTCTGTAAAGTGATATTGCCAAAATATAAATTTGAGGTAATATATGGCTCTTGCTGGTCATAATTATTAGTGTGAATACCATCTGCTTAGTGGGGTACTCTGAGCCCTAAGAGAATAGTTTAGAGCTGCCAAAATTAGTAATGATGTAGTATCACCCTGAAGTATCAGGAGCAGAGGTGCCCCAGAGTACTCCCCAGTCCTGTCAGGAAACTTGAATTGCCCCAGTACTCCAGCAACAGCCTAAGGACTTGAAGTCCCTGCAGCTGGGGGAGGTCTTCCTGGAACCCTCAAAAACAGAACATGCCCCCTCAGATACAGTGAGGAGGTTTTACGGATCTTCGTAAGGCATTGAGATCGAATGATATGAAAAAGTAGGAGTTTCAAGCTCAAGTCTCAAAGGTGATTCTCAGGATTTGACCCAGAAAGAAGAAGTTTCCCTAGGAACAGATAATGCATTGATGAAGTAGAAGTAGCTTCAGTAAAAACATAGTACAGAAATCCTATCACAATGTCCTGCATTTTATAGCTTTATTAAAGATGAGTTTGAAGGTCACATTCACTACTCAATTGTAAACTGAATGGAGGGGATAAGATCTCCCCACACAGTATGTTCCTCTCTTTTCCGAGAAGGAGGCACGGGATTTTCAGCATAAACTCCATGTCATGTAAGTTCAGCTTCAGTTCCAAAATTCCTATCACACTCTCTGTTTTCTGGAAGTGATCTCTGCCAGACTGCCTTAGATACCAGTTTTATTTATTCTTAAGTTTGCAAGGATTCTTAACACCCATTGCCATTAGAGGTGGTTAGCTGGCAGAGTTTTCCCTTGACTTCTGAGACTGGTGCAAATTGACTCTTGATACCCAAGAAGTGTTATTTAAACAAACTAAGTAGCTTTGGAAATAGCAGTTTATTCCATTAAAGGGCTTGCAGATGAGGTCCTCTGGCTAACCTTGGTCTTAACAAGAACCCATTGTGACCCATCAGGACTTGCTAGTACCCCTAGTTCCCACTTTGGTTGTATTTAGAGCTTCAGGATGTGTCACTACTGAGCAAGAAAAGCTCAGAAATTCAGGCTATGAGGGGTTAGATTAGAGCAAAGTAATTTTAGGTGAGTTATCCAGAGCTTTCAACCTCAAGGTTTATAGGAAAACCCCTGCAGTCTCCTCTAAGGGTCTTCCAAGATCCTTACAAAAGTATGACGAGGCATTTCGCAGTAGAACTATAGCCTCTGGCAACATACTTCCAAATGCTAGTTCCCGCCAAGAACAAGTATTTCTTTGTTTTTTATGTATTTCTTGTCTTTACCCATTTTGCCATTAAAATATGTTCATTTCATTAACTTATTGAGGATCTGCAAAAAATATGAATGCTATGTGAAACCACTGAACAGTTAATTTTTTTAGTAGTTCAAAAATTATCAAGAGAATTATAAATCAAGATGTTCTGCCTGCATCCTGGAGTCATAGAAATTCTGTGCCAGATGAGCCTTATCTAATTAGGTGATCCTGTCATTTTCTAGAGAAGGAAACAAATCCACAGGTTAAAGTGTCTTTTCTAACACAGAGCCAGTCAGTAACAATTCAGAGCAGAGTAAGTTCTTTTTTCTCTCAGCCCATTGTTCTACTTCCCTTCCCTTTCTCTTGTAGTTGAGTAGCTTTTGGAAAAATGTGTTCCTTATAGCAGTAGTTGCAAGGGATGTTATTAGATGTTACAAGAGAACAAAAGTGTATATGAGGTGGGGGGGTGGGGACTCCAAGGTCAGTTAAAATTGAGGAATGCTGAGTTTGTTTCCTTTCTGTCGGACTTCGAAGAGTTTTTAATGTGCTCGTATATATTGTGAAGTTATAAGGGGACAAAGACTGTGTTTACGAGACTTATTTGACCTTAAACTGCGCCCCATCCTCCTTTTCTCAGAGCAGCTCAAAGGACTCCGTGTCCTTTGGGAAACATGGCTCTCAAATAAAAGTTTACAGGTCTTTTAGAAGACATCCCTAATGGAATTCTGAATGGTACATCCACCATGTAAACCGTAATATATCTCAAAGTTTAGTGAGATACCAGAAAGAAAACGTATTTGCCATTCAGAGCTATACATCAAGAATAGAGATTCTTTTCTACCTATGGTGTGTAGAATCAGTATTTGTGTTTTAGTTTTGAAAGTTTTTCAAAGATCAATTGGTGTGCAAATATAGTGGTGATATATTGATATTACATTTTAATAATGCTTTTTTGTGTGGCACTTTATAGTTTTCAGAATGCTTTCATAACAACCCTGTGAGACAGGCAAGTGTAAGTATTATCAGATGAGGCACTGGAGGCTCAGAAAGGTTTTTGTGATTTTTCCCTTAAGTTTATACCACAAAATGATGGAGCCAGAATTCAGTTGCAGAGCTTCTGACTCCAAGTCCAGAATTCTTTACTCCACACCTGGTTTCTTACTTTTTCTTCTAGCTTTATATTTTACTATGAAAGGTATGGAAGCAGATCTTAAACATCATTTTGGCTTCTTATCAAATACTATTTTTTATGGCAGTGACCAAGAAAGTGTAACTACAACTGTAGTTATCCCAAAGAAAACCCTTCTTTTGTGCTTTGCAGTGCCACTTGTCTAGGTGATTGGAGTGTATTTCAAATACCATTTGATTTTGAAACCAAGATTGGATATATAGTTTTAATTGCTTATGTAACTTATGGAAAATGTATCATCTTTGCATTCTCAGGCAAAGTAGAGGTTTGAAAGTAAAAAAAGATTATTCAAATACAACAATACATCTTTATTCTCACAAACTCCGTTTCTTAGCTTTAACTTGCTTTGACAACCGACTGATGTAACATCTTTGTAAATGTAAAATATTTATATTTTGAAATAAAATTACTATGTGTTGAATGAATCAGGTGGTAAACTTAGTCTCATTTCTGTTGAGAAATTTGGTCTTCAGTGAAGTCAAACTTTCACGAATACATCCATCTCTTAGGCCTTATATCTTGCCTTTTCTTTGACACCAGTGCCGACACTGAATTTTTATGAAATATGGGCAACTTACATAAGGGAAGATGTACCTGTGGAGTGGGTGCTGAGCACCTTAAAGAGGTGAAAGGGTCCAAGGCTAAGGCTGGAGCCCTCAGAGCCCAGGGGAAGGTGACTTTGTGGTAGATAAGGAAGTGATGAGGAGGGTGGCTGGGGAGTGAGACTCAAATGAAAAGAAAGTTGGATAAAAGAACCCCATGTTTTGAATGAAGAAAACAAACCTAAGGTATGGCTATATTCAATAGCAAAGATAATCTACGCAGCAGTAGCAGATGGAGCTGAACCCCAAGTGGAGGTATCTTGAAACACATCTCAACAGTGCTTGGGAAAGAGCTTTCTGACACCTCGAGCTGGTGTAGTATTCAGCTCATCAATCTGACATTATAGATGGAGAAAATGATCCTGGCAAAGGTGTAAGGGGTGGACTAGCCAGCCTCAGATTCAGATTGTTTTCTACTCTTGATAGTTTCTTATTGGCAAATATGCTAGTTCACAAAATATTTCTTCATGCTTCTCAGTCTGTTGCATAAGCCTAGGACCCTTTCACAGGGTGTGTGCTTCTGTCAGCTTCCTCTGGGTTTGCTTCTGGAAACTTCAGGGTCACAGGTGTCCAGTTCTCCCTCCCATCTCCATCACACAGGGGCTCCTTGATTCTTAGCCTTACCGTTAAGTGAGTTTGGTCAGAGATACACACTAATGATCTTCAGTTACTGAACAGCTGTTGAGAAACTTTTCCCCTCGTGCCTCTGCGCTAGGCACGAGGGGAAAAGTAATTTTGAAAAGTAGTTTTAAATAGTAATAGTGTTGAGCAGAGGTGATTTTTCCATGTGTTCTATTTAATTTCCTTTTGAAGAGTAATTCTGAACAGTAGCCTGAAGATACCCAAATCACTGTTTTCTTGCCAAGTACCCAGATACTCCTTAAACGATTGCATTATCAAAAGTTTCATCTTCAGTCCAGCTGAAATTGTGAGAAAGATACGGTTAGGAAAAGAGCAGGGTGGAAGGGGGAAATGGGACCTTCCCGAGAAGCTCCAGAAAGACTATAACCTGTAGAATTCCCGTCTTACGGTAGAAGCCCTTCCCTACAGGCTTGACTCTGGTCCCGGTCTACCAGTTAGTTTCAATCCCAGCGCAGCTTCCAGTAATCGTGGGGAATTCGGAGTTAGGACGAGTCACTTCTGGGGAGCACGGGAAGCTTCGCTGGGCATGGATGTCTTTGCCCTGGTAAGAGGCCACGTGGCCGTGGGAGGCCCTCAGGTATCTTGTTTCTCTGTTCTAGAAGGGGTTGAGACGTGTGTGCAACTCACTAAGGAATGATCTGAGAGAGACAGGATGGGGATTGGGGACAGAGGACAGAAGGGGCGGGGCCCGGGTTAGGGGGTGGGGCTGCAGGGGGGACTCCACACTGGGGCGCGTGGAGGCGGAGAGTGGGCGAGGCCGTGCCGGGGGCGGGGCTTCGGGCGGCGCGGGTGCATCCCAGCTGCGGAGCGCAGGCAGGCTGGCGGGCGGCGGGTCCGCAGCGGCGCGGCGTCCGGGCTCCGCGACGGGCTGAGGGCCATGGCCGCCTCTCCGGGCCCGGCCGGCGGTGCCGCCGCCGGGGCAGTGCACGGCTCCGGCCCGTTTGGCCTCGCCTTCGACTCCGGACTCGAGATCAAAACTCGCTCGGTGGAGCAGACGCTGCTCCCGCTGGTTTCTCAGGTAAAGCGGCGCGCGCGCGCGGCCCCTACGTCTCCCTCCGGCCGCGGCCCGCGATGGCGGCGGTCGCTCTCGCGGCAGGGGCTGGGCCGGGCGGGAGGCAGCCGCTGCTCCACATTCCGCGCCAGGACTCCGGCGTCAGTGTCGGACCGCCTCTCTGGGGCTTGAGGACTGGCCTTGGTTGAGGCGGCGGGAGTCGGGACCATCCGAAATCTGGCTGCGGGGTTAAGTGGGCTGAGCAGCAGCGGAGGCTGTGGGGCGGGGAGCCCCGTGCGGACCTGAGTGCCGGCCGCAGGTGCGCCGCCCTGCCTCCCCACAGGACCCTCCTCGGGGCTGCGGCTCCGGTGGCCCCCGGCTCCCCGAGGCCAGCTCCCCGGGGGCAGAGGGGACCCCCGCGGGGGCTCCACTGGAGCTGAGGGGCCTTCCTCGCTGCCGCTCTTTAACCCACTGCCCGCACACCTTTGCACCTCCAGTCCAAACCCGGACTGTGGCCAGTCTGGCTGGGGCGTTGCTGCCGGCCTCCAAGTCCAGCGTGCTCTCCTCTCCCCTAGGCCTTTGTCCCTTTGCCCGGAGTGTGAGTCGGCTCGCCAGTCGCCCGTTCACTCCGGGCCACCCGGCCCCTTCCCCTTAACCTGTCTGCTCACTTCAGTTGGCTTTTGTCCGGCCTCGGAAGGGTGAGGTGAAGGACCGTCTGACAGTTAATTCGGCTACACATCTTTTTGCCAAATCCCATTTGGGAATGTATGCTTTATTGAATTTATTGGTCCCAACAGAAGTCTGGAATCAGCTAATTGATGCGCGTAGCTTTAGAGAAGTTTCTGTTACTGTGAGCCTAGTTTACGCAGCCTCCGGGCTGGAATTCCTCACCTAGATCTGTTGTGATGTGCTACGCACTGTGGGGAGTGCAGAATTCTGTGCCTTCAGGAGCTCGTTGGATGTGTGACTCACACCTAGACTGTAACATCTTGATGCTTCACGTTAGCATTGCCAAGATTTTACAGGTAGAAGGAATCTTAAAGGTTATCTGATGCTAAGTTTAAAAATTCTTACAGCATCCTTGACACCTGGTCACCAGTCCCCTGCTTAAACATGCTCAGTGATGGGGAGCCTGTAGCTATTCCATAGAATTTCCAGTGCTATCTGTTCTCCATCCCAGCCCTGCAAATATTTGAAAACAGCAGTCATACATGTCCCTAGATTCCTGTTATGCTGATTAAATAAACAGCCGCATTTTCTTCACTTGTGCTCATTTTTTTTTCTTAACATCTTTATTGGAGTATAATTGCTTTACAATGGTGTGTTAGTATACCTGTGCTCATTTTAGCCTGGCTAACGGAACAGTGAATGAATAGCGTTGACACTCCCCATCCCCCTTCCCTTCCAGGTCTGAAACAAGCGCTGACAGGTGGGATGAGTAGAGGATCAGTTAGTGAGTGATGTCTGCACTGCCCCTCCCACAAAAGAATACCATGACCGCCACCAACACAACCACAACACAAAATGAAAAATACTGGAGTATTTTTAAGAGAGAGAGTTAAGAGAGTGGTATTTTATCCATTTTTCTTTTTTTAACACTCCAGATATAATGCTTACTATGTGCTAGGCCATGTTCTAAGCACTTTATACATATTAATTCATTTAATTCTCATAACAATATTATGAGGTAGAGATATGTTTATTCTCATTATATGAATGAGGAAACTGAGGAATAATGAGGTTAAGTGACTTGTAGTGGGACTTGCACCTGTAAATGTCGAACTGGAGTTTGAATCCAGGCAGCCTGGTCCCAGAGTCTGTGCTGTTAGCTACACCATATTTGTTCTCCCTAGAGATTAGGAGCAGTGATGAGGTCAGTCAGTAGTAGGTACAGAGAAGAGAGTCCACAATGGAAAAACAAGCTGGAAGGTTGTTGTAATCTGGAGAAATGGTAACTTTTCACAGTATCACTGCTAAAAATGTATCCTAGAGTTCTGCATTGTGTAATTCTGGGGTAAGAGAGGGTGGAGAGAGTAGGAGAGTGGAGGAGGAAACGTGAATTGGCTGCTGAGAGTTAACTAGAGGTCAGTGCCAAAGGGGGAAAATGCCAGCTTTTTTTTTTCTTTTCCTTCCCTGTTAAAGACTCATTCAGGGCCATGGCTGAGGTTCTGCATTCCACACATTATGTGTCCACAGCTGTATCTTTAGCATTATTATAACTGATATTCCTAATGATTAACTGTACTCAACAACAAAAAAGTTCACTTATGCTTAAAATCAAGAAATATATAAAGCATGGCCAGAACACTCACAAAGCAGTTAAGTGTGAAATACAGTTTAGAATGATTTTTAAGTTTTAGTGAGTATTAGTGGATTAAAGTGCAGCTCTCTAGAAAACTCATGTCCAGGAGTCTCATTTTCTAAGGATGCTGCATTATTATCCAACTCATGTTTTACCACCATATCCACAAGAATAAGTTTAAGCTTTTTAGGCAAGCATTTGTTGTAAGCTTTCTAGTTGCTACTCTTTGTGGGACTTGTATTCTAGTTGGGAGACAGGACAGGTACAGAATAGCACATGGCAAGTGTCAGATGAACATCATCCATAGTAAATGCTCTAAGAGCTCAGAGCAGTTGTGGATGAGTCAGCAACAATGCCATAGAGGAGATAGGGTCTTGAGGTGAACGAGTAGGGCTAGCCTTGTACAGCTTAGTCAGTTTTAAGCAGAGTTTCTACTCTGATATCATTGAACCTCTTCTGACTCTCCAGGTAAAAAGTTCTGGGTTAACTGGCCTTATTCTAGGAATGCAGCATCAGTATTAGACAAATGTATATATACAATTTTCTGCGTTTACATATTAGAAGAGATACATGTTCTTAGCAATAGATGCAGAAAAGCTTCAGTTAAATTCAACTTCTAATCATGATAAGGAGCACATAATAAACTAGTAATAGAAGAAAACTTCCTTAACCTGATAAAGAGTACCTACAGAAAACCTATAGTTAACATCATAGCAACAAGTCAAATTTAAAATAAACATTTCCTTTAAACTAGAAACAAGAGGAGGAATATCTGCTCTCATAGCTTCTATTCAATTGTACTGGAAATCGTAACCAGTGCAACAAGACAAGAAGTGAAAGGTATAAAGGTAGGAAAGGAAAAATCAAAATATAATTATCTACATAGAAAACTGGAGTCTACAAATAAATTATAAAAGTTAGGAAGTTTAGTAAGTTCACTGAATGTAGGCTTCTAAAGTCAACTGCTTTTCTTTCTACATTAATAACAAACAGAAAAGTCGTCCTAAAACATGATACCAGTTAGAATAAAAATGACAGCAAAATATGTGTATATATGTGTATAGCAAAAGAGAGGCCAAACTTCATGGAGAAATTTTAAAAATTTTATGGAAAGCCAAAGTAGAGCTAAATAAATGGGAGAAAAGTACCATGTTTCTGGCTAGATTGACTTGATATTATTTACATATCAATTTTCCCTACTGATATGTAAATTTAATGCAATTCCAATGAAAATTTCAACAGGATTTTTTTTTAGTAGAATTTGATAAAAGTAATTCTAAAATTTGCATGAAAGAGCAAATAGCCAAGAATAGCCAGAAGAGAAACAAGGTGGGGTGGACTTGCTCTGCCAGATTTCAAGTCTTATTATAAAGCTGGAGTGATTAAGACAATGTGGGTTTAAGAACAGAGATGGACAAATAGACTAGTGAAACAGAATAGAGGACCTAGAAACAGATCCACACATATACGGAAACTTGATAATTCACAGAATTGGCACTATTCGTCAGTCGGGAAAGGAAGAACTTTTTAAAAAATGGGAACAATTGGTTATCTAAATAGAAACACATGATATTGAATCCCAATTCCAAATGAATTAAAAATATCAATATGGGGCTTCCCTGGTGGCACAGTGGTTGAGAGTCTGCCTGCCAATGCAGGGGACACGGGTTCGAACCCTGGTCTGGGAGGATCCCACATGCCATGCCGCGGAGCAACTAGGCCCGTGAGCCATAACTACTGAGCCTGCGCGTCTGGAGCCCATGCTCCGCAACAAGAGAGGCCGCGATAGTGAGAGGCCCGCGCATCGCGATGAAGGGTGGCCCCCGCTTGCCACAACTAGAGAAGGCCCTCGCACAGAAACGAGGACCCAGCACAGCCATAAATAAACAAACAAACAAATAAATAAATAAAATTTAAAAAAATCAATATGAAAGTAAAAAACTTAAAACACTTTTAGGGAAAAAAATTGGGCAATATCTTCACCACCTCACGGTGGGAAAAGATTTCTTAATATACTGAAAGTATAAACCCTAAGCAAAAATTAATATATTTGCTCCATTAAGATGGAGAATCTTTGTTCATCAAAGTTGAAAGGATAAGCCTTAAAGTGGGAGAATATGATTGCAACACAAATAACCAACAAATGATTGGTAGCACCCAGCATAAATAAAGGACTCCAATGAATCAAAAATAAGATTACCCATTAAAAATTGGTAAAATAAATACTCATCTTGTAGAAGAGGAAACAGATGTGTAAAAGATATGTGAAAAGATGCTCAACTTTATTAGAAGTCAGTGAAGTACAAGTAAAAGCTGCAGTGAGAACAAGCGTTGGTGAGGAATGTGGAGTTGATGGAAATGTCAGTAGTACAACAGTTTTGGAAAACAGTTTGATGTAATATATTAAAGTTCAAGGTGGGTATTACCTAAGGCCCAGAAATTTCACTGTTAAATCCATACCCCTAGAGAAAATCCTGCACGTGTATTAGAGACATAGATTGGAATATTGATAGTCTTTTTACTTCTAATGGCTCCAAACTGGAAACTACCCAAACGTCTTTTAGCAGTAGGATGTTTAAATAAAATGTGCTAAGTTCATACGAGATACTATGCAGCAGTGAAATGAATAAACCATAGCTATAATTATCAATATGGATGAATCTCAAAAACATAATGTTAAGGAAAAAAAAAATTAAAGGTTCAAAACAGGCAAAACAAAACCATACATCATTTAAGGATATAACATATGTGCAATAGTTATAATAAGGGAATGATGAACACAAAATCAGAGCAGTGGTTTCCTCTGGGGGGTGGCGGTGAGGGGATGATGTAGAAAGGGAGGGGCCCCCAGGGCACATGGGTTGTCAGAGGTGCTGCTAATGTTTTCTTAAGCTTGGTGGTAGGTTTGTTATGTCTTCCTTTCATTTCTTTAAATGGTATGCATATATGTTCTATACACTCATTTGTTGTATATTTCCTAATTCAGATGATTTTTTAAAAGCCCTGGGCTAAGTCCCAAGCACATTTTCTACAGAGCAGCTCCCCACCTTCTTTAATAATCACTTTATTTTTCCTGTCAAAACTCCCACTCCCAGACTTACAATGCTTTTATCCAAGGAAGGGAAGAGGAATATCTGCCACACAGCTCCACCCTGGTGTGGAATGTTATTCTACCACCCACTAGTCTTTTCCTGTCTGTGATAGATTTACTTCACTCACCGTTATACAGACCCTTTAATAAATCCCCAGGGTAGCTCCCCTGTCTTCCCATTTCTCTCTGCATTGTCCTGGAAGCTTCTTAGGATGTTTGTCTCACTAAGTTGGAGATGAATACATATGGGACGCTCTGCTGATTTGTGTATATGAATATATGTGTTTTTAATTGCAAAGGAAAAACACATAAATAGTGTATAAAGAGAGTGAAAGTGCCCTTTTTCCTGCTTTTAAAGACCTCCTCATGATTTGGTGTGTTTTCTTCTCTACTGGTTGCTATAGCTGATTAGCTGATTTTTCTATCTAATAATTTTGAGAATTTACTAATGAGTTAAGCCCAGGGATGAACTCCTCTGTCCTGGGCTGACTCTCTTGTTTTTCAGGTCCCAGGGAATTAAAGCTTTGTTCTTTTATCTGGCCTACTACCATTTTTTTTTCTTTTCTCCCTGGGTGTTCACTTGCTTTCTTATCTTCCCACAAAATAAGTAAACTAAGATAATCCATTTCAATCAAGAGATTACTGTCAGTTATTCTAGAAAATAAGAATAACATCACAAACATGAGGAAAGAACAGAGATTCTAGAAATGTGAAAAGGGCAATATCTAATCATTATGTAGTGCTTACTAAATACCAGACACTATTCTAAGTACTTTATTTACATATACTAATTTATTCTCCACAATGACCTTATGAGATGGGTACTATTATTACCCCTGTTTTTACAGATGAGAACACTGAGTCACAGAAAGGTTAGATAACTTGCTACATAATCATATGACAGAGCCAGAACTCAAAGCCAGGCAGAGTGACGCCAGAATTCATGCTCTTAACTGCTAGGCTATACTTTGTTGGCGATGAGAACTTCTTGACACCCTTTGTTAGAAGGTATCAAGTAGGTCCGGGTTCTTACTCTTTTATTCCACAGGAGAGTTCTTCAGTATATCAGATCCTCTTTCTTCCCCATGGGATACCTTCTCTGCCCTCTTTTCCAGTTCATTCAGACATTCTCTACACTCTGGTGTTAGGGCAACTCTAGGTTGTGACTCCCAATTTAATATGCCTCCTCTTTTTGCAGAATAATAGCTAAAATTTTATTTGGCACATTCAAGGCAATTTTATCAGCTGTCTGTCTCCTGATTTTTTTTTTAACATCTTTATTGGAGTATAATTGCTTTACAATGTTGTGTTAGTTTCTGCTGTATAACAGAGTGAATCAGCTATATGCATACATATATCCCCATATCCCCTCCCTCTTGCATCTCTCTCCCACCCTCCTTATCCCACCCCTCTAGGTGGTCACAAGCACTGAGCTGATCTCCCTGGGCTATGTGGCTGCTTCCCACTAACTATCTATTTTACATTTGGTAGTGTATATATGTCAATGTTACTCTCTCACTTCATCCCAGCTTACCCTTCCCCCTCCCCGTGTCCTCAAGTCCATTCTCTATGTCTGTGCCTTTATTCCTGTCCTGCCCCCAGGTTCATCAGAACCATTTTTTTTTTTAAGATTCCATATATATGTGTTAGCATACGGTATTTGTTTTTCTCTTTCTGACTTACTTCACTCTGTATGACAGACTCTAGGTCCATCCAACTCACTACAAATAGCTCAATTTCATTTCTTTTTATGGCTGAGTAATATTCCATTGTATATATGTGTCACATCTTCTTTATCCATTCATCTGTCAATGGGCACTTAGGTTGCTTCCATGTCCTGGCCATTGTAAATAGTGCTACAGTGAACATTGTGGTACATGACTCTTTTTGAATTATGGTTTTCTCAGGGTATATGCCCAGTAGTGGGATTGGTGGGTCATATGATAGTTCTATTTTTAGTTTTTTAAGGAAACTCCATAACATTCTCCATAGTGGCTGTATCAATTTACCTTCCCACCAACAGTGCAAGAAGGTTCCCTTTTCTCCACACCCTCTCCAGCATTTATTGTTTGTAGATTTTTTGATGATGGCCATTCTGACCGGTGTGAGGTGATACCTCATTGTAGTTTTGATTTGCGTTTCTCTAATGATTAGTGGGGTTGAGCATCTTTTCATGTGTTTGTTGGCAATCTGTATATCTTCCTTGGAGAAATGTCTATTTAGGTCTTCTGCCCATTTTTGGATTGGGTTGTTTGTTTTTTTGATATTGAGCTGCATGAACTGCTTGTATATTTTGGGGATTAATCCTTTGTCAGTTGCTTCATTTGCAAATATTTTCTCCCATTCTGAGGGTTTTCTTTTTGTTTTGTTTATGGTTTCCTTTGCTGTGCAAAAGCTTTTAAGTTTCATTAGGTCCTATTTGTTTATTTTTGTTTTTATTTCCATTTCTCTAGGAGGTGAGTCAAACCGGATCTTGCTGTGATTTATGTCATAGAGTGTTCTGCCTATGTTTTGCTCTAAGAGTTTGATAGTGTCTGGCCTTACATTTAGGTCTTTAATCCATTTTGAGTTTATTTTTGTGTATGGTGTTAGGAAGTGTTCTAATTTCATTCTTTTACATGTAGCTGTCCAGTTTTCCCAGCACCACTTACTGAAGAGTCTGTCTTTTTTCCATTGTATATTCTTGCCTACTTTATCACAGATAAGGTGACCATATGTGCATGGGTTTATCTCTCGGCTTTCTATCCTCTTCCATTAATCTATATTTCTGTGTTTGTTCCAGTACTATACTGTCTTGATTGCTGTAGCTTTGTAGTATAGTCTGAATTCCGAGAGCCTGATTCCTCCAGCTCCGTTTTTCTTTCTGAAGACTGCTTTGGCTATTCGGGGTCTTTTGTGTTTCCGTACAAATTGTACAATTTTTTGTTCTAGTTCTGTGAAAAATGACATTGGTAGTTTGATGGGGATTGCATTGAATCTGTAGATTGCTTTGGGTAGTATAGTTATTTTCACTACGTTGATTCTTCCAATCCAAGAACATGGTATATCTCTCCATCTGTTTGTATCATCTTTAATTTCTTTCATCAATGTCTTATAGTTTTCTCCATCTCCCTCTGCTATATTTTGGAAGAGTTTGAGAAGGATAGGTGTTAGCTCTTCTGTAAATGTTTGATAGAATTTGCCTGTGAAGCCATCTCGTCTTGGGCTTTTGTTTGTTGGAAGATTTTTAATCACAGTTTCAATTTCAGTGCTTGTGATTGGTCTGTTTATATTTTCTATTTCTTCCTGGTTCAGTCTCGGAAGGTTGTGTTTTTCTAAGAATTTGTCCATTTCTTCCAGGTTGTCCATTTTATTGGCATATAGTTGCTTGTAGTAATCTCTCATGATCCTTTGTATTTCTGTAGTGTCAGTTGTTACTTCTTCTTTCTCATTTCTAATTCTGTTGATTTGATTCTTCTCCCTTTTTTTCTTGATGAGTCTGGCTAATGGTTTATCAATCTTGTTTATCTTCTCAAAGAACCAGCTTTTAGTTTTATTGATCTTTGCTATTGTTTCTCTCATTTCTTTTTCACTTATTTCTGATCTGATCTTTATGATTTCTTTCCTTCTGCTAACTTTGTTTTTTTTTTTTTTTTTGTTCTTCTCGCTCTAATGCTTTAGGTGTAAGATTAGGTTGTTTATTTGAGATGTTTCTTGTTGCTTGGCGTAGGATTTTACTTCCCGCTTAGAACTGCTTTTGCTGCATCCCATAGGTTTTGGGTTGTCGTGTTTTCATTGTCATTTGTTTCTAGGTATTTTTTGGTTTCCTCTTTGATTTCTTCAGTGATCTCTTGGTTATTTAGTAGCCTATTGTTTAGCCTTCATGTATTTGTATTTTCTACAGACTTTTTCCTGTAATTGATACCTAGTCTCATAGCGTTGTGGTCGGAAAAGATACTTGATACAATTTCAGTTTTCTTAAATTTACCAAGGCTTGATTTGTGACCCAAGATATGGTCTATCCTGGAGAATGTTCCATGAGCACTTCAGAAGAAAGTATATTCTGTTTCTTTTGGATAGAATGTCCTATAAATATCAATTAAGTCCATCTTGTTTGATGTGTCATTTAAGCTTGTGTTTCCTTATTTATTTTCATTTTGGATGATGGGGCCATTGGTGAAAGTGGGGTGTTAAAGTCCCCTACTATTGTTGTGTTCCTGTCGATTTCCTCTTTTATGGCTGTTAGCATTTGCCTTATGTATTGAGGTGCTCCTATGTTGGGTGCATAAGTATTTACAGTTGTTATATCTTCTTCTTGGATTGATCCCTTGATCATTATGTAGTGTCCTTCTTTGTCTCTTGTAATAGTCTTTATTTTAAAGTCTGTTTTGTCTAATATGAGAATTGCTATTCCAGCTTTCTTTTGATTTCCATTTGCATGGAATATCTTTTTCCATCCCCTCACTTTCAGTCTGTATGTGTCCCTAGGTCTGAAGTGGGTCTCTTGTAAACAGCATGTGTACGGGTCTTGTTTTTGTATCCATTCAGCCAGTCTGTGTCTTTTGGTTGGAGCATTTAATCCATTTACATTTAAGGTAATTATTGATATGTATGTTCCTATTACCATTTTCTTAATTGTTTCAGGTTTGTTTTTGTAGGTCTTTTCCTTCTCTTGTGTTTCCTGCCTAGAGAAGTTCCTTTAGCATTTGTTGTAAAGCTGGTTTGGTGTTGCTGAATTCTCTTAACTTTTGCTTATCTGTAAAGGTTTTAGTTTCTCTATCGAATCTGAATGAGATCCTTGCTGGGTAGAGTAATCTTGGTTGTAGGTTCTCCCCTTTCATCACTTTAAATATGTCCTGCCACTCCCTTCTGGTTTACAGAGTTTCTGCTGAAAAATCAGCTGTTAACCTTATGGGGATTCCCTTGTATGTTATTTGTTGCTTTTCCCTTGCTGCTTTTGATATTTTTTTCTTTGTATTTAATCTTTGATAGTTTTATTAATATGTGTCTTGGTGTGTTTCTCCGTGGATTTATCCTGTATTGGACTCTCTGTGCTTTCTGGACTTGATTGACTATTTCCTTTCCCATGTTAGGGTAGTTTTTGACTATAATCTCTTTAGATATTTTCTCAGACCCTTTCTTTTTCTCTTCTTCTTCTGGGACCCCTATAATTCGAATGTTGGTACATTTAATGTTGTCTCAGATGTCTCTGAGACTGTCCTCAATTCTTTTCATTCTTTTTTCTTTATTCTGCTCCCTGGCAGTTATTTCCACCATTTTATCTTCCAGCTCACTTATCTGTTCTTCTGCCCTAGTTATTCTGCTATTTATTCCTTCTAGAATATTTTTAATTTCAGTAATTGTGTTGTTCATCACTGTTTGCTCTTTAGTTCTTTTAGATACTTGTTAAACGTTTCTTGTATTTTCTCCATTCTGTTTCCGAGATTTTGGATCATCTTTACTATCATTACTCTGAATTCTTTTTCAGGTAGGTTCCCTATTTCGTCTTCATTTATTTGGTCTTGTAGGTTTTTACCTTGCTCCTTTGTCTGTAACATATTTTTTTTGTCGTTTCTTTTTTTTTTTTTTTTTGATGGGTGGTGCTGTGTTCCTGTCTTACTGATTGTTTGGCCTGAGACATTCAGCACTGGAGTTTGTAGGCAGTTAGATAGAGCTGGGTCTTGGTGCTGAGATGAGGACCTCCGGGAGGCCTCACTCTGATTGATATTCCCTGGGGTCTGAGGTTCTCTGTTAGTCCAGCAGTTTGGACTAGGAGCCCCCACCACAGGAGCTCGGGCCCAACTTCTGGCCTGGGAAGCAAGATCCCTCAAGCTTCTCTGCCTATGCCCATGGCCCCTGCAGCTCCTTCAAGCGTATGTGGGGAGCAGGCCCCAGCTCTGGGAGCACTCAGCCATGGGACTTGCCACGCCTCCCCTGATTCTTAACATAATCCTGGGAGGAAAGAGGCTGTGTAGTGACTGAGAGGCAACTTACTGCCTTTGTGACCTTGGGCAAATTCTTAACCTTTTCGTATTTCAGGTTCTTAATCTGTAAGATGAGGGTAGTAACAGTATCTACCTCACAGAGACGTAAGCATTGATTGAATCAGTACATGTAAAGCACATCAGATAGCGTCTGCTGTTGTTGTGCTTAATGTTAAATGTTAACTAGTCTTATTTTTTGCTTGATAAGGAAATTGAAGTTTGGTCTCACTTTTGTTAAACTGTGTTTAAGTATGTCTATGTAGAAAGCAAGACTGAAAAGAATTATGCCAAGTTGCTGACAAGGTAGTGGGATTATGGGTGACTTTTATTTCTTTGGGCTTTCCTATATTACCCCTTCCCGTTTTTAAAAACAATCAACATGTATAACTTTTTGGACCTCCCTTTTAAAAAGTTTGAAAATAATTTTAGGACATATATAGACCTTTTTTTTTTGGTATAAATTTATTTATTTTATTTATTTATTTTTGGCTGTGTTGGGTCTTCATTGCTGCACGTGGACTTTCTCTAGTTGCAGTGAGCAGGGGCTACTCTTCGTTGTGGCACGCGAGCTTTTCATTGTGGTGGCTTCTCTTGTTGCAGAGCATGGGCTCTAGAGCGTAGGCTCAGTTGTTGTGGTGCACAGGGTTAGTTGCTCTGCGGCATGTGGGATCTTCCCAGACCAGGGCTTGAACCCGTGTCCCCTGCATTGGCAGGCAGATTCTTAGCCACTGTGCCACCAGGGAAGTCCCATATGTAGACCTTTTAATAAGAAATTTTATAAATTGACTTGGCTCCTCCAAATTCAATTTGAAATGCATACCTGTATTTGGACTGAATATTTTCCAGAATGCTTTGAGTAAAAGGAAGATAGCCACACCTAATTATGCACTGGGGAGGATGCTTGTAGTGAAAGCAAAATGTGTGTTTCAGAACTGAACAATAGTTGGTATTTTAGCCTAATTGCAGGATCTTTTCTTTACAATTGAAAACTCTAAACTTTATAAAGGATTTAATAAAAACAACTTAAACTTCTTTTCTCCAGAGTCTCTTCCAACATGGTTGTTTGGAACAGTCAGTGGTGGTCAAGTTCTCTGTTCTCCAGGTGATACTGAGAGTTCCCTAGGATGTATCAGGTGTGGAGAAGGACTAAGCTGGTGCTCATAGTATTCATATTTGTTTCCCTGCTTCCTATAACCCATAGTTATCCCCAAATTCAACCATAGAAACACTTCTTTGATGGACTACCTAGTAATTTTAGGTAATATTTTATTTTGAAGAAAGTATTTTTCCCTCCAAAAACAAAAACACTCAAAAAACCCAGGAAGATTGAAAAGCTCCACTAAAGGAAAGAGTATGGGGTGGACTTTGGTGTCAGATAAACCTGGGTTCAAATTCTAAACTAGGCCGCTTCTTAGCTGTGTAAGCCAAGTACTTAATTTCACTCAGCCTCAGTTTTCTTGTCTTGAATAGTATGTAAGGATTAAATAAGAGAGCTAATGATAATATGCCTCTGAGTACTTAAACTGGGTACTATGTTAAACATGATACTGCATCATTTTCTTTAATCCTCTTGTCAGTTGAGAAGTCAGAAGCAGGGAAGTCAGGTTGGCTAAGTGGTGAAGAGGCTAGGCTCTTGAGTCAGAGTATCTGGATTTAAATCTTAAATCTCCTACTCTTCTTGATGTCTAATTTCCTTACTCTCCATGCTGTCTAGTTTTATCATTTGTGAAATGGGGATGATATTAGTACCTATTTCATTGGGATTTTGTGGGGCATTATAATGTAGTACTTAAAAGTGTGGTCTCTGCCAGCATTATCCTGATACCAAAGCCAGATAAGGACACTATAAGGAAAAAAACCAAACCAAACCAAAACGACAACAGCAAAAAACTATAGGCCAATATCCCTGATGAATACAGATGCAAAAATTATTAACAAAATACTAGCAAACTGAATTCAGTAGCACATTAAATGGATCCTACACCATGATCAAGTGGGATTTATCCCTGGGTTGCAAGAATGGTTCAATATACGCAAATCAATAAATGTGATACACCACATTAATAAAATGAAGGAATAATTATATAATCATCACAATAGGTGCAGAAAAAGCATCTGACAAAATTTAACATTCTTTTGTGATTGAGTATATAAAGAATGTACCTCAACATAATAAAGGCCATATATTATAAGCTCACAGCTAACATCATTCTCAACAGTGAAGTGTTGAAAGCTTTTTCTCTAATGTCAGGAACAAGACAAGGGTGTCCATTCTCACCACTCCTATTCAACATAGTACTGGAAGTGTTAGAGCAATCAGGCAACAAAAAGGCATAAAAGGCATCAAAGTCAGGAAAGAAGAAGTAAAATTATCTCCATTTGCAGTTAACATGATCTTATATATAAGGAAATCCTAAGACTCCACCAAAAAACTGTCAGAACTAATAAACAAATTCCTAAAGTTGCAGGATAAAAAAATCAACATGCAGAAATTGGTGTTGTGTTTCTATACACTAAAAACAAAATATCTGAAAAAGAAATAAAATGGTACCATTTACAGTAGCATCAAAAATGATAAAATACTTAAGAATAAATTTAACCAAGGAGGTGAAAGATCAGTACACTGAACACTCTAAAACTTTGATGAAAGAAATTGAAGAAGACACAAGTAAATGGAAAGATAAGCCATGTTCATAGGTCAGGAGAATTAGTATTAAAATGTCCATACTACCCAAAGCTATCTATAGCTTCAATGAAATTCCTATCAAAATTCCAATGGCATTTTTAACAGAAATAGAAAAACAATCCTGAAATTTGTATGGAAGCACCAAAACCCCAACTAGCCAAGGCATCCTGAGAAACAGGAAAAAAGCTGGAGGCATCACACTTCCTGATTTCAAACTATACTACAAAGCTATAGTAATTAAACAGTATGGGACCGGCATTAAAATAGACACATGGTCCAGTGGAACAAAATCCAGAGCCCATGCATACATAGTAAACTAATATTTGACAAGGGAGCCAAGAATACTCAATGAGTAAAGGATAGCTTCTTCAATAAATGATTTGGGAAAACTGGATAATCACATGTAAAAGAATGAAATGGGACCCCTATCTTATACCACTCACAAAAATTAACTTGTAATGGATTAAAGACTTAAGTGTAAGACCCGAAGCCATAAAACTCCTAGACAAAAACATAGGGAAAAAATCTCCTTGACTTGGTCTTGGCAATGCTTTTGGGATATGACATCAAAAGCACAAGTAACAAAAGCAAAAATGGACAAGTTGGACTACATCAATCTAAAAGGCTTCTGTACAGCAAACAATCTGATTTAAAAATGAGCAGAGGAACTGAATAGACATTTTTCAAAAGACATACAGATGGCCAACAGGTACATGAAAAAATGCTTAAAATCACCAATCACCAGGGAAATTCAAGTCAAAACTACAAAGAGATATTACCTCACATCTGTTAAAATTGACTGTCATCAGAAAGATAAGTGATGGTGGGGATGTAGAGAAAAGGGAATGCTTGTGCACTGTTGGTGGGAATGTAAGTTGGTGCAGCCACTATGGAAAAGAGTATGAAGATTCCTCAAAAAATTTAAAAAATAGAACTACCATATGATCCAGCATCCCACTTCCTTCATAGAAGGAAGGTCAACTAATCTCAGGTAGCTACACAGATACTTTCTATCACATTATCCTATTTTAATATTTTGCATAGCATTTACATTAATTTTTTTTTTTTAACCTATGTGTGTGATTATTGTGTCTCTCCTCACCCCACTAGAATATAAGCTCCATGAGAGTATGGGCCTTTTCTTTCTTGTTCATTGCTGTTTCATCACTGCCTAGAATTTTGTTTGACATATGATAGGTGTGCAACAAATATATTTTGTACAATTGGATTATTGTTATTTTGATAGACTGTAAACAGAATAAGGGCAGGATTGTGTTAGTCTTGTTCAGTGATGCATCCTCAGGACCTGGATTCTAGGAAATTTTCAAAATTTGGAAGATAATATTATAGATGAGGAAATTTAGAGAGATTAAGTACATTTCCCTAGGTCATTTAGTTAGTAACGGAAGAGCCAAGGCTCAAACCCAGGCCTTCCTGACTCTATATTATTAATACCATAACACGTAAAGTGCTTGGCACATAGTTGCTGCTCAAAGGGCAAGTCCCTTCCTCTTCTCTTAATTCACTATTCTGGTCTTTGTTAATATATTTATATAAATCATTTCAAAGTTATACACGATGGACAGGTACCATTTGGGATTTATATTTTTCATGTAACATTCTTTGAATATTTTTATATGTCACTATAGTTCAGGTACTAATTTTCTAGGACATTTTGAAGATTTGTATTTGTTTCAACCAGCTTAACTTGTCACCTTTTATATTTTATTTCAGGGCCTGGAATCAAGTGTTAAAGCTCTTGGTATTTCGTTTACTTTGAGTCTGCAACAAAACTGAGAGAAGTATAAAACGTAGATTATAGTGGTCCTTCTAAAGTGTAGACAAGTATGGTTCATGTACCATTTTGTACAACCTACACACTGTGCTAGGCAGTGGAGTGGAATGCACAGTGAAGAAGATGCTGTCTCTACTCTCACAGCAGCTTAAGTCACAGTAGAGGAATCTAGACCTGAAGTGCTTTGGTTTTATGTGGATTCTTTGAATGTAATGATCCACCTTCTCCTACTTTTCTCCTGTCTTTAAGATTTGTTGAAATATCTGGAGGGCTTATAGAACTGTGTGCCCTGGATAACTGCCCTCAGGTAAACTTAGAATTGTTATTAGTGGAAATGTTGTCCTGAGGAGGGATGCAAGATGATTTGCTCCTTGTCTTTGGGTTGAAGCATTAAAACTATCAATTAATTTAGTGTGTTAGGCTAGTGTAGTATGCTGGGCTTAATTTTCTTGGCCATTGTGATACAGCTTTAAAAAAAAAGTATTGAGATAAAATTTAAGCAGGTTGCTTTTATCTTTTATTTTTAGATCACCACACTTATTAATCATAAAGATAATACCAAAAAGTCTGATAAAACTCTGCAAGCAATTCAGCGTGTAGGACAAGCCGTCAACTTGGCAGTTGGAAGATTTGTTAAAGTAGGGGAAGCTATAGCCAATGAAAACTGGGACTTGAAAGAAGAAATAAATATTGCCTGTATTGAAGCTAAACAAGCAGGTATGTTAAAGCCTATTTATACCAGTTTTATTGCTTTGGATATCATGACAAATTATTGTCTTATTTTGAGTAAAGATGTGTACTGAGTTTTAGCCCTGTTATTACTGATGCCTAGGTCATTAAAGCCCTAGATTAGCATCCAGGAATATTGAATTTCTCTTGGATTAAGTCCTAAATCTGAAACATTGAATTCTTTCACTGGGCAGGGTAGAAGCCCACCATCCTGGCCATCAGCCATTGAATGCAAGAGGTATAGAAGGAATGTGAGGCATGGACTCTACTGTCAAGGAGCATATTAGCCTATTTGCCATCATGTAGGAAATGGAAATAAAAATAAGCCTGTTCCTGTCTCTACAGCAGACAAATCTGACTTCAGATCTCCTGATGTCTCACAAGTCTCTGTGATTGGTGGCATAGAAGTTTGAGAGAACCTGGGGAGTTTTGATGGATACAGATAATTCAGCTTTGTTAAAGTGTCATTTATCCACCTATTCTTTAAATAAATATTTACTGAGTGCTGGCCATATGCCAGGCATTCTTCTAGACCAGAGGGATATGGCCACGTAGAAATCAGTATAAAGTCTGCCCTCGTGGAGCTTGCATTCTAGTGAGGGAGACCATAAACAAATGAATAAATAGATATGTGCATAAGGACAGGTGGTGACAGTTATCATGGAGAAAATAGTAAAGCAGAATAAGGGTTAGGAGACCAAAGGAGGTATATTTTAGGGAGGGCAGGGTTTCTCAACTTTGATGCCGTTGACATTTTGGGCTTGATAATTCTTTGCTGGGGGTGCGGGCTACCCCGTGCATTGTAGAATCCCTAACTTCTACCTATCAGATGCCTGTAAATCCCTTCTTCCCCCATTGTGACAGCCAAAAATGTCTGGACATTGCCAAATGTCCTCTGAGGGATCAAAATGGACCCCCCAGTTGAGAACGACTGAAATCGGGGGGTGGAGTCAGGAAATCTCTCTAAGGAAGTAACACGGAAGCAGAGACTGCAATGAAGTGAGGACCCCAACTATATGAATATCTGGGGGAAGGACATTCCAGGCAAGGAGAAGAGCAAGAACAGGTATGGCTTTCTAGGCAAAGACAGGAACTTTGGGCTGTGTTCTAAGTGTCACAGTGGGGCTAGTGGAAGGTTTTGTGCAGGATGGTGACATAATCTCATTTATATTTTAAAAGGATCCCTGGTGGCTGCTGTAGGGAGAATAGATTTTAGGAGGTATGGGGGTGAAATCAGAGACCAGTTAGGAGGCTGTTGTAGTGGTTCCGGTGATAGACAATGGTGACTTAGACCCAGTGATAGCACTTGAGGTGGTGAAAAGCAGTTGCATTTGGTTATATTGAAAAGGTGGAGCTGGTAGGATTTGCTGATAGTTTGGATGTGGGATGTGATGGGAAGAAGAGTCATGGATAACTCCAAGTTTTGATGGGTAAAATGGTGGTGCTCTTAATTGAGATGGGCAACCCTGAGAGAGGAGCAGGTATGTTTGGAGGGTCATCATGGGGGGAAGGGAGTGGGTGAGATAAGGCCAAGTAATGTGGAGGGGCCAACCAGGCCCTAATGTTATATGAATGACTTCAGGTACTATTCTACACTTGACAGATTGAGGAATTTGGGGCCAGCTGAAAGACAATAATTTTGTGTTAGAAATCTTTCTGGTAGTACTGAGGAAATGAACAAATGAGGGTTGATTGAGAGAGAGTTGAGACTAAAGGCAGAGAGATTAATGTGGAAGCTTTTCCAGTAAACCAGGCTAAACCAAGACAGTGTGTTAGGGATATAAAAACCAGAAAGAGTACACTAAATATCACTAAGTTATTTAAATAATAGAACTTGGTTATTGACTAAAGCAAAGGGAGGATTCTGAGTTGACTCGTGGGTTTCTAGCCATCACTAACATATAGAATAGATTTTATGTAGGGAAGGGGGATGGCCTTATTCTATTCATAATTTATGTTTTGCCTACATATTAAAAGAGATTTAAGGGAATTCCCTGGCGGTCCAGTGGTTAGGACTCGGTGCTTTCACTGCTGTGGCCCGGGTGCAATCCCTGGTCGGGGAACTAAGATCCTGCAAGCCGTAGGGTGTAGCCAAAAAAAAAAAAAAGAGAGAGAGATGTAAAACAGTTACAATTAAACATATGTTTAATAAACCCATTAAAATAGGAGATGAAAATAAATATACTAGAAACTTTGGCCAGCATTGTTACTCTAATTAAACATGAAATTTATCTTTGTACTTCCTGGAAAGCAAGACAAGAAATGTGGGAAAGGAGGGGTTATATAATTCTCATTGTTTGTTGAAAGGAAGCAAACCAGCTTGTCAAGAGGAAAGTGACTTTTTTTCCTGGAACTAAATTGTGTGGGCACTTATACAACAGACGTTATTACATAACGCCGTGGACAATTCAACAGAAAACGTAGAGATGTTTTTCATGTTACTGTTTCTTAAGCAAACCCTTAATTAAAGCAAGAGTAAGGGTTTTTAAAAGAAAGGGCAGCCTGAGTCCTCACCTTATTGGCTTCGTAGCATGTCACTGTGCTCAGTGTAAGGCGAGAAGAGGATGTGTACACCTACCCCAGCTCCAGTAGACTGTGCTGCCCTGCAAGTCCTGTAAGCCTAGGAGCTCCATGCAGGCGTCTTTTGGATGCTGTCTGGTGTCATGGGCTGCACCTGTTGTCTCTTCTCACGTGAAGTGCCCTTTCCCTTCTTGAGAACTGCCTCTTACGGTCACTCAGATAAGATAATGAGAATGGTGCCTCCTGGAGTTGTAGGATATGGAAGCCTTATTTTCTCTTAACATATACAAATTTAAGACTTAAGTCACTCCTGGAATGTTTCTAGCCCACTCAGCTCATAGTAGTCATTTTCTCCTTTGGACCATTTAATATTCATTTGAGGGGAGTAATGTAAAGTAGTGATAAAGAACTGTGGCTTTGGAGTCCAATCCCAACTCTTCCACTTGCTAGCAGTGTGATACTGGGCAAGCTACTAAACTTTTTTAAACCTCAGTTTTCTAATCTATAAAGTGGGGATATTGTTAGTGTTTATAGCAGTGTTTTGACATAATGCATGTATGCATTTGGCACATAGAAAGTGCTCAATAAATATTAGTCATCATTATAATGATTATTTCTAACTTTTCTTTCCCTGTGTTGAACTTTTGCATTGTGTTTTTACTTTTTTCTAATTGAGGTATAATTGACATACAACATTATATTATTTTCATGTATACAATGTAATTATTAGATATTTGTATATATTGTGAAATGATCACCACAGTAGGTCTAGTTAACATTCACACATAGTTACAAAATTTTTTTTTTCTTGCAGTGAGAACTTAAGATTTACTCTTTAGCAACTTTCAAATATGCAATACAGTATTATTAACTATGGTTGCCAGGCTGTGCATTACATCCCATGACTTATTTAGCTTATAACTGGAAGTTTGTACCTTTTGAGTCCACCCATTTTGTCCACCCCCCAACTGTTTTCACTTTTTACTTGGCTTCTAGTCAAGTTTTACATTTTCTGTGGGCACTCAATAAATATTTGTATTTGACCGACTTTGAATTTTTGCTTTAAGACATAACACTAACTAGTTACATATAACAAGTTAAAAAATGACAACCATGAAACTATAAGGCAGCTTTGTAACTTTTCCAGGGAACTAATTTCTGAGCAGTCTATACTTGGAACAACTTTATAATGTTAAGGAAGCATTTAACTTTGTTGGTGGAGCTAACCAAATGTTACCATCCCACATACTTAGGGCTAAATGCCTGGGGTTTAGTCAGAAAAAGGAAAGGTTAAATAACGCCATATGGGCAAGCTCATATGTAACATCTTTGATGATTGAGAGCTACTGGAAAAAGTAACATTTTCCAGGGGCGCAGAGGAAACATTTTTATACTTCTTGCTATTACAAAGTGATAACTTTTCCTCTTGCTCCTTTCTCTGTACATTAAAGTTTAATTCTAATCTCTTTTTTCTCTTCATATTTGCTATATAAACTTTGTATTAGTTACCTATTGCTGTGTAACATATTAACCCAAACTTAGCAACTTAAAACCACAAACATTTTATTCCCTCACATAGTTTCTGAGGGTCAGAAATCAGGGAGTAGCTTAACCAGCTGCTTCTGGGTCAGCGTCTCTCATGAGGTTGCACTCAGGGCGTTGGCTGGGCCTGCAGGTTTGGCTGGACTGCGGGATCTGCTTTCAAGCTCCCTCTCTTGGTTATTGGCAAGCTTCACATTTTTGCTGGCTCTTGACCAGAGGCCCCCGATTCTCCCCATGTATGCCTCTCTGCAGTAGTGGCTGCGTACAACATGGTAAATGGCTTCCCTCAGAGAGAGAGAGCAACCAAGATGGCAACCTCAGACTCTTTAACAACCTAACGTTGGGTGTAGCATACTGTCACTTCTGCCATACCAACCCCGGTATAATGTGGGAGGAGAGAACACAAGGATGAAAATACCAGGAGGTGGGGACCACTGGGAGCCATCTTGGAGGCTGGCTACCACAGACTTCGTCTGTTAGTAGAACTTCAGCTGTTGTCATGATATGTAACCACTCCATATGTAATGGCTTATCTTTTGGGTTTTCCTGTATCATTTCAAATTCCTATTGTCTGAAACTAAATTTATCATCTCCCTTCCCATGCCCTTCTGACTTTTTTAAGTGACTTAGGTTTACAACCTTGAAGCCATTTTTTTCACTTTTCCTTTCCTTCTTATCACTGTTAAGGTCCTAATTTTATATTTTGTTCCCTCAGTGTCTCCCAAATCATCTTTTTTATATTCCTATGGCTATCATCCTAGTAAGTTCCTTACTGCTTCACACCCATAATTGAAATAGCTGCCTGGTTAGTAGCCTGGCTCTGAATCTCTCCTTTCCAGTCCATTTTATATGCTTCTATCAGACTAATCTTCTGAATCCTGACTCATTATGTCATACCTTGTGATATGTCCATTAAAATTCAGATAATTTTTCTCGAGATCCTTAGCCTCTTGGGTGTATGTAATAATATTGACAAGAGGGCTTTTGTGAGAAAATCAATCCATTATGTACTCAGACTTATTTACGACTTAAAAATGATCTTGAACATTGCAAGATGATGAAAAGTTTATTTTTTTTAACTTTTAAATTTAAACAGTAAGGTTTGGGAAAAAGTTACAGTCTGGTTTCATTTGGGGGGACAAGAAATATTTGAATTGTTTTATTGATAGATAATTGCTATTACAGAAATCAAAAGATTTTCATAGCAACAATGAAGAAGAGACTTTTTCTAGAGGGTTGGGAGTTTATTTGGTAGAATGGTTTATTCTGGGCATCGTGAGAAGTATACATTCAAACAACAAGCCTGAGGGTCAGCCTGTGATTTGGGTTCTTAGGAGGAACACTTTTGTTTTCCCTACCAGAGCCCAGGCTGACCAACAGATGAACTTGCTTATTGTTTCCCTCTGCCTATAGAGAGATGGTTTTTCTAGGCCCACTTTTCACTGAGGACACCTCCTGCTGGGGCCCAAAGTCTTGTTTTCTCTCCCTGCGTATCCATAAAAACCCAAACCCCTTCAGGTTGTGGAGATGGGCATTGACACCCACCCCCACCCCTGCCCCCCCAATGCTCCCTCTATCCCCTCAGCCCTAGCCAAAGCCTGGGCAGCTGCTTACTTCTCTGCTTCTAGGTTCTTCTTTGGTTATTAGCTCCTGGGATCTCTCTTACTTGGCCTTATAGAGCAGGAGGCTTTTGGGATCATGTAGTTTGCCATACCGCTGGAAACAAAAGTTATAATATTTTTCAAACTCGATAAATACAACAATTTTTCACAATTCTTAGGAATGTACCATTATTTTGCCTTTAGAGACCCTTATATGATAATCCTTGGGTTCATCAAGAAGAATTTATTTCTTATTCCCGAAATAAGACTCCAAAGTCGAGTTTCTACCCATTGAGCACATTACCTTAAAGATTAGAGAAAAGTCTGGATTTTAATTTGTGTGACTTATTCCCAATTTAACCCCCTCCCCCACCCTTTGCCTTTCTTCTTAGGAGAAACAATTGCAGCGCTTACTGATATGAGCAGCTTGAATCATCCAGAATCTGATGGCCAGATCACAATTTTTACAGATAAAACAGGAGTTATAAAGGCTGCAAGATTACTTCTTTCTTCAGTGACAAAAGTGTTATTGCTGGCAGACCGAGTAGTCATTAAGCAGATAATAAGGTCAAGAAATAAGGTACTTACCTTTCTGATGTTTCTACTTGTGTCTTTCAGGGTTGTTCAAAAAGTTTTTTCTTCTTTTTTTTTAGGTTAACTGCAGGTAATTTAGCAATGCTTATCTGTTTTTTTTTTTTAATTAATTAATTAATTAATTTATTTTTGGCTGTGTTGGGTCTTCGTTTCTGTACGAGGGCTTTTCTCTAGTTGCAGCGAGCGGGGGCCACTCTTCATCGCGGTGCGTGGGCCTCTCATTATCGCGGCCTCTCTTGTTGCGGAGCACAGGCTCCAGACGCGCAGGCTCAGTAGTTGTGGCTCACGGGCCCAGTTGCTCCGCGGCATGTGGGATCTTCCCAGACCAGGGCTCGAACCCGTGTCCCCTGCGTTGGCAGGCGGATTCTCAACCACTGCACCACCAGGGAAGCCCTGCTTATCTGTTTTAATTGTTTATTATTCTAATTGTCTGTAGTTTAAAAATGATGTTTCATCTATACCTGTAATTCCTAAATGTATATAGTGGGCTCAAACTGTTGAATGCAAATAACATTTCTTCTCAGAAAACCATTATCTACTTGTTGAATTATCTACTTGTTGAGGTTTATTGGTGAAAACTTTTCGTGTGTACAAATGTGGGAAGAAAAGCTGAGCACCATGACAATGTATGTAGTAGAAACATAGCTGATAAAAATACTGAATTCCTCAGTGCCTTTTTTTCCCCAAGTCAGAGAGTAACAATTTATATGCTTAAGAAAAAGCTCAATTACCTGAAACCACAATTATCCACATTATAAAATTTCTGTATGCAAAGTTCCTAAATATTACTTAATAATCATAAAATTTAGAGAATAGATTTTAACTCGTCCAGTCTAGACCTCTTTCAGTCTCTCAGATAATGGCCGTGCTTCTCCGTCAACAGGGAAGCCAGGGTGTGTACAATTATTTATTTATTTATTTATTTAGCTGTGGGTCTTAGTTGCAGCAGGCGGGATCTTCGTTGTGGCATGCGGGATCTTTTAGTTGTGGCATGTGGACCTCTTTGTTGTGGCACACGAACTCTTAGTTGCGGCATGCATGCGAGATCTATTTCCCCGACCAGGGATGAACCCGGGCCCCCTGCATTGGGAGCACGAAATCTTACCCACTGGACCACCAGGGAAGTCCCAATCACTTCTTTCCCTGGATAATCCCCTAGGCAAAGAGGAGGGCAGTCAGCCAGGGAAGGGATCATCCCACTGATTTGAGGACAAAACTAGCTGTCTAGTATTGAGTGAATTGAAAAGTGTAAGTTTAAAGAGAAAAAGAAATTGGAGAGGTGAATCGGACAGTGCTAGAGGAATAGGAACAAACCTTCCTCTCTTTGGAAGATGGAGGTTCTGCTCAGTGGTGGCAATCTGCCTTATCTACGTTAGTTGCCTAGGCTTCCTGAGCTGCTGGGGCAGATTAACATTCCAAATATCCATCATATCCTCATTAAATAAGTAAACACAGGCTATCTGTGTTTTCCTTACCTATCTTGGTCTGACTAAAACTAATCCAGTACTGTTATTTTAGAGAAAAGTATTTGAAAATATGTTTCACATCTATTTACTTTACTTCTAAATATCAAGAAAATACATAACGTTGTCTGCTGGCTGTGTTACAAACATGCTCTCTATCTACCCCTGGCTGCCCAAAGCTTCTTGGCAATTAACTTATTCACCACAGGCAGTTTCTGACTGATCCAAACTTTTCCTACTCTTGAAGTCCCTAATCGCCCTTTCCACTCCTCACTATGCAGGTGACCTTCCTTCCACTTTTATGAGGAGGATGGAGTTCCGCCAGTTCTGGTTCACTGAACCTTAAAGCTTCTGTGTATCATCTTTTATCCTCATCCCCCTCCTACTTCTCTGAAGATTTGATTACCTTAGTCCTGCCCATTCCCACCTTCTCCAGACCTTGCTGCATAAATGATCTCTTGCATATTTAGTCATATCCTTTACTTTTTCCTTTAATTTCAAGTAAGCCCAAGTGTTCCCATCCTAAAAAGAAATCATTCCCTAGATGATTCTAACCTTTGAATCTGCATCTACTTCTCTGAGTCCTTTCTTCTCTGTCTTTTCCTCGGACTCTTTCTCAACTTTCCCCTAGAATTTAGAACTTCTCTTTTGTTCCTCTCTTGGCTCAGGTTTGATGTCTCAGTCTCTTTCACATCTAAACCTGATAATAAAATAATGTCTGTTTTGCAGGTTCTTGCAACTATGGAAAGACTGGAGAAAGTGAACAGCTTTCAAGAGTTTGTCCAAATATTCAGTCAATTTGGAAATGAAATGGTGGAGTTTGCACATCTTACTGGAGATAGACAAAATGTATGTGTTTACCATATTTAAAAATCTTGAGATACATGCATACTTTTCAATTTGGATAGAGGTGTGATCTTTGTGATCATTTGGGTTGGTTTGTTTGCTTATTAAATCTATAACCTTGCTCTTGAAAGCCTTTCATAAATAAGCCAGGATAAAGTAAATAGATCTGTATGCCTTTTTTTGCTCACAGATAACAGTTAAATATTTTCCCACCTCACACACTGGGAAAGGTCATACTTGCCTTCAAGGCCCAATTCAAGTACTTCCTCTCTCACAGAACTTTCCATTTGACTCTTCTACAAGGGCTCAGGCAAATAAATGAGTCATCATACATATCCTGATAGTATTTTGTTATATATCTCTTATTATTCTTTCTGTAATTTGTTATATATTATTCTGTTATTATATCTTTCTATAATTGTTCTATATTAGATTAATAGTAATGACCCAAGCATTGGGTGATTTGCATTGGCTATATGTTAGCTACTTAATATTCATGATCTCATTTAATTCTCAGAACATCCGTATAAGGTAGGTATTGTTATTACTGTTTCACACGTGAGGAAACTGAACTTGAGAGGATAATAAAGTTTCCCAAGGTCACTTTTCTAGCAGGTTGAACTCAATTATGTCTGATTCTAAAGCCTGTAGTTTTCAAACCGCACCATGATATTAGTTCTTTGTAGGTCTGTTCCCCAATTCAGACTGTAAGTTCTGAAGTTTAGGGAGGTGGAAAACCATGTCAAATCCAGGATTGATTTTTTCTTGTTGTTGGGGTACTTGTGCATGAATTTATCCTGTCAAGTTAAATATATAATTGATCTCTTCTTGAGATGCTTTGGTATAGTCCCATAGGCCATGGTTTTGGGCGTGAACTTTCCTGGTTGTAGCTGGAGTTGGAAGGTGGGTATTGGCCTGGAAAGTGGCAGGCTGGATTATATGCTGCACTTAGTGCTTCTTGGACATCTGGGTTTAATGAGGCCTATGTTTCGTCCTGTGGACCAGCCCTCTAACAGATTGAGATGCCATCTTTTTGGATCACTTGCTATCACCATACAATATATGGTGTATGGCTTACAAGTGTTATGTATACACACCTGATGCATTGTCAACTAGACCCACAGGTTTTTTTGCTAGAAATCCTGTCCAGTATGTTAAAGACAAGGAATGGATGGAAATTTTAGAAGTGACCTCAACCTTTATTTTTGAAAGATACTCCTGATGGATGATCATCACAAGTAGGATACAGTCCTTTGCAATGTTACCTTGTGACCTGAATTAGCTTTGGAGGTTTTTGCAGTTTCTCATTTACTAGATGTAACTTTGCTTCTTTCTTTCCTATTAAAGAAAGCTGTATTGGGATGCAAGTGAATGAGAGTGATATTATTATAGGGATAACTTCGAATCCACTCTCATTTATTAAAACAAATAAAAGGAAATCACTTTCAAACTTTAGGTCTTTGTTATTTGTAAGAAAAGGCTTTTCATCCAACTGACAAGTGAGAAAAAAATTGACTAATGTGACAGGTGAAAATTTTATGTAATCCAAATTTCAGCATCCATAAATAAAGTTATTGGAACACAACCATATTAATTTGTTTATGTATTGTCTAGGGTAGCTTTCATACTACACTGGCAAAATTAAGTAGTTGTTTCAGAGACCAAATGAACCAGAAAGCCTCAAAAATTTATTATCTGGCCTTTTATTGAAAATTTTTGCTGACCCCTAATTTAGATGGTTACCAAACTGTTATGAGAGTATTTGGTTGTAGATTTAATCAGCAATATTTGGAGATCTTCTGTGAGAGCACACATTCATATCAAGGGCTATGTGAAGAGACACCAAATGAAAAAAAAAAACAAACCCAAATACAGTGCCTACTTCAGAGTTTATATTCTAGTTGGGGAAAATTATATGCCCAAGAGACGTCTTAAGAACATTTTAGAGCAGCATATTGGCTAAGTTTAGGATTAAAACAACAACAACAACAGCAAAAAAACTTGAGATGAATATGCACTTAGATGGGATTAATCAGACATGATCCCTGAAAGAGTTGACTTCTAAGTGTCTATTTTGAAGGAAATAATAGTCCACAAATGCTCAGTAAATAAGTCACTTTTAATTAAGTAAAGCATAGGATGGTTGTTTCTGGTTGGGAGTGAGCTGTGTTCACATGGGCAGAATGTCAGGTGTGCAGGCCACCAGAACGTGAGCCACATGGCAGCCTCTCCCTAGGTCTCAGTTCCTGGCTGTGCCGCCCTTAGTAAGGGCAGCTGTTTCTTTCTACTCTATTGTGTTGATGTATTTACATCGAAGTGGTGACATTTTATAAAACATTTATTCTGTTTTTTTTTCTACTTTGTCACTTTTTTAAAACAATGTTACTTAATTGTTGAGTATTGCTGTTATGGAGTAAATTATTTCTCAAAAAATTGAGTTGTTTACATGATCCTAGACTGCTCAATGGTTTTATTCCATGTTTAGGATTTGAAAGATGAAAAGAAAAAGGCAAAAATGGCAGCAGCTAGGGCAGTTCTTGAAAAGTGTACAATGATGCTTCTCACAGCTTCAAAGGTAAGAAAATTTTTGTTTTACTGTGTTGTAAATTAATTAGAAAACCTGATTAAATGCATCTAATTTATGTATTTTACACTTTAAAAAGATGAAAGTGATAAATTGGAATATGGGCTATAATAGTTAAATTTCAGTTATTCTTTAACAAGAATGTTAACTTCCATCCCCAGTTCCAAACATCAGGTAATCTATGAGTCAGCTTTGAGCAACTAAGCAGAAAATGGCTTATTAAGTGCTGTGAATGGAGGCCTGTCACACACGGTCACTGCCTGTGGGGTTTTGCTAGTCTCATTGGGGAGCCAGCACATGTGCTCTAGAAAAAGCTAGGCAAGTTAGAATCTGTTAAGTAACAGTGGAGTATTTAGTCAGCCCTTAGCTTGTTTATTCTATAAATTCATACCTCTAAGTCCTTATTCTACTTTCAACAAAATTGTCAATCAAGAGCTTATAATTTCAAACAGCAGTCGGCCAGCAAATTGGTACAATTCAAGAAAGAACTAGTAAACATCTCATTAGCAGTTTGTTTAGGATTGCCTTTTCTGCTTGGAATATTGCCTCGATGCTAGGATCAGTGAAGCCAGAGAAACAGGATTCACTGGAGTCTGCTTGGAAGGCTCTGTTCATAGCTAGGCCCTGGAGTAGTTTTTCCTTTACGTCATTTTTTAAAAGTCAAAGATGCATCCACAGTCATAAAACATCTGTTCATTTTTCCTCATTCTTTTTTAGCTCTTGCACATATTAGGCAACATTTTAAAAGTTTTAATCATGATGAAGTTATAGGGTTTTTTATTTTTACAAAAATTTTAAGTAAACATACTAAAGTATAAAGATATAGTTTTGCACTCTGCCTTTTTCACTTAACCTTGCTGTCGCTTTTTACTCATCCTGCTTCCACTTTTAGTGAGGAGAAGCAGCTGGGTGAGCCAGGGACACGGGAGATTTTGGTAAAGAACCATTTTTATTAGCATGGCATATTCTCTGTAAGATTTTGTGTATTATGATATGGGCCAAATCTTAACATAAAAATTTTCAATTGTTTCAAAGACGTGTCTCAGGCATCCCAACTGTGAATCAGCCCATAAAAACAAAGAAGGAGTATTTGACAGAATGAAAGTGGCGCTGGATAAGGTAATTGAAATTGTGACCGAATGCAAACCAAATGGAGAGACTGACATTTCATCTATCAGTATTTTTACTGGAATTAAGGAATTCAAGGTAAGAATAGAGAGAATATATTTTGTTTTTTTCTTGCCATTTCAAAGAAGCATCATTATATGTAGTATCCATAGTTTTGTTTAATATTTTAGAATAGATGCTTCACAAAGGCAGATATTTGTCTTTAAAACAATGCCACAGTGTACAAACTTAATATTCAGTAACATAAAGCTTAGTGTAGTTTGTACAGAGAACACTGGTCTAGGGTTATAGTGGCTACTCTGGCCCTGTTTAGCTGTATGATTTAGCTGTAACCTCTTGTCCTCTGTTTAGAAGTGTTCCCTTCCCAGCTCTAGAGCAATGCCATACCATCATGGATGATTACAGACAGCAGATCTGGAATCTGCTGGAATTCCTGCTCTTCCTTGTGCTATAGAATAGATACTTTGAGACTGTAGTAATAGTGATAGCATTAATGATACTTAAAAATTTTAAATGAACAATAATACATGCTAACATTTATCAAGCACTTATTCTGTGCCAGCCCTGTGCTTTAAATGTGCGTGTGTGTGTGTATGTGTGTGTGTGTGTGTGTATCTCAATCTCACAAGAACTATTATTATTATTCCCATTATACCGTTGAAGAGACTGAGAAACAGAGATTAAGTAACTTGCTAGCTAGAAAGTGCCAGAGTTAGGATTTGAAAGTTGGCAGCCTGACTCCAGAATCCCCACCGTTTCAGGGCAGAACTCATCACAACTCAGAGATGGTGACAGTGCTCTTTAGTAAGAGCAGTGTCTAGTCGGGAAGACCCAGGAAATTGTCTAACACAACTCCCTCATTTAATAGGTGTGAAAACTAGGGCCCTGAGAAGTTCTCTAATATGCTAAGGGTTACCTCCCTCTCTAGTAGCCAGGGCTGTGACAGGGATGGTAGTCTTTCCATCTAAGTAGGAACATGGGGTGGAAGAAAGTAATGGAAAGAACATTTATTTTTAGGCGTCATGCTCTCAATAAGTATTTTCTCATTTAATCTCTAACTTCCCTTTTAGATGCATTATTACTATACCCATGTTTTTGAGGAGGAAAGCTAATATGTGGTAGAACCCTTGTTTAGAACCAGGACTCTCTGATCCCAAAGTCCATGACCTTTCAGTTTACACCTCTCAGTCTGTTTATATGCTGTCCGTCCTACCCCACATCGCTGTCCGTCCTACCCCACATCTCCTCCTGAGGGGGAGGAAGCTACAGGGACCAGTCATTCTTTCAGAGTTTTTATTACTGAAAGGAATCTTAGAGATAATTTTTCTAATTCCCTCTTTTTGTTAAGGCTGAAGGGATAGATGTCAAAGGTCAAAGGATAATAAGGAAACAAGTAGGGGTAGAGCCAGGTCTTTGGCCTCTTGACGCTGCATTTCTGGTTCCAGGCTAACTAGGGGCAGTGTGGTACCTGTGGCCGCTGCTGACAGCTCCAGCTGCTGATCTTTTCGCCAGCAGGCATTCTAGCAAAGCGATCATGAATAGACTCAGTCTCACTGTCAGTGGTTATCTTCTTTGCATCTGTAGAGGGAAACTGGATACTTTATTCATTACTTTGAATATATGAACAGATCTTATGAAAACATGCACATAAGTGGCTTTCAAAAAAAAAAAAACTCAGGATTTCCCTGGTGGTGCAGTGGTTAAGAATCCGCCTGCCAATGCAGGGGACACGGGTTCAAGCCCTGGTCCGGGAAGATCCCACATGCCACGGAGCAACTAAGCCCGTGCACCACAACTACTGAGCCTGTGCTCTAGAGCCCGCGAGCCACAACTACTGAGCCCACGCACCACAACTACTGAAGCCCGCTCACCTAGAGCCCATGCTCGGCAACAAGAGAAGCCACCGTAATGAGAAACCCGTGCACCACAACGAAGAGTAGACCCCGCTCGCCGCAACTAGAGAAAGCCCGCGTGCAGCAACGAAGACCCAATGCAGCCAAAAATAAATAAATAAATAAATTTATTTAAAAAAAAAAAACTCTACTAAGTTGCTGTTTAAAAACATATATATGTTCTCTTTAAAGGAAAATAAAAAAGTTTAACATAAATGGTATGTGGACTGATTTTTATGTTGTAATTCTGTTTAAATCCTCAAATTCTCAGGTTCTAATTGTCAATTCCATGCCTCACTTTTATCCATGTTCTTTCCTAGCTTAAGGAAAAAAAAAAAATCCTGTCTCCATAGAACAGAGTGATTACTGGAGATAACTTGGGCCAGGAGGAGAAGGGGAAGCTATTACTTCCCTGTGGCCTCTCAACCTTCCCAAATCTTGGTATTTTCAGGGATCATGTTAAAATGGGTCATATGTAAGGATTAATTTGGAATGATAGTTGTGAAAGGACTTTAAAGTGTGAAACAAATGTAAGTTATCCGTATCAGCGCAAGAATTGTGCCCACAATCATGATCATCACCACCTACTGCCTCTCAGCCCAGGTTGTTTCTGTGACATATTTCAAGGGCTAGAGGTTAAATAAGGTTGAAGTGACATAGCATATCTCAGAAAGCTGAGAGAGAGAAAATTGTACTAGTGAACATGTGTTCGTCACACATTCAGGGAACTCTAAGCACAGGCTGGCTGAAGTGAAAGGCAGTTTAGGAACTCAGAGAGATGAGATAGACTGTTAGAAAGATATGTAAAGACAAGACCCTGGAAGGTTTTGTGTTATGTGGTACAAGTTTGGGCTTGGTTTTATAGGTGTTGAGCCAATTAGAGGGAGATGGCAATATCTGAAGGGGTACGTTTTAGAAAGATAACTGAGGTCCCCTGGTAGAGAATGTTTTGGTCAGGGAGGTTCTGTTGGGGACACAAGAATAAATGTAGGGAGACTAGTTTTGCTGAATTAATGAAGGAAAAATTGATGCCTTTCCTAGTCCCTTCTATACCCCATACCTTCCACACCATTCCCCCTGGGCTCAACACATTCATTTTTGGCTGTAACATCTTCCAGGACTTTGCCTTGGCGTTTTGTCAGATACAAATCCTTTACCTGGAAGCTGGTTCATTTTTCCTACCAGTTGCTACATGATAATGCTCCTTCTGCCTTAGTATTCACTGATCTTATAGAAATGCTTTGTTAACGACTATAGTAATAAAGCTCCGCACGGCCATTGGTGGCTCTTGAGCAATGTGTCCTCCTGCGTTAGTGGACAATAAAGTCATCCCTGGACGCTGTATTTCTCCTGAGCTTTCAGACAGGGAAAGAAATTGCTAGCGTCTTCCTGGGCCCTGGGAGAAAGTACAGCCCATCTGGTTAGGTGGGAATGTTGACTCATGTGGATGTATATCCTTTTTGTTCTCAGATGAATATTGAAACTCTTCGGGAGAATCTTTATTTTCAGTCAAAAGAGACTCTCTCTGCGATGCTGGACGCCCTCTTGGAGCGCACAGAGGACTTTACTGATTGTGCCTATACCAGCCACGAGCACAGGGAACGCATCTTGGAACTGTCAGCTCAGGCCAGGATGGAACTGCAACAGTTAATTTCTGTGTGGATTGAAGCTGTAAGAGCTTTATTTCATCAAAGTAAATCTTCTGTAATAGCTTTTCCCTGGAGCCCTGAGAGTTGTGGCAGGCGCCGTCACCACCAGGAGTGTGAATGTGGTCCAGAGTGGGCCAAGGGTGTCGTTCCTTTTCTGCCCCCTACTTGGCCAGAGCATCCTTCCCATCAGCACTCACAGTATTCAACATTTCTAGGCCTGTTGTTTCTCATCCTGGCCAGTCTGGATTCTGTGCCACCATCACCATCACTAGTTCACCCTGCCGTCCCCACTCTTCCACCAGACTCACCTCTGGAAAATTCCTCCCCAAAATGCTTCTTCAGAGTGAAGAGCAGAGGTTCAACCAAGCCTAGAGGTTCTTGGGACCCGAGTCTTACTGCCGGAGCCGTTCAGATGTGCACAGTTCTTAACTCTGAGGACAGCTGATTTACAGACACAAGGATTTAGAAAACTTACTGAGGTTTAGATGCAATGAAGACCAGGGTAGATCCAGCTGGCAGGTGAAAGATTTTTCACCCTCGCACAGATTCCTGGTCTCAGACTGGCGGGCAGCCACTTTAAGAGCCTTAAACAGGCTGCTGGTGCGCTTCAAACGTGGGAGTTATTTGGGCAAGAGTGGCAAGCACTAACAGAAGTGGTACAACACAGGAGGTGTGCACCCAATCTCTTCTAGAACGTGGATTACAGATTTGAAAGGTAGAGCCCTGAGACATGTCTCTGGCACCATTTATTTATTTCTTAGGCCTAGGGTATGTCAAAAAAGTATTTAACATGGTTTACAGCATACAGCATGGATAGAACAAATCTGGAAATCATGGACAAAAGCTTAGGCAGTAAAGATGAAGAAGGGTGAATGTGCCTGAGAGGGTCCAGCAGTCTGCTTCCTTGTGAAGAGATTGATTTATGAATGAAGAGTAGTATAAATCACAGATTTCCCTCATATTTTCTTGGCATCACAATATTGCAAATGCTCATATTAACAGGGAAACTTAACTACGGTAGAATGGTGTCAGGGATAAAAGCAGTATTTTGTGTTTAGTTTGAACTGTCTATGTGATATCTAATCTGAAGTGTAGATTGCTTCAGAATTAAATTTTAAGCCCAACATGCAATATAAAGAGTTTCTGTGAGGAAACGCTCTGTGTGTTGGGAATCCAGTTCTATCAATACTTAAATTTGCAGTTAACACCTTTCACATGTTTCACAAGCACTTGGATCTCTGATTCTGCATGTCAGATGTATTGTTCATTCATTCGCTTTTTTCAGCAGTTGTCACTGAGTGCCTTTTATATGCCAGGCACCGAAAATCTAAAGATGAATAAGATAAAATCTTTGCCTGCAAGAATTTTACAATGTAGAAAACTGTGGGAAGGTGTGAGACGAGTACAAAAAACTTTGTCAGTGTTCTAAGAGAAAGTACAGATCATGTGTTGAGAGGGTTTGAAGGAGGTTGAATTTGTATTTATCGAGAGGAATCAAGAAGCTTCACGAAGAGATTGACATTTAACTGATTTATTCATTCAAAGAATTGAATACCTGCTACCTTCCATTTGCTGTGCCAGGTATCGCGCATTCAGTGGTGAGCAAAGTAAATGTGATCCCAGCCGTCACAGAGCTCACCAAGGCCTAGTGAGGAAAATAGACTTTAAACAGCGACAACAACAGAAATCAAAAGTACATATGTAATTGCAAGCTAGGACGATTACTTAGAGAAAAGGTTAGAGAGGGTAAGAAGAGGGTCTAATCTAAATTGTGTGATCTAAGAAGGCCTTTCTGAGAAAGAGACATTTATGTAAGGACTTGAAGATGAATAGGGTTTTAATTTTTATCTAGGTTAAGAATGAAGAGATGAGAATTCCAGGCAGAAGATAAAACAGATTAGTTTTAGACATGATAAATTTATTAAAGAAAATTAGATTTAAAATATCCACCTGTTTAGAGTAGAAAAATGTAACTAAATAACTAAAATTCTCTTTTCCACTCTAACCATAAACAGGTGAATTTTAAAAATCTCCTTTTCTTATAGTTCACAGATATTAAAAATTTTATTATGTTTGTAGTTTGAGTAAAATTGGAATTACAAGATGAAAAAGATAACTCTTCACATGTACTTTTAAAACTTTTTAGCAAAGCAAGAAAACAAAGAGCATCGATGAAGAACTGGAACTCGCTATATTGAAAATCAGCCACAGCCTCAATGAACTTAAGAAAGAAGTAAGTATAGTTTGAAATCTAGCCTCTTTTAATTCTTTGCAAGTTGTCATGTTGTATGGTATATATAAAATGCCTTAGCATTAGTATGTTCCTGTGCCCAGAAAATGTTTGTAAAGTTTTCCTTTGACCTAGTTATTTTGAAGCCACTGCTTTATTAGTGCCATCATTCTCTTTTTTATTATTATTATTTATTTATTTATTCATTTATTTATGGCTGTGTGGGGTCTTCGTTTCTGTGCGAGGGCTTTCTCTAGTTGCGGCAAGTGGGGGCCACTCTTCATCGCGGTGCGCGGGCCTCTCGCTATCGCGGCCTCTCTTGTTGCGGAGCACAAGCTCCAGATGCGCAGGCTCAGTAGTTGTGGCTCACGGGCCTAGTTGCTCCGCAGCATGTGGGATCTTCCCAGACCGGGGCTCGAACCCGTGTCCCCTGCATTGGCAGGCAGATTCTCAACCACTGCGCCACCAGGGAAGCCCAGTGCCATCATTCTCAAAGCTTGTACACAAATGTTTATAACAGCCCGAAACTGGAAACAATCTAAATTTCCAGGGAATTCCCTGGTGGTCCAGTGGTTAGGACTGCACGCTTTCACTGCCAAGAGTGTGGGTTCAATCCCTGGTTGGGGAACTGAGATCCTGCAAGTGGCGCGGTACGGTCAAATAAATAAATAAATAAATATCCATCAACAGGGGAATCAATAAATGAATTTTGGTATAACTATATCAAATGCTATTCAGCAATAAAAAGGAACACTATTGATATGGGTAATAACATGGATGAATTGCTTAAACGTTACACTGAGTGAAAGAAGTCAGACACAAAAGTGTGTGTGTGTAATTCTATTTAGAAAAAATTCTTGAAAAGGCCAAACTGATTTATAGTGACAGAAACCAGGTCAGTGACTGCCTGGGGTCAAAAGTAGGGGGGATACTTACTACAAAGGGGCATGGGAGGACTTTTTGTGGTAATGGAAGTGTCGTAAATATTGATTATGGTGGTAGTTACTTGGGTGTAAATGTTTGTCAGACCTCATCGAACTGTACCCCTTGGTACATTTTGTTGTATATAAATTATACCTTAATAAAGTTGATATTTTAAAATGTTCTTTTGGCTGTGAAGATTTCCCTGTTCCCTGGATGAAAACTTTATCATCTAATGACTTATTCGGTCACTCTTAGGTAATTGAAAGTCACTTAAAGTCAGGGCTTTGTGAACTACAGCCAGGCTGTTTTTATAAATAAAGTTTTTTGGGGGGACACAGTTCTGCCCATTTGAGTTGGGTAGTTGCGACTATGTGGCCTGAAAAGCCTAAAATATTTACTCTCTGGCCCTCTGCAGAAAATGTTCACCAATCCCTGCTTTAGGTCATAAAACACAAACTCAGTTCAAAAATGAGAATGTTCGTTCCAATATATTAATCAGTATTTTGATTCATTCAATTGTAGGACTTTGCTCCTGTTCCCCACTCCTCTAGCCCGCCTAGGGCTTTTGGGGGAAGTGTGGTCTCTTGTCTCTTTTTCAGGCCCTTCATCCCCTCTTATCTAGCTTCTGTTCCAGATCTTTGCCAGGTTGTGGCACAGGGAAAGAAGAGAGGAAGTGGGGAGTTCTTAGTGACTGGTGCCCTTATGAGATGCAGTGGGCTCGAAGGTGTTTAAAGCTGACTTTCTCTGTCGTGAATACTTGAGTGTGCTCTTCAGAGGCTCTCCTGGTGCCTCCCCTGACCAGCCCCTTACTTTGTAACTTCTGTGCCACGTTGCTCCCTCCATGTTGGGGTGTGCCTGGAGGGGGACTCACAGCGAGCGCCAGAAAGACCCTCGTCACAAACACCTTTCTTCGCACTTATCTCTAATTTCTTTGTTCTTTTATATTTTTTAAGAGAGTCAAGGGCTCAAGAGAATGAATTGGTTTGGGGGAGTTTCATATATAAATTATCTGGTGATGTTTCATTGACCTCTGTTGAAACCTTCATTTTAACATCCTATTGAACATTAGAAGGATATGGTCTTCTATGGTTTAAAAAAGGCCTACTCATTTTTTCCAGCCTATTCAATTTTAACTAAACTATTGTTAATACTGTGACTATCAGTTGAACATAAAATCTTTTGGTGATAGACTGAGTGGCTTTCCATAAGCTTCATTTTCCTTACCTCTGAAATGGGTATAATAACATCAACCTAGAAGAATTTTTATAAGGATTAAGGGAGATTATATCTATAAAGCTACTTTCAGTACCTTGCACAGAGCAGGAACTTCATGTTTATTCACCCTTCTTCCCTTGGAGTTTATAAGTTGTCTCCAGAACCATTTGTAAGATTTACGTGACCTTGAACAAGTCACTCAGTCTCTAGGGACCTGTTTCATAGTCTGTAAAATAAAAGGCTGGCATTAGCTATTTTCTATGACCCTGATGGTTAAACAAAATCTTTTGAATTCTTACGTGCATTTAATTTCCAAAGGAAAATGCATTTTAATGTCTTTGTTTCTGACTGTAATTATTCTCACTTGATTTCATGAATGTGGACTACCCTATTGTTAATTTTGTACAAAGTCCTGCAATTTGAATGGACATTGGATTACTTCCAGGAAAAAAAGAATCACTTCATTCAAATAGGCTTAATTAAAAATCCGATTTTCCTTAGGACAGTGTTATTAAAAATGATCTCTTTCTGGTGAACCCCAAAATAACCTGTCATAACATTTTTTTAAAAAGGCAGGATAAGGAGAAGAAAAGATTATGGAGTTAATAGTATGCAAAGATGTTCAGTGAGAGTGAGCAGTGCTTAAAATCCATTTCACCTAAAGTTAAATAAAACCTTGAGGTTTTCATTATCCTTTTATCCATCATTTCTCCTGTGACCCAAGAGTTAGACAGTAAAGCTGTGGATAGCAATATAGATAAACTGTGAGCCCCCGAGGGAAGGGGTTGTGTCCTACTTGTCATGTATGTCCAGCCTTTAGTTCAGTTCCTGCCATAACGTAGGTATTTAATAAAATTTGTTGCATATATATTTGACTGCATCTCACAATGATACTTTTTCAAATGTCTGTTTAAAAACTTATTGATGATCATGAATTGCCGTTTGATTTTCCTCTTAATATGCAGAATACCATTCTCTTCATACTATTCTATTTCTCACTAACTTTAAGAATAGCAGAAGCATTTTGTAAGAGAGAAGCTGTGTGGGAAAGAGCTGGTTGATAACAGGATGAGAAGAGGATCAGGCTACTCTGCCATGATGACCAGTTCATCTTCTGCAAACAGGATTACCGCCAGCACCAGGGGACTCAAAGATGTCAATATCCCTCCTGCCTGTGGGAGAAGTTGCAAGCTCCCCAGGGCTATGCAGTTCTATTACCACAGGAAACTTTACACTTTCCCCTCAGCAAATCAAGTGGGACTGATCTGAGGTTGCTACTCTTTAGTTTTTAGAGTACTCATGAGGTTTTCGGTCACAAAACCTTATTGTTTGTTGTCTTTTTTTCATTACCCTTCACTCCCCACATCTGCAGCTTCATAGTACAGCAGCTCAGCTGGCAGCAGATCTGGTAAAATACCACGCTGATCATGTGGTTCTCAAAGCATTAAAACTTACTGGAGTAGAAGGAAATTTAGAAGGTTTGGCTGAATATGCCTGCAAACTGTCTGAACAGAAAGAGCGGCTTGTTGAGGTGAGCAATAGGTTGCTTGTTAAAGAAACTGTAGTTTAATGAAAGCTGTACTATCATCAGGTAATATTAACACAAATAGAGTTTTTGGTTTAACTCACAAGAGCGTTTTCTCTCTTGCCTTTGGAATTTTAAAAATTTCATGTTTATCTGTTCTTACAACAATTTGTCCTCTAAAACAAAACAATAAAAAATGCTAGAACCCACAAATGCCCTTCTTAACCGTCTTCCTTATTCCATCAAAGAGATTAGATCTTGGAGTAGAGCAATGGAGATACATCGTATGACCTTGTTTGTGTTTGAATCTTTTGAGTCTCAGCAGGAAAGAGATGGCACATTCAAATTAGGTTAATCTTAAGAGGGTTTAATAAAAGAGCCATTTACAATTGCATGGATAGGATGTGGGGAAACCATGAGAGTACAGGAACTGGGGTTAGTGACAGCAGAGCTGGTACTACTCCTACAACCAAATTAACAGGGGGAGTGAGTGGTTTCTGGAAACTGGAAGAGCACAGAGTCCTTCAGAGAGCCTTGAGTAGTTGTGGTTTTAGGACTAGACACAGAGACAGCCCACGGCAACCTGCAGGGAAAGAGCATGAGAATAAAGGCCCTTACCCTCCTCATCCCTGCTGCTGTATTGCTGGGGCTTCCCACTGGCCAAACACAGCTGTAGACCACATAGGTCAGTCTCCCAAGAAGGAAAAAGAGTGGATATGGAGGGACAAAGAGAAGGCATTCAGCACAGTATTCCTTCTCGGAATCTCTCCTGTTCTGCCCAAATCTTTGTTATGTGTTACTGGTGCTTTACCTGCCCCTTTTGTTATAATTCCAATTATTGATTGATATTGTAAGCCTTCTACCTATTGAGAATGTCAGACATCTGCTAGTAAAGAAATGTATACTTAACCCATGTACACGTGAAGAACATATCCCCTTGTATATATGAGTTACGTCCCAGCCAACATGTATATTAATGCACAGATATGAACCATCTAGCTGTGTTCATATTATCTAATGTCCCCTGCTCACTGAATCTCACATACTAATGGTTAGAAGGAACTTTTAGACTAACTAAGCTAGCTTCCTCTCCTTTATTTGTTTACATCTGAAAACTACTAGGGAGCATTCTTAAAATGACTGTAGATACATCTCCTTTTTAAAATAGATCTGATGCTTTTTTTTTTATAAATCAAGTATTATGACTGCAGGCAAACTTGCTAATTATAGGAATCCTGCAGCAAATCTTTTTAAAAAGTGAAAAAAATTTTTTTCCCTAATTTTCTGTTTTAAGCCTCAAGAAATTATTGAAAAATTATTTTCAAACATTTTCATTGATACAAGCTCTTTACTCATTACATCAGTCTTGCCTAATCCAGTGTTATCTCCAGAAAAAGGTGTGTTAATTGACAGGGAGAAGTGTTATTTGTTGGCAGAAAGAATGTGTAGCTTGTGGTAACTGACATAGTTTAGCTGAGAGACCTTGGATAAGTCCTTCTCTGAGCCACGTTTCTTCATACATATAATATGTGGGCACTACAAGGTCCTTCCAGGATTCCTCTTGGTTCTAATATTCTGTGACCACCTTGCCATGATCAGATAGGAAGTAGAAACAGTAGGGTATATGCTAATAAACCCGTATTTGTTCCTGCTTTGCTCCTAGAGAATCCGTTGGTAACCAATGCAATATTATAATAATCTTATTAATGTACAAATTTATTTTTATAGGTTTTAATGTTTTATTTTCTTTGTTAATTATAAAATGATGCTATGTATTGTGAAGAATGAGAAAGTTGAACTATAGAAATGGTTTTTTGTAGACCTGTCGATTGTTGAGACATGTGTCTGGGACAGAACCTCTTGAAATAACCTGTATACATGCAGAGGAGACATTTCAGGTGACCGGCCAGCAGGTATGATCAACAGCAGATCGTTCCTTCCATATTATGTTTTATCTGAGTGTCATAACAAATTGTGCACAAGGAAGACGCAAATGGTTCTGCATAACTACGGGCCAAATCTACTGAGAGAAATGAAGGTAATGGAATTTTTGTTGGTAGTGTGCCAGAACATTCCATTGGATTATCTGGTCATCTGCCAAATTAGAGATTGACCCATTTAATTGATGCCCTAGTTTATATCTATTTAATTGAAGCCATTTACAATACAGGTCGTTATAACATGTTTGAAAACTAAGTTATCATTATGTGATAAGCCATAAAAATACATGTTTTGACCCAATAATTCCTAAGGGCATAAGGAGATTAAAAGAAAAATAAAAACAATACTTGTTACATTGCTTATAATAAGATTCAATTGGAAGCAAAATAACAATCTTAAGTTAGGCAAATAATATATTATTATGTTATAGTAATAATTTTGATAACTAGAATTAGCAACATCTAAAAATATTTCATTAAAATGTTAGGTGACAAAAGCAGGATACAGATTTGTTTATATGCTATAATTGCTACTATATAAAATGTACATATATAAGAAAATGACTATAAGAATGTGCAGAAATGAAAGTTCTGCTTGTTAGGGAGAATTGTGAGTTATTTTTTTCTGAATTCTCTATAATATTACTTCGTTTTTATAATTTTCAAAAGCATTTTAACAATTGATATCGCATTTAATACTGTCTCTGTCAAATTAAGGGAAAAAGGGAGGGACAGAAGTTCCTCTCCCTTTTAGGTCTAAGCTCTAAAATACAATTTACCAGGTGTATTTGTTTCATTCATCATGGTAGCCAAAAGGACTTACTCCTTATTGCATTATTGGATGGAAGATGTCGAGCCCCTGGATTTATAGTTGAGAACAGCAAAAGCAACTTAGAGACAAAGGTGGTGTGTGCCCTCTAGCAGACCCAAGTTGGATGCTGGAAGGATGTTTATGCTCCCCGTGGAGAACAGTATCAAAAGCTTCTCACGGAAACAGGAACTATCTGAGTGACCCTCAGCAGTGACCATCAGCTGAGCATTTTTTTATAACCAGAGGATCTCTGTTTATTGGGAGAAACCAAGGCTTCAATATTTACTTGTCCATTTGGGAGTCATACTACTTGCCTTGGCTATAAATGTATTTCAGTAGAGCTAAAGTTTGACCCTCCTGCCATATACAGTCAGCTCTTGTTATCCTCAGGCCCTGCTTGCTATTTGGTTGTAATTCTCTGCTTACTGTTTTCATTGCAGCAGGGATATTAGGAAAAGTATATTTTCCTTTCCAGGATGGTGATAGATAGAGCCTGCTGTCAATTTCTGTAACTTGAGAAGCTTTTTCTATTCCCATAGCCTCAGCTTTTATTCCTAGTCTTGGCTATCTGTCTCACAAAGGGATGATTTAAGAAAACAGAGCATGCCTCTAGGAGAATTTATATTACTTCTGGATGGCTCTGCTTTAGCAATGTCATTTTTATATTTCCTTTACAACGTTACAGCATATCCAGGGCACAGTGGAACGGTTTCCACACTGTACAGTGGCTCCTGGTTGAGAAGGCGGCACTGCTGCATCTAGCTTGTAGTCCATGGCGAGCCAGGTGCCCACCTTCCCTGACGATGGGGAACCTTGCTCTACTCTGAAAGCTGCCACCTGCTTGTCAAGCCTGTGCCTGTGGGACTGTGCTCACCCAGGAGGAGCGCCTAGGTCAAATTCTCTCGAAGGCAGCCTGACTGACCATAGCAGTTTCTTTTCTTTTTTTTTAAATTGAAGTATAGTTGATTTACAATGTTGTGTTAGTTTCTAGTGTAGCAAAGTGATTCCGTGTTATTTATATATATATATATATATATATATATATATATATATATATATATATAATTTTTCTTTCTCATATTCTTTTCCATTACATATCAGTTTCTGAAACCTCTTCAGTGACTTCCTATCTCACTCAGAGTAAAGTCCATCTTTACTGTGCATGTTTCTCCATCACGTGGCCATTCTTGACCTTCCTTTTTTTTCATGTCAGTCCAGTCACACTGACCTACTGGCTGTTGTTAAAATGTATCAGAAATGTTCCCACCTCATTCCCAAATGACTTTCCCTAGGTTTCCCTGTGACTCCCTCACCTTCCTCAGTTCTTTGCTTACATGCCACCTTTGCAAGTGACCACCTAACTTAAAATACTGTGACTGCCAAACGCCCTCCATCCTCCTTACCCTTTGTTTTTGTACATATCGTTCATCATCTTCTAAGATATTTCATAATTTACTTACATGTTTTTAATCACCTGTCTCCCCACATTATAATAATGTGTATAAATGAATGAAGAGAGGAACATTTATTTGTTTCATTCACAACTGTTTCCCCAGCACCTGGAACATGGGTACAGTGCCAGGCATATAGCAGGTGAATGCAGAGTCATATATTAGTTACTTGGTATCTTTGAGTCTCAGTTTCTCCAGCTGTAAAATGGGAACAGTGCTTATTGAGAAGGATAGTATTTTGTTTGTGTGTTTTTGAGGATTAATACTAATGTATATCAAGCACCTATCACAGTACCTCAAGGATCTATCTACCATGTCCTCATAGGTGTACGCATATGTTACTACTACTACCACTACTACCACCACCACTACTACTACTACTACCAGTACTAATACCGATTCTGCTACCTCTACAACTACTACCACTACTACTACCAGTACCAGTACTAATACCAATGCTGCTACTACCATCACTACTACTATCATCACTACGACTACTGCTACCACCACTACTGCCACCATTACTACCACTATTACTAATACTACCACTACTACACCATCTCTTCTTCTGCAGTATACAGTGCACTCTTTGTAGTCTGAGTATAACTCTGAATTATGCTATGGAAATAACTTTGTTGAAACAGAACTTTCCTTGAATAAAGATAATTGCTCCCTGAATAAAGGCTTATATATAATAATGCCTACTATTTATCTATAGATAAGATTATAAGAAACAGTAAGTTTTATATGTCCATACTGCCCAACATGGGGCTTATGTATGGAAATTGCTTTGTAGTTGTGTCATTGAGTGATTTGAACAGTACAGGCTTAAGTTTGGTTTCCAATATGATTCTGAGAGGTAAGATTTTGAAACTCACACCTGTGTATATTGTTTCTTTAGATAATTTCTGCTGCTGAAACTTTGACTTTGCATCCATCTAGTAAAATTGCTAAAGAAAATCTAGATGTATTCTGTGAAGCGTGGGAATCCCAAATTAGTGACATGTTAACACTGCTGAGAGAAATCAATGATGTGTTTGAAGGAAGACGAGGTGAGAAACTGTCCATATATTGAAATATGTTAGTATTTTAATGTAGCTATTAGTTTTTTAATGTCAAACCTCAGATGCAAAATGAATAACTTGTTATAACCCAACTGGGTTATTTTTATAGTAAAGTATCTTCCACAAAAAATTATAAAAATATTATTTGTCCTTCATTTTAGTATCAAAGCAGTAAAATTTGTTGTACAACAGTATAGTAGATTCCTTTGAATTAATATTAACAATCTAGTTTTCTTATTGAAATTGTCATTTTTATATTTCTTATAAATTGTTTTTTAGTTTTAGTACAAATGCTCTTCTGTAATACAATAATTCTCTGATGTAATTCTACTAACTTCATAATGAAATGAATGTAGTTATTTGATTTTCGAATTGCTTTCCTTCCACTTGGATGGAATCTCTTTCCTTGATGACTACGTAATCTTGGAATATTTCCTTTGGTGGGTAAGTTCATTGGTATTTCTACAACATGTAGAATAGCACCATACAATGTACAGAAGGCATAATTTTTACTCTTTATTTTAACATCAACTTGGAGTTTTGTTTATTTCCCATTGTACTGTGTATCCAGTTATCTATGTTTATGTGTTTTTATGTATTTCCTTTCTAATGGCTTCTGTTAGTGTCAAGCATGCTTGTTTTTTTAAATTAAAATGTCATTTAAAGTCATAATAACATCAAATTACATATTTATTTTTACTGAATATGAACATCTAAACATTTCATTTTTAAAAAAATACCCATTTAGGGTAATTGCTGATTTGCTTAAAAATCAGGGAATGGTAGACTTTGTAGATATTACATAATTTGTAACGTGTAATAAATGCTTACCATGCTTCTGCATTTAAAGATTTCTGTGATAGCTAGTCAGAATGGCATATCATTTTGATGCTTTGATAAAGTACTTACAGCTGCATGGTTTTTTTTTTTTTATAAATTTATTTATTTAGTTTTGGCTGTGTTGGGTCTTCGTTGCTGTGCACGGGTTTTCTCTAGTTGCGGCGAGCGGGGGCCACTCTTCATTGCGGTGCGTGGGCTTCTCATTGCCGTGGCTTCTCTTGTTGTGGAGCATGGGCTCTAGGGGCGCACGCTTCAGTAGTTGTGGCACACAGGCTCAGTAGTTGTGGCTCGCGGGCTTTAGAGTGCCGGCTCAGTAGTTGTGGCACACAGGCTTAGTTGCTCCGCGACATGTGGGATCTTCACGGACTAGGGATCAAACCCATCTCCCCTGCATTGGCAGGCAGATTCTTAACCACTGCACCACCAGGGAAGCCCCGCTGCATGGGTTTTTATGTGAGGCAAGTTTTATATATTAAAAGGTAAATTGATATAATTGATCCATATTTAAAGAAGAATGATGACTTTGCCATAAGACTTGTTTAAGAAATGAAGAGAAGAAGCTTCCTGGTCTTTTTGAGCACTAGACTAGCGTCCCCTACAGATAGACCAGAGTTGAAACAGGAAAATCCTATACTTATTTTTGGCCTACGTGGTCACTGTGGTTTCTTTTACTTTCAAACTGGATATTATGTAAATGATCTCTTCTTTAGGTTTGGGTAACCTGTCCCCCCCAAATCAGGGTTATCTTAACTTCCTAAGTGCTGAACCGAAGTTCCTCTTTAGGTGGGACACTGCTGCCTTTGATCAATGGGACACCCATTGTTTAACTGGTAGTATCTTGCTGTTCAGAGGCATCCTTACTTATGTGGGGTTAATTGAGATAGAGTTGCTTGATTTCTTTTGCTGCCTTTTTTTTTTTTTTCCTGACTGTTACCATGAAGCTCATAAGAGTAGCTTTTCGGCCAAGAAGCCCAACTCTGAGGTAGCCGTTGTTGACTGAACTGAGTCCAGTGGCACCGTGCTGCTCTTCCTGTTCTGTGTGGTTATTATGACAAGGCTGCCTGTTGCCTCGCACCTGCCCACTGCAAAGGACAGAGTGTATTCTTCAGATTCTGGTTTCTCTATGCTACTGGCATAACTCATATTATAGCTATTACTGGAAAATCTTTGCTCTATTTTAGCCACTTTAGTTCTGCTCTGCATATCTTGACTCTCCTGACTAGGAAACTTAGATACGTTTGCAAGTATCAGTTAGCCAAACAATTAAGTAGCAAACAACATGCTAAGCAATGAAAAGGAGCCTTTAGTGTTTGCGTATTTGACGTCCGTCTGAGAGCTAGGTTATTGTCCCCTTACCCAGAGACCCTTAGATTTCATAATAGAGCCTCCTGGGATTGTTTCAAGAACTCAAAAATCAATATTTGTCTTCCTCCCTTTCTGCCTTCAGCCAGTTCAGGGAGGCCATGGCCTTTGTATTAGAAGGGACCTAGATCAAAAAGACTCCACCTTTCCTTAGTGATAAGTATGTATCAACATTTAGAAGTTGAGATTATCTTAGACAAATAAACGTCGAAAAGAAGCTTTCTCTCATAGCCTGCAGATTCTATCCCTTATTTAAGGAAGCTGAATTTCCTTTGTTATATTTGAACCATCTCGAAGTTAATCTGACTAAGCTTCAGTTTATAGGGATGTACCAGGCTCCATAGCTCTGCACCTATTTTATTGCTCGGCAGACTGGACGCGTGGGGTGCTGGTCACTGAAATGGGGCGAACAGGAAGAGGAACATGCTTGTGGATGAATATGAGCTTACTTGGGGGATGTATGAGTCGGGAGCAAGGGAGTGATCCATCCAGACAAGAGATGCTGGGGCCATGATAGTGGAAATGAAGATAAGAGGACTGATTTAAGAATTTTATAAGTAATATTAGTATGATTTGATGATTAATTGAATGTAGAGGTAAGGGAGAGTTTGAGGATAACAGCTGGGTTTGGTCTAATCCAAATTCTAAAATACCCCAGTCCTACTCCTGAGGTTAGTTAATAATCTGCCTAGCCTTTAGTGGTTAGGGATTCATTTTAAGTGGGTCTGGGGACATGAATTTTTTTCTGATGGATCATGCCACATAAAGCCCCTTTCAGAACCAAAAAAGCTAATTATAATAACTTCTAATAAGGAATAATATTGCACATCTTCAGTGAAATAATGAGGCTTTCCTGTCCTTGGGGGATTAGCTTTATTTTGTAGAGATGCAGAAAAGCTCTGGATATTGAAAATGGACAGCAGTTAGGTTGTCATGAGAAATCGTTTTGCTATCCTCATAAGCTGAGAGGGCCTTTGAACTTAATTCTGGACTTAATTTATCTGGAGGTGTAAACTCAGAAGTAAAGATGGCACAAGTGTCATGTTGATTTAGGGAGTATTAAACAAAGGATTTAGGGAGTATTAAACTTATAATACCCCTGTGAAGACAGTGCTTCAAAAACAATTCTGTACATCAAAGTCTGTACCAAATATATTTTTTTCATGTTCTCCAACCAAATTACAATTTTATTTCTCAGTCACATGTAATTAATAGACTAAATTATCAAAACTAATGTGCTAACATTTCTGTTTATTTAATAATATTTTAAAAATTAAATGTGAATAGTAGAAAATTTGTTTTAAGTTATATATGTTATTTGTAGGAGAGAATTATGGCTACCTTTCACTTCCAAAGCCAGTGGTAAGTAGAAAACCTTTGTACACTTGAGAATGTTTTTATTCAGAATTCAAATTATGCTCTAGTTGCCTATTGCTACCCCCACAACCTCCAATGATTGACATGACAAAAAAAAAGTTAGGATATTAAATGTTGACTGTTCAGAATTGTTATTCTGAGTAGCAGTCTAGATGTAGCCCATAGTTTGGTTATTTGTATTAGATTTGAGGGATTGAGGGAATATGTAACAGATCTTATGATTAATAAGAAGCCATAATCTGAAGTCAGAGGTCTTTTTATTCTTCATATCTTGGGTCTAATTCACAAGGTCATGTTGGAACAATTTTATGCAAACTAATAACTTTCTTAATTTTCTTGATGAAAATAAGCCATTCTGTTTATATTTAGAGACTTGAAATGCTTTAGCTTTACACAATTGAAGCTGATGCATCTTGACTGCATTGCAAAATAGTGCCCACTAGATGGCAAGCTTGGTTACATTATTAAGCTGGTTTCTGTACCTTTTCAGGCAATTCCCTTTCGGTCTTCATTAAACACTTTGATAATAATAATTTGTAAAAGTGAAAATAAAAATAACGAAAACACAACTAAATTTAAAAGAATAAGATGGGGTTGTAAGATTCTAAATAAAATAAAACCTAAGAACCTCTAGGGTATTCTTAACTTTCTTAAATGCTTTATAAGTTGCTTTATACTAGACTAAGGAAGAAGATGCAGATGATGTGACTATACAAGGAGGAGCCAAAGAGATCATTGGTCCATCTCTGTTTATTTTCTAATGAACCTAAGAGGCAGCCTGTGAGTGTGTGTGTGTGTGTGTGTCCATGCCTCTTTATAGATTCCCTGTATTTATTTTCTGTCCTTTACCTTCTCCTATTTCTTCTATAGTAAACAGGATTAGAAAATTTCAAAAGGGCAATGTTAAATGAACAAATATAAACGATGGGATAGAAAAAAGGGAAAAAGTTGAGGCTCTTCTATTCTGCAGTTAAACTGGTGACAGAATAGCTGGTCAGAAGCAATAAGTCATGGTAATAATAAGGGAAACAAAAAATGGAGAAGTACACATATACCTCAAAGCTGTCTTCTTAAGCTAAGTGGGCACCTGAGTGTTTTGTTTTATCATAATCTGTATTGTGTGTACATGTGTGTGAATATATACTCTGTGGGGGGTGTGTGTGTGTGTGTATGTGTGGATGGTTTAAATAAATGTTTCCTTTAAAAAAATAAATGGCTCCCTGCATCTCCTGGCCCTTCTATCTCTACTAGCCCAGCTGTTCTGGAACTCCTGCCCCAGCTAGGGGAGTTCCCACCAGATCTCAGAATGAGAGGAATGCCCAACTTGGGCTGCCATCTCCAGAGAACTTCTGGATATATTTTTCAAAGAAACATTGCTATTGGTAGTGGTTTCTACAAGTAAGTAAGCATCTGTGGGCCAGCCTGGTAACCTAACGAGTGCACAATGTTTTCTTCTCCCCTAGGGGAAATATATTCTGAGTTCTAAATAGCCTACGTAGAAACAAACTTGTTGTTTCAAATATAGGGGCCATCAAACATGCTGGTTCAAATATTAAATCCTAAATTCTAAGTATAATCTATATAACCTGGCATATAGGATTAGGAATCTGGATGTCAGTGAAACTAGGGTGCTGAAATTTAGCCCTCAAAAAGGCAAACTTGTTAAAAGAATTGAATTCCAGAGTCATAACATTAGGAATATATTGAAAGCTACATATAGTGATTAATTTTATTACATCATTTCCTAAGAATAATTTAACAGAGGGGCCAGGGAGGTTTGGGGGTATAATAATTGGACTATGAAAAGACTGCAGAAGTCTTTAAGTGTTTCTGGGACACAGATCTGCTTTCCCTAACTCCAGATTTCTAACTAACTACGTCTTCAAAGCTGAACGCACATATTAGTAGAGTATTTGCAATTACAGCTGACCCTTGAACAACGTGGGTTTGAACTTTGGGGTCCACTTTTTTGTGCATGTTTTTCAATAGTACATACTACAGTGCTACACCATCTGGGGTTGGTTGAATCCACAGATGCAGAACCACAGACACAGGGGAACTGCGGATACGGAGGGCTGACTGTAAGTTATACTTAGATTTTCAGCTGCGGGCGGAGAGTCAATGCCCTTAAGCCCCACGTTGTTCAAGGGTCAACTGTAGTTGTTTGTTTTTACTTAAACAGTTTAATATAGTTTCAGTATGTACTGAAAATTTTTATATTAAAATTTTATTACAGGTACTTTGTTATGTTTCTATGACTATTGCATTTCTTCACAATTAACTGTACCTATTTTTAAGACGCCCTAATCTTTTTCTTGTCACAGAAGAATAACGCAAACCTGAAATCATTAAAGCCAGACAAGCCTGACTCTGAGGCAAGACCTTTTTCTTTGCAGTAGTCTTACTTTTAATCTTCCTTTTACATAATTAATGACTACATTGTTGTGATTAAAATGTATGTTTTGTAGGAGCAAGCCAAGATAGCAAAGCTTGGACTCAAGCTGGGTTTGCTCACCTCTGATGCCAACCGCGAGATTGAGAAGTGGGAGGATCAGGAGGACGAGATTGTTCGATACGGACGGAACATGTCCAGTATGGCCTATTCTCTGCATTTATTTACTAGGTAAATGTAGTTACATTTTGATCTTTTAAAATGAACTTAATGATATCTGGTGTAAAGAAAAAGTGCCATGTTACACTGATAGGTTAAAGTTGGTTTCAAATATATGGTGAAAAGACTAAGTAGTTGTTAGGACAATTAAGTGAATGCAACAAGAAGACATTCATTTAACTAGGATTTAGATTTAGAAGAGATCCTTTTCTAGGTTTGTGTACGATTCCTTCCATAATTTTGAAATAATTTTGCTTTCTGCTTTTTGTCATCCCATATATCAGTGTCTCTCCCAGCCAGCATCAGTAAGTTTAGAAAACATGCCTTTTATATATACACTACCAAATGTAAAATGGATGGCTAGTGGGAAGCAGCCGCATAGCACAGGGAGATCAGCTCGGTGCTTTGTGACCACCTAGAGGGGTGGGATAGGGAGGATGGGAGGGGGAGGTGCAAGAGGGAGGGGATATGGGGATATATGTATACTTATAGCTGATTCACTTTGTTATACAGCAGACACTAACACACATTGTAAAGCAATTGTACTCCAATAAAGATATAAAAAAGAAAAGAAAACATGCCTTTTAAATCTTTACACAGTGACGGATTATATACAGACCAAAGAATAGAGCCATGAGGTCTACCATCTCAATAGGGTGCCAAACCTCCATGGACCAGTATTCATTATGTAGCAGAGAATCTCCCTAACTTTACATTTACCTGACCTACATTCTCTGTCTTGTTCACCTTACAAGACTGTTGGTCAAATGCCTCAGTGAAGTCCATGTCGCTCACATTTGTCTTCCATTATAATAATGGAAGACTATACATACGGTACAGTATTTCCATGTTGCTAAAAATTTTATCTGTTTTCTGCTCAATGACCTGTTCTAGAATTTTCTCAAGGAATAACTTCGAGCTTTTCGTTTTCTGATATCTATCTTTTTCATTTTTAGAAACTGGAAGATACTTGATATCTTCAGTGTTATGGCTTCTCTCCTACTCATTTTGATTTTGAAATTATAACCAGCAGTCGTTCACACCTGCATATTATTTCAGTAATCTGGAATGTAATCCATTTGGACTGGAGTCTTAAGCTCAGTTAAAGTAATTGGGATCTCTACAACTGTGTGGGCTTTTGGGCTCAATAAATAGCCCCTTTTCCCCACCAAAGTTCTGAACAAAATGAAAAAATAAACAAAAGAATAGGCAGATGGGGCCAGTAACATTTATACTGATAAAGCTGATACTCAATAATGAGGTTTATAGCCATAGACAAGTAGGCTTTTAAAAATAATCCCTAGAATTAAGAAATCTTACCCTGTAGGGGAAGAATGTATCTCTTAAAATACTTGGAAGACTAGGTATATCCCAAAGGCACCTTTACTACCAAGAGAAAAAGGAGAAAAGAAAGGGCTACCATGTCTAATTTATTCTCACAAAGTCACCAAAAAGACTGAAAAGATCAATAAATGTCCACCTTCTTCTATGGGGTGAAATAAGTGAGAGAGCAGAGTGAAGTGAGGGATGCTGTGCTAGTGAAGCTTCCTTCATATGGAAGGAAGATTAGGAGTGAGGAAGAAGCATTCATTCTTGTCTTGATGATGTCTTCTACCTTTTCAAGGGAAATGATTCCTCTGGAGAGTGAAGGAGAAATGATAGGAGTTGAATAATTTTGCCTCTGGTTAGCAGTCATTTGTTAATATCTTTCCATATTTTCCATCATTGGAGACCTTTTTTTTCCCCCCCTTTGGTGGTTTCCTTCCTTTGTTCTTAATTCTTAGCAAGCTTCTCTAGGGATTGAGTTTTCCCAAAACTAATTTTGACCTCCTTTCTTGGTTCATATCATTTAAAAATCGGATGAGTCAAGCCTGCAAAAGGAAGTAAAATGGAATTCCTTTGTTTACCCACACTCAATGTGTGGGTAACTGAAATGTGAAGATTAACTGTAGAAACAAAGATCTTTCCTTTGAGATGGAATCATGCTAATTATCTCATGGTGATAAAAATCAGATTAAAAAATTTTTTTTGACCAATAGAAACTCGAGAAATAAGTTATTACTTACTGAATATAGTTTGGTATATAAAATCTTCCCACATAAAGGATTCATCAATAGAAATTTTTTTAAGTTTGTGGTTACCCCTTTTGTTTCTTGTTTCTTATTTCAGAATATTTCAGGATTACATATGGTCAGCAATTTTTATTTCTGAGTCAGAATAGTGGATTTTGGTAAGGGGTGATATGCATCCCACAGAGACTAGGAAGCATGAGGAATAGGGGTAACTAAAGCTCTATGGAATGGGACTTGTTACTGGAATATGGTTATTGGACAGGAGCCACTGAAGTTCAGGAAAAGAAAATGGATTTTCTGTAATGGATAACACCTTGTGCCAGTTTGGCAAGTCCTGGTAATATGATTGTGGTAAAATCTCACGCTGGCTTTGTTTTCTACCCACCCTGTCGGTATACCTGTTTTTCCCCAAACAATTTTTCTGTTTTCCCTTAAGATGATGGTTTACCAGCCTCATCTAATTGCTTCTTTCTGAGACTCATCTGTTAGTCTTCACAGTATCCAGTTTTGTAGTTTTCCTGGGCAATTTTATAGCTTTTCTTCAGGCTGTCATGTAAGGTTGTCTTAACAATTTATATAATTTCTTTATCATTTATATACAGTTACTCATATTTCTTTAAAATTTATATATTTTAGCTTTTCTAGTTTTTTGCATTATGGTTTTTAAAAATTTCACACTTACCAGTGCCTTATGGTTTTTAAAGTAGTTTCTGCATCATAATTTCATTTGATCCTTACAACAGTTTATCAGAGAATAAGAATGTTTTGTTCACATCTCATAGCTATTAAAAGGCAGAACTGGTGAACTAGATTTCAGATCTTCTGATTCATGCCTGGGCTGTTGCTCATCTTAATGCATTCTGTTGCTCTTTGTTATAATTTACTTTTCACTTGTTAAGTTCTGAATTCTTCTTGGTAGTTTTCAGTATGATACTCTCTAATCTTCTGATGAGAGTGGTAGCACAAATATTGCTATGATTATTTTATAGACTCAGAACTGAAACTTAACTGACAGCCTCATCAGAAACAACTGAATTCTTGCCAGGGTTGAAATTAGAATCAAAAATAAGAATGTCCTGATTTTGGTCTGACCTTTTTTCCATATGGAACAAAGGCCTTTTAGTTAAGGCATATTATCAGATCTCATATCTTTAACTTATGAAGCAAAATGAAGAAGGTTAAAAAAGAAAAATATAACTTCTCAGTTTTAAGTTTCTTTACATTATAAAATTAACATATATAATGTTTACCAACTTTTTTTAAAAGTGCCTTAAGAGGTAATAGTTAAATGTTAAAGCTGCTTTAAGAATAGTTACAATGTTATTAGTCTATTCAATATTATTCTTCAAAATTTGGGATCTGTTAATACACAAAATGCTCTAAAACTTTAATATAAAATCAATTTCCAGGCAATAACTTTTTCTTACCTCCTTAATCACTTTATTTCAGGGGAGAGGGGCCAATAAAAACTTCCCAGGATTTAATTCATCAACTAGAGGTATGTTTTATTTCCATTTTATGCTAATACTTTATTATTATTATTATTTTGGCTGCGCCATGCAGCTCGAGGGATCTTATTAGTTCCCTGACCAGGAATCGAACCGAGGGCCCTGGCAGTGAGAGTGCCGAGTCCTAACCACTGGACCACCAGGGAGTTCCCCTATGCTGATACTTTAATTCTGGGCTAAAAGTTCGTGATAGCTAGTTTTCTTACTAGCTGCATGATGATTTACTGCATCATGTTTGTATGTTTGCCTACATACACAGCACATGTGTACTGTAGAGAGTGGTAGAAAAGCAGGGGACTGCAGTAGCATTTTGTGGAGCTGTTTTGGTTATCTCAGTGGAAAAAAACTTAAATATTATAGGGATAAAGTAGAATGGGCTTTGATAGTCACTAGATACAATATTAAGTTTTAGGTTTTCCCAAGTAGGTGAAAATATCCTGTCAGCAGATGCATATCTTATACTGTCCTAAATGTGAGGAAAGCTTTTTGGCTTCTTCATTATTGAATTGGATGAATGATATTGATTAAATAAAATAACACATAAGAAAGCACTTGTCATAGGGTTGAGACCATTACAGGTTCTCAGTACATGTTAGTTTCCTTTTCTTCTTCCATATTCCTGATGATTTAGGGCATTCAGGGAGAAACACATACTGACACTCACCCTTCTGCCCTATGTGTCTCATGAAACTCCACATAGGCCTAGCTCTAATCCTCCTCGATTACCTAGAGGCTTAGATTGATAAGTGGATTACAAGAGTCCTTCCTTATTTCCCCTGACTCTCATGTTAGTCTGTTTGCCTCTCTAGAACCAAGGGCATTCTTGCATTTGAAATTTGAAATTTCTATCACTTTATCAATGTTATGTGTTTTCCTTTGGCATTCCCATGTGCTTTCACCTGAGCCTCTTCAGGGAAGGGATTTCAGCTTGAGAGGATGATTGTCAACAGAGTCAGAAGAATTATAGAAAATACTTCATTCGGAATTTTCTGTAAAGTTGACTATAAGTGAGCTATTTCCCTTTTTAAAAAGTTGGGAGAAATTCTGGATTCATTTTGTTCAGTTTGACCCATATCCATTCCAAGTCACACCACACCATAGAGAGTATTTCACTGTAAAAGATCCACTACTCACCTTCTTCCTGTGTTAGCTTATTCATTAAACCAACATCTGCTGATTGTCTACATAAAATGTTCATCACATATTCATTGAGTTTGTACTGTGTGTCAAACCCTGGGGATGAGAGCTTTGGAGAAGAGTGAACAAAGGAAAGTCCCCACCCCATGGAGCTTACATTCTAGTGGGAGCAGATAGACAATGAAAAGTTAAATATATAATGCCCATATATAAGTACCGAGAGATAAAATCCTGTAGGATAAGAAGAGAGGTGATAGAAGGGGGGTGGTCAGGAAAGACCTCTTTAAGGAGGTAACATCTGAGTAGAGTAGAGTGTTGAGAGAGTGAGCTAGATGGATATCTTGGGGTCGAATATTTCAGGCAGACAGAACAAGTGCAAAGGCCCTGAGGTGTAGGGGTAGGCTGGAGGTGTCTGAAGAACAACAAGGAGACAGGCGTGGGTGGAATGTAGTGAGCCAGAAGGAAGGTGGTAACTTATGACATCTCTGAGCCATGGGAAGAACCTTGATTTTATTTTTCAAGAATGATGGAAAACCCATTGAGGGTTTTGAGGAGCAATGGCATGACCTGGCTTCTGTTTTAAAAGGTTTTTGGCTTGACCAACAGGGTAAATGTTAGCACCATTTACTGAGCAAGAGAACAGAGGGACAACACCGAATTTAGAGGGAGAAAATCAAGCATTTTATTTTGCCGAAGTAGGATGAACGGGAGTGGTGTCAGGTTAGGTCAAGAATGGACAGAGAGATTTGGGAGTCATCAGCTTTAAGGTGGTTTTTAGACCATGGTACTCTGTGAGACAGGGATCTTGCCCCCAAGGGGTTTGAAGGCTAGAAGGGAAGAGAAGATGTGTACAGAGAAAGTGGGAATGTGGAATGATGAGGAACATGTGGGTAAGTGAGTCATTCCGTTTGGTTAGAAGGTATGTTTAAAACGTACTGTTTTCCCTTTTAAAGGATAGGGAAGGATGCTAAGGGCTATTTGACCTTGAGATCAGTTTATCCAATGATAGCAAGGCTGTTGGAAAGAGAGTTAAAGTTAACCCTGAAATTATTTGCCTCCCTGTTCTGCATCTTCATATGCTTTATCTAATTTATTACCAAGATCTATTATTTTTCTTCACAAATCACTCTCAAATTTGCCCTGTTCTTTTCATTCTTCCTGCTGCCACCTAAAGCTCAGTCTTCACTTCCCTGGTATCTCTCACTCTAAAAGATTCTGTGTACCATTTAAAAATAATCATCCCGAATAATCTAAAGTCTTTTTCAGTATTCTTTCCCATCATCCTCTTCTCCTCACTAAATTGTACAATGTATGCTGAATAGGGAAAAAATAATCCCCTCAAATGGCTAGTTGAAGAATGTGTATAGGTGACAAATTCTATCTTGCTGAGCTGGAAGCAGGAATGTTCTAACGCTTTTGACCTCATCTAACCCTTTTGACCCCATGTCCCAAGATTCAACACCCTCTTATAATTGGGGATATTAAGAGATGAGCTTCGGCTCCATCCAAAAGCCCAGGCATAATTTTTATGGCTAAGTATCAAATGTCTGTGCGATCCTGCACGGTAGTTGGAGGTGTCCCGGTGTAGGGGAGCCACTGCAGGGACTGATTCTGCATCAGGTCTGGGAAATCTGCTTCTGAGTACAGTTAAACTCTTGTGTATTCCTGGATACAACAGAAACCATAGAAGTTCCATGACAGACCTTTTATGTTTAGGTGTTATTTTTTAAATTCTGTATGAAAATTATCCATGAGTGTATTTCTTACCAACTATCTAGACGACATACACCTAACGTAGTGATGTTTTTCCTTTCTACCAGGCTTTTGCTGAAGAGGGTCTGAAGCTTGCTTCAAGTGTGCAAGCTTTCTCAAAACAGGTAATGCACATATCCCTGCCTGGTGCTGGTGGTGATGTCACAAATACCCACTTTGAGGGTATATTATTAAGGTATAAAGGTATTTAAGGTTTAAAAGATGGAATTTCACTGGAGTTGGTATAACTTCCTTATTTACATTTCAGCTGAAAGATGATGATAAGCTTATGCTTCTCCTGGAAATAAACAAGCTTGTTCCTCTATGCCACCAGCTCCAGGCAGTAACTAAGATACCTTTGCAGAATCAAGTGTTTCTAAAGGTAAAAGGGAGGGTGGGACATTCAGGAAAGCACCTGAGAAACTTTCACACTTTTTTTTTATTAGGTTAGCTTCCAGCCTCTTTTTCTTCAAATAAAGTGTTAATACCTACAGAAGAACAATTTATTTCCATTTTTCCTGCCTTGACTGCAAGAACCATTTATCATCTGCAGTTGTAACTGACCCCGGGAAGCAGTAGGTTCACCAAGTAAATTAGCTTTTTGGACATGATTAATACCATAGCACGGAGCAGCTACCCTTAAATCCCAACATCATCACCTGACTAACTAGGGCACAGACCCCTCAGAGTGAAGGGCTTCTGTTGTTTGTTTTAGGGAGTTTGAGTGCAAAAAAGTAGAGTGCAAGGAAGTGTAAAGAAGGGGGTTCATTGCCACTATTTGGTGCACTTTGAGAAGCCCCTAAACCATCTGAAATAGAACAGGTTGATTTTCCATCCATTCTTCCTGGGGTTCCATGAAATTGGCATGAGACTTGGGCAACAATCCCTGCTTCTGTGTTCTGGGACCTCAGGTCATCAAGTCAGCTCAGATGCCTTAATCTATATACCCTTTGAGATCCCTTAGATTTCTATAATGAAGAAATTTTTACCATTTTCAAACTAAATGATAAAGTCTTTTGAAGGCCTCCTTATAAGAATTTGATTTGCTTGCTTTCTGTCACTATAGGTTGATAAGAGTATTACAAAGACAAGATGCATAATGGCTACTTTGGTCCAACTTCTCTCACTTTGCTATAAACTGCTGAAGAAGGTAAGATAATTTGTGTATCTTAAACTTACATTTAAAAAATTAGTCTAAAGGAGAGTGCAAAAGAAATAGATACTATTTAATTTTGCAGTTATTTTAAGAGTAAAGTAAAGCAGAAACTAATTTTCTTAATTCTTTCCAGCTTCAAATGGAAAACAACAGATGGGTCTCAGTTAACAAATAAAGATTCTGTGGATGGTAAAACTTGAGAAGCTTTTGAGTTCAGATCTCTGGAACACCATGTGGCAAAGCTGACATTTTTAGAAAGCAAATGATCCTTTATATTTCAGAAACTGAACTATTTTGTAAAGAAAACAAACTGAAATCTTGCTTTATTTTCTGATCATGAAACCGATTGTGAAGCTTTCTGACAACTATTAAATGCCATGGTAGTTGCTATATTTCTAATTGCAGTGTGATTTTAGAATGGGACGTTGCCATGAATTATGTTCTTTAAGTCAAACCAAATATCCCTACTGTCTTAATGACAGTTTAATCCAAAGAAACTATTTTGAATATATGATCACTTTTGGCATATTTTACCCTAACTTCCTATTTTTTTAAATTTAAGCTTATCATCTACTATACCAAGTTGCAGCAGAAGAGACACAGTAGTCTGGTTGATGCAGGGTTTTCCTTAAACCTGTGGACTCTTCTTCAATCCCTCTGTCCACTGAGTATGACTGGGCTTCCGCTGTCCCCTCTGTCACAGATCATCCATGCCAGGAGCACACGTTTGTTCTCTAGTAAGAGTTTCACAGAGCACAGGAAATCTGTTGTGATGCATGTCCCGCTCCCACCCAAAAGCAGGGTCATGGAGCTCACTCCACGGAATCCTGGAGGAACTCACTAGGAGACGGTTTTAGTTCTCGTTCTAGCATAGCTGGCCTGTCTGCCCTGAATATTAGCTGGAATCCTAAGCCTATCTTACTGGCTTAAAAAGTAGTTTTTGTACTTCTGAGTAGTGACTGATGGAACAGAAGGTAGAAGACAGAGAATAATTGAACTAAGCTGTTTAAAATAAATTCTGAGTAAGCATACGTTTTATATATGTGCCTTTGGAATGTTCATTATAAAACAAATAAACAACTTTAGTCTTTTTAGTTTTACGGTTTAAAGCTTTTGTTTTTGTGGGGTGGGTTTTGATAGAAGGATCTGGTTATAAGTTCTGTCCTTATGATGTAGTACAGTTAACTTTGTTTTTTTGTGCTTGTATCCCAGTGCTTCGAAATTTATTTTGAAATCTAACGGGACCTGTCAGTTGCCAAATGGCAGTAGTTCTATAAGCTCGTCTGATGATCATTATCTGGGTCAGCCATCACAGTCAATATTCACAAGATCCTGAAGAACCACAGTACTACCAATTAGCTAGTCAATATTTTATTGAAGGAAACTTGAATTTACTGTAGGCCTTGGAGAGAAAATGGGATGCACTCAGCTTGGTTATGACCTTTATAAAATATTTCTTTATAAAAATCATCAAACATGATTTTTATGCCCTGAAACCAAAATATTCTTTTAAATTACAATGGAAATAATGGGAAAATGATGTGAGGTGATGTTATATGTAAAATAGATATATAATTCTTTTACTATCTTTAGTATCTTTGTTTTGTGACATCTTTGGAAATCATTTGTGCTACCTGAAATGGGGATTTGCTGTTTTGTGCTTACACTTTCACCTCATAGCACTATCAAGGTAGATGTCTGTAGAGTTACTACCTGTATCACATCTGGTGGGTCTACTTAGGGGAGACTCATGCTGGCACTTAAGTTAAAAGTTTCCTTGTAAGTCAAAAATAATTTTAAAAAATTTATTTACAAAAGAGTTTACACACCTGAAATGAGAATTCTCTTATTTAAATGCAAGTGGTGGTAGGAAAGGGATAACTTATCACTTCAACAGCATAAGATGATAGAGAACCAAAAGAATTTACATGTCAATGATAATCGTTTTATTTAAAACCATATATTTATATGTATGTATGTGTTGCAGCCCTTAAGGAAAAATAACAGTTTTAAAAGTCCTTTTATTTGAAATTCAGTGTAAACAAGTATACAATTTTAAACCATAAATTCATAGTTTTTTGTTTATTGTTTAAATGATGTGAAAGCTTTTGTTCTGTTCAAAAGCATCTGTGTCTTCGAATTCCAGGAACCTCTTGGGAACTTCTTCGCTGGTTACTCTGTAACTAGAGTGTGAGACTGAGAGACCACAAATGCACATGTTACTTCATACAGCATTATAATATTGATACTTCCATGTTAGCAAAGCCCCTTTCAAAGCCTTTTCATGTGTCCCTCATTAAGAAACCAGTGTTACAGTTCTACATTGTTCAGAGTTGAAGGCCAACCCATAGACATAGAGAAGGTACACTCTACACCCTGCCTCTGCCCGGCAACTTAAGCGGGGGAGTTGGGGCAGAAGGGGTGGGACCAGACGTTTTGGTCGTGTCACACTGAAGTAGATTGGGTAAGAAAGGCCAGTTGTTTTTCAACTTCAAAGTGATGGAAAATTGAGGCAAAAACAATAACCATGCCATAATATTCAAACAGAATTACACCAAAACCTAGTATTTACTAACAGGTTACAGGATGATGGGTAAATTATTTTTTTATTTTGCTGTCTTTTCTGTCTTTTTCAAATTTTCTTCAACGTGCTTTGTTTGTTGGCTTTTAATTAGAAAAACGTCTGTCGCTTGCCAGTTGTTAGAAAGAGAAAAGCAAAAGAACAGAGTGAGTACATGGGCAGGCAGATCTGGGAGGTTGAAGACAAAATGGAATCAAGGCTTGTTATGCAAGACGAAGAAGGAAAACTAGGTCAGGTTTTAAGATCAGGCCTCCCTGCAGATGGCCGGGTGTGAAGTACATTTCAGCATCTCTGGTTCTTCCTTAGTGCACTGACTGGTAGGCCAGGTAAGGATAAGAATGCCCTGTTGTTTTTACTCAATCTTAATCCTCATGAGGTCGCTGTTGTGGCATTGATGCGTTTCACCACGACTTCTTCATACTGTTTTTGTGTCAGTAAACCCTTCTGTTAATGCTTTTACTTTCTTCAAACTTGGGCAACACAACTGCAGTGTAGCCTTCGGTGGATGGCTAGAAGGGAAATAGAATATTTAATACTGTCAAATGGTAAAAAATCAGATAAAAAGTGTGTGGATGGGATCTTACTTCCCCAGACCCTTTTACCTTCTCTTGAAGAATGGATGGCTTATGGAGGATGTTTTCATTCACTTCCATCAACCGTCCTCTAACACAGCTAGTTAAAGAAAAAATTGCTTTGAAGAAAAATATTATCTTCTTTGTTTCTCCAAAATTGTGGTTAAAAAGTAACTCATGTATATATGGTGTATTCTTCTCCATCAGAGCAGTAAATCTTACACAGAGGTGCAAGTTCTGTTAGAATCTGTGCCCCCTGATAATAAAAGGGAAGAAAAAAATTAACTGTTGTACATTTTCACTTTTCTTTGTGAGGCAGCCCTCAGAGTTACAATAGGATATATTCCTGGAATTAGCGTTTTAAATAAAAATGACTTAAGTACAGGAAAACCATTCATTTATTCAAATATTTATATATTAAATGCCTCTATGGGCTAGGCACCATCCTAGGCTCTAGGGGAAAAAGCAGACTAAGACAAATGTGATAATAGGTAGTTTAGTTACACATTAATAATATATTTTATCTTATTATACTTTATATTTAACTGTACATGAGAAAGCTGCACATAGCCAAGTGTAAAGATTTCAAAAGGAATGTAGGAAAATCTCATCAATAAGCAATAATATAAAATTCAACATTATAGAGAATGACAGCAATATTGTACAAAGTTAGTTTCATTAAGATTCCTACCTTATTTTTATATTAGAACTTAATAGAGAAAGGAACTTCTTTATTAGGTCAATCACTGAGACTTTCTGAAGAAGGGATATTTTTCTAATTAAAAAAAAATGCAATTTGAGGAAAATTTGGAAAACAGAAAAGTTTTAAGTAGCAGATAAGAGTAACTTACTCATTATCCTATAACCCGCTAACAAATACTACATTTTGACATATGTCTGTTTGAATGTTGTGGCACGGTTATACTTTCATGTACTCCACTGTATGGATATATCTGGGGAGGTTCTGACAAATATCTATAGAGTCATTCAGGTTTTTCCCTAACATGAAAAACCAGAGCGAACTTTTTGGCCAACCCAGTACAAGGAGGCTCATGGGAAATGGATGCAAGCATGTCTCATGTGTTGCTCTTTTTTCCCAGGAATTTTTACTGCAGTGAACATCTGAGGTCAAGATGCTGTTCTTTATGGCCTCTTTCCCACTCACAACATTATTAGACAGCATTCAGGTGTTACTGCATGCGCTTCACTCCTCTGCCTGTGGGTACTTCATTTCAAAAGACTAGTCAGTGTGACTCCCCACTTTTGGGAGGAGGGGCTGGGGATTTGTCCCAGATGGTTTGTCTTCCGCTGGCTCTGTGTCAGAAAGAAGTGTTTTAACCCCTTTTGGTCACCTCCCTTGGGAGAAGAACTGATGGGCAGTGCTGAGATGCGATCAAAGCTTATCTACAGTGGGTTCCATGTGCAGGTCCCTCTCTGTTCCTCAGTAGTAACAACAGTGCTACTATTTTGGACAAAGATTGATGACAGGAACATCACAAGCACTAACTGTTTAACTTGTAATTTGTAGACTTTTAAGAATGGTCCACGCTTTTTAAAGTCCACTTGCTTCCTGAGTGAGGAAAAATCAATAATTATAAGGTAGGTTATTAGGGGCCTTCAGGCCTACAAAGGGGAGTATAAACAAGGGTCTTGCAGAACAGTGAGGTAATTAGCAGAAACTCTTAGTATGAACTCAGTAAATGAAGGACCTAAATCATCCACTGAAACTTTCCTTTCCAGGGGGTTTGTCAGGATAGTTTAGTATGGTATTGAGTTGTCCTTGGTGTGATACCCTCCTTTAACAGTAAAATGTCCACCTTGCCTAGAATTGTAGAGGGCACAGGTAACATTTTCTATAACTAAACACTACACGGAGGTAGAGGGTGTAGCTAGATGTGTATAAAATTGGCAGTGATTTAGGAATGGCAACTGATACGAAGCAAATAATGTATATTTTCTCAGATTGATTTTTTTTTCACTACCTCAGGACTTTTATTTTACTTTTAAGTTCACATGTGAAAATTTATGATAAAGAAGTATTGATCATCTAAATTTTATAGAATTCGAAATACTGGCTTAACAAAACAGGAAGGGACAGAATATCTTGTTATATTGGTATTAGAGTTGTTCTTTCAAAGGCCCACCTTCTCCATCCTTCATCCTGGGGATGATAGGGATGGTGGCCCAGAAGCTAATATGACAGATAATATACCTTCTGAAATACCTCATTTTTTTGGCCTGAGAATTTCCTTAGAGCTTAAGTATTATTAAAATCATCTCTAACTGCCAGGGAAGCATGCTGAGCATACATTACTGGGTTCTAAGACCGGCTGGCTCTATCATTATTATGATAATAGAGGATTTAAGTAGAGAAATACAGGAACATACCCGCTTAAATTTCCCAGAGACTTTGTTCTGAAGTCTGCTACAGTTGGTACTGATTTGATAGGAAATGCTTTTAATTACTTTTCCACTTTGAAGAACTGGATGGGATCCTGCCAGTGTGATGACACATATTCTACGAGGAGCAAAAATTGATCCTGTATTATTGCTTGGTATGATTCTTCCCCCTATAACACAGTATTCCTACTGGCACAATAGCTGAGCTGACATTTCTTTAGTCAGCCTATCATTTCCCCCCATTTTCCTCTGGCTACTATTGGAGCTTAACTGAAGAGAAGAATGCAGTAATAAAAATGGAGAAAATGGGACTGAATTTCCTTCCCCAAAAGGGAAGCGTACCAGAGGTGCTTAGACAGCACTGAGGAGGAAGAGAGAAAAGTAAGGCATGCCGGTATATACAGGATACCATCTGTGCTTCTACCCTAGCCCTCTCCATGGGCTTGGGCAATTCAGTGGTTAGGCACAGGCTGGTTACTTGAGGTAGTAGCTGACTGGGGGTGTGGTCCTCCATTTGGATGTTTGGTTAAGCAAGTTTATTTGTTTAGCGTAGGCACTGAAAGACTCATTCTTGTCAACCAAACTCCTACTATAAATAATACCATCTCAATACAGTGGAAGATAATCATTTAATGAATATTTATTGAATACAAGACCATACCAGGCTACAATGCCAGAAACAAATTTTTTTCGATAATTTAAAATCCCCAATTTGCTTACCGGTTAGAGTGTTGTAGTATACAGTGGTCCTCACAGGGTTTTCCTTTGACATCTAGAAGAAATGAATGAGTCTGATGGCTGTTGAGTCAATATTTACTACCACTGTGTAGTACTTTCTTTGGTTCATAGAGGTAGTTAATTATGAAGGCTGGACACATACATCACTGGTATCCCTTCATTACTCAAAAAGATATACCTAAAGTCTGACCATAAAGTATTTAAAGATATCTGGTCCAGATGGAATCATTCATTCAATGTTGAAATGATGATTAACTCTTTGCTCCACCTTTTTTTATCCTCACTTTAAAATGAGTACAATCATTTCTATTAGAAAAAAAGTGATTAGTAATGTATTCTTTAATTTAGTAGCATGTTTTGTTGGTCAGTTTTAGAGAGACTTAACTCATCCTGGTTCGCCCAGGACTGTCCTGATGTTAGCGTTGAAAGTAATGGATTCCGGAAAACATGTCAATCCAGGGTTAACCGGACGGTTGGTTACAGTAAGTTTGGCTAATAAAACGTATGCTATTGTAAAATATTTCAATATTGTAAAAGATGAGTACACCTATTATCCCTAAATGAATGGGAGCAAGTTGGGTTAGAGGAGGGTCCCCAACGATGCTCTCATCACTGATATTTGCTGGGTACACAAAGCTGTACAACAGGATACCTACTTCTAAGGGGCAAATGTGTAATACCAGCGACTTCCTTTAAGTAAAACTGTTAGATTCTGCTTTCTAAATGCCTCTATTCTAACCCACCCTCTTCTCTCCATCCCTATGCCTCTACCTTAGTTTAGACCGCTACCATTTAAATCATTTTATGTATCGTCTCTTCTTGGAGGACTGAGCCCCTCAAATCCCTTTAGGCACTCAAGGAGATTGCAATCCAGCTCCTGCCTCCCTCGGGGATCTCACCTTAGTCTACCGTCTTCCCGCAAGCAACCCACCCTCGTGAACTCGCACTGCGCTCGCCCTACCCAGAATGCACCCTGCTGCTTTCCACGTCCTTGCAAATGCCATTCCCTTGGCCTACAGGGGAACAGAGAGATCCAGTTCCTTCTGACGTGGGGAGGAAGCGCTGGGGAAGGTGCGTGTCATAGTCCCTATACTGTCAGATAAATTGGGCCCAGAAGAGACATCATTCTCCACTTACCCGCTTTGTACCAGCGAGTGAAGTAACGATCCACAAGCGGCGGGCTCCGCAGCCAAGGCGGCCACAGGGGTCTCGGGCTCGGTAGCCATGGCGACCTCGGGTGCTGCAAACCCCGCCCTCTGGGGCCTGGATGCTTCTTCCCGCTCCCCAGGGAGGAAGGTGTCTTTCCAGCGGGTGACTCGGGGTACGTGTCGCGCAAGCGCCCGAGGCACCCCAGGCCCCGCAGGCTCCACCCACCGGCTCCTATTACTGAGCTCTGGGGTCTGACGTCAAAGCGGGGCTCAGATACAATAGGCTGGGCAGGAGGACGTATGGATAGGGGGCGGTCGCGAGCGCAGCTCCTCACTGTACTTTGCGGGGCAAAGAAGAAGGCACGCCACGCCCCCTCCGGCTCGTGACGTCACTCCGGCGCCGCTTGGAGCGTTTCCAACTTGCCTCGCTCCCGGATCGGTGTCGTGCTGGTCGCCCCTCCGCCGGGTTTCAGCCACTACCCGAAGGGCTCGAGCGGCCCTGCGGCCCGGAGACCCAGTGCGCGTCGCGAGAGCTCAGGAGCAGCGGACAGTGAGAGGTATGTTTATTTCTGTTTATTTCTGCTTCAAATATTCTTTCGAACTAGGTAGGGTATAAATTGCAATCAAATGTTAGTTTAGACAGACTGATTTCAATTTCCACACCTGAAAATGTTAACAATTACGTACGCGCACCTTATTTTTATCATGTGTTTTGAAAAGCTGAGGGTAAAGCAAATGTCTTTGAATGAACGGGAGGAGCTCCATAGCTCAGAAGATAGAGCAGATGCTTTTGAGTCAGTAGTGATCATCCTCGAAATTCACTTCAGTGTCTTAAAATCAAAATTGGTTGATGATTCACTCTTCTCGTGGTGTTTGCAGACACCTGAAGGAAACCCAGCTTGTCTGACTTGAGTGGCCATGCCTACTGGCAGTGCCCTGACACAGTTTTAACTGGCAGTGATATGGAGTCGAAGCGGCACGATGCCGGGTGTTCTGCTTCACCCCATCCCTGACCAGTACTGGAGCCTCAGGCTTCAGCAGTTATGACTCTTTCCTTAGGGCTGAGACGGGGACAAGGAAGAGTCACCTGGGGTGCTTGTTAAGCATTCAGCTTCTGGCTTCCTTGGAGGATCTGGTTCAGCTGGGCTGGGACGGGACTCAGGCGTGTGTATGGTTAATAAGCTCCCCAGGTGATTCTTACTAAGGAGGCTGAGCAAACACTGGGCTGGATGGTCATTCATCAGGGGTAGTGTAAGATTCCTTTTAAGTAGAACTCTGGTTCCAATTGGTGCTTCTCATACCTCAGAATCTGCAGTGGTGCTCATTAAAGCTCACACTCCTGCATTCCCGTTCTCCAGATACTCTAATTATGCAGGTCTTAAAAAGGTCCCTTGTTGATTTTATGTAGGGACCATTGGTAGAAATGAAATCCATTATGCTTCCCAAGTCTCAAGCTTGTGTGTGTATGAATCTTATTCCTGTAGGACCGGAGTACTTCCCAGAATGCTTAAACTTAATAAAAGATAAAAACTTGTATAGCGAAGCTCTGAAGTTATATCCACCAAACTCGCAGCAGTACAAGGTGTGTAGCATGTGAAATGAGGCTCTCCTGATTTTGCTTTGTGCTTTAGTTGGAAAAGGATGAGGCTCCTGAGTCCCTGACACTGTCCTTGGTTTCAAGGTTTATCTTCAGACTAATTAGCCTCATCTTGAACTTCTTATCTGGGAGAAAGGCCCTGACCTGTTCCTCTTCTGAAGAACTTGCCCAGGCCAGAAACCCAGGCGTTGTCTCTGGATCCTGCTCGGGAATACCATGGCAGCTTCCATCCTGCCCCTCCTCCAGCCCAACCTCACGATCATCCTGAACAGTGCTGATCTTTCCCATATATTTTTTTCTCTTTTTAATTTTTTAATTTAATTTTTTTATACACCAGGTTCTTATTAGTCATCAGTTTTATACACATCAGTGTATACATGTCAATCCCAATCGCCCAATTCATCACACACACACCCCACCCCCCTGCCGCTTTCCCCCCTTGGTGTCCATACATTTGTTCTCTACATCTGTCTCAATTTCTGCCCTGCATACCGGTTCATCTGTACCATTTTTCTAGGTTCCACATATATGCTTTAATATGCAATATTTGTTCTTCTCTTTCTGACTTACTTCACTCTGTATGACAGTCTCTAGTTCCATCCACGTCTCAACAAATGACCCAATTTCGTTCCGTTTTATGGCTGAGTAATATTCCATTGTATATATGTACCACATCTTCTTTATCCATTCATCTGTTGATGGGCATTTAGGTTGCTTCCATGACCTGGTTATTGTAAATAGCGCTGCAATGAACATTGGGGTGCATCTGTCTTTTTTTTTTAAAATAAATTTATTTATTTATTTTTATTTTTGGCTGTGTTGGGTCTTCGTTGCTACACATGGGCTTTCTCTAGTTGCAATGAGCGGGGGCTACTCTTCGTTGCGGTGCACAGGCTTCTCACTGTTGTGGCTTCTCTTGTTGTGGAGCACAGGCTCTAGGCGTGAGGGCTTCAGTAGCTGTGGCACACGGGCTCAGTAGTTGTGGCTTGCAGGCTCTAGAGCACAGGCTCAGTAGTTGTGTCGCACGGGCTTAGTTGCTCCGTGGCACGTGGGATCTTCCCAGACCAGGGCTCAAACCTGTGTCCCCTGCATTGGCAGGTGGATTCTTAACCACTGTGCCACCAGAGAAGTCCACATCTGTCTTTTTGAATTATGGTTTTCTCTGGGTATATGCCCAGTAGTGGGGTTGCTGGATCATATGGTAATTCTATTTTTAGTTTTTTAAGGAACCTACATACTGTTCTCCATAGTGGCTGTATCAATATACATTCCCACCAACAGTGCAAGAGGGTTCCCTTTTCTCCACACCCTCTCCAGCATTTGTTGTTTGTAGATTTTCTGATGATGCCCATTCTAACTGGTGTGAGGTGATACCTCATTGTAGTTTTGATTTGCATTTCTCTAATAATTAGTGATGTTGAGCAGCTTTTCATGTGCTTCTTGGCCATCTGTATGTCTTCTTCTTTGGAGAAATGTCTGTTTAGGTCTGCTGCCTATTTTTGGATTGGGTTGTTTGTTTTTTTAATATTGAGCTACATGAGCTGTTTATATATTTTGGAGATTAATCCTTTGTCTGTTGATTCGTTTGCAAATATTTTCTCCCATTCTGAGGGCTGTCTTTTCATCTTGTTTATGGTTTCCTTTGCTGTGTAAAAGTTTTGAAGTTTCATTAGGTCCCATTTGTTTATTTTTGTTTGTATTTCCATTACTCTAGGAGGTGGATCAAAAAGGATCTTGCTGTGATTTATGTCATACAGTGTTCTTCCTATGTTTTCCTCTAAGAGTTTTATAGTGTCTGGTCTTACATTTAGGTCTCTAATCCATTTTGAGTTTATTTTTGTGTACGGTGTTAGGGAGTGTTCTAATTTCATTCTTTTACATGTAGCTGTCCAGTTTGCCAGGCACCACTTATTGAAGAGGCTGTCTTTTCTCCATTGTATATCCTTGCCTCCTTTGTCATAGATTAGTTGACCATAGGTGTGTGGGTTTATCTCTGGGCTCTCTATCTTGTTCCATTGATCTATGTTTCTGTTTTTGTGCCAGTACCATAATGTCTTGATTACTGTAGCTTTATAGTATAGTCTGAAGTCAGGGAGTCTGATTCCTCCAGCTCCGTTTTTTTTCCCTCAAGACTGCTTTGGCTATTCGGGGTCTTTTGTGTCTCCATACAAATTTAAAAATTTTTTGTTCTAGTTCCGTAAAAAATGCCATTCGTAATTTGATAGGGATTGTGTTTAATCTGTAGATTGCTTTGGGTAGTACAGTCATTTTCACAATATTGATTCTTCCAATCCAAGAACATGGTATATCTCTCCATCTGTTGGTATCATCTTTAATTTCTTTCATCAGGTTTTATAGTTTTCTGCATACAGGTCTTTTGTCTCCCTAGCTAGGTTTATTCCTAGGCATTTCACTCTTTTCGTTGCAATGGTAAATGGGAGTGTTTCCTTAATTTCTCTTTCAGATTTTTCATCATTAGTGTATAGGAATGCAAGAGATTTCTGTGCATTAATTTTGTATCCTGCAACTTTACCAAATTCATTGATTAGCTCTAGTAGTTTTCTGGTGGCATCTTTAGGATTCTCTATGTATAGTATCATGTCATCTGCAAACAGTGACAGTTTTACTTCTTCTTTTCCAATTTGTATTCCTTTTATTTCTTTTTCTTCTCTGATTGCCATGGCTAGGACTTCCAAAACTATGTTGAATAATAGTGGTGAGAGTGGACATCCTTGTCTCGTTCCTGATCTTAGAGGAAATGCTTTCAGTTTTTCACCATTGAGAATGATGTTTGCTGTGGGTTTCTCGTATATGGCCTTTATTATGTTGAGGTAGGTTCCCTCTATGCCCACTTTCTGGAGAGTTTTTATCATAAATGGGTGTTGAATTTTGTCAAAAGCTTTTTCTGCATCTATTGAGATGATCATATGGTTTTTATTCTTCAGTTTGTTAATATGGTGTATCACATTGATTGATTTGTGTATACTGAAGAATCCTTGCATCCCTGGGATAAATCCCACTTGATCATGGTGTATGATCCTTTTAATGTGTTGTTGGATTCTGTTTGCTAGTATTTTGTTGAGGATTTTTGCATCTATATTCATCAGTGATATTGGTCTGTAATTTTCCTTTTTTGTAGTATCTTTGTCTGGTTTTGGTATCAGGGTGACTGTAGCCTCATAGAATGAGTTTGGGAGTGTTCCTTCCTCAGCAATTTTTTGGAAGAGTTTGAGAAGGATGGGTGTTAGCTCTCCTCTAATTGTTTGATAGAATTCACCTGTGAAGCCATCTGGTCCTGGACTTTTGTTTGTTGGAAGATTTTTAATCACAGTTTCAATTTCATTCCTTGTGATTGGTCTGTTCATATTTTCTATTTCTTCCTGGTTCAGTCTTGGAAGGTTATACCTTTCTAAGAATTTGTCCATTTCTTCCAGGTTGTCCATTTTATTGGCATAGAGTTGCTTGTAGTAGTCTCTTAGGATGCTTTGTATTTCTGCGGTGTCTGTTGTAACTTCTCCTTTTTCATTTCTAATTGTATTGATCTGAGTCCTCTCCCTCTTTTTCTTGATGAGTCTGGCTAATGGTTTATCAATTTTGTTTATCTTCTCAAAGAACCAGCTTTTAGTTTTCTTGATCTTTGCTATTGTTTTCTTTGTTTCTATTTCATTTATTTCTGCTCTCATCTTTATGATTTCTTTCCTTCCACTAACTTTGGGTTTTGTTTGTTCTTCTTTCTCTAGTTCCTTTAGGTGTAAGGTTAGATTGTTTGAGATTTTTCTTGTTTCTTGAGGTAGACTTGTATTGCTATAAACTTCCCTCTTAGAACTGCTTTTGCTGCATCCCATAGGTTTTGGATCATCATGTTTTTGTTGTAATTTGTCTCCAGGTATTTTTTGATTTCCTCTTTGATTTCTTCAGTGATCTCTTGGTTATTTAGTAATATATTGTTTAGCCTCCATGTGTTTGTGTTTTTTACGGTTTTTTTCCCTGTAATTCATTTCGAATCTCATAGCGTTGTGGTCAGAAAAGATGCTTGATATGATTTCAGTTTTTTAAAATTTACTGAGGCTTGATTTGTGTCTCAAGGTGTGATCTATCCTGGAGAATGTTTCGTGCACACTTGAGAAGAAAGTGTAATCTGCTGTTTTTGGATGGAATGTCCTATAAATATCAATTAAACCTATCTGGTCTATTGTGTCATTTAAAGCTTCTGTTTCCTTATTTATTTTCATTTTGGATGATCTGTCCATTGGTGTAAGTGAGGTGTTAAAGTCCCCCACTATTATTGTGTTACTGTCGATTTCCTCTTTTATAGCTGTTAGCAGTTGCCTTATGTATTGAGGTGCTCCTATGTTGGGTGCATATATATTTATAATTGTTATATCTTCTTCTTGGATTGATCCCTGGATCATTATGTAGTGTCCTTCCTTGTCTCTTGTAACATTCTTTATTTTAAAGTCTATTTTATCTGATATGAGTATAGCTACTCCAGCTTTCTTTTGACTTCCATTTGCATGGAATATCTTTTTCCATCCCCTCACTTTCAGTCTGAATGTGTCCCTAGGTCTGAAGTGGGTCTCTTGTAGACAGCATATATATCGGTCTTGTTTTTGCATCCATTCAGCAAGCCTGTCTTTTGGTTGGAGCATTTAATCCATTCACGTTTTAGGTAATTATGTTATGTATGTTCCTATGACCATTTTCTTAACTGTTTTGGGGTTTTTTTTGTAGGTCCTTTTCTTCTCTTGTGTTTCCCACTTAGAGAAGTTCCTTTAGCATTTGTTGTAGAGCTGGTTTGGTGGTGCTGAATTCTCTTAGCTTTTGCTTGTCTGTAAAGCTTTTGATTTCTCCATCGAATCTGAATGAGATCCTTGCCGGGTAGAGTAATCTTGGTTGTAGGTTCTTCCCTTTCATCACTTTAAGTATATCATGCCACTCCCTTCTGGCTTGTAGAGCTTCTGCTGAGAAATCAGCTGTTAACCTTATGGGAGTTCCCTTGTATGTTATTTGTCATTTTCCCTTGCTGCTTTCAATAATTTTTCTTTGTGTTTAATTTTTGCCAATTTGATTACTATGTGTCTCGGCGTGTTTCCTCTTCGGTTTATCCTGCCTGGAACTCTCTGCACTTCCCGGACTTGCACGGCTATTTCCTTTCCCATGATAGGGAAGTTTTCGACTATAATCTCTTCAAATATTTTCTCTGGTCCTTTCTCTCTCTCTTCTCCTTCTGGCACCCCTATAATGCGAATGTTGTTGCGTTTAATGTTGTCCCAGAGGTCTCTTAGGCTGTCTTCATTTCCTTTCATTCTTTTTTCTTTATTCTGTTCCACAGCAGTGAATTCCACCAGTCTGTCTTCCAGGTCACTTATCCGTTCTTCTGCCTCAGTTATTCTGCTATTGATTCCTTCTAGTGTAGTTTTCATTTCAGTTATTGTTCATCTCTGTTTGTTTGTTCTTTAATTCTTCTAGGTCTTTCTTAAACATTTCTTGCATCTTCTCGATCTTTGCCTCCATTCTTTTTCCGAGGTCCTGGATCATCTTCACTATCATTATTCTGAATTCTTTTTCTGGAAGGTTGCCAATCTCCACTTCATTTAGTTGTTTTTCTGGGGTTTTATCTTGTTCCTTCATCTGGTACATAGCTCTCTGCCTTTTCATTTGTCTATCTTTCTGTGTATGTGGTTTTCGTTCCACAGGCTACAGGATTGTAGTTCTTCTTGCTTCTGCTTTCTGCCTTCTGGTGGATGAGGCTATCTAAGAGGCTTATGCAAGTTTCCTGATGGGACGGACTGGTGGTGCCCATATATTTCTGCATAAAGTTTGGTTAGTTTGTTTGAACAAACATCTGTTTAGCTTTTCTCATATGCAGATACTTTGCTTATCCGCTAAACGTATTATAATTCTTACAACAACCTGTTAGGTGTTGTGCACAACTTTTGAATGAGGAACCACCTTGCCTGAGGCCCTGGGACGTGAGGGGGCCGACCTGGGATATGCAGCCCGTGCCATCATCACCACCATTTTCAGTTTGTCCACAAATTGCACACGTCTTTCTGTGATCTGGCCCCTGCCTGCTTCTTTAGCATCAGCTGCCTCTGCCAGCCCTCTACCTCCCCTTCCTTTAGCCCTCCTGTCCTTCTAAACTCTCGGGTCTCCTCTGCCAGAAAGCCGTTCCTGGCTGAGGTGCCAAACACTGAGCTCCCAGAGCACCTTGATCTTACCTTGGGGATGGCATTTATCAATCTGCTATTTACTGATTTATTGCCCCACCAGGCTGTGGGTTTCCTTAATGGCAGGGACCCCGTGTTACGTCCCTCTGTTTCTCTGCCTAATACTGAGCCTGGGGAATAGAGAATTTGGCCAAAGCCTGCCTCTTTGCTCTCATTTGCCTTATCTGTTCATCTCCTGTGCTCTCTGTGCTTCAGTCATACCAGCCTTCTTGTTATTCTTTCCTGTGCGTTCCATACCCATTCCTGCCCGATGGCCATGGTGCTTTCTGTGCTCTTGGCGTGGAATACTGTCCCGTAACTCTTCACATGGCTTCTTCTCCTCACAGCCCTCTGAAATAGCACTCCCATCGCCCTGTCCCTTTACCACTATCTGCCATTATGCTGTCGACCATAGTGTGTTTGTAAGTCCGTACTCTTTCCCCACAAGAGCAGGAACTTGGGAGTGGTTCTTGTTACTGTTTATTTTTTGTGTTTGTTTTTGCTTTGTTTGGCTTTATTTTTCGCTTTGCTGTGTTACTCCCACTGCCCTGAATAGTACTCGGTAATCATTTGTGGGATGAATGCGTGGCACGTCCTCAGTAAGGTTTTGAATGGAAGACAGATTGAATTCACTGGTCATCCACAGGGGTTTGTAAGTCATTCCAGGGAGATTCAAGTATAATGACCGAGGCAGCCTACCTTGGAGATTTTAAGAACAGTTATCACCTCTCCTCACCAACCCTTTGTCTCTTCCTGTCCCAGGACATCAGCATTGCTTACGGGGAACACCTGCTGCAGGAGCACCTCTGTGAGCCAGCAGGGCTCGTGTTTGCCCGCTGTGGTGCCCACGAGAAAGCTCTCAGTGCCTTTCTGGCTTGTGGCAGTTGGCAGCAAGCTCTCTGTGTGGCAGCCCAGCTTCACTTGACCAAAGACCAGCTGGCTGGCCTGGGCAGAACTCTGGCAGGTAAACACGCCATTAGGTTCTCCCAGATAACTTCTCTAATGGCCTTTTGTCTCTGTGGTTTTGTTTGGCAGTTTTGCAGACACGTGTCAGGCGGCAGCATGCCTTGGTGCACTGTCATGTGCACTGGTAAAGGTTAATTTGGAATGGCTTACTAGGTAGAGTAAAAGCTGAACTGCTACGAGAGTTCCCCAAATACAGTGGCACGATAAAGAAAGCACTTTACTTGTTTCTCTCATGGCACTGACAAGTCCTCCCGTGGTGCGGATCTGCCATCTCTTAGGCAGAGAGTTGAAGGTGGATTTTCTCCACATCTGTATTCCAGTCCTCGGGAAGGGGAAAAGCTGGAATCGTGAGAGAACACTCAAAGTTGGAAATGACCTAGCTGACACTTTTCTCTACCTCATTCACCAAACTCACATTTGACAGGTACACCTAGTACAGTGTAGCTGGGTAGCAATGTGCCCTGTGAGAATGTAAAGATGAATTTTGGGGTGGGACCGTTCAAATATAGACAGTAGATCATTGGAAACCATAATAGCAATGTTCAGAAAATGAAGCCAAATGTATAAGCAGTGTGAAAGCAAAGGCAGTTTAGCTGTATCAGGATCTAGGGATTGACTGAACCGGAGGTGAGGTTATTCCACAGTCTGATTTCTCAGAGTGGAGTGGCATTCCCAGAGTGCCTGGGAGAAGAGACGGGTGGGGCTCTGGCCCTCTCAGCTGTGCTTGAAGTGAGTGAGTGGCTGGTATATTTTCCCCCTACCTTTTCAAGAGTCTTGTAAATATTGTTATGATCTCCCCATAAAAAGCAGTCCTGAAAAAATATCCAAACTATATCCTGTTAAATGTATGTACATATTCTCTTTAGTAAATTCACATTGTTTTTTTTCCTTTGGGATTATAAAAATGTGTGAGATTATCACTTTTCTTTTTCTGGCATTTTCTGGTTATTAGATCTGTGGACTCTTCTATAAGCCCTTTCAATTTCCAAGCTGAACTCTTTTTACAAGTATCGAGAAGTCCTTATTTGAGTCTTATTAACTCTTCATTCTGGCTCTGTTGATACTTCTGCTCTAGAAACTTGTTATTTGTAGTTTAGATTTTCTAGTTCTGTTCTTGGTGTGTGTTATCTTCTCTTACATTCTTTTCAACTCTTAGCTTGCTGTTTGTCATGCCTTATAATGGAGTGCACCTAGTTCTCCCAGATGCTTAGCAGAAAAAGGTGGAGAAGACAGTGGTCAAAGATTTTTGAGAAATGTTACAAGGTGGAGTCACTTCATGTGTACATTTAACTTAGGCAGTTTACACAAGTCACCAAAAGAAAGAAAAGATAGCTATTTAAATAGTGGAGGTGACTCTTCCTGGTTTTGTCAGTGATTATATGCCCTGGAGTTAGCATGAAATGGGAGACGTGACTCTGCCAGCCCCTTAGTTAACTCTGGGTTCTGTGTGCCTCTCATAGTGTAATTATCTCAACTGGTTTGAGAATGAGTCTCAGATCTGAAGATACTGTAAGACCCCTGACATAAGCCAACTACCCCCACCTAGTGCTCAACCAAAGAAACAGCAGCCTCTTCCTATTAGAGGAAAAAATGGATTAGTGAGAGATGCTAGGTCAGTTTCCCATATGTGTGCGTTTACAAACGCACATTTTTCATGACTGATTTTGACTATATGTGATTTTCACATCCCATGCTAAATTTTGATTGTAACTGCCATTTAAGATAGGACCCCATGGTATTCCTGCCTGTCTCTCTCATAGAAATTCACAAAGTATATAGTTTGATACACGATAAAGACATATTGATGAAGCATTTCAGCAAAAGAACGCTTAACTTTATCTTACCCAGTGCTTCACAAACGTACTTGACCTGAGAATGGTGTCTTGGTCCTGCCTTTTATGATCCTTTGAACCGTCTTGGGGAACACTTTGGAAAATGCTATTTTAAAGCAGTTCACTTTGAATGTATGCTCTGTAGAGCTCAATCTCCAATTTGTAGGAGACCATTTTGATTTAAATAGTACCACCAAAAACCGTGTCAACTTGAGTTTTGGGAATACCGTTCTTAGTAAGCCGACTGTGCTCAGATGCTTATTGTCTTTGCAGGAAAGCTAGCTGAGCAGAGGAAGCACGGCGACGCAGCCACAGTTTTGGAACAGTACGCCCAGGTAAACTCAGTGCCTCCTGTCCACACCCCCTCCCCACCCCCAATCAACAAGCAAGGGCTTCCCACTCGTACCTTAGTGATCATGAAACTTAAAGGAACTGTGGGTATTTAGGAAATCCAGAGACAGTATTTCCCCTGAGGGTCTCCCATCTTGCTGACTTGACTTGGAAATCTAAATTCAGTATATCTCTAAGTAATTAGACTTGCTGTGAGGTAGAATACCAAAGAACTCTATTATAATATGCACTAGTGGCTTGACCTTGGTAGAGAGTATAAATTAAATCTGAAGGAAGTTATACCTTTTATATTAACTTGCCAAAGTAGAAACAATGAGAAAAGACCATTCTCAACCAAAGTGATGGAGCGTTACACCCTTTTTCGGCTTTCACTCCCGTTCTTTCTGTTGGAAATGTCTCTTTTACCTCAGGCAGCTTGATGGGTTCCAATTTTCCACCAGATTATAAAGATAAGTACCTACACCAGCTTTTGATAGAGTTCTAGGATTTATTATGAAAATAATAAAGCCTATGCACTGTCACAGACTTAACAGGACACAGGTACACAATTAATACCAGGGATTCCTGCCTTCTAGGGTTTTGACGTTTGATGAGAAAGTGTTTGTTACAGTTGTCACTAGTGGGCACACCTGCATAACAAAATTGTGCTTTTAAAATACTTCATTGTCTTTCATGTAATAAGAGTGAGTGAAAGAAGGTAACTAAAATGTGGTAGCATTAGATCCTGGAAAGAAAATATGTTGGGTTGAGCTGAAAACATGAAGATATATCCCACCTAAGACAGTTAATTAAATGGATAAGATGCCTGCTCTTGATTTCTAACATTTCTTATTCTTTCTTAGAATTTCCAACTCTCTGCTTACATGACCCATCTGTTCTTACACGTTGTCTGCTTTTTCCATTAGAGGTGTTATCATATTTATTGTATTGATTTTAAGTTCCCAGCCTCACAATCTCAACATCCCTGCCATAACAGAGTCGTGTTCTGATGCTTGCTCTGACTCTTCAAACTGTTTAATCCCTTTTGTATGCCTTGTAATTTTCTGTCAAAAGCCTAATGTGTGTGATATACTGGGAAAAGCAAATTTGATAAATAGGTCTTTAGTGATATGGTGATGAGGCTGGGGGTTGGGTAGGAGAAGTGTTCTGTAGTCGTGTGATTAGCTGGCAGTCTTTAAGTGAGCATGTACCTCAACTGTGAACTTCACCAGTGCTTCTCAGTTTGTTTTCACTCCTTAGGTAGGACAGGAAGGTTAGAGGGGGCTGGAGTTGGGTATTTCCCTGCCTCCAGATTGGTTAGGCCCTGGTAAAACCTACTTCGATTAGGCTCTGCCAAAGTCATTTGAGTGCAGGTCTTGTTAAGAAGATCAGTATTTTCAAATGTCTGCTTTTCCCTTGCCCCTGCTGGAAGTACGTAGTCACTGTGAGAAGTTCTGGTAGGGCTCCTGGAGGTAAAAACTCACAAAAGTGTAGGAATCTCCCTAAGTATGGGCCCCTATAGAGTTTTTAACTCTTGGCCTTATGTACAGTGAGTGATATTAGCTGGAGAAATTCAGTCTTTCACCCTAAGTGTGATGTTTGCTAGCTTTTTTGTGAGTTTAATAGGTGTGAGAAACTGGGAGGGCTGTTGTTGGAGTTGGCAAACTATAGCCTGTGGGCCAAATCTCGTTGGCCACCTGTTTTGTAAATAGTTTTATTGGAACATAGCCCCACCATTTGTTTACCCATTGTCTGTGGCTGCTTTTGCACTTAAAACCACAGAGTTGAAGAGTTGTGACAGAGACAGTCTGGAAGAAAGTCCCAGAAAGCCTAAAATATTAACTCTCTAGCCTTTTATAGAAAAAATTTGCCAATCCTAGCCCACTTGTGTTGAGGAAATTCCCTTTTATTTCTGGTTCTGAGAGTTTTTATCATGAATGGGTATTGAATTTTGCTGATTGCCTCTTAAACTAAGATGTTTTCTGTTTTGTTTTTAGACCAGTGATAGGGTGAATTGTATTGATGTTTTCTTTTTTTTAATTGAAGGATAATAGTTTATTTACAATGTTGTGTTAATTTCTGCTATACAGCAAAGTGATTCAGCTGTACATATATATATACATTCATTTTTATATATTATTTTCCATTATGGTTTATCATAGGATACTGAATATATACTTCTCTGGGCTGTACAGTAGGACCTTGTTTATCCATTCCATATATGATAGCTTACATCTGCTCACCCCAACCTCCCACTTGATTCCTCCCCCACCCTCTTCCCCCTTGGAAATAAGTCTGTTCTCTCTGAGTGTTTCTGTTTCGTACATAGGTTCATTTGTGTCATATTTTAGACTCCACATATAAGTGACATCATGTGGTATTTGTCTTTCTCTTTCTGACTTTCTTAGTATGATAATCTCTTGTTGCTGCAAATACCATTGTTCTTTTATATGGCTGAGTAGCATTCCACTGTATATATGTACCACATCTTCTTTATCCATTCATCAGTTGATGGACACTAAGACTGTTTCCATGTCCTGGCTATTGTGAATAGTGCTGCTATGAACATAGGGGTACATGTATCTTTTTGGATTACAGTTTTGTCCGGATATATGCCCAGGAGTGGGATTGCTGGCTTATATGGTAATTCTATTTTTAATTTTCTGAGGAACCTCCATACTGTTTGTTTTCCATAGCAGTGGCACCAACTTACATTCCCACCAGCAGTGTAGGAGGGTTCCCTTTCCTCCACATCCTCTCCAACATTTGTTGTTATAGAGTTTATAGAGTTTTAACGATGGCCATTCTGACCTGTGTGAGGTGGTACCCCATTGTAGTTTTTATTTGTATTTCTCTAATAATTGGCGCTGTTGAGCATCTTTCCATGTACCTCTTGGCCATCTGTATGTGTTATTTGGAGAAATGTGTATTTTGGTCTTATGCCCATTTTTTGATTTGGTTGGTTGGTTGTTGTTGTTGAGTTGTATGAACTGTTGTTTTTGTATATTTTGGAATTTATGCCCTTGTCCATAGCATCGTTTAGAAATATTTTCTGCCATTCTGTAGGTTGTCTTTTCGTTTTGTTTGTTTATGGTTTCCTTTGCTGTGCAAAAGCTTGTAAGTTTGACAAGGTCCCATTTATTTTTATTTCCACTGCCTTGGAAGACTGACCTAAGAAAACATTGGTACGGTTTATATCAGAGAATGTTTGTTTTGCCTATGATCTCTTCTAGAGATACAACAGAACATATAATGATACAATAGAACAGTTAGAGTTAATTGATATTTCCAGGACATTACATCCAAAAAACCAGAATTCACATTCTTTCCAAGTGCACATGGAACATTCTCTAGGACTGACCACATACCAGGGCACAAAACAAACCTCAACAAATTTAAGAGTGTAGGAATTATTTCTAGCATCTTCTCAGACCACAATGCCATGAAACTTGAAATCAACCACAGAAAAAGAAATGGGAAAAACAATTACATGGAGACTAAACACCATGCTACTAAAAAAAAATGGGTCAATGAGGAAATGAAAAATTACCTTGTGACAAATGACAGACAGTGAAAATACAACCATACAAAATCTATGGGATGCAGCAAAACCAGTTCTAGGGGGAAGTTTATCACAATACAGGCCTTCCTTACAAAACAAGAAAAATCTCAACCTAACCAACCACTTCTTAAAAGAATTACAAACAAAACAAAGTCAGCAGAAGAAAGAATAAAGATCAGAGACGAAGTAAATAAAGTAGAGATTAAAACAATAAAAGCAAGAGCTGGTTCTTTGAAAGGGTAGACAAAATTGACAAAACTCTCCAGGCACAAAAAGACAAGAGAACCTAAATAAAGAATAAGAAATGAAAAAGGAGAAATATCAACCAGTAACAGAGAAGTACAAAAAACTATAAGGGAATACTATAAACAATTATATGCCAACAGATGTGAAAACCTAGACATAATAGACAAGTTTCTAGAAACATAGAGCCGACCAAAATTGAATCAAGAAGAAATAGACAATTTCAAAAAACTGATCACTAGAAGTGATATAGAATCTGTAATTTTAAAAACTCCCTACAAAGTCCAGGACTGGATGGCTTCACAGGTGACTTGTACCAAACATACAAAGAAGAACTTATAACAATCCTTCTCAAACTCTTTGAAAACACTGAAGAGGAGGGAACACTACCAAAGACATTCTATGAAGCCACCGTCACTCTGATACCAAAACTGGACAAAGGTATCACCTAAAAAGAAAATCACAAGCCAATATCTTTGATGAATACAAATGCAGAAATTCTCAACAAAATATTAGCAAATTGAATCCAACAACACATATAAAAGATCATACATGGGACTTCCCTGGTGGTGCAGTGGTTAAGAATCCGCCTGCTAATGCAGGGGACACGGGTTCAATCCCTGGTCCAGGAAGATCCCACATGCTGTGGAGCAACTAAGCCCGTGTGCCATAACTACTGAGCCCACATGCCACAACTACTGAAGCCTGCGCGCCTAGAGCCCATGCTCCACAACAAGAGAAGCCACTGCAATGAGAAGCCCGCGCACTGCAATGAGGAGTAGCCCCCACTGTCCGCAACTAGAGAAAGCCCATGAGCACCAACGAAGACCCAACACAGCCATGAATAAATAAATAAATTAAAAAAAAAAATCATACACCAAGACCAAGTGGGATTCATCCCAACTTCACAAGAATGGTTCAACATATGCAAATCAATGTGATACACCACATCAACAAAAGACAAGATAAAAACCACATGATCATCTCAATAGATGCAGAAAAAGCTTTTGACAAAATTCAGTGTCCATTCATGATAAAAACTCTTTCCAAAGTGGGTATAGAGGCAACATATCTCAACATAATAAAACCTATTTATGACAAACCCACAGCCAATATAATACTCAATGGTGCAAAGCTGAAAGCCCTCCTGCTAAAATCTGGAACATGACAAGGATGCTCACTTTCACCACTTCTATTGAACGTAGAACTGGAAGTCCTAACCACAGCAGTCAGACAAGAAAAAGAAATAAAAGGTATCCAAATTGGGAGGGAAGAGGTAAAATTTTCATTATATGCAGATGACATGATCCTGTATATAGAAAATCCTAAACACTCCACACGAAAACTACTAGAACTGATGATAAACGAATTCAGTAAAGTACCAGGATACAAGATTAACATACAGAAATTGGTTGCATTTCTTTACACTAACAATGAAATATCAGAAAGGGAATGTAAAAAAAAATATCTTTTAAAATCGCAGCCCCAAAATAAAAATACTTAGAAGTAAACCTGACCAAGGAGATGAAAGGCTTATATGCTGAGAAGTATAAAACATTAATAAAGGAAATTAAAGATGATTCAAAGAAATGGAAAGATATCCCATGCTCTTGAACTGGAATAATATTATTAAAATGGCCATACTACTGAAAGCAATCTACATATTTAACACAATCCCTATCAACTTACCTATGACATTTTTCACATAACTAGAACAAATAATCCTAAAATTTACATGGAACCATAAAAAACCCAGGATTGCCAAAGTAATCCTGAGGAAAAGAACAAAGCAGGAGGCATAAACCTCCCAGAGTTCAGACAAAACTACCAAGCTACAGTAATCAAAACAGTGTGATGCAGGCACAAAAACAGATACATGGATCAATGGAACAAAATAGAGAGCTCAGAAATAAACCCACACACCTATGGTCAATTAAACCTTAAAGGAGGCAAGAATATAAAATGGGAAAAAGACAGTTTCTTAAGCAAGTGGTACTGGGAATGTTGAGAAGCTGCATGTAAATCAATGAAGTGAGAACATACCTTTACACCATGCACAAAAATAAACTCAAAACGCCTTAAAGTTTTATTTATTTTTAATAAATCCTCTTCAATTATGACTATGAAGAATCCCTCAGATGTGTGCATGTGTGTATATATGTAGATACATATGGAAAATAAATTTATTTTAAAATACACGGCAATGCTAAGAAATTACACCAAGCTATACTCGTAAAGACATATTAAAAACATTAGCTCCTGCCTCTGTTTTTAAAAAAAGTCTAAATTTAAAATGTGCTTTTATTTATCGGAGAAAGTCCTCTGCAAGTTTCCTCTTGATGTCTGGAGCATCTGAACAAAGCTGATTCCATGGAACAAACTAAGTAACTGAGGCTTTTAGCTTCTTGCATGACTTTGCTTTGGGAAGAGGCCAAATGTGGGGAAGAATTATATACTCTTCTCTAGAACTTGACAGAATCTTTCCCCCAAATTAAGCATTCACAACTCCCAGGAGTTTCTCCTTTGCCCATAAACAGCATTTTTCCCCATGAATTCACCCTTGACTTGGCCTTCAGTTTGGAAGGTCTGCACTCACCTGCTTCTACTCCAAATGAATAAAATTCCACCTTGCTCAGAGGATAGAGAGAGTAATTGATAGTAATTTGTATTCACACAAATTCTTTTTTGCTACTTCAATATATTATTTCAAGGAAAGTGAACATCCATGCAAAGTCACACCAATATCAACAGACACATTTACTTCTATTTCCAACACATCAGCGTGGGTCCCTTTACTATTATCCATAGCAAGAGCACTATAATATATTAAAATGACATGTAAGGTACCATGTTCATTAATCCACACCAAAGAGTAGTCACAAAGCACTTGCAGCCTTTCAATGTTGGGCACTTAATTATATTCTTCTTCTACTTTTTCTATTATTTTGTGAAAATATTCAGACACAGAAAAGTTGAATTATACAGTAAACACACCTAGATTCTATAGTTTACATTTTGCTATATTAGGGAAAGGCTTCTTTAGTTACACAATTCTGGGTATACCTATACTCTGACTTCCTGTTAGTTTACGTAGAGTAATAAAGGTCTGGTTCTGGTATTAAAAGCATGAAAGAGATTGTTAACCTTACCCAGGAGTCAGCCACAAACTACTGTCCAAATGAACTGAGCTTTTTTCTAGACTCACCAAAAAGAGATAACATTCTCATTTCTTCCAAAGAAAATAACTAAAAGACAGAGGTCAGTTAAGCACCATAAAGAAAAATAAATGAAATGACCTAGATACTGACAAAAACATTATATTAAAAGAAGCAACATTTGGAGAAAAAGGAGTAACTTACTACCGCTCATGCCTATGATGCACACTGCTCACCACCCCAAATGTACGCAATACTGTTTCAGAAATTCTAATCTGTTCTAGCTCTAACACTGCTAACTCTAGCAGAACATTCACAGGCAATAAAAACAGTCTGTATGGACACTGTAGTGATAGGAGGCTCAAACCAGTTATAACTGGAAGCACATGACCTGGTAAGATATTACAAAATAAGAGCTGTCAGCATAGGAAAGCTTAGAATATCAAAGGATAGATTTCACTTTTCATTTTGCTTTAGTTCAAGGTGAAGTCATTTAAATGATTAAATTTGACCTATTGTTGGGAGCACTAATAGCCATTAGTTGTCTATACATAAGGCTTTCCTCAAGGAACATAAAACAATTCGAAAACATTATTTAACTTTTCTTCACACTTTTGAGGTAGCAGCCACGAAACATTCCCAGTTAACTGAGGCACAAATCAATTCTGTGATTTGTCTACGGTCCCAATATGATTCAGACCTGAAGCTGGGAATGAAACCCAATGTCCTGATTACCATAAATACCAGAAATATGCTCTCAATCAGCACTAAATAGAAGAACAGTAATTTTTACAAAATGATGCTATATGGGTTAAAGCTTAAAATCTTGCTAACGATTAAGATTATATGCAAAGTAAAATAGAATTGGTGTCTGCTGAGGTCTGCTGTACAGAGCAGCTCTCTGTAATGCTAAGGTAGATGGTCTTACTCTTCCCAGTTCCCAGCAGCCAGGCCTCGAGGAGTGAGGAGTGGAAGGAAAACAGCCTTCTCTGCCAGAGCCCTCCTAACTGGGGTCAGAGTCACTCTAGAAGGCTCAGTTTCCACTGGGTTCTTCTGTTGATCTTTGGTGGTATAAAAAGCTCAGCATCTGAAAGAAAGCAGAGGAAAATTGTGATAGGCACACTATTTTTTCTTGGCGGGAGCTGAGGCAAGTAACTCTAAGCTAAAATTAGGCAACTGGGCTTTGCACCTACAAGACGACCATCAGAACCAGAGTTAATGTTTCATCAAACTATACACCTAAGATCTGTAAATTTTACTGTATGTAAAATTTACATCAATTATAAGAGTAAAAAAAAGTAGTGGCATGTATTCAGTAAGTAAAGTTAATGGACGGAAAATGCTTTATGATAAAAATTTCTGCAAACACACTGATCAATAAAAATGTCCATATTTAAAAAAAATAAATAAATGGAGGAGGTGGGTGATGGTTGGGGGAAATTTGTCACCGTCAGATAAAACTCTCAGGCCCTCTTTCAGTTACATTTATGGAGTCTCTTGTCTAAGTAGGAATCATATACAGGAAGTAGAGACATGAGAAAACATGCATATATAAAGATGGTCTTTCTCAGTATTATTCATGTTACATCTGTATCTATGACCCATACAGACATGAAAAATTATTTACATGAGTATTTTGAAATGTGTGAAAAATGCTCAAGATAAAATGTTTTAAAAACATGGTTTTCATTATACATATATACATGCATGGTACACATGTATGACTAGAAATTATTAAATCTTAATTTTCTTTGCCATACTGTACAATCCAGATTTTCTCTACTAATCATAACAGTTTTATAATTTCATATACAATTACTACTCTCTACACCCCCAAACAAAATCTATGTAGACAAAAAGACAACAAGAGGTTTTGCTTATTTATAATATTGGAAAAGCCTACTTAAATTCATTGTCAACAAGCTCCATAATTTTGTTAAATACTGGGTAAACTTTGAAAGAGACTCCATCTTTTTTTAAAAAAGAAACAAGTTATGAAAATAGTGTATCTTATTTTTAAAAATTAGGCACAACTACAATTATATTTGATTCTTAGACTTAACCAAAAATAAATACCAAGTATTGACTTATTGGCAGGAAAGAAATTATTCTGACAAACTGTATGACAGCAGGACATGGCATCTTTCACATTTCCATGTTTGAATTTCACAGCACAGAGAGAGTCATTTCACAAAAATAATTTGAGGGCTTTATCAGTTTTTCCAAGGACTTCTCTTAATCCTTTGATAGTCAAATCATACTCATTTGAAGCAATTTTGTTATCAACTGTAACAAGTCCAGTTTGGCTGTGATTTAAGCACTACTGTGGTAAAATGTTAATCCATTTTATGAAATGGATTACATTTTTGCAGACTTGCAATCAACCTGCATGGTACTACGTTGCATCTTAACATGGAACAATCAGAAAATGCCCCTCAAGTTACTGATCCCCTACTACTACTGTTAGCTGGGAAGGGGCAGGTGAGGAATATTTGAGAGGAACTAATTTTGTGAGTAGCTCATTCGCCTCTTTTTGGATTATGAGAACTTCTCCCTTCCTAAACAATCTACACTAGTGTTCCTACACAGGGACACGGATAATACATACTCTGATAATGAGGAGCCTCAAAATTTTAAAGTCTTTAAGGCTCAGCTGGGAAATGGAAGTGCCCTTTAATAAAGCCAACTAGACCACCCTAGAGAAAGGTGTGACTGAACTTGACCTGAAGGTCAGCATCAAGCCAGCAGTGAGGAAAAGAGGGGACAGAAATCACAACTGGATTAGACACATTACAAACTAAACAATTACCAAACAGCCTCTGGTCTGAGATGAATTGTAGCATCTCAGAAATAAGTGTACGTTTTGGGACTGATACCAAAGGCAGCTTGCCAGCCTCCAGGAAGAAGGGGATCTAGGGATACAGCAGTTAACTGTCTGCATATATGAGCTTAGCTGGAATGGAAGGGAGTTAATGTATTCCTGGTAGCAATATAAGCCATGAAAGTTAAACTTGACAAGGCTCCCACAAAGTCTACTTCAAATGTTATCAAAATGCTACCACAGTAGAGCATTTAAATGAAAAAATTGCGGAACATTGCCTCTCACATGCCAGAAATGCAAAATAGCAGCCATAAAATCTGCCACCTTTTCAAAGCTAAAAAGAAGTTGCTATGCTTGACTGATCCACATGAAGGGCAAATACTGTGGCACCAAATTGATCTGTCAAAAGGTTTTTAACCAACTTTCAAAAGAAAGCCTTTAGGGCTTTTAACTTTGAGGAATATGTAACCTAACTGATGAGAATCCTCTCCACCCCCCCCACAAAGAAACAAAACATTTTAGGAATTCAACAGAAAATGCAGATGAAATGCTAATCTTCTTTGGATTTGTTTTCAAATTATACTGTTAATCCTAAGTATGACTAAAATGGGCCAGCTCTTAAGCAAGGAATATGAAAATGTCCCCAAGACACAATGCAAAACTGCCAATAGCCAATAAGGATGATTCAGATGAATCCTTAAAATGTATGTGCAAATTAGACTGTTTAGGAGTCACACTTCTTCAACTGTGATGTGTCTGTATGGACTAGTGTATGCCATTGCATTGACAAGTGTGTATGTCAGAACAATTTTTTTAAATTATACATTTAATGTCACATTGGATTTCTTACCCGCCAACCCAGGATCCCAACACTAAAGGCATTAAACTAATTTTACTAAAGATAGAATCTTAGAACTGAGGGAAAATAGTAGTGATTCCCCAATCTCTCCTTATACTACTAACCATCTCAACACTTACAAAAAGATACTCCTTCTGCTTAGTACTATAATAATTTAGAAAGAAAAAAATACTAACCAAGAACAGGAACTGAAGTCTTTTCTTGTTGATAAGAGGCCATGATACTATTTGCAGTAGAATTGGGACCTAGAACCTAAGTAGAAAGTAGACTGAATCAGCAAAGATTATCTTATACTTCTGCTGACTGCAAATAGCAAATCTCTACCAGCAATAAACAGCCTTTCATTTTCATTATGGTATCAAACACATATGTGATTTTAATTTGCCAGTTTCTCTAGTCTCAATTCAGACCTCTACATCTCATGTCCACCAGAAGAACAAGGTAATGATGAGGGGTAAACAGAAAAAGAAAATCTCAGTGATATATGCCTGGTCCTTTCCAAATAAGTGAGCCATACCCTGGGGGGAGGGGATATAATAAGAGGTTATAGAATACACAGAGCACCAGACTGTACTCAAAGATTTGTGAGAATTTTTACATTAAAACAATTCTGTGCATATCATGGAGGAGAATGCAAACTTGCACATGTGTTCGAGGTAAACAAGAGACTTCGCAGGAATTCTACACCTGCTCGAGCCTCAGCAGGCACACTCCAGGCCCTCCGCCTCGCTTCACTCAGGTCTGCATGTTCTCTCCTAGCGCACTCTCAGCAGTGATGTCACGTGCTCAAAGCACTGCCATGTGACTATACCACGTGGTATCCTGCACATATGACATTATCATGCTTTACCAACCAAAGCAAAAACACAATTTTCCTGGGCATTTCCCCTAGAAGACTCGTAAGTTGGTATCTTAGATGTTAACATGATCTGAATAGACGAGGATAAGGGAGGGCATGGGGAAGCATTATAAATTGTTGGCCTCGAAACCACTAGTTCTGAAGGTTATCACATTTCTTCTAGGAAATACTTATCATAGTAAATTCAAGTATTTATGAGGGGCTAATTCTCAGTTGCTTTTATCTTTATGGTTTGTAAAATGCTTTTATATCTACCCTCTCATCTAACCTTCAGAACATTCCAGTGAAGTATACAGGGGAGTATTATCCCCATTTATAACTGAGGAAATCGAGACCCAGTAAGCTTATGAGCCGATTTCCAGCCTCTCTCTCAGCTCCAAACCAACCCTTCCTATACACTGCTCATGATGCTGGGACTGGGGGGCCTGAGAAAACACCCCTCCTTTGACAGCTGTTATGCTCCAACAATAGCAGACACCAGAAGGACAGGGCAAGGCTGGACGGAGGAAGGAGAGGGAATTTGTTCCCTTGTTCGCTTGCTTTCACTCAACAGTAGCCCTGTACCCCGCAGCAGCTGTTCGTTCCAGTTTCTGTTTATTTCTATACACTTAGACCCAGTCTCATCCTGCCCCCTCGGCAATACCAGCACTAGCTGGCTGCCACCCCCTTCTCTGAGGTTCAAGAACCAGCTCTGCAGGGGCCTCACCCACCGCCAAGCGTCTAAATTCTAAGAATCTCAAACTCTTCTTTTTGTTCCTTCAGCCTTAGGGGTACAAGTGGCTGCCCACAGTTACAATCTCAATGTTCCTTCTCTGTGTTCCCTTTCTGCCTTCTCAGTCCTCTAGTACTTGGTTAACCAGTTCCATATATTAAACTCTCTCTGATAAAATAACAGCTGTGGTTTTTGTTTTTCCTTAATGGACTCTGACTGATAAACCAGCCTTTCTGAATTAAAATTGAAACTTTGAACAATAGACCTGAGATGTAAGAGACTGAGCAGATATACACAATAAATAGATGACAATACATTAGAATTCTTGATGGGACACAAACAGGTTTAACATAATTAGCAAGCTTGTTACAACAACATAGAAGTGACAAGTCAAATTTACCGTAAAACAAGAGAAAAAGCAATTGTCTGGGCTTCCTTTAAAGAACTCAGATCCCATCCATAAGTCTGAACAGAGAGGTGAGAAGCCAATTCTGGTCCTAGCTTGCCCCCTACCCTGACCAATCTCACTGAAGGTCAGGGGCAACCATCTGACTTTCCCAACTTCTCCATGACAGCAGTTTCATGCAGAAAGGAGAAATAAAAAGCAAACTTAACCTAGGCCAAGGTGTACCATGAACTATACCGTCAAACATAAAATCTTCTTACTGACAGCTTAAACATAAGCCTAAGACAATTTAACTATTGTATAGTATGTTTTAAGAACAGGAAAATCTTTTGCTCTCACTATTAAGAGATTGTGTGAGAGTAATAACCTGTCAAAGTGATTAAAAAAAAACAAAAGCACATTCTGTCTTTGAGGAAAACTTACAGGTGTAGCTGAACTCTGCTGGGGGGTGAGAGCCCAAATTTCTGGAATTGACCTTTCCATTAGCTGCAGAGTATCTTCAAAGGCCTTCTGTAATTCCCTTCCTTGCTCATCAAACTCAAATAGAAAGAGTATCTTTAAAATATGGTATATTTCATCTGGAGAGAAGAAATTTGAGAGTGGTAAGTTGTATCACCAGCTCCATTGCTAGAATCCTAACAGGAGTTTCTTTCCCAAGTAAAAATATCTAATAGCATACTACAATATCTCCCACATTTTCTTCTTTCTCCCCAAAAGCTGGAATAATTCAACATATCTACTACAAAAAGAAAACAAACCCACTAGAGCCAAGCAGGAAAGCAGTGCCTCCTCCATCTTTATCCTGGTTTCAGTGATAGTCTCTCACAGCTCAGGTAGGTGGATGCCAAAGAGGAAGACGTCTAGGCTATTGGCTGAGAAGTTTTGTTTCAGGAATGCACCTTGAAGTGACGAATTTACTATGTTTTTTGTGGGCAAGAATCATCAGTATTGAGAATATACCTTTCAATTTTTCAGTGCCCTGCACCACTTCACTCAATGCCTCCAAAAGGGCCAGATCCTCCAGTGGACTCCCTTCCTTGAGGCTGTGCTTCTTCCGTTCCGCTTTGCGCCGATTCTTAGATGATCTCCTGTTAGAAATTAGAGATGTTTTAAAAGGGGCTCTCCTTGTGCTGAACAAATTAAAATGAATGTAACTATTGGCCACCAACTTTCTGGGAAACCAGAGTATATACAGATGGTATTTGTATTTTGGGGAAAATGGTGAAGGTGTTAAAATGATACATAAAACTTAAATTGGGAGAGAAAAGGCAGGAAGTAATAAGGAAAACCCTAAAAAGTGATGCCTGGCCTTGAAGTTTTGATTAAAATACAGAATAAAATCGGATTTCATCTGATAATAAGAGGTGGAAAAATGAGAAGAACAACGAACAGCTTCAATTTTGTAGCAAAAACCAAATAAGTTTAAAGGCAACAAAATTAAGTTGAAGTAAGATAACAGACATACCAGATTGGAATTTGAATATCATAAAATATATATGAATCCCACATTCTCTCCTGCCTCAGAGGTCTTTAATTATGCCATTTGTTTTGTCTGGGACTCTCACCCCAACTCTCAAAGCCCATTTCTAGGTGGCTTTCTTGCACTTTCTGATTGCACCACACAACCTCACAGGTCTCCATTCTGAATTCCTAAAGCACAATTTGGTTTAAATATATAATCTTGCATTGTTTTGTTTCCCAAGGTAGAGTACAAGCTCTTATAACTCATATCTCCTTAAAAGGTTTTGGTAACATCCACTACAACTAGCTCGATTATACTTCTGACCAGTTGAATTTTGAACTGAAGAAGTGTGAAATCTTTTTTCTCTATAATCTTTGTATTTTTCTCAGTGCCTACACATTATAGTCACTTAATATTTCTTAAATGAATAAAGTTAGATGTCATATATAAATTGAGTACCCAGTGTAAGTGCCATGTGGGTGATGGGCAAACACATAGGCCACGAAGCTGCAGCAGAAAACATTTCAAAGCTGATTCTCATCTCTTAGATATGCTGGGAAGGTCCTTGCACAGCTTCCACAGGGCCTTGAAGAATGTCTTCCCCCTCCTGCTGCACTGTCCTGTTGGAAAACTGACCTATTTACTTGTACTTTCTCCATATACCCAGGGCATGGTCAATGTGCTGAATAAACATGATACATACGCTGATATTCTGGAGTTACTGTGGGAATATTTGCCACTCATGTCACTGCTACTCATGACACTGCTAGTTTCAGAGAAGAGATCTGACTCTTGACCGTGGGGTGCCTCATCATCTAAAAGAGAAGAACCAGACAGAATGAAAACTACCTGCAAATGAGGGTTTACCTTCAGTGGGGTAAGGGAACTACAGTTAACCAGGTCATATCTAAGGACATATGAAAACTAGTACAAAGTTGACCTCAAAATGAAATAAGATAATAAATACAGTTTTATTACTGTAAACTAGTACTTTACCAAACTTTATTCTTTTTACATAAAACATTTTTATTTATTTAGCTAGCTAGCTAGCTGCGCCGGGTCTTAGTTGTGGCACGTGGGATCTTTGCTGCCGTGTGCAATATCTTCGTTGTGGCATGTGGGATCTAGTTCCCTGACCAGGGATGGAACCTGGGCCCCCTGCGCTGGGAGTGCAGAGTCTTAACCACTGGACCACCAGGCAAGTCTTTTTTTTTTTTTTTTTTTTTTAAAGCAAAGGAACTTCTGGAAATGAGATCACTGTGTAAATACAGTAGTCCGCTGCTCTGGTCGGGGTGTGGAGAGAATGTTTGGCAGAGCTCTGCCTGTTGGCGCCTGGTCCTGCCCCCAAGCTCTCCCCAGTACCCACAACAAAGACCCTCACAGACCCTCAGAGGCCTCGGACTTCCACTTGGCACAGTAATCACACTGCGGGAGGGAGAGTGAGCAGCTAAGACAAAGTGCGATGCTGCCCCTCACCACCCCCCAAGCGTCGGTGTCTTCAGGCGGGCACTCACCCAGATGCACCTGCTGTGCTTGCTCCTTGAGCTCTCGCACCACCAACAGACGTGCTTTATGGCGACTGAATGTGGCTGTCTGAGAGTCCAGAAACGCCATATAATTTTTCTGGGCTAAGGGTGCAGATGGAAAATAATTTGAGCACGTTTAAACAAAGAGATAAAACTAGAGTGGGGGTGGTTAGTGAGGGAGTTGGAGCTTAACAAAGAAAAGAAGTTACCAGGTTTTTCAAGCAAGAATTTTTTCTTTAATGAGAAGTAACCAACATTGATATAGGAGAAAGAACTAGAGATTGAGATTCCAGATCTTAAAGTTCATCAACATCATCCTAGAATACGCTCTACCACTAAGCTTACAAAATCACCTGAACAAAAGACTTGGTATCTAACCCAAGAGAAGACTAGTAAATAAAAGGAGTGCACAGGAAGCTGTTAACAAAAACAGGAGGAAAGTCACTGAAATGCTTCTTAAACATATAAGTATTAGGTCTTTGTAGATGAACTGTCAGCACTTTTTCTCAGTTCTAATTAGTGGAGAAAAATCCAAGTAAGAGTGGGCTAGATGGATTTGTTATAGGGCCAGGAAGGATGCTTCCAGTATCCAGTTAGGAGTACCTAAAGTGAATGATACACAAAGAACCCTCCCAGTTTTAAGTAGGACAGGGTAGTAGAGAGCAGGCAGGGTAAGAATATGAATACATGTTAATGTCAGAAAGGCCAGATATTACTTACAGGGTAGACTGTGCAGAGCTTAAAATCAACCTCTACTCCCAAAGACTTTTATAAGTCAAACTGATGTCCTTCTTTTGCACTTTGCTTTTAAGGGATACAGTGAACACCAGAGTATTCTAGAACTGATAACACTCATCTGTTATCGAGGAACCATCTGCAAAGGTTCTTCTTTTTATTATTATTATTATTTTTTTGGCCACGCCACACAGCATGCAGGATCTTAGTTTCCCGACCAGGGATCAAACCCGTGCCCCCTGCAGTGGAAGCACGGAGTCTTAACCACTGGACCACCAGGGAATCCCTTCTTATTTTTAAAAAATTTTTATTTTGAAAAAGTTTCAGACCTACTTAAAGGTTGCAGTAATTCAATGTACATACATATACCCTTCACTTAGATTTATCAATTATTAACATTTTGCCATATTTTTGGCTTCCACACACACACACACAACTTGTTTTTGTGGAACCCTTTGAGAGGAAGTTGCAGATATGATTCTTCCCTCTTAAATACTTCAGCATCTCTAAGAATCAGGATATCATCTATATAACCACAATACAATTATTAAATGCAGGAAATTAACCGTTTGATACAATATTATCTAATATACAGTTCATATTTGAGTTTACCAACTATTCCCAAAGATTCTTAATTGTATCTTATCACAGGTTTTTAACATTCAAATAAGTTATGTGCTACTATTTAGCAACTTTTATTTAAAAACCATGGTCACAAGTAAATTTCACACCCAGTGGAGAACTCTGATTGACTCGATATAACGAGTCCTTTCATCACTGACATGATTAAAGGATGTAATAGCACCGGCAGTACCCTCCCGTCTCCCTCTCCCCCCGCAGTTCTATACTTCCAAATCAGGAATTCTATCTAAAATGTAACCCTCACCTTCTAAAATGGAAGGCTTTACGTTGGTTTCTATAATATCTGGTCTGTTATATTTGTGTACCTAAAAAAAAAAATACAACAATTTTAGGCAGGAAAACTTCAAATCACTGGAAAGTTAAGATACTTGGAAATGGATCACTTTCAGAGGTGACAGGATATTTTCCAGAGGAGTAGGCCTCCTATAAGGTAGCCAATGAAAACTCAATTCATTTCAGTAAAAATTAGTAAAATTTCACATTTAGAGGACTAATTCCAAACATCAAGAATAAATTTTTAAAATGGTTTTAAAAGCACTGCTTATCCTTAGACCAGGAACCTGAACTATTTCTAACAAATTTCAGTAGCTCAGAAGACAAGGGACTCCGGCTGACACTGTCTCCCCCGTGCAGGCTCTTGCTCCGCTTAGCACTTCATGCAGGGAGGAGTTTTGAAGTCCTCTTACCAGTCTCAGAGCTTCTTCCCAGGCAGCTCCTTCTAACAGCAAGAGCACAGCTTCTTCATAATCCTGACAGGGGAACATCAAGGAAGGTAACAGGCTAATGGAGCAAGTGTGTTAGATGCCACCGTAATAAACTGCAAAACTGCCCACAGAGCTGCCTCTCTCTGCCTTTCCAGCCTATCACTCACAGTCCCAGTTGGTGGGACTGGCCTAGAGTACATGCTCAATAAATACTGATGCAAGAGACAAAGGAGGGGTGTCAATTCTGGAAATGATCACAAAGCACAAGGTAAGCATCACCTCTCTACATCCCTGAGCATCAAAACCACGAGAGAGACTGTTAGAAATGCCCATTTCCCCAGTTGCACCTCCAAATCTGATTCTGGAGGTTTAGGTGGGCTCCTGAATTGACAAGTGCACACTCTGAAAAAATAGCAGACTAGAACAGGAATCTTCTAAACCATTTTTTCTTTTTTAATGTTTATTTTTTTCTTTTTATTTTGAACAACTTCAAACCTACAAAAAACTGATAAATGAGTGTAATAAACACCTGCATACCCTACAGTCTTTAACCATTTGTGATGCTTATACCCTTACCACTAAAAACTTTTGATCATGTACCCCAATACATAATTACTTAATGTACTTAAAAAGCATATAAAACAAAACACGTTTTTAAAAGATGAAATATATGAGACAACTGGCTGGGTTTCTTCAAGTAATCTCTGTCATTAAAAGGGGGGTGTATACATTAGATAAAAGGGATTTAAAGGACTTAACAAAATGCAATACATATCCCTAGACTGGAATCTAATTTGGATCGATCTACTGTAAACAATTTTGGAATACTGAGGGAACTTAAATTGTAATTATTAGATGAATTAAAATGTGTCAATATGGAGAGATGAAGATCATAACCAAACACACCAAATTTACAAACAGAACAAACAGCATAATTTCATTTTGGTTAAAAATACGTGTGTGTGTGTGGAGAGAGGGGGTGGGGAAGAGAAAGGAGAGAGAAAACTCTAGAAAGAAAACAGGAGGTGCTTATAATAGCAATTTCTGAGTGGTAGGAATGAGATGTTTTTATTTTCTTGTATTTGCTTTCAGCACTTTAAACAATCTATAATACATATATACTACTTTAAATAGGTTATTTTTATTAAAAAGATTAATTAAACATTTTCTTCCCAGACCCCAAAGGATCCTTGCAGGCCTATATCACATGTCCCAGAGAAACACGGTAGGATGTGTTTTGCTTGACTAGCAATGTGTGAGTTTGTGTGTTTTACTGAGATCAAATTCACGTTAACATACACTGAATGGTTTTAAAGTGTGTAATTCGATGGTGTTTACTATATCACAATGTTGGTAACCACAAGCTCTCCCTACTTTCAAAATTTTTTTATCATCACATAAAAACACTCCATATCCATTAACCAATCCCTCCTTATTTCCCACTCCTCTCACCCCCTGGTAACTTCTAACCTGCTTTCTGTCTCTGGATTTGCCTAATCTGGATATATTGTAAAAAAGGAACCATACAATAGGTGACTTTTTCTGTCTGACTTATTTCACTTAGCATATGTTTTTAAGATTCGTCCAAGTTGTACCATCTACCAGTTCTTTGTTCCTTTCTTTCCTCTTATTTTTTTTGATTGTAGTAAAATTTAATATAAAATTTACCCTTTTAACCATTTACTGTACAGTTCAGTGGCATTAAGCGAATTCACACTGTTGTGAAACCATCACCACCATCAGTCTCCAAAACTTTTTTTATCTTGCAAAACTGAAATTCTATATCCATTGAACAGTAAATCCCCATGTTCCCCTACCCCCAGCCTCTAGCAACCATCGTTATACTTTCTGTCCAGATGAATTTGACTACTCTAGTTACTTCATGTAAGTAGAATCATATAATATTTGTCCTTTTATGTGACTTATTTCACTCAGCATAATGTTTTCAAGTTTCATCTAAGTTGTAGCATGCATCAAGTTTTCATTTTTTATGACTGAATAATATTCCTGTGTGTGTGTGTGTGTGTCTGTCTGTGCATGTGTGCATATATCACAATTTATTTATCTGTTCATCTGTCATTGATGGACATTTGGGTTGTTTCCACCTTTTGGCTATTATAATGCTCTATAAATATAAACATTTGTGTACAAGTTCCTTTGTGGACATATGTTTCCATTTCTCTTGAGTATATATTTAGGGGTGGAACTGCTGAATCATATGGTAATGCTATGCTTAACTTTTTGAGGAACCACCAAACTCTTTTCCATAGCAGCTGCACCATTTTACATTCCCACTAGCAATATACAAGGGTTCCTATTTCTCCACATCTTTGACAACACTTATTTTTCATTCTTTTGATTAAAACAATTCTAGTGGGTATGAAGTGATAGCTCACTGTGGTTTTGATTTGCATTTCCTTAATGAACAATGACGTTGAACACCTCTTCATGTGGTTAATGGCCATCTGTATATCTTCTTTGGAGAAATATCTATTCAAGTCTTTTGGCCATTTCAAACAAAATGAGTTTTGTCCTTTTGTTCTTGAGTTGTAAGAGTTCTTTATACATTCTGGACATAACAAGGAAACTATAAAACAATATTCCGGGGCTTCCCTGGTGGCGCAGTGGCTGGGAGTCTGCCTGCTAATGCGGGGGACGCGGGTTCGAGCCCTGGTCTGGGAGGATCCCACGTGCCGCGGAGCGGCTGGGCCCGTGAGCCACAATTGCTGAGCCTGCGCGTCTGGAGCCTGTGCCCCGCGACGGGAGGGGCCGCGATAGAGAGAGGCCCGCGCACCGCGATGAAGAGTGGCCCCCGCTTGCCGCAACTGGAGAAAGCCCTCGCACGAACCGAAGACCCAACACAGCCAAAAATAATAAATAAATAAATAAATAAATAAATAAGAAAATCCTTTAAAAAAAAAAAACAAAACAATATTCCTTGTGAACAAGCACAAAAGCCTCAAGTAAACTTTTGACTCCACCAATATAGGTCATACATTATGACCAAGTTGGGTTTAACTCAGGGATGCAAGATTGGTTTAACATTCAAAAGTCAATGCAGAGGAGTGATCAAGATGGTGGAGTAGTAGGACATGAAGCTCACCCCCTCCCACAAATATATCAGAAATACACATACATGTGGAACAATTCTCACAGAATATCTACCAAACGCTGGCAGAGGACCTCAGACCTCTGAAAGAGCAAGAAAATCTCCATGTAACTGGGTAGGACGAAAGAAAAAAAAAGAAAGTGAGAAAGGAATCAGGACAGGACCTGGGCCCTTGGGAGGGATCTGTGAAAGAGGAAAGGTTCCTGTACCCCGGGAAGTCCCCTTACCAGTGGGGAGATTAGCTGGGACAGAGGGGGAGCTTTGGAGCCTGGGAGGAGAACGCAGCAACTGGTTTGCAGCAGCTAGAATGGAGAGACAAACAGTGCCACCGCCCTGCACTCTCCAGCCTAAGATGCATGTCCTCTGGTATGGGCGGGGGCTGGGTGTGGAAACTCGAGCTTCAGAGATCACACCCAGGTAGACGACTGGGGTGGGCTACACGCAAACAGCCTGAAGGGGCTAGAGTCTGGTGCAACCGCAACTGAGAGTGTACACGGAGGAAACCTAGGCTACTTTAGAGGCCAGGTGCCATTGTGTGGGGAGTGCGTGAGGGGAGGGGCAGGACCTGCCACTACAGCCTTTTTCCCTGCAGGAGCTCTCAGGCAGCAGAACACCGCCTACACGAGCTCCAGGAGCGGTCATGAGCCACGGCTGCCCTCTGGGCTTTAGGAGTAATCACCAGCTGCCACCACCACCCTTCTGGACTCCAGGAGTGGTCATGAGCCGCCTCTACTCCCATCACATGCTCCAGGGGTGCACATGATCTGCCAGTGCCACCGAGAACCCCAGGACCAGGCACTAGCTCCCATATCTGCACACCCCCTATCAAGGGGATGATGGCCAGCACATGCTGAGGAAAGAGGCTACAGGTATCTGTAAAAAAACAGCCCTCGTGGGACTTTCCTGGTGGTCCAGTGGTTAAGAATCTCCTTCCAATGCAGGGGATGTAGGTTCAATCCCTGGTTGGGGAACTAAGATCCCACATGCCACGGGACAACTAAGCCTGCATGCTCTGTAGCCCACGTGCCACAACTAGAGAGAAGCCCATGCACCACAATAAAAGATCCCACATGCCACAACTAAGACCTGATGCAGCCAAATAAATAAACAAATAAATAAAAAATAAAAACAGCCCTCACACCAAAAATATTAAACCCACACAAGATACACTGGGACGGACCCACATATAAATAGCCCTCCAAGACAAGAGTAGCTAACTGTTTCTCCTAAACTTACAGAATAAGAGAAATATAAGTAAAATGAAGAAGCAGAGCAGCCACTCACAGTTAAGACCAAGAGAATTCCCCTGAAAGAACAAATAAACAGACCTCTTCAGTTAAACAGACACCAATTTCAAAAAGAAGATAATGAAAATACTGAAAGAATTAAGGAAGGTTATTGACAGAAATGCAGAGTACTGTAAAAAAAAAAAAAAAAAGGAACTAGAAACTATAAAGTGTAAACAAGAAAAATTAGAAAACTCATTTGCTGAGATGACAACTGAACTAAAAGCAATGAACAGCAGAATAAATAATGCACAAGAACAAATAAGTGACCTGGAAAATATCAATAGAATAATGGAAATCACCCAATCAGGACAGCAGACAGAAAGGCAAATTAAAAAAAAAAAAAGAAAATGAAAGCAATATAAGAGACCTATGGGATAATATAAAGCATGCCAATGGGGATTGAAAATGTATTTGAAGAAATTATGGCTGAAAACTTCCCAAACATAAAGAAGGAAACATATCCAGGTATAGGAAACACAGAGGGTCCCAAACAAGGTAAGCCCAAATAGACCTACACCAAGACATTATAATACAAATAGCAAAAGTTAAAGATAAAGAGAGGATTCTAAAAGCAGCAAGAGAAAAACAAAGAGTTAATTACAAGGGGACCCCCATAAGGCTATCAGCTGATTTCTCTACAGCAACAGGGCAAGACATATTCAAAGTCCTGAAAGGGAAAAGTCTGCAACCTACGATACTCTACCCAGCAAGATTATCATTTAGAATAGAAGGAAAGATAAAGAATTTCTCAGACAAGCAGAAACTAAAAGAATACAGCAATACTAAACCTATCCTAAAGGAAATATTGAAAGGTCTTCTCTAAATAGAAAAGAAGTAAGAATATGTAAGAAAGAGAAAATCACAGTTGGAAAGCAAATCACCTAAATAAGCCAGTACAGAGATTTAAAAAAAAAAAATTAACTAACATGGGAAAGGAAATAGCCACCCAAGTCCAGGAAGTGCAGAGAGTCCCATACAGGATAAACCCAAGGAGAAACATGCCGAGACACACGGTAATCAAACTGGCAAAAACTAAAGACAAAGAAAAATTATTGAAAGCAGCAAGGGAAAACGACAAATAACATACAAGGGAACTCCCATAAGGTTAACAGCTGATTTCTCAGCAGAAACTCTACAAGCCAGAAGGGAGTGGCATGATATACTTAAAGTGATGAAAGGGAAGAATCTACAACCAAGATTACTCTACCCTGCAAGGATCTCATTTAGATTTGATGGAGAAATCAAAAGCTTTACAGACAAGCAAAAGCTAAGGGAATTCAGCACCACCAAACCAGCTCTACAACAAATGCTAAAGGAACTTCTCTAAGTGGGAAACACAAGAGAAGAAAAGGACCTACAAAAAAAACCCCAAAACAGGTAAGAAAATGGTCATAGGAACATACATATCGATAATTACCTTAAACGTGAATGGATTAAATGCTCCAACCAAAAGACACAGGCTTGCTGAATGGATACAAAAACAAGACCCATATATATGCTGTCTACAAGAGACCCACTTCAGACCTAGGGACACATACAGACTGAAAGTGAGGGGATGGAAAAAGATATTCCATGCAAATGGAAATCAAAAGAAAGCTGGAGTAGCTATACTCATATCAGATAAAATAGACTTTAAAATAAAGAATGTTACAAGAGACAAGGAAGGACACTACATAATGATCAAGGGATCAATCCAAGAAGAAGATATAACAATTATAAATATATATGCACCCAACATAGGAGCACCTCAATACATAAGGCAACTGCTAACAGCTATAAAAGAGGAAATCAACAGTAACACAATAATAGTGGGGGACTTTAATACCTCACTTACACCAATGGACAGATCATCCAAAATGAAAATAAATAAGGAAACAGAAGCTTTAAATGACACAATAGACCAGATAAATTTTAATTGATATTTATAGGACATTCCATCCAAAAACAGCAGATTACACTTTCTTCTCAAGTGTGCACGGAACATTCTCCAGGATAGATCACATCTTGGGTCACAAATCAAGCCTCAGGAAATTTAAGAAAATTGATATCATATCAAGCATCTTTTCTGACCACAACACTATGAGATTAGAAATCAATTACAGGGGAAAAAATGTGACAAGCACAAACACATGGAGACTAAACAATACGTTACTAAATAACCAAGAGATCACTGAAGAAATCAGAGAGGAAATCAAAAAATACCTAGAGACAAATGACAATGAAAACATGACAATCCAAAACCTATGGGATGCAGCAAAAGCAGTTCTAAGAGGGAAGTTTATAGCTATACAAGCCTACCTAAAGAAACATGAAAAATCTCAGGTAAACAATCTAACCTTACACCTAAAGGAACTAGAGAAAGAAGAACAAACAAAACCCAAAGTTGGCAGAAGGAAAGAAATCATAAAGATCAGAGTGGAAATAAATGAAATAGAAACAAAGAAAACAATAGCAAAGATCAATAAAACTAAAAGCTGGTTCTTTGAGAAGATAAACAAAATTGATAAGCCATTAGCCAGACTCATCAAGAAAAAGAGGGAGAGGACTCAAATCAATAAAATTACAAATGAAAAAGGAGAAGTTACAACAGACACTGCAGAAATACAAAGCATCCTAAGAGACTACTACAAGCAACTCTATGCCAATAAAATGGACAACCTGGAAGAAATGGACAAATTCTTAGAAAGGTATAACCTTCCAAGACTGAACCAGGAAGAAATAGAGAATAAGAACAGACCAATCACAAGGAATGAAATTGAAACTGTGCTTAAAAATCTTCCAACAAACAAAAGTCCAGGACCAGATGGCTTCACAGGTGAATTCTATCAAACATTTAGAGAAGAGCTAACAACCATCCTTCTCAAACTCCTCCAAAAAATTGCAGAGGAAGGAACACTTCCAAACTCATTCTATGAGGCTACCATCACCCTGATGCCAAAACCAGACAAAGATACTACAAAAAAAGAAAATTACAGACCAATATCACTGATGAATATAGATGCAAAAATCCTCAACAAAATACTAGCAAACAGAATCCAACAACACATTAAAAGGATCATACACCACGATCAAGTGGGGTTTATCCCAGGGATGCAAGGATTCTTCAATATACATAAATCAATCAATGTGATACACCATATTAACAAACTGAAGAATAAAAACCATGTGATCATCTCAATAGATGCAGAAAAAGCTTTTGACAAAATTCAACACCCATTTATGATAAAAGCTCTCCAGAAAGTGGGCATAGAGGGAACCTACCTCAACATAATAAAGGCCATATACGACCAACCCACAGCAAACATCATTCTCAATGGTGAAAAACTGAAAGCATTTCCTCTAAGATCAGGAACGAGACAAGCATGTTCACTCTCACCACTATTATTCAACATAGTTTTGGAAGTCCTAGCCATGGCAATAAGAGAAGAAAAAGAAATAAAAGGAATACAAATTGGAACAGAAGAAGTAAAACTGTCACTGTTTGCAGATGACATGATACTATACATAGAGAATCCTAAAACTGCCACCAGAAAACTACTAGAGCTAATCAATGAATTTGGTAAAGTTGCAGGATACAAAATTAATGCACAGAAATCTCTCGCATTCCTATACACTAATGATGAAAAATATGAAAGAGAAATTAAGGAAACATTCCCATTTACCATTGCAAGAAAAAGAATAAAATACCTAGGAATAAACCTACCTAGGGAGACAAAAGACCTGTATGCAGAAAACTATAAGACACTCATGAAAGAAATTAAAGATGATACCAACAGATGGAGAGATATACCATGTTCTTGGATTGGAAGAATCAACATTGTGAAAATGACTGTACTACCCAAAGCAATCTACAGATTCAGTGCAATCCCTATCAAATTACCAATGGCATTTTTTATGGAACTAGAACAAATCATCTTAAAATTTGTATGGAGACACAGAAGACCCCGAATAGCCAAAGCAGTCTTGAGGGAAAAAAACGGAGCTGGAGTAATCAGACTCCCTGACTTCAGACTATACTACAAAGCTACAATAATCAAGACATTATGGTACTGGCACAAAAACAGAAACATAGATCAATGGAACAAGATAGAAAGCCCAGAGATAAACCCATGCACCTATGGTCAACTAATCTATGACAAAGGAGGCAAAGATATACAATGGAGAAAAGACAGTCTCTTCAATAAGTGGTGCTGGGAAAACTGGACAGCTACATGTAAAAGAAGGAAATTAGAACACTCCCTAACACCATACACAAAAATAAACTCAAAATGGATTCGAGACCTAAATGTAAGACCAGACACTATAAAACTCTTAGAGGAAAACATAGGAAGAACACTTTTTGACATAAATCACAGCAAGATCTTTTTTGATCCACCTCCTAGAGTAATGGAAATGAAAACAAAAATAAACAAATGGGACCTAATGAAACTTAAAAGCTTTTGCACAGCAAAGGAAACCATAAACAAGACGAAAAGACAACCCTCAGAATGGGAGAAAATATTTGCAAACGAATCAACGGACAAAGGATTAATCTCCAAAATATATAAACAGCTCATGCAGCTCAATATTAAAGAAACAAACACCCCAATCCAAAAATGGGCAGAAGGCCTAAATAGACATTTCTCCAAAGAAGACATACAGATGGCCACAAAACACATGAAAAGCTGCTCAACATCACTAATTATTAGAGAAATGCAAATGAAAACTACAATGAGGTATCACCTCACACCAGTTAGAATGGGCATCATCAGAAAATCTACAAACAACAAATGCTGGAGAGGGTGTGGAGAAAAGGGAACCCTCTTGCACTGTTGGTGGGAATGTAAATTGAGACAGCCACTATGGAGAACAATATGGAGGTTCCTTAAAAAACTAAAAATAGAATTACCATATGATCCAGCAATCCCACTACTGGGCATATACCCAGAGAAAACCGTAATTCAAAAAGACACATGCACCCCAATGTTCATTGCAGCACTATTTACAATAGCCAGGTCATGGAAGCAACCTAAATGCCCATCGACAGACGAATGGATAAAGAAGTTGTGGTACATATATACAATGGAATATTACTCAGCCATAAAAAGGAACGAAATTCAGTCATTTGTTGAGACGTGGATGGATCTAGAGACTGTCATACAGAGTGAAGTAAGTCAGAAAGAGAAAAACAAATATCGTATATTAACGCATGTATGTGGAACCTAGAAAAATGGTATAGATGAACCAGTTTGCAGGGCAGAAGTTGAGACAAAGATGTAGAGAACAAACGTATGGATACCAAGGGGGGAAAACCGCGGTGGGGTGGGGATGGTGGTGTGCTGAATTGGGCGATTGGGATTGACATGTATACACTGATGTGTATAAAACTGATGACTGATTAAAAAATATATATTGATACAGATAACCCTTATAAACAAAAGCTCTTAAAAAAATTTCTGTGAAAGTGATGATAACCACAATAAACAGCAAAAGGATGAACATGAAGATGTAAAAGAAGACATCAAAATCATAAAATGTGGGGGAGGAGAGTAAGAAAATGTAGATTTTTTTTTTCATTTCCTAGAATGTGTTTGAGCCTATATGACTAGCAGTCTAAGGCAAGCAGATACAGGATGGGGTTAACATAGTGGAAAAACAGGGTAACCACAAATCAAACATATACAATAGATTCAAAAAACCAAAAAGAACATAAGTATAATACAAAAGAGAATCATCGAACCACAAAAGATAAAAAGGGAGAAAGAAAAAATATAAAATCAACAGGAAAACAAGGTTAAAAAGGCAATTAATACATATCTATCAATAATTACCTTAAATGTCAATGGACTAAATGCCCAAATCAAAGACACAGAGTGGCAGACTGAATTAAAAAAACGAGCCTATAATACCTGCCTACAAGAGACCCACTTTAGGGCAAAGAACACACAGAGATTGAAAGTGAGGGGATGGAAATAGATATTTCATGCAAACAGAAATGACAAGAAAAGTGGGAGTCACAACACTCATATCAGACAAAATAGACTTTAAAACAAAGTCCATAAAGAAGGATAAAGACGGACACTATATAATGGTAAAAGGATCAACACAAGAAGAGGATTTTACACTCGTCAACATATATTCACCTAATATAGGAGCACCCAAATACACAAAACAAATACTAACAGACATAAAGGGAGAAACTGACAGGAATACAATAATAGTAGGAGACTTTAACACCCAACTCATATCAATGGACAGATCTTCTAGACAGAAAATCAATAAGGCAACAGAGATCCTAAATGATACAATAGAACAGTTAGACTTAATTGATATTTTCAGGACATTACATCCAAAAAAACCCGTAATACACATTCTTTTCAAGTGCACATGAAACATTCTCTAGGACTGACAACATACTAGGGCACAAAACAAGCCTCAACAAATTTCAGAGTATAGACGTTATCTCAAGGATCTTTTCTGACCACAATGGCATGAAAGTAGAAATCAACCACAGAAAAAGAAATGAGGAAAAAAATGAATACATGAAGACTAGACAACATGCTACTAAAAAACCAACAGGTCAATGATGAAATCAAAGAGGAAATTAAAAAATACCTTGAAACAAATGACAATGAAAACACAACCATACAAAATCTATGGGATGCAGCAAAACCAGTTCTTAGAGGGAAGTTCATAGTGATACAGGCCTTACTCAAAAAACAAGAAAAAGGCTTCCCTGGTGGCGCAGTGGTTGAGAGTCTGCCTGCCGGTGCAGGGCACACGGGTTCGAGCCCTGGCCTGGGAGGATCCCACATGCCGCGGAGCAACTGGGCCCGTGAGCCACAACTACTGAGCCTGCGCGTCTGGAGCCTGCGCTCCGCAACAAGAGAGGCCGCGATAGTGAGAGCCCCGCGCACCGCAATGAAAAGTGGCCCCCACTTGCCGCAACTAGAGAAAACCCTCGCACAGAAACGAAGACCCAACACAAAACAAAAATAAATAAATAAATAAATAAATAAAAACAAGAAAAATCTCAAATAAACAACCTAACCAACCACTTAAAAGAGTTACAAAAAGAAGAACAAATAAAAGAATTACAAAAAGTAATTCATGAAGTAATACATGAATTACATGAAGTCAGCAGAAGGAAGGAATTAATAAAAATCAGGGAGGAAATAAAATAGATTTAAAAAACAATAGAAAAAAATCAATAAAACAAAGAGCTTGTTCTTTTAAAGGGTAAACAAGATTGACAAGCCTCTGGCGAGACTCACCAAGAAGAAAAGAGAGAGAACCCAAATAAACAAAATAAGAAATGAAAAAAGAGACATGACAACTGATACTGCACAAATACAAAAAACCATAAGGGAATACTATGAACAATTATATGCCAACAAATTGACCATCTAGAAGAAACGGACAAGTTTCTAGAAACATAGAACCCACCAAAACTGAATCAAGAAGAAACAGACAATTTGAAAAACCAATCACTAGAGGTGAAATACAGTCTGTAATTTAAAAAACTCCCTACAAACAAAAGTCCAGGACCAGATGGCTTCACAGGTGAATTCTACCAAACATAAAAAGAAGAACTTATACCGATCCTTCTCAAACTCTTCCAAAAAACTGAAGAGTGTGGAACACTCTCAAAGACATTCTATGAAGCTGCCATCATCCTGCTACCAAAACTGGACAAAGACACCACCAAAAAAGAAAATTTCAGGCCAATATCTTTGATGAATACAGAGGCAGAAATTCTCAACAAAGTGTTAGCAAACTGAATCCAACAACACATAAAAAAGATCATACACCACGACCAAGTGAGATTCATCCCAAGTTCCCATGGATGGTTCAACGTACACAAGTCAATCAGTGTGATACACCACATCAACAAAAGGCAAGACAAAAACCACACGACCATCTCAATAGATGCAGAAAAAGCATTTGACAAAATTCAACATCCATTCATGTTAAAACCCCTTTCCAAAGTGGGTACAGAGGGAACATATCTCAACATAATAAAAGCTATTTATGACAAACCCACAGGCAATATAATACTCAATGGTGAAAAGCTGAAAGGCTTCCTGCTAAAATCTGGAACTAGACAAGGATGCCCACTCACACCATTTCTATTCACCATCGTATTGAAAGGCCTAACCACAGCAATCAGACAATAAGAAATAAAAGGTATCTAAATTGGAAGGGAAGAGGTAAAACTGTCATTATATGCACATAACATGATCCTATATATAGAAAACCCTAAATACACCCCACAAAAACTACTAGAACTGATAAACGAATTCAGCAAGGTAGCAGGATACAAGATTAACATACAGAAATCAGCTGCATTTCTTTACACTAACAATGAAATATCAGAAAGAAAATGTAAAAAAACAATATCTTTCAAAATCACAGCCCCCAAAATAAAATACTTTGGAATAAACCTGACCAAGGAGGTGAAACACTTATATGCTAAGAACTATAAAACATTAAGAAAGATATCTGAAGATGACTCAAAGATATGGAAAGAAATCCCATGCTCTTGGATTGAAAGAATTAGTATTGTTAAAATGGCCATACTACTGAAAGCAATCTACAGATTTAATGCAATCCCTATCAAATGACCCATGGCATCTTTCACAGAACTAGAACAAATAATTGTAAAATTTATATGGAACCACAAAAGACCCAGAATTACCAAAGCAATCCTGAGGAAAAAGAACAAAGCAGGAGGCATAACCTTCTCAGACTTCAGACATACTACAGAAATCAAATCAGCATGGTATTGGCACAAAAACAGACAAATGGATCAATGGAACGGAATACATAGCCCAGAAATAAATACACACAACTACCGTCAATCTTCGACAAAAAAGTCAAAAATATATAATGTGAAAAAGTCTCTTTAGCAAGTGGTGTCAGAAAAGTTGGACAGCCACATGTACATTGATGAAGTTGAAACACACCCTACACAAAATAACCTCAAAACGGCTTAAAGACTTAAACATAAGACATGACACCATAAAACTCCTAGAAGAGATCCCAGGCAAAACATTCTCTGACATAAATCGTACCAATGTTTTCTTAGGTCACTCTTCGAAGGCAATGGAAATAAAAACAAAAATAAACAAATGGGACCTTGTCAAACTTACAAGCTTTTGCACAGCAAAGGAAACCCTAAACAAAACGAAAAAACAACATATGGAATGGCAGAAAATATTTGCAAATGATGTGACGGACAAGGGCTTAATTTCCAAAATATATAAACAGCTCATACAACTCAACAACAAAAAAACAAACAACCCAATCAAAAAATGGGCAGAAGACATAGACATTTCTCTAAAGAATACATACAGATGGCCAATAGGCACATGGAAAGATGCTCAACATCATTCATTATTAGAGAAATGCAAATCAAAACTACAATAACGTACCACCTCACACAGGTCAGAATAGCCATCATTAAAAACTATAAAATAACAAATGCTGGAGAGGATGTGGAGAAAAGGGAACCCTCCTACACCACTGATGGGAATGTAAGTTGGTGCGGCTGCTATGGAAAACAGTATGAAGGTTCCTCAGAAAACTAAAAATAGAATTACCATATGAGCCAGCAATCCCACTCCTGGGCATATATCCAGACAAAACTGTAATCCAAAAAGATACATGTACCCCTATGTTCATAGCAGCACTATTCACAATAGCCAGGACATGGAAACAGTCTTAATGTCCATCACCAACTGATGAATGGATAAAGAAGATGTGGTACATATATACAGTGGAATGCTACTCAGCCATGTAAAAGAACAATGGTATTTGCAGCAACAAGAGATTATCATACTAAGTGAAGAAAGTCTGAAAGACAAATACCACATGATGTCACTTATATGTGGAGTCTAAAATATGACACAAATGAACCTATGTACGAAACAGAAACAGACTCACACTCATAGAGAACAGACTTATTTCCAAGGGGGAAGAGGGTGGGGGAGGGATCGAGTGGGAGGTTGGGGTGAGCAGATGTAAGCTATCATATATGGAATGGATAAACAACAAGGTCCTACTGTACAGCCCAGAGAAGTATATATTCAGTATCCTATGATAAACCATAATGGAAAATAATATATAATATATAAAAACGAATGTATATATATGTACAGCCGAATCACTTTGCTGTATAGCAGAAATTAACACAACATTGTAAATAAACTATTATCCTTCAATTAAAAAAAAGAAAACATCAATACAATTCACCCTATCACTGGTCTAAAAACAAAACAGAAAACATCTTAGTTTAAGAGGCAGTCAGCAAAATTCAATATCCGTTCATGATAAAAACTCTCAGAACCAGAAATAAAAGGGAATTTCCTCAACACAAGTGAGCTAGGATTGGCAAATTTTTTCTGTAAAAGGCTAGAGAGTTAATATTTTAGGCTTTCTGGGACTTTCTTCCAGACTGTCTCTGTCACAACTCTTCAACTCTGTGGTTTTAAGTGCAAAAGCAGCCACAGACAATGGGTAAACAAATGGTGGGGCTATGTTCCAATAAAACTTTATTTACAAAACAGGTGGCCAACGAGATTTGGCCCACAGGCTATAGTTTGCCAACTCCAACAACAGCCCTCCCAGTTTCTCACACCTATTAAACTCACAAAAAAGCTAGCAAACATCACACTTAGGGTGAAAGACTGAATTTCTCCAGCTAATATCACTCACTGTACACAAGGCCAAGAGTTCAAAACTCTATAGGGATCCATACTTAGGGAGATTCCTACACTTTTGTGAGTTTTTACCTCTAGAAGCCCTACCAGAACTTCTCACAGTGACTATGTACTTCCAGCAGGGGCAAGGGAAAAGCAGACATTTGAAAATACTGATCTTCTTAACAAGACCTGCACTCAAATGATTTTGGCAGAGCCTAATCGAAGTAGGTTTTACCAGGGCCTAACCAATGTGGAGGCAGAGAAATACCCAACTCCAGCCCCCTCTAACCTTCCTGTCCTACCTAATGAGTGAAAACAAACTGAGAAGCACTGGTGAAGTTCACAGTTGAGGTACATGCTCACTTAAAGACTGCCAGCTAATCACACGACTACAGAACACTTCTCCTACCCAACCCCCAGCCTCATCACCATATCACTAAAGACCTATTTATCAAATTTGCTTTTCCCAGTATATCACACACATCAGGCTTTTGACAGAAAATTACAAGGCACGCAAAAGGGATTAAAAAACAGTTTGAAGAGTCAGAGCAAGCATCAGAATACGACTCTGATATGGCAGGGATGTTGAGATTGTGAGGCTGGGAACTTAAAATCAGTATAATAAATATGATAACACCTCTAATGGAAAAAACAGACAACGTGCAAGAACAGATGGGTCATGTAAGCAGAGAGTTGGAAATTCTAAGAAAGAATCAAAAAGAAATGTTAGAAATCAAAAGCAGGCATCTTATCCATTTAATTAACCATCTTAGGTAGGATATATCTTCATGTTTTCAGCTCAATCACCCAACATACTTTCTTTCCAGGATCTAATGATATCACATTTTAGTTACCTTCTTTCACTCACTCTTATTACATGAAAGACAATGAAGTATTTTAAAAGCACAATTTTGTTATGCAGGTGTGCCCACTAGTGACAACTGTAACAAACACTTTTTCATCAAAGGCCAAAACCCTAGAAGGCAGGAATCCCTGGTATTAATTGTGTACCTGTGTCCTGTTAATAAGTCTGTGACAGTGCATAGGCTTTATTATTTTCATAATAAATCCTAGAATTCTATCAAAAGCTGGTGTAGGTACTTATCTTTATAATCTGGTGGAAAACTGGAACCCATCAAGCTGCCTGAGGTAAAAGAGACGTTTCCAACAGAAAGAACGGGAATGAAAGCCAAAAAAGGGTGTAACGCTCCATCACTTTGGTTGAGAACGGTCTTTTCTCATCGTTTCTACTTTGGCAAGTTAATATAAAAGGTATAACTTCCTTCAGATTTAATTTATACTCTCTACCAAGGTCAAGCCACTAGTGCATATTATAATAGAGTTCTTTGGTATTCTACCTCACAGCAAGTCTAATTACTTAGAGATATACTGAATTTAGATTTCCAAGTCAAGTCAGCAAGATGGGAGACCCTCAGGGGAAATACTATCTCTGGATTTCCTAAATACCCACAGTTCCTTTAAGTTTCATGATCACTAAGGTACGAGTGGGAAGCCCTTGCTTGTTGATTGGGGGTGGGGAGGGGGTGTGGACAGGAGGCACTGAGTTTACCTGGGCGTACTGTTCCAAAACTGTGGCTGCGTCGCCGTGCTTCCTCTGCTCAGCTAGCTTTCCTGCAAAGACAATAAGCATCTGAGCACAGTCGGCTTACTAAGAACGGTATTCCCAAAACTCAAGTTGACACGGTTTTTGGTGGTACTATTTAAATCAAAATGGTCTCCTACAAATTGGAGATTGAGCTCTACAGAGTATACATTCAAAGTGAACTGCTTTAAAATAGCATTTTCCAGAGTGTTCCCCAAGACCGTTCAAAGGATCATAAAAGGCAGGACCAAGACACCATTCTCAGGTCAAGTACATTTGTGAAGCACTGGGTAAAATAGAGATAAGCGTTCTTTTGCTGAAATGCTTCATCAATATGTCTTTATTGTGTATCAAACTATATACTTTGTGAATTTCTATGAGAGAGACAGGCAGGAATACCATGGGGTCCTATCTTAAATGGCAGTTACAATCAAAATTTAGCATGGGATTATAGTCAAAATCAGTCATGAAAAATGCTTACAAACGCACACATATGGGAAACTGACCTAGCATCTCTCACTGATCCATTTTTTCCTCTAATAGGAAGAGGCTGCTGTTTCTTTGGTTGAGCACTAGGTGGGGGTAGTTGGCTTATGTCAGGGGTCTTGCAGTATCTTCAGATCTGAGACTCATTCTCAAACCAGTTGAGATAATTACACTATGAGAGGCACACAGAACCCAGAGTTAACTAATTAACTAAGGGGCTGGCAGAGTCACGTCTCCCATTTCATGCTAACTCCAGGGCATATTATCACTGACAAAACCAGGAAGAGTCACCTCCACTGTTTAAATAGCTATCTTTTCTTTCTTTTGGTGACTTGTGTAAACTGCCTAAGTTAAATGTACACATGAAGTGACTCCACCTTGTAACATTTCTCAAAAATCTTTGACCACTGTCTTCTCCACCTTTTTCTGCTAAGCATCTGGGAGAACTAGGTGCACTCCATTATAAGGCATGACAAACAGCAAGCTAAGAGTTGAAAAGAATGTAAGAGAAGATAACACACACCAAGAACAGAACTAGAAAATCTAAACTACAAATAACAAGTTTCTAGAGCAGAAGTATCAACAGAGCCAGAATGAAGAGTTAATAAGACTCAAATAAGGACTTCTCGATACTTGTAAAAAGAGTTCAGCTTGGAAATTGAAAGGGCTTATAGAAGAGTCCACAGATCTAATAACCAGAAAATGCCAGAAAAAGAAAAGTGATAATCTCACACATTTTTATAATCCCAAAGGAAAAAAAACAATGTGAATTTACTAAAGAGAATATGTACATACATTTAACAGGATATAGTTTGGATATTTTTTCAGGACTGCTTTTTATGGGGAGATCATAACAATATTTACAAGACTCTTGAAAAGGTAGGGGGAAAATATACCAGCCACTCACTCACTTCAAGCACAGCTGAGAGGGCCAGAGCCCCACCCGTCTCTTCTCCCAGGCACTCTGGGAATGCCACTCCACTCTGAGAAATCAGACTGTGGAATAACCTCACCTCCGGTTCAGTCAATCCCTAGATCCTGATACAGCTAAACTGCCTTTGCTTTCACACTGCTTATACATTTGGCTTCATTTTCTGAACATTGCTATTATGGTTTCCAATGATCTACTGTCTATATTTGAACGGTCCCACCCCAAAATTCATCTTTACATTCTCACAGGGCACATTGCTACCCAGCTACACTGTACTAGGTGTACCTGTCAAATGTGAGTTTGGTGAATGAGGTAGAGAAAAGTGTCAGCTAGGTCATTTCCAACTTTGAGTGTTCTCTCACGATTCCAGCTTTTCCCCTTCCCGAGGACTGGAATACAGATGTGGAGAAAATCCACCTTCAACTCTCTGCCTAAGAGATGGCAGATCCGCACCACGGGAGGACTTGTCAGTGCCATGAGAGAAACAAGTAAAGTGCTTTCTTTATCGTGCCACTGTATTTGGGGAACTCTCGTAGCAGTTCAGCTTTTACTCTACCTAGTAAGCCATTCCAAATTAACCTTTACCAGTGCACATGACAGTGCACCAAGGCATGCTGCCACCTGACACGTGTCTGCAAAACTGCCAAACAAAACCACAGAGACAAAAGGCCATTAGAGAAGTTATCTGGGAGAACCTAATGGCGTGTTTACCTGCCAGAGTTCTGCCCAGGCCAGCCAGCTGGTCTTTGGTCAAGTGAAGCTGGGCTGCCACACAGAGAGCTTGCTGCCAACTGCCACAAGCCAGAAAGGCACTGAGAGCTTTCTCGTGGGCACCACAGCGGGCAAACACGAGCCCTGCTGGCTCACAGAGGTGCTCCTGCAGCAGGTGTTCCCCGTAAGCAATGCTGATGTCCTGGGACAGGAAGAGACAAAGGGTTGGTGAGGAGAGGTGATAACTGTTCTTAAAATCTCCAAGGTAGGCTGCCTCGGTCATTATACTTGAATCTCCCTGGAATGACTTACAAACCCCTGTGGATGACCAGTGAATTCAATCTGTCTTCCATTCAAAACCTTACTGAGGACGTGCCACGCATTCATCCCACAAATGATTACCGAGTACTATTCAGGGCAGTGGGAGTAACACAGCAAAGCGAAAAATAAAGCCAAACAAAGCAAAAACAAACACAAAAAATAAACAGTAACAAGAACCACTCCCAAGTTCCTGCTCTTGTGGGGAAAGAGTACGGACTTACAAACACACTATGGTCGACAGCATAATGGCAGATAGTGGTAAAGGGACAGGGCGATGGGAGTGCTATTTCAGAGGGCTGTGAGGAGAAGAAGCCATGTGAAGAGTTACGGACAGTATTCCACGCCAAGAGCACAGAAAGCACCATGGCCATCGGGCAGGAATGGGTATGGAACGCACAGGAAAGAATAACAAGAAGGCTGGTATGACTGAAGCACAGAGAGCACAGGAGATGAACAGATAAGGCAAATGAGAGCAAAGAGGCAGGCTTTGGCCAAATTCTCTATTCCCCAGGCTCAGTATTAGGCAGAGAAACAGAGGGACGTAACACGGGGTCCCTGCCATTAAGGAAACCCACAGCCTGGTGGGGCAATAAATCAGTAAATAGCAGATTGATAAATGCCATCCCCAAGGTAAGATCAAGGTGCTCTGGGAGCTCAGTGTTTGGCACCTCAGCCAGGAACGGCTTTCTGGCAGAGGAGACCCGAGAGTTTAGAAGGACAGGAGGGCTAAAGGAAGGGGAGGTAGAGGGCTGGCAGAGGCAGCTGATGCTAAAGAAGCAGGCAGGGGCCAGATCACAGAAAGACGTGTGCAATTTGTGGACAAACTGAAAATGGTGGTGATGATGGCACGGGCTGCATATCCCAGGTCGGCCCCCTCACGTCCCAGGGCCTCAGGCAAGGTGGCTCCTCATTTGAAAGTTGTGCACAACACCTACCAGGTTGTTGTAAGAATTATAATACATTTAGCGGATAAGCAAAGTATCTGCATATGAGAAAAGCTAAACACATGTTTGTTCAAACAAATGAACCAAACTTTATGCAGAAATATATGGGAAAGATCAGCACTGTTCAGGATGATCGTGAGGTTCGGCTGGAGGAGGGGCAGGATGGAAGCTGCCCTGGTATTCCCGAGGAGGATCCAGAGACAACGCCTAGGTTTCTAGCCTGGGCAAGTTCTTCAGAAGAGGAACAGGTCAGGGCCTTTCTCCCAGATAAGAAGTTCAAGATGAGGCTAATTAGTCTGAAGATAATAAACCTTGAAACCAAGGACAGTGTCAGGGACTCAGGAGCCTCATCCTTTTCCAACTAAAGCACAAAGCAAAATCAGGAGAGCCTCATTTCACATGCTACACACCTTGTACTGCTGCGAGTTTGGTGGATATAACTTCAGAGCTTCGTTATACAAGGTTTTATCTTTTATTAAGTTTAAGCATTCTGGGAAGTACTCCGGTCCTACAGGAATAAGAATCATACACACAGAAGCTTGAGACTTGGGAAGCATAATGGATTTCATTTCTACCAATGGTCCCTACATAAAATCAACAAGGGACCTTTTTAAGACCTGCATAATTAGAGTATCTGGAGAACGGGAATGCAGGAGTGTGAGCTTTAATGAGCACCACTGCAGATTCTGAGGTATGAGAAGCACCAATTGGAACCAGAGTTCTACTTAAAAGGAATCTTACACTACCCCTGATGAATGACCATCCAGCCCAGTGTTTGCTCAGCCTCCTTAGTAAGAATCACCTGGGGAGCTTATTAACCATACACATGCCTGAGTCCCGTCCCAGCCCAGCTGAACCAGATTCTCCAAGGAAGCCAGAAGCTGAATGCTTAACAAGCACCCCAGGTGACTCTTCCTTGTCCCCGTCTCAGCCCTTAGGAAAGAGTCATAACTGCTGAAGCCTGAGGCTCCAGTACTGGTCAGGGATGGGGTGAAGCAGAACACCCGGCATCGTGCCGCTTCGACTCCATATCACTGCCAGTTAAAACTGTGTCAGGGCACTGCCAGTAGGCATGGCCACTCAACTCAGACAAGCTGGGTTTCCTTCAGGTGTCTGCAAACACCACGAGAAGAGTGAATTATCAACCAATTTTGATTTTAAGACACTGAAGTGAATTTCGAGGATGATCACTCTTGACTCAAAAGCATCTGCTCTATCTTCTGAGCTATGGCGCTCCTCCCGTTCATTCAAAGACAGTTGCTGTACCTTCAGCTTTTCAAAACATATGATAAAAATAAGGTGCACGTATGTAACTGTTAACATTTTCAGGTGTAGAAATTGAAATCAGTCTGTCTAACATTTGATTACAATTTATACCCTCCCCAGTTCCAAAGAATATTTTAAGTAGAAATAAACATACTAACCCTCACACTTACCACATTTGCTGAGGTGGCCAATGGCTTTTTCATACCGTTTCAAATATTTGTCTATAGTGAACCGCTGATAATTCGTTTCCATTTTCTTAAGTGTATTTAGAAATGGAAGGTATTCTTTGGGATCCTAAAAATTTAAAAAAAAATTTTTTAAAGGATAATTTTATTGCTTGTGATTATATTACTTATAAAAATAAACATATAATAATTATAGCCATGAAACAAAAGCTACATCATTTTTAAAATATGTAGTGTATTAATATATTAATTACATATAAAACCAAACTACATAAAACCACTTTTGGTAAAAATCCCTTAACATATGGGCATATTCTCCAGGTTCCCAATTTCCACTGGAAAAAGAAGCTACATGATAGAACTGGACTGGAATATGAATCATTTATTATATTTCCTTTATAAGAGAAGAATTTGTTCACACTTATGCCTGTAAGCTTAAAAATAACCCAGTAATTTTATTTCAATTGCTCAACCTAGCAATCAAAACACTTTGGTAAGCCCAGAACAGCGACAGAGAATGAGCTTGGAAGCATGGGCCCTGGAGACTCACAGATCTGCCTTGAGGCCTGTCCTCACAGCCTTAACATCAGACCAAACACTGCACCGTCAGGAGCACTGTTTCACACCACCATGTTCGCATAAACAAAGATGAGAAATATATCTAAGTAGGAACTCCACATACCTTCTGTGACTTCTCAGCTACCATGAGGACCAAATCAAAGTCATAGGTCCCAAGAGAATGATCATATAACTCATTAACATCTACAAGAAGCAGCAAATACTTCAGGGCCTCTTCAGCACTCACAGCATCAGGAACAGGTGCAGCACTTCCTGCCAGTGTGTAAGAAAACAGAACAAAACCATTTGGGGAAAAAACCCACACACCTAGCAACATAACTAAAAAGACAAATACGTTTTCCTGGTGGAACTGGACACCAGATGAATATATTCTTTTAACTCTTTTGTACAAGCTTTATAGGGCAGCATTCAAAGAAATAGACCCAGGTCTTAAAATGGAGACCAAAAAGCCACACGCTAAATCAGTGATGTGACCCTGGTCCTGGTCTGTGTGATCTCCAGAAGACCGAAGACCCGATGTCAGTTGAGGCCCCGATACACACACACTCTGTCAACATGTCTCTACCTTGAAGCTCGTGTACCTTCTGCAGCACAATTTCCAGTTCTGGGGTTGTTTTTTTCACATGAGAGGTGAGTATTGATAGGCAGTACCTGAAGTAATAAGTGAAGTACACCAGAATAAGAAAGATGAGCAAGCTGAAGAAAAACAACTACACACTTCTGTTACTCAAAAGATGCCAACTAACGACGGCACACGTACTTGTGAGGATTTATGTTCTCCATGGCTGCTCTCATAGCATCGCAGATAAGGTCTACTTTTTTCCCATCAGGATCGCTGGACAGCTGGACAGTGCTGGTAACTGGTGGAGGGTACATGGTTTTTGTAACATCTTCTTCCCTAAGAACAAGTGTGTATTACGAGGTCACTAACTGAACACATGTCCCAGCTATCAAACTACTAACATATATGTTGGAGTGCTGATGAGATAGTAAATGGCTTTTGGAAGACAGTTTAATTCTAAAACTATTCACATATGGTGAAGAATGGAAAAACTTGCTGAGAAATGGAAACATGTCCATAGAAGACTTGTACGTTAATGTTTACAGATGTTACATTCATATAGCCCCAAACTGGGTACAGTCCAGGTGTCCACCCACAGGAGAATGAAGAAATAAACTGCAGTATATTTACACTATGGCATACTACTCAGCAATAAAAAAGAATAAACTAGTGATACATGCAAAAACATGGATGAATCTCAAGATAGTATACTATATGATTCATTTATATAAAGTTCTTGAACAGGCAAAACTGATCTACAGTGAAAACCTCAAAAAAGCAGTTGCCAAGAGGGTGGGGACAAAGAATAAATGAGAAGGGATTTGGGGCAACTTTCTGAGATGAAGGAAATGTTCTCTATCTTGATAGGGGTCAAGATTACATGGAAGTATACATTTGTCAAAACTCAGTGAATGGTACACTTATAATCTATGCATTTCGTTATATATAAATTTGACATGCAGGGGGACCCTGTACACAAAGAATATGCTCTAGTTAATGTTATGCAAGGTGACGTACTGACAGGTAAAGTGGACCAATGCCTATAATTACCTCGAAATTTGTCTAAAGTAAAGATGAATGGTGGGGACTTCCTTGGTGGCACAGTGGTTAAGAATCCGCCTGCCAATGCAGGGGACGCAGGTTTGAGCCCTGGTCTGGGAAGATCCCACATGCCGCGGAGCAACTAAGCCCGTGCACCACAACTTCTGAGCCTACGCTCTAGAGCCCGTGAGCCACAACTACTGAGCCCACATGCCGCAACTACTGAAGCCCGCGCGCCTAGAGCCTGTGCTCTGCAACAAGAGAAGCCACTGCAATGAGAAGCCTGCGCACCACAGCGAAGAGCAGCCCCCGCTCGCTGCAACTAGAGAAAGCCCGCTCATAGCAACGAAGACCCAATGCAGCCAAAAATAAATTAATTTTTAAAAAAGTGCATTAGGAAAAAAAAAAATGGTGGATGGACAGATGGTAAATAGTGATAAAGCAAATACAGGAAAATATGAACTGTAGAATCTAAGTGGTGGTACAGGATGCTCACTGGACAATTTTCTCAACTTTTCTGTATGTTTAAAATTTTTCATTAAAAAGTTAGAAAAAAGTCATTGCAGAAAAAGACACCATTTATTTCAATTAATAGTTTTTTATGTACACCTAAAATTAAAGTCAAATAATAATTCTAAATGACATCTTTTAAAGTCTTAGTTTTAAAAAGGGAAAAGACTGAAAATCCAGTACATGTGGCATCTAAGAGTTACAGAGATTAAAAAAAATATATTGAAAAGTAATTTTTCTCCTCTATTTACCTGTCCGATTTCCTTAACCAGAAGAGGGAAAATTATGCGTATGATACTCATGAATTATTCAAAATACTTACTTCAATTCTGTGAAAAACAAATTAATATGATTTACAGAATCTATCTGTATTATGAAGGTTTCCACATTTTCAAGAAACACCTACCCAAGAAAAGAATAAAAAAAGGATAAAACATTTTAGTTCAGATCATATTAGTTCAAACCTAAGGTAAGCTATGATAAATATCAGATTTAGAATGTTACCTTAGGGTTATGATCATGAATCAGATTGAGATTAATTCTCAGTTTTCTCATGCATTCAAATGCTTCTTTAAACATTAGTCTGTGAAGAGACAGAAAAGGGACAGAGAGGGCATTTCACAAAAACTAAGCTCCCTGGACTCAGCATATTTTCATAATGATATAAACCAGTTAAAATTAAGACTATAGCCCAACTACTACTGGATTTCTACTCTGAAATCATAGAATGAAAAAAATCAGGTACCAGGTTCATTTACCTTCCTAAAAGGTGTGATTTAGTCATCATGGCCGGTTGAGGACTACATCCACACATATGCACACAAGAAAATCATTATGGAACTTAGAGCTACTTTCTTTTTTAACAAAATGTTAGTAAACATCTTTCCAATATAAAGTTTCCCCCAAATTCAGAGATTCAAACAATGGATCATTTCCTTCACAACAGTGGCTCAGGCATTTTTGGGTCATAGGCCTTTTTATAAGTCTGCTGAAAGCCTTGGGCCTTCTGCCCAGACAAATACACATAGACACAGGATGGTGCAAAAATTCCCTGGGTTCACAGGCCATCTAAAGCCTATATCGTTCCCCTTAGGCTAGGAAGCCCTGTTTCGTACAATGAGCCTCATGATTCCTTCTGCTAGGAATGTCTATTATACCATACAATATAAGAATCAAAGTGTGAAAAAAAGAGAGCCTCTGAGAATCTGATGGAAGATATATGTAATGAAAGATTTAAAGACTTTTAAGTTTTAAAAATCTTAATGGAATACTTGCTATCTTCACACATAAGTCATAACAATAGGCTAACTAATCATATACATGGTACTTACTTGTCCAACCACTTCCGAATTTGAGCTAAAACCAGGGCTCGATGATGAACAACTTCTAAGTTTCCCCTTGGCATCTTAAAATAAATAAATCAAATCAATAACATTTTTAACTAAGTAGAAAAAAATTAAATACCCAGGATATACCACTTTACCTAACTCTTCTTAGAGAACTAACACAACACTGTAAAATGAGCATACTTTTGGCAAAATTTAGTTGTGCTCAAAATTTATTTTGACTTTTAAGAGAAGTTTCTCTCTTAGCCTTACTGGGCAGAGCCTGTATTAACACTCCTTTGTATAAAGCTAACAGAGAACTTAGCAAGGAAAGGCTTATAATAAATTAATACAAATGATAAGACAGCTTAAAATATAATCCACAAGAATTCTGTTGGTATTTACTGTCAAATGACTATCAGAAACATAGCCTGAAAACTCAGCTTACCTGTAATATAAGCTTTGTGTCCTGGGGCACAACAGTGACAATGCGTGAACCCCTCTCCACCTTCCGCAGAGATTCCCCATTAGACACATGGCTGCTGCTCAGACCTGCCTGTAATGCTAAAGACACCATAGGCTAAGCCTTAAGAATCACTGTCGGGACAAGCCACTCTCCATTAACTGCAGCTGAAACTGCATGTCATCCAAAGTAGAAGGAAGCAATTAACAACTAAACTGCACTGCTCTCTCACTCAGCCTCAAGACCATTAGCCCCTCTGATAAACAATCTCATCCCAGAATTTTGCGCTCTCTCACAGAGCCCTCATGCACATGCCCATACACAACTTCTCAGCTAATATGGAAAACACAGGGAGGATTGGGCCTGTTCTCTCTTAGTGTACTGATAAAGCTACGATCGTATCAGTGAAAGATTCCCTGTTTCCAAGTTATCAATAGAAGCAAAGAAAATAAGTGGGCTTTTTTTTCCATAAGAAAACTGTATGCATGTGCACACATACACACTGGGTGGGGGGCATGGAACACAGAAAAAAATGCGGCCGATTTCCTACGAACCATGAGATGGAGTCCTTCAGCTATACAATGGAGGGTTACCACAGTGAGAAAAGGAAGATTACAAAGAAGATTGAGCATATTGCCAGTTTGGTACCTACATGGTAATTCAAAGTAAAATATTATATTAAAAAATTTCCTGAAAATTGTTTGTTTACCTTAGGATGTGCTGCTTAAGGAAGGACCCCCCTCTCTTTGCTAACTGGTGTGGAGTGATTCAACTGAGATATCATGTTGAGATTAGGGGCTAAGTAAATGAACTTGAAAAGTTTTCTCCAGTCTAGGACTCCATGATAAAAAGCCAAAGTATACAACAATCTTAAGTCATCAAGATTTCAAAGGACAAATGATATTAGAACAGGGACTATTTTCTATTTTATACACTGAAAACTTACTTTTCAATGACGCATCTCTAAGGCAAAAACACTGGCAAGTATGGGAATGAGTCGTCAACAATAAAAACTCATCATATACTGCAAATGATGTGATATTTGAAGCAACCTACAAAAGGTCAGGGAGGCAAAGGGGAGAGTTAGCTGTATTACTTGGAGCCAAGACTGAAAAAGATCCAGTGTCAGAACAAGCCTTGATACCTCAGTGTCACTGATGAAAAAGCGACATCTATCAGTCAGACCAAGGACACATTCCTGCAAAGAAATAAAATATGAAATTACAAACAATTCTAACCAAACTAGTTAAACCGAACTTTTCTATTACATGGTTCCATTGCCCTATGATTTCACATCTAGGTCCTTGTAATGGGGACTGAAGATGCCTAAGATGTGGCTGGTCCAGTGCAAGGTGTGCTATGACGCCATCCAGTGCATCAGCAAGCCCTGCCGTTTCTATCTCCTACGCATGTCTCAAACGTATCACCTTTTGGCCCCTCACTGCTTCCACTCACAGCCACTTCCACTCTCCTCCCTTTCAACCTGCTCTCTACTGGGCAGCCAGAATAACCTTTCAAACCATGAAGCACATCACACTACTCCCTGATTAAAATCATCAATTTCCAATCTATGTTAAATGAGCAAAGCCACACTCTTTCCCATGGCCTATCACTAAGGTCTAGCCATTGCTTCCATTAGGTTCCTTGAATAAGCTGAGCTCTTCTAAGCTCACAGTATGGATAGTTCCTCCTCCCTGGAAGACTCCCCCTTTCTCAGAGATAGAGCTTTCTTTTTCTTCACATCTCAGCACATACACCACCACCTCCTAGAGGCTTTCCCAGACCACCACAAGTTGGTCTCCTCATCCTCACAGCTACCATCCTCTAACTAGCCTCAAACACTTCTCTATTCTCTACCATTACACCCTGCTCATTTACTTCATTCTCCTATCAGAAGGGACAGCCATACCCGTATTGATAGATTAAAAATTCCAGAAGGGCAGGAATTAGTCAGCTGTTTGGTTTTGTAACCACTGTATCCTACCCCCTGCCACAATTATAGGCATTCTAATATTTGATGAATGATAACCTACTGAATACTAGTTTTAAGATTACATTTCTGTTGTCCCCAAAAGTTACTTATAAAACTAACTTTGAATGTTTTGCACAAATGGGGATAAAAGTCTGCCAATTGCATTTTTCTATTTTTGAATTTATACTTCCAAGGAAAGGAACCAACTAACTACTACATGCAATCTCTTAATCCCATTTCAGAGATTTAGAGGCTGAGGCTCAGGAAACTTCTCATTGTTGAGAGTGAGTAACTTCTCATTGTTGCCTTGAGATTGAGTGGACACTCAGGTCCACCTCCAAAGCACACACTCCTTCTACTTAATGCTATCAGTTCCTGGGTCACTGCTCTAAGTGTAAGTTTTTCTGCCTTGTGTTTACTTACCTCTCCTCCAACCATGGCCAGTTCGGTCTGTGTGCACGGATAAGGAAATCGAACAGGAAATCCACCAGGGTTCTTCCATGGTTCAACAGCCAGAGAGGGTGATTCTGCAGGATTGGCAGATAAGGTTTACCAAGAGCTTATCTGCTCTTTGCAAAAAAAAACCTGTTACATTAATACTTGCTAAAATACTTAACATGCAATTCAAATCACTTTCCAAATGTGTTTTGGAAACTCAGTAAAGTACTCCAGTTCATTACAAGAGAAAATACAGGGAGAACACACCTGCTAATTCCACTCTATAGATGAGGGTTTTTCAGGGTAGTTAAAAGACCTAATAATCACCGCAACACTGATAAGATACAAGTATACGTGCTCAAGAATTAAATATCTACGTAAGTCATAAACATGCTTTCCTAACATTTTGATACTCACCCCAAAGGTACTTAAGTATCTGACCACCAGCCAACTGCAGTGCTACTGACTTGGTCTTGGAGTTGCAACACAGACTGATTATGACCCCATCCACTGTCACAGATGAACTGACAAGAGTAAAAAAAAAAAAAAGGAAGTGAAGAAGGCGTGAACAGACTTTTTCTCAAAAGTAGTGACATATCATTGATTTTGCAAAACAGAAAAAGAAGCAATTTTCCTTTGGTGCTGCGCTGCCTATTTCAATATAACATAAACATAATAAATGCACACACATATGTATATATACACTAATAGATAAACTATTGCAAGTGCAAGCCCAGGTAAAGCAATTACCTGTCACATGACATTATTCTCCACAATGTCAATAAGTAGGTGTCTACATTGTGAAGTCATCACTCCTACTCTGGCAGCAACTTTATATAACTTATTGCAACTTATTTCAATTTACTGCATTAAATAAAGCAGTGAATCTGTAGGAAAGTGAGCACACTTAATACCTATACTGCTATTATATTCATTCATAGAAATCTGTGGGTCTCCCTTAATGGGAAAAGGGGAATCTGTTATTGCCATTATATTTTTTCCTGAGTCAATGAACCAAGAGTAGACATGTCTTAAAGGAAGTGGAAGAGGTACGACAAAAGCAAATGGTGCCAATGCTAACATTTATTCAAAGAGTTTTAAACAAATCTACAAAAAACCCCAAAATGCCACAAATTTGGGGAGGATAAGTTATCTGAGAGGTTAAGGGAATAGACTCTGGAGGTGCAACGCCTGGGACTGGATCCTGGCTCCACCTGCGTTATCTCAGGCAAGTTACTTAAACTGCTCTGTGCCTCAGCTGTCTCAGCTGTAAAATGAGGGCACCAACAGTACATACTTCAGGGCTTCCCTGGTGGCGCAGTGGTTGAGAGTCTGCCTGCTAATGCGGGGGACGCGGGTTCGAGCCCTGGTCTGGGAGGATCCCACATGCCGCGGAGCAACTAGGCCCGTGAGCCACAGCTACTGAGCCTGCGCATCTGGAGCCTGTGCTCCACAACAAGAGAGGCCGCGATAGTGAGAGGCCCGCACACCGCGATGAAGAGTGGCCCCCACTTGCCACAACTAGAGAAAGCCCTCGCACAGAAATGAAGACCCAACACAGCCAAAAATAAAATAAATAAATTAAAAAAAAAAAAGCTATGCAGAATAGCATAATTAAAAATAAAACAAAAAAAAACTACATACTTCAGAGAGGTGTTGTGAGAAATAAGTGAGTTAATACAGGAAAAGCACTTAAAAGACTACCTTTTACAAAGCACAAGCTATAGTAAATGTAAGCTATAAGCTGATTGGGGGACTATATATTCGTCAAAGACATTAACATTTTGCATGAACAAAGTAGTCTTTTTTGAGAAACAAAAGTCAAAGCAGCAGAAATATATTTTAAATGACTTCTCACTTCCTTTACAGCAAATGAGATGATGGCATTTACCTTTTACAAGATAATGATAAAAAATTTCAAATCTGAAGTAGTAGAAACATGCATAATTTAGGCATTTCTAATGTAAATTGCTCTGTTTTCCAAAGGAAGCCCCTGTTAAGTCTGCATGCAGCTAGAACATATTCTGCATCCAGACGTATTCACAAAACCTTTTAAAATATGAAGCATTATTGGGACTTCCCTGGTGGGCCAGCGGTTAAGACTCCGCGCTCCCAATGCAGGGAGCCCAGGTTCGATCCCTCGTGGGGAACTAGATCCCGCATGCCACAACTAAAAAAGATCCTGCGTGCCGCAACTAAGACCTGGCGCAGGGCTTCCCTGGTGGCGCAGTGGTTGAGAATCTGCCTGCCAATGCAGAGGATACGGGTTCGAGCCCTGGTCTGGGAAGATCCCACATACCGCGGAGCAACTGGGCCCGTGAGCCACAATTACTGAGCCTGCGCGTCTGGAGCCTGCGCTCCGCAACAAGAGAGGCCGCGATAGTGAGAGGCCTGCGCACCGCGATGAATAATGGCCCCCACTTGCCGCAACTAGAGAAAGCCCTCACACAGAAACGAAGACCCAACACAGCCGCAAAAATAAATAAATAAATAAACCCAAAGTTAAAAAAAAAAAATTAAAAAAGACCTGGCGCAGCCAAAATAAATCATAAATAAATAAATATTTTTTAAAAAATATGAAGCCTTATCATTCAAAGATTAGAAGTTAATGACTGCATTTGGAATATGCTTCATGTATACAATAAAGAAAGGTTCCTAATTTTGCAACAAAGGTTTTCAGAATTTAAAGCTAACCAACAGAACTTTAATTACATGTGAATCTGGGGATTACTATCAATGTACGCCTAAGGTGCCGAGTTTTGACACTGGAAACCTGAGGACTTCTCGGAGCTGTCCACACAACGCTATGCGGTGCACAATAGGGCTTGCGATACAGAAAACAACTTTCATTAATGAAACCTGTTACGTGACAAAGATGCAGTCAGGAATCAAAATGAAACTCAGGGCCAGGGAGCTATGAAATTTTAGCAAAGAAAAACAGAAGAGGCTTTCTAGTAATAAATGCAATCAAGTGCCAAACAAAATGTATAGGAGGCCGGAAGAAGTATTCTGAAGTCACTATATCAAAATGAAGTGCATATATATAGATCTCATAATCGATTTTAATAACTAACAAGGGTAATTAGAGTGGCTAATTCTCATAGGCTAATAATTACTCTGATGGAATATAAGCTACATGAAAATTTTTAACACACCTTAAAAATGTTTTGCCTCATCTTATTGGCATTTGTGGTATTTTTCACCACTTCTTGATGTATTTTAGTCTATACTTTGACATGACTAAAAACTAGACTTAACCCTCTTGCTAAGTATGTCTAAAAAGGAAGCCACTGCCCCTCAACGCTGCTCAGTGGAAGTAAAAAAAAAAAAAAGTCCCATGCTCATAAAAGAAGCCTAATTCTATCTGCTTATTAACACGTGGAATACAGCGAATTGCTGGCTTACCTGATATTGAGCTGCCCCTGCTCATCGTCCGTCTCAGAAGGGGCCACAGTCAGATGGTGAATGACGGACTGTGGGCTGGACTGACTGTGGCTCACAGCCAGGAAAATGTCTTCCTGAACCCAGGTGAGAAGGCTGAGCTTCAGTGGGTTTACTTCTTCATCTTCACTGTTCTCAAACTGAATTCTGTTTTAAACATCGAAGAATTTTCAAAACATGAATAAAACTTTAACATCACCGAGATTTTCCTGAATGAAGAATGAACCACTTTATATATAGTCAACTACTAATTATTTGGAGGGACAAAACCTGAGGTAATGCCCAATACTAGAAAATCCAAAAATAATGTTTGGCTGGCTTAAGAATATGTTTTTCTAGTATTTAAAATTAAGTATCTTATACTCTGAGATCTTTAGATTTGAAGAGAACATTTCAAGAAACTGACTACACAAGAAAAACTGACTGCCCCAGACCCTACACTAATAAACCCCAGCAGTCTTCCACTGTTACCATTTACCAGCATTCAAACCAGGCTCCAGCAGATATTTAGGTCTCAGTTGAATGGATCCTTTCCTAAGCATCTCATATCAAAATGACTAATTAGTTTGGGAGATGACTTCTTTGCCGCTAATGCCTTCCTCCTGTAGCATTTAGACACTGGAGGAGGGCCTGTTTTTACTACTTCACGCAGGAACTCACAATGGCTCCTTCCTGCCTTTCAGCTCAAGCAGCAGATCCTCAGCACCCACTGAAGAAGCTGAGTCACTAGTCTGATCTTCCTACTCAACCAGCTCTCCCTGGACTCAGTCTCTTCACTGCATTCAGCCCCACGCAGGAGCATTCCTGCCTCGGGTTCTCACTGACACTCTTCTGCCCACCACACCCAACATTCTCAATCCTTCTTTGGCAATCCTAAACCTATCTCTTTTTCAAGGTTCAAGGTAAGTTATTTATGCCCTTCATGAAATCTTCTCTAAATGACTTAGAGCTATCCTTCTCACAATTTTTAAAAAAATGAAACTATACTCTCAATTGCCTCATGCTTTCTAGTTTGCCTTAAATCTGCCCTCTAAACTTTCAAGTCTGTGAAATGAAATAATCCATGTACATGCTCTTTGAAAAACTACTAAGCATTATATAGACAGCTCCCAAATCATACACAGGTAGGAAATATATTCATTTATTAAATATATTGCATATATTGGCATTTAAGAAACATATTATTTGTTATATTCAGTTATTTGCTCATTAGTCCCATTAATTTAGAAATAAATGCTCCCAGGAGACAAAGTACTGCATTAGTTAAGAACATGGGCTTATTAAATAGAAGAGAATCAAATTCTGGGTTCTCACAGAAATGGACTTATAATTAATAATTTGGCTTCTGGGTCATTTTACAATGCCTACAGTGCACCTGAGGTATTCAATTATATCCAACTGTTTGTAGTACTGTTTCAATAGGAAAATGTATTCTGATTTCCAACTTGAGAGCCTCAAAACACAGCAACCAAAAGTTCTGCATTGTAGGATGAGACAAACTAGAGACTGCATTAGGTCAGCCGCACATTAACAATGTACGTATCCTCATTTGGGTAAGTAAATGCACTCTGCTCTACCATCTGCATCTCCATCTTTCCCATGGGATTTTCCCTGTTGAAAATCCCCCCACGGATGTTGGAGGAATGGGTTCTAAGTCAGCCTAAGACTTATGCTCCATTGCCACCCATCAGCATATATGATATTCAGATATATAGGTAACTGACTTCTCCAACCAGGCTGAAAAACCAGGGCCCAGGTGTTGTATCTACTTCTTGTTCCACTGAGCAACAGGCACAGGATAAGATAATAACAGCTGGCTGAATTGAGGACTAAATGCTGGCTGCCTCCGTGCCCAGAGGTCCAAGGCAACTAAGAACAACCTACGTGTATCTCTTGTCCAGATGAGGTGTTCTAAGAGAAATGTTAAATCCATTTCCACCCACGGCTCCCAGCTTCACCGTAGAGTCTACGCTTGGACTATCACCTAGGGAAAAAAAAATGCAAATACTATCATAGTAAACTACAAACATTTTTCCTGATACTAAGGACATGGGGTTCTGCATTTAATGGGTTCTAGAAGGTAATCCGCTTTACAAATAAAGCAATCTAGAAAATAACCACATCTCAACCTCTTTCTTAAATTAAATTTCTGCCTACCTTTCAGGCTGAGAATTCAAAACTTATTTGAAAACAAGGCTACCACTGCCATGTGACAGTGGAACTTACGATACAACCATAGAATTCACAAATTTCAGGTTCTTCAAGTACATCAGGAAAGCAACTAGAAACTGACAGCAATGGGACTGTGGAAGGACAACTAGATTAGACATTAAAACACCTAAGTAGAGGTCTTTGTCCTTTCTTGCTCAAGCAGACTGCAAACCCTCCGGCATGCTGTTCCCTCATCTATAAAACAGAAAAACTCCACCTCTGACACAGCTCCTAGGAAAGCTGTGAGATCAACTGAAAATATGTGCAATGGCAATGTTAAGGACGTAATGAGATACTACGTTCTTTCTAGGGTTGAGAATTATTCTTAAATAACTAACCCTTCAAATTCAATAAAGCAAAAAGAATTGTTCTTATTAGCCAGAGTAGGATTGAACCCCTCCCACAAACACACAAAAAACCCTGCAAGTCAATTAAACATCACAGTAAGAATGATATTAATTATAACCTTCGAAAATTTTGGAAGCCCTAGAGCTAAAGCAACACCAAACTATAATTTGCTTTTGTGTAGGAGATTTGATTCAGAACATCCTGATAACAGTTTCTGAACATACCACATTTATAAACAGAAATCTGGTTACTGGCATCTAGGACAGCGAGGTCATTGCTCTTTTTAGGGTGTGCCGAGAACATGATTTGATTTACAGGGTGCGGGAGCAGCAGTCGGTAGGTGCACATGGGAGGTGGAACCACACTCTGCCGGAAGACTGTCACCAATACCCTGTCTGCATGCGAGAGAGAAAGAGGATGAGACACATGGATGTTCAATTTGTAAAACAAGGCATCTGAACAGCACAGTACCACTAACTAATAATGGTGGTAGAAAATATACAGCGATTCTTAAAAGTAATTGTTGGTGTTTTTATCATGAATAAGCTTAAATACAGTGTAGAGGAGGAAAGTAAGTGTCAGAGCTCTGTCTATATCTGGCTATTGTCACCTCCAGGCCTATAGCAGTCCATCTCGGGGCTTGGAGTTTCAGGTGCCAGGGACTAGGGCAAGCAGGCCAAAAGGTCAGAGTTCTAGCTTTAAACCTGGGCCTGCAACCAAGCCAGAATAAACCAAAATCCTTAAAGCACTTCCCTGTGCATGGATCTGGTAATAAGGCATATGTGCTTAAGTCCTCTATATAGAACATATGATTGTAAAATCAGTATTATGATCACTACATAGAACATAAATTAGTACATCAACTCATGTTACAATCTTAGAAGCAAGTTTTCCTTTAGGTCATCAGCAATAAATAAACTGTCTATTCGGGAAAGACTGACTTTCCCTAGTTTCTTTCCCTTCACTAAACAAAAACCCTCAACCTAATTAAAAAACACCAATCCAATCTGAGTACTAGGCAAATGTCTGTGACTTAAACTGAAGATACTGGAAAGGTATATAATTAGCAAGCAAATTATATATATATATTAAATATATACCAAAAAACAAAGCAACACAATGGAGTGGTGTGAGGGTCAACGTAATCCTATGTCAGGGCACAAAGACAAGGCTGACACACCAATGCCAGAAGCCTACTGTTGTCTTCCTCTCCACCCAGGGTCAGAAATGTCAATGTCTTCAAAGCCCAGACAAGTAAATGTGTAAAGGCCATGGCTGTAGTAGAAAAGGGAGTTGAGGGAGGCAGGGGGAGAGGAGAGACTATGGTTCTCAGGGGAGTACATGCCTCACCTAAGGGCGTTCCCATCCAATCGAAACCAAAACAAGTAAAAACAAACCAAACAACCAGAATAATCAATCAAGTAAACATCCTGCAGTTTTAGTCAAACTACCACATCTGCAGGCTCCTGGCTCAGGCCCCTTGCAGGCCCACGGACACACTTTCCAGCTCCTTACTTCCATCAACAACAGCTACATTTGCCATGTCACTTAAATTCTCTCCTGAGCTCCGGTCAGTCGTCCAGTGCCAGTCATAGCAGAGGTAATGCCAGCCTTGACAAAGAACATGCAGCCGGTATAGGGTCACCGGGTCCCACATCAGAGACACAATCTTGCTCTTCCCACAGGTGCTGAAGGGCAGGCTTTGCTTGAGATACCAGTGATAGTTTCCAACAGTCCAGAGCTGAACTGCAGGGGAAAATGAAAAGAAGGCCATCAGAGGCAGGGGCCAGAGGACCAGACTTCATACCACTTGCTAGAGAGGGATGAGGACACCCTTTTCTTTTTCAAATGACCCTTTCTGCTCAGCCTCTTCATTAAGATAATAATATTAACAACAATTGTTAAAGTATAGTTTTTCAGGAGGATAAAATATTAAGCATCAATAAGGTCAGAAGCACGTGTGTTCATTTCTGCCTCTACCTTCAAACTTTATGATCATGATGATGGAAGGCTCCTACCATAGGACAGTGCTTTAGTGAGTTGTTTTTTTTTCATGAAGACTTAGAAAGAAGAAATTTGGCAATTAGATTAAAAGTATTAAAACACCCAATCCAAGAGCACTAGACTAGCATCACTATGTTGTATTACGCTTAAGATGCTTATTATTTTCTTCCAGGTGTTTTGCATGCAGTTATGTCCAAGGGAGATTAGCATGCAATTACCCTTAAAAGAACAAGACCAAAACCTGTAGAGCGCAGGAAATAGGAAGAAGTTGGTCAAAGAGTACAAACCTTCAGTTATAAGTTCCAGAGATCTAATGTATAGCATGGTGACTACAGTTAACAATACTGTATTGTATACTTGAAAGTTGCTACAAGAGTAGATTTAAAATGTTCTCACCGGGCTTCCCTGGTGGTGCAGTGGTTAAGAATCCGCCTGCCAATGCAGGGGACACGGGTTCCAGCCCTGGTCTGGGAAGATCCCACATGCTGCGGAGCAACTAAGCCCGTGCGCCACAACTACTGAGCCTGCGCTCTAGAGCCCACGAGCCACAACTACTGAGACTGCGTGCCACAACTACTGAAGCTTGCATGGAGGCAAGTGGAGCAACTAAGCCCGTGCGCCACAGCTACTGAGCCTGCGCTCTAGAGCCTGTGCTCCGCAACAAGAGAAGCCACCGCAATGAGAAGCCCGTGCACCACAAGGAAGAGTAGCTCCTGCTCGCCGCAACTAGAGAAAGCCCGCGCGCAGCAACGAAGACCCAATGCAGCCAAAAAAAAGTTCTCACCAGAACGACAAAAATGGTAATTATGTGAAGTGAAGGATGAGTTTATCAACCTTATTGTGGTAAACATTTCACAGTGCATGCATGTATCAAATCATCACATTGTAGCTCCTGAATGTACACGTTACATGTCAATTATATCTCAATAAAGCTAGAAAAAAAAGACCTAATCATGTCAAAGCCAACCTCTGTTAAACAGATGACACACATAGATGAAAATTTTAATTATATTACGGAATTTCTTTTCTTTAAACATCTCCCTGATCACTAATTCTTAACTCAGCAATCACAGCAAATCCAACCTAGTTCTCGAACAAGGCTACTACAATACTTTGACCTAGCTCTGGGTTAAGTTAGACTACATGCTCATGCTCTGTGAGGACAGACGTTGTGGCTGTTCTTGCAGCTACACTTTTATCCTGAGCATATCACAGGGCCAGCCGTTAACACCTGGTTAATCAGTGGTTCTCAACTCTGGCTACACATTAAAAAATCACCTGGGGACTTCCCTGGTGGCGCAGTGGTTAAGAATCCGCCTGCCAATGCAGGGGACATGGGTTCGAGCCCTAGTCTGGGAAGATCCCACATGCCGTGGAGCAACTAAGCCCGTGCGCCACAACTACTGAGCCTGTGCTCTAGGGCCTGCAAGCCACAACTACTGAGCCCATGCGCCACAACTACTGAAGCCTGTGCGCCTAGAGCCCGTGCTCCACAACAAGAGAAGCCACCGCAATGAGAAGCCCGCGCAGCACAAGGAAGAGTAGCCCCCACTCGCCGCAACTAGAGACAGTCCGCGCACAGCAACGAAGACCCAACACAGCCAAAAATAAATAAATTTAAAAAAAATTAAAATTAAATAAATAAATAAATGTCAGTGTTTACCAAAAAAAGTCACCTGGAACCTTTTTTTTTAAATTTAATACTGATGTATAGTTCCCATTATAACACACTGAGAGCAACTCTGAAATAAGACATTGGTAGCATTTTTTTTTTTCCCTAAAGGTGCAGCCAGGGTTGAGAACTATTGTGTTGAATGAATAAACGAATGAATGAGCTTCTCAATAACATTTCAGTTAAAGTTCTATTGATTAAAAAGTTTGAAAGAAAATAATCAAGCAAATGAAAAGATTTATGAAAAAAATGTTCAGTGCACTGCTATTGATGACAGTGAAAAATTACAAAACTTTAAATGTCTAACAACATAAGATTTAATAAACTGTAGCATAAATGAATATACAGCAATTTAAAATGACACAGATAGATACCTGAAATGGAAATAGTTTGTGACACACTGTAAAAGCAAGTTACAAAACTGCAGGTATCATACCTACATATTTAACAAAAATGAGATCATAGCTATACTGAGATGTATACATAAAATCTGGAAGACAAGAAACTTTAAATAGTGATTATTACTGAGTGACAGAATTACAGAAGAACTTTTCTTCTTCCCATCTTTATTTTCTAATGCTTTCACATATTACATATACACTGAAAAATACATATTTACAATTTGATTTGCAATTTAAAAGCTACAGAAGATTCTTACTTATATCTAATCTCATTTCTCTTTCACTTCCACAGTATTCCTTTGGCTAGCATTTTGATTTGCTACAGTGGTACCATGAAGAGAAAGCACTGATGACTTGTGATGGTTAGTTTACATGTCAACTTGGCTAGGCTATGGTGTCTAGTTGTTTGATCAAACACTAGTCTAGATGTTGCTGGGCAGGTATTCTGTGGATGTGATTAACCTTTATAATCAGATGACTTTAAGTACAGCAGACTATCCTCCATAATGTGGATAGATCTCATCCAAAGAGTTCATAGTGCCTTAAGAGCAAAAACTAAGGCCTCCCAGAGAAAACGGAATTTTGCCTCAAGACTGTAACAGAGAATCTTGTCCGAGTTTCCAGACTGTGGGCCTGTCCCACAGATTTTGGACTCAAGATTGCAACATCAACTCTTCACTGTTTCCAACCAGCCAGCTTACCCTGATTCTATTTCTCTAGAGACCCTGCCTGATACATAACTGAAATCCATCCCATCAAAAGCTAACCACTCCCTCATCTCTACCTACCCACCTCAGTTATCTTTGATTCCATTACAAGACTAAGTGAAAGGGATAAAGGAAACTCCATGGCCTACTACTTTCAATTACATTTTATGGGGCAGAAGGCTGAGATACTAGAGCTGTCTTACCATAGGTTTTTAGAGTGGAATTTTCTTCCCTCTGAAGGTCTTCCAGCCAAACTGCAAGCACAGTGGAATCTGCATTCCAGAGAAGGTCATTAACCTAGTAGGGAAAAAAAGACCTGTCACTGGCCTTTACGTATTTACCTCAAAATCTTTATGATAGCTAAATTCCCAAGTCACAAGTCAAATAATCCCACACTTGAGTTGATCCCGAGCTGTAAATTACTAACCTATGGAGTTATTAAACAAATCTCAGTCATCATATGTAGAGGACTTCAAAAAAATGCATTATGTTTAAATACTTAACCAAATGAAGGTGACATTTTTAGACAATCAAGAATATTTGAATATGGACTAGGTATTAGATAATATTAAGGAATTATTACTAATTTTGTAAGGTATGATAATGGAATTGTGGTTATATAAAGAAAAATGTTCTCAACTGTTAGAGAAATGAATATTGAAAATATGATTTTTAAAATTAAAACCCTAGGAAATTTTTACAAAGTGTGTGTGTGTGTGTGCGCCAGGGAGTGAAGAATAGATGAAAATAATTCTGCAAAATGCTGGTACATATCTGTTGAAAGTAAGTAATAGGTACATGGGAGTTCATTAAACTCTTCTCTCAACTTTTAATATATTTAAATTTTTACATAATTAAAAATTACCATGATTTGTTTCCGCTCCAGCGAAGTTCCAAATGGTACACAACCTCCTTAAGGTTTAAATGTTAAAAATGGCAAGTATCTTTATCACTGGAAGAATTATGCTTTTGTCAAAATAAACAATAAAAACTGGTATTTCTATTTCCTTTCTGTGTTTTATCTAGGGTGAGGAAGGAATGCTATTTCTTCTCTACAAAATCCCCTTAGGAAAAACAATTTGGTTTATAAAAAAAAATTCAGTCATAGGAAGCCACTATTTTTATTACTGTCTACTCTGGGGCTTCTATTTACATACCCATATCAAATACAAATCTTCTTCTCTATAGCTGTGGAAAGTCCTCTAAATTTGATGGTAAAACAACTCAGGCACCTACCTTAACCTCATCTTTGAGGAAAGGAAGTGTAAAATGTCCATGGAGAAGTCCATTTTTCTCAAAAAACACAACATCCTGCTGATTGGGTTTATCCTGCGTAGATGCAATCAAACTGCCTGAGGGCCTTAAAGCAAACCCAGAGTGTTAGAGCATCCAAAAGCTCATCCAGCTGGCTAAGAACAAGATGAAATTCAGAGAAACAATTTTTTCAGCAAAAACAAAAAGCCTCCATCCAAGAAAGTTTTAAATCCCATGTTTCCTGGCAAGCAGTCACCCTAGTGTGGGACTATATCTGCCCAGAGGACAGAGTGCCTTTTCCTGATTTGCACAAGGGCTCTATTCGCCCACAAAGACTCACAGATTTAGACTGCACTTGGGTGACTTTTTAAAAGAACCAATAAATTATTTAAACCATTCCCAGTATAATGTCCTACAAAACCATAAACTATTTCTCTTTCAATTATATGACTTCAGCAATATTACATGCTCAGGTAGGTATTTTTAAAGACTTCTCAATCTACTGAAAACACCTTGATCGCCCCATCTTGTTTATATTTGTCTCTAGAGTTTTAATTCAAATACATTTCTCTCTTTTCTGTCATCCAAATACCACTCAAATACTGGTGGGAAACAGATGTCTAAAACCTAGAGACCTAGGTTTTGCCTATGACAGATGCTGCTGAGGCAGAAAATATTCCTTCTATCTATAATCAGGACAGCCATGTATCATAAGCAGGTTGTGACCTGCAAAAGGGTACTAGGCCAACAGGTGAATTGGGCCCAAATCCAGCCCACGTGTTCCTCAGCAATCAGGTCCCCTTAGTGTGGGAGTTTGTGCAGAGAAAGGAAGCCCTTTTCCTAGTTTTCACCAAAGCTCTGCTGCCCCACAGAAATTCACAGACTGCAACTTCCCTTCGAAGCACCACTTTCTGTTTTACACAGTGGCTTCATGTAGGCCCCACCTATAACCTACAAAATGTGTGGGCCTTGGAATGATAAGGTCTGTGAAGCTCAGAATCTACTATTCAAACCACATTCAGACTTCAGGGAACTAAAAAAGAAAGATACAGGCTTACAGCCAAATGAGAAAAAGTAATTATCTCTTTGTGTTTTATAAACACCTACATTCAATAGGTACCACCACTCCCACCCTAGTACCAAGAAATTCTCTGGGAAGAAGTTACAAGGTTTCTTCTCCCACTCACTTCCAAGCCAGAGCAGGTCCCAGTCCTGCCACAGGCTCACTGGTTGACTGTAAAGCAAACTCCCGGCTCCACACTCTGACCTTTCGAGCCCCTGTGTAGTAGATAGAGGGAGAAAAACAACAACGGCAAAACTTAAAGCACTGTGATAAATGTTGTCAAGTCTGAACTTCCTAACACCTTCCTTATTAACAAAAACTGTCATGGTTTCACAAAGCCAATTAGATGAATCTTGTTAAAAATTCGTATCCAACAGGTAGGAGGTTGGGACAACTAGCCTCAAATAACTCTTCTGATTCTTAGCTCTATATTCATCTAACACCTAAAGCAGTACATCGTTACCTCATGGGTGTAATGAAAGAAAACCCTCAAAGCAAAAGGAAGAAAAATTTATTTCCATACCTGTCTCTGAGCAAACAACACTCACAGCAAAAAACTGTCCATCACCACGCCAGGTAACTTGTGGTCTATGGTCATCCCAGGGCAAAGCAGACTCGTGCTAAAGAGAGGAAAAAACACAAATGTTACTGGTGGCCTTATATGGCCCAGAATCAAACAAGCCTCAGGCTATTAAGGTTAAATCTTTTATATAAGGTTTAAGCTATCTAGAAATCGAGTTTCACAGAATCCTCAGGAACCCTTCCAGAAGGGCCCTTAGACCCAGAAATCAAGAGAAAAGAACTTAAAACCAAACAAAACAAAATCTTTCTCTGGACATTAAAAAGTGGCCTCCAAGCATAGCAACAGGGAAAAAGAGTTACAGATCTAGATATTAAAAATAACGAGCTGAGGAATCTATCAGGTAACTATATAAGGAAATTAATGTTTGTCTAAATTTAAGAGGGTAGAGTTTTATTCACTGAGTAAATTTCGCAATGCTGCACAGAAGAGTTAAGAAGATGAGAGGAATGTGGACAGGGAAGAGCCAGAGGAGTTAAAGCCAGCAGCAGTGATGAAAACATGGACAAGCTCCGCATTCTGCAGCAGCGAAAGAAGAAAGGTTTCCAGTGTCACTTGCAGCTCAGTCCCGAAAGCCTTGAAGACAGAAGCCAATTCTGTGGGGCTGGGGACAAATGACCACCTGAGCATCCATCATCACATTCCAGTGACAGGCTAAGTCAGAATGGTGCTAGTGCCACAAGTTGCACAGTAGGGAATACACAGCAGCCTAACAAGATTTATTCTCAATGAAACTGCCCTGTGGTATACACAAACTTCCTCTAGTGAAGGGTTAGGAGACAACATGAGTTACACGGAACGTAGCCAGAAATAAATTAAGGATGGAAAATGTAACGGCAGGCAGTGTATGATTTCATCTATCCTAGAAGGTCAGCTCAGGGAAATCTCCACATATAATATAGACAAAGTACTTCCATTTGCTCAGGCCCACATCTGGGGATTATCCTCAATTCCTCTCTCTCTCTCTTACCCTACATCTCATCTATTATCAATAAATCCTGTAGCTATAGCTTCAAAATGTATCCAGAAAGAAGGAAAACATAGAGTTTCATCCAGGAAGAGAAATCAGGAAAAAAAAAGACTAATATATACATATGTAGGAAAAGTATAAAAACATGCATGTGAATGATCAACAGTGAACGCAGGGCAGCGGCTCCTTCTGGGGAGGAAGGGGGAGGGTATCAGGAAGGGATACAGAGTGTTTCATTTCTGTCTGTGGTGAGTTATTTTTTTAAATGAATATTGGTGATAATTATTCTCTATGTGAAAAAAATAACAAAACAACTTGGCAATAAAAAGAAAAAAGGATCTTTCTAGGATGACTCATTCCCTAAGGTCTCCAAACAGCTTGTTTTACTAGAGCAGATCTGTCCATTACCGCCCTCTACCGGTGAAACAGAGCAGGACCCAATGGGGCCCCCCCCACCCCATGTCCTCACCCTGCCTTTTGTCTGCAGAAAAACTTTAGCCAAACAGTAAGTTTAATAAGAGAAGTGAGAAAATGCAGAAACAAAGGAAAACAGTCCAACATGACTAAATAATAATAGTTTAGGCATTAAGCACAGTCAAGGACCTTTTTGCTTCCTCAAGGGCTACAGATAATATTCTGAGCCATATCCTGTGAGCTGTCTTATGAAACCGCCACCAAGTGGAAGAAGTTAACTACATGATGACCAGACTGTGGCCATGACATAGGCTGCCACAAATCCGAGAACTGGCCTCAAAGAAATGGGAACAAACCGACCCTGGAAGTAAAGACTAACTGTACATAATAATCAAGATGATGCTGGTCAGACCACCGCGTGACCAATTTCAAGACGACTGTCAGAGCTGACTGTACTGTTTCTGCATGTAGACCCCCCCTCGGCCTTTAAAGCTCTTGCCCACTGGCTGTCAGGGAGCGGAGTCGTCCTTTGGACAAAAATCGCCCCGCCCCCAACCCTCCCACCCACCAGTTGCTGGCATCCAGCGGAATAAAGCAAACTTTCCTTTCCACCATCCTTGCCTCTTTATTGGCTTCAGAGCGGCGAGCAGCCGGACCCCACTTTTGGTAACACCTGGACACCTAAGAGCTCCTGGTGGGCAGCAGAACTTCTATTTGTTCCAAAGAAGGTTCTTTATCCATCAGACCAACCTTACCATTTGCAGCTGAAAGGCGGCTTGCCTGCCTTCTGATCCATGGAACTGCGTCTCCTTCCTGCCCCAGCCAACAGTGATGAACTTGCCTAGAGAACAAGTGAGTGAGAATATGCAAGACAACCAATAAGCTAAATAAAATAAAAGCAGTTTCATAGCTATTCTTCATAAGTTGGGTCCTCTGAGGCCTCTCAATAGATTGACCAGCAGTCAATATTTTAAAAACCTATGTTCCATATTATATACTGAAGTGACTTTGAAGACTCTGAAATGCCCTTATTTTGGAAAGAGCTTTACTGCCATTGTATATAAATTCCCTTGATGACAGTCAGCAATCCATCCCCACTTTACAAGGAGAATGAAACATGAAGAATCTATGCAGTATGTCCACAGATAACAAAACATAAATCTCAAGAAGACAAGAGCTGGGAATAAAATTCCGATCGTAAGTGTTCAATCCACTCAATGTATCCAACCTCCCTGCTAGTGTTGGAGGAGACCATGATTATGGAATTCAAGCCCTCACAGAGACTGACACCCCCTAGTGACAGAGGCCAAAATTAGAACACAGGGCTTCTGCCTTCCAGGCTGGGCTTCTTTCTAAATTATAATGCTGATCTTGCATAAAATATAGTCAGTTGCTGATATAATGCAGCCTTCTGTTCCTGAAGGTAGGATCTGGCATCCACCTGTAAGAGGTACTACAGAGATGCCCCTGAAAGCATCGGCCAGATCCAGGACCCAATATTCCCCTCCTACAACTGATGCTGATTCTGACGAAGCAGAGCTGTTTATAATTTCTATAAATTATGGGTCAGCATGACCGTTTCCTGTCTGCTCTGCTTGGGCACATCCAAGTATTGTAGCATCCCAAAGCATACCTTGCTGCTGTATACAAATAGTAGTGCCTATCCTGGTGCACACCCCTGGGTTTCTATCCGAAAGTTTCCACAGAGAGATAAAGGGTCAAGGAGCGAAGCAAGACAACTTTTCCAGTGGGATCAGATGGTAAGTGGTGGAGTTACAGCAGGAATCAGCAAACTACAGCCTGCATTTGCTTTTACAAATAAACTTGTATTGGAACACAGCCATACCCATTTCTTTATGTACTATCTTAAGTGCTTTCACACTACATCAGCAGAGTTGAGTAGCTGCAACACAGACCATATGGCCTGAAAGCGGAAAACAATTACTATCCAGTTCTTTACAGAACAAGTCTGTGGACACCTGGGCTAGAAGAAAAATATCTATTCACCACTCCACAGAGTGACTTTTTGTACTGACAAATACATTTCTAAGACCTAAGACCCTGACTTGGACTCCCTCTCCTTTGATTTACTCTATTAGACTTCTTATGAAAAAGTCGGTGGGATGAGCCAGGCCCAGAGCACTTTCCCATGCAAAGATGTGTTGGTTACTACCTCTATGACTATCCTCAAAGCTGGATGCCCCGGAGTCCCACCCTGGGCCCTAGATCCAGCACCATACCTGCTCCCTGAGCAAGCACATCTAATCCCAAGATTGTAAAGATTCCCCACATGCCAATGACTCCCAGTCCACAGCTCTGGCCTCTCCTGAGCTTCAGCCCCTTCTACTCACCTGCTTTACTTGCTGATCCCATATGGCCCTTAAACAAATCCAAGAAGGAACTCATCACCCACGCCTTACAGACCAGCACTTCCCCACCTTCCCTCTCAGATACTGACATCTTTATTTCCACCACCTGAGCTTCTGGCTAGAGTTCTACTAAACTTTCTTCTTCACTTACATACCCAAAGCCTATTTATTTCACTTTCTAAACTGGTATTTCTCAAACTAGCTAGGGCAGGAGGGGAACCATGCACACATATTCCAAAAAAGTTTCTCATAATTCCAAAAAATGTACTCCTATCCTCATTGAGAATCAAAATTTTCCTGCATTTTTCCCTTTTCTAGTCCCACACCCACCTTCTTTATCTCTCACATGGATTCCTGTAGTAACCTCCTACCAGATCACCCTGTCTTGTCTCTTCCCTCTCCACCAATCAATCTTGCATCATCAGAACCTTTAATGACTGACCTCCTGTAACTTAATGTCCAAACTCCCTATCAAACTTAATCAAAATCCCTCCCCTTTATTTCATTCCACATCCATGTCCTGTCACTAGGCAATGCTGAAGTACTCACAGTTGCCTGAATAAGCCATGCTGTGTCACAGGCTTCTGTGAAACATCCCTGCCTTGGAATGAACTAATTCACTTGTCTGGACCACTCCCCCACCCTCAACCCTCATCTACCCAACACCAAGTCAGCCAAAACTCAGCTCAAGTCGGCCTCCTCTGGGAAGCCTTCCATCCCCATTACTCCCTTCCTCTCCTTATGCTACCCTAATACCTGCACATCCTGTTATTATTGACTCCTTAAGGGAAAAGATGAATTAGCCACAGCACCAAACACACTGCTGGGTTCACACTACCTACTCAAACATTATTTCTGAACAAATTACTTTTGAATGAATAAATGAGTAGCACTTTTCTAAATGATTTCTTAGTAGAACGAGAAGTCATGAAGTTAGACCTCAGCAGAAGTTAAAATACCACCTCCCCCATCCTTCTCCTCAATCAGGCCAGCTACCTGGTGCCCTCAAGTTGGCCAGGGCTTCTTACACTCAATAAGCATCTCCACTCTTCTCCTCTTCAGTACTTCCACAGCCTAATGCCCATATCACCTCAGCCAGATCTTAGCAAGAAAACAATATGATGGGTCCCATGAAAATTCAGGTCTAATCAGTAGGAACAAAAATCAGCTCTCTATCCTGCCTCTCTTGTCTTCTCCCCAAAACTGTACCTCAGAAATGCTCTCCTGGGCTTCCCTGGTGGCACAGTGGTTGAGAATCTGCCTGCTAATGCAGGGGACACGGGTTCGAGCCCTGGTCTGGGAAGATCCCACATGCCGCGGAGCAACTAGGCCCGTGAGCCACAACTACTGAGCCTGCGCGTCTGGAGCCTGTGCTCCGCAACAAGAGAGGCCGCGACAGTGAAAGGCCCGCGCACCGCGATGAAGAGTGGCCCCCGCTTGCCGCAACTAGAGAAAGCCCTCGCACAGAAACGAAGACCCAACACAGCCAAAAATAAATATAAATAAATAAATAAATAAAAGACTACCAAAAAAAAAAAAAAAAAGAAATGCTCTCCTTATTCTAGCTAGTACAGTCCTTTTCATTAAACCCCCTGACTAAGCCTGTCCTGGGGTTTGGGCAACAACTACCCAGGCGATTCTAAGCACAGATTCCTATTCCCCAAGTTATTGACAAAGCCAGCTCTCAGACTTGGAGAGGCACCAGAGGTATGCCTTTTAAAATCTGGAATGAACTAAAGGAACTGGGCTATCAGACAGTGAATTAAGTTGGGGTTTAAGCTTCATAGTCCGTTGGGCTTACGATGTGGCTATCAGTGTGCAAGACAAGTCACAAAATGGTTCAAACAAAGCTATACTTACTTTCACCAAAATCATCCTGGTGGATTTGCTGCTCCATGATTGGCTCAAACTCTTTTGTCATCATAATTAGGGTCTGTTGACCTTGGAGGAGCACAAACGAGAATGATTTTGTTCTCATTTAGCAAATCTGCCATTCCGTAACTATCTACAGCACTGGAAGCTACTGAGCTGGAGTGCGGGAGTTTACAGTCACAACAGGGAAGACAGAATTTATTCAAAATGGTCTGACTCTCATTTTTAAAAAAAAGTTTTGACTGGGTAAGTCACCTAGTACTTATTCTCAGCTATTTATGTATGTCAAGCTAACATTAAAGTCCACATAGCCCTCTTCCACTAACTTCACGATTTAGTCAGCAAGATATCTCTTCAAATGTATACTGCATCAGGGTGCTAGTTTGCAGAAACTCATCTGGAATGAAAAGACTTAAGGGAAAAAAATAGGACTGGGAGAGCAGTTCTTAGAATCAGTTTATTTTATGTAGCAACTCTTCCTCTTAGAGTAGGTTAAATATTGCTGACATTTTAAACCATACCTATGGACCTTAGCAGCAACTTTTTAAAACAATATATTAAGAAGTAAAACTTAACTCAAAAACACCACATTCCCTATAGATTATCATGTTGGTATGCTTGTTCCAAGAAACGTTGTTTTTTGAAACCTAAGCACCCTAAAACTTAAGCCTGTGAGATATTAGGAGTCATGTTTTATAAAAGTCAAGAATTAGGGACCGGTGACAGGCTTACCTGTGGCAAGAAGCACCAGCTCTTGGTCAGGACTCCAACTCATGACAGAGATACCACTGGCTACACTCCCGACACATTCCAGCTGAGAGAGACATTTTAAAATGTTAAGGGAGATATGAAAATATAAGCGTCTCCGTAAATATTTACTATGACCTTAATCAAAACAATTAACAACACACACAAGGGTGAAATTATTCAGTGAACATTTATTCAGTAACAGGTATTAAAAGACCAGGCACGATACAGACCATAGGGACTGGAGGTGACTACGGCCACTCCATTCCTCCCCTTAAGGAGATAAAAGATGCCTCTACAGTAGGGTTAGGGATGTAACCGAGGTGTCTGGGAATTAAGTGCGGGCTCAGATTAGAGACTGACAAGTGGCCCAGGACAGTCCAGGAAAGCTTCTCGGAGGAGGTGCTTTGAAGGGTAGGAATAGGGCCAGGAGGAAGAGACTGGGGGGAAAATGTGCAGTTAAAAAGAGCACTTAAAAATCAGCTGCAACGGGGCTTCCCCAGTGGCGCAGTGGTTGAGAATCTGCCTGCCAATGCAGAGGACACGGGTTCGAGCCCTGGTCTGGGAAGATCCCACATGCCGCGGGGCAACTGGGCCCGTGAGCCACAACTACTGAGCCTGCGCGTCTGGAGCCTGTGCTCCGCAACAAGAGAGGCCGCGATAGTGAGAGGCCCGCGCACCGCGATGAAGAGTGGCCCCCACTTGCCGCAGCTGGAAGAAGCCCTCGCGCAGAAACGAGGACCCAACACAGCCAGATAAATAAATAAATAAATAAATAATAATTAAAGGTGTTAATAATTAAAAAAAAAAAAATCAGCTGCAACGAGAGCCTAAGGTATACATATACACAGGAATGATGGGGGTGGGAGGTGAGGCTAAAAAGGAATTTGGGGAACAGACAGTGAGAGGTCTTATAAGGCACAATAAGGAATCTGGATTCTGTCTTGCAGACACTGTGATGCCACAAATGTGGAAGATCAGCACCATCTGGTGGAGACCGATGGATTGGAGGAGCTCAGTAATTAGGAAAAAATTCTACAAAATGTTTTGAAAGTAAAAGCATACCTTTTAAATGTGAGAAATACTAAGTTATACTTGATGGCTTTGATATTTCTCACCATGAACTGAGAATAAGATTTATTGTTGTACTAAGTGGAACCGTTAAAAGCAAAGGTGCCAGATTTAGACTGCCAGGGTTTAAATCCCACCTGATAACTGTTTGACCTTGGCCTAGTCATTTAAGCCCTCTGTGCCTCAATTTCCTCTTCTGAAGAACGGAAAAACAACAATCTACCTCATAAGGTTGTAGTGAAGATTAAATACAATTTTGCATAAAAAACACTTGAAAAAGTGCCTGGCACATTGTAAACATTTAATAAATATCAGCTGCTATTATTATCCTATGATTATAATATGACTTGTGATACATCCATGTTAAAGAGATCACAACTAAGGGAGTAATCAACAAAGTTTAAAAAGCTGTCAAGAAGGTGAGGATAGAAATCCAGAAACTCAGCCTTACGCTAAGTAGAGAAGGAGGCAAATGGTTGAAATCTATCTTCTCTGGTAGTCATAAGATGTGCACATAATGATCGCTTATCACCTTAGCACCTGTAGTTCAGGGACTCTTAGCCATCAAGGAGAGGCTTACTCAGCATTCATAAAAGAAAACATAAGCCATATAAACATTTCAAAGACTTCATAAATTGAGAAATAAAGATTACAACTCAGGATCAGATTCTAGTAAGAGGTGAGCTATATCATACAAGAGTGGCCAGATTTGGGTTTTTGTTAAGTTCTTATTTGGAATGTTCTGATTGTTCTAATTAATAAATGCAGTAGACAAAACTGAGTTTTAGAAGAATCCTGAAATACAGCTAAAGCCATGCCAACAAGTTTCTGTAAAGAATTATACAATGCAAAGACTTTAATTTGCAAAATGCTTAAATATTATGGCTCCTGACATTTTAAACTTCTACGAAAAACTAGTGACATGAAACAAAAAAAGGCGTTTGAGGACGTCTAAGATTTCCTCCTTACTGGTCTCTTCCACTTACCTGGTGTGTGTTGAGATTGCAGAGTAGGACATCTCCAGAAGCTGTGGCCACGCACGCAGACTCGTGATCCAGCAACTCCTGAACACCAACAATGCAGCCACTTCCATCCTCTGGGAGAAAGCCTTCTGTCACCAGAGGAATTTCATTCTTCACCTTTCACCAAAACAAACACATAAGCAAATTAAGTCAATCTACTTTCAAGAACAATTCGTCACACTTCCAGAAATACTTTTTAATGCTTCTTTTATAATATAAAAGCTTTCAAAAATGTTTTTTTCCTAGATTAAAACCCAAACTTTCACTTGAGAAATTTCACAACACTACCATCTTTTTTTTTTTTTTTTTAACATCTTTATTGGAGTATAATTGCTTTACAATGGTGACAACACTACCATCTTTAACACAAAACACAGTTCATGTGACCTTTGTGCCAAGCAAACATAAAAGCCTGGTATCTTTGAAAATATCCAATAAAACATGAAGCTAATAACTATGATTTTCTAAAATGTATACAGTATGGGGAAAAGGGACTAAGAATGTAATCACCTAAAATACATCAGTAGCAAAATATAATTAAGGGAAGATATCAGAATTAACCTAAAGAGCTTTTCACTATACATACGCTCAAGCTCCAGAAGTGAAGATTCTGATGTAGTTGGTATGAGATGGAGACTGAAACAGTTTAAAAAGCCCTACAGGAAATTTTCACCTGCATTCCCACTTGAGAAATGTTAATAGATAGTATTTACATGGTAGAAAGGGTAAAAAGTAGGGCACCCCGCAAAATACAACGTCAGAGGTTTGCCAGCTTAGATTAAAACAGAAGCCGACTAAAAGACAGGGTACTAGTTAAGTTATGTCTAATATGACATCAGTATAAAGCGAAGGGAGCATTCATTTGGGGGGGGATGTAAATTCAGAAAGATTTAAAGGAAAGACTATTTGGGGAAGCAAGTTTGGAAAAAGACAAGTCAAGAGTCATGCCAAGTGCTAGCATCCTCCATCAGTAAGTTACCTCTCTTGCGACAGGGTCTACTTCTATCAGTCCATGTGCTGAGCCAATGAGCACTGTGTCCTGTTCAGTTCGGAGAGAGAAGCACTGAGGTTTCCCTGGAGCCTGAATATCCCTGAACTCCAAGCTCCGAAATAACTTTAGATTTCTCATGATGAAGCGACTCCTGAAAGAAAAGTACAAATATCTCTTAATGAAGCTTTAATTTCTCTGAGAAATAGAAACAGCTTAGTAGCGATAAATCACACTCCAGTATAAGCAAAATGATTCAGGGAGCAGAGAAGTTAGAATAACCAAGAAAAAAAAGATCTAATCTGAACCCACACAGAGATGAGCAGTAGCAACCTAACCAATTGTGTAAATCTATGGTCTACAAATTGAGGCTGTGAAATCTATTTTACGTTCTCACTCTTTGAAAGAGGCAAGATTCTCAGAGTTTTTTCTTCAAAAAAGATTTAACATCAGTTATTCTGAAGGAAAGTTGAGAAGAATGCAATGAATGAGAAAACATTTTATTTTTGCACATGAGGATATTTTTATAACTTGACAGATTTACAAAATAATATAAAAATCCACATATATACTGGCAGTTGAAGAAAATAAAATTACTTTAATATCACCAACTACATTTATTTATAAACTGGCTCTATATCGTCATTAAAAAATTAAAATTGAAATCAAACACAGAAATAAAGAAAGGCATTTATGGGACTTCCCTGGTGGTGCAGTGGTTAAGACTCTGTGCTCCCAATCCAGGGAGCCCGGGTTCAATCCCTGGTCAGGGAACTAGATCCCACATGCATATCACAACTAAGAGTTTGCATGCCGCAAGTAAGGAGCCCACGTGCCACAACTACGGAGCCCGCCTGCTGCAACTAAGGAGCCCAAGTGCCGCAACTAAGACCCAGCACAACCGAATAAATAAATAAATATTTTTTTAAAAAAAGAAAAGAAAAGCATTTATTGTTCTCAGGGAGAAAAGAAGACACTATGAAATTACAACAGTATACTTCAAAATGATGATCAACAATTCGAGGAGCTTGATAACCTGGTATAACTACTTCACATTACTCCACTCTCCTGGCCTGATTTTCACCAGGGCAATAGAAAAGCTGAGAAAAGAACGATCAATAGGAAATCTACCTTGGTCTGACAAAATCAGACTTGTTTTAACGTATAACATTACCCAAGAGAAAAAAAAAAGTTAATGTGCTGTATATTTATATCCAGACCCCTTTAAGGTTTATACTGTAATTGGAAGTCCCTAACTTATGTTAGGGGTGACAATTACACAGACCACACTGGCCTTCTTGTCACCTTAATCCAAGGTGAATTCTCTCATCTTGCGTTTCCTACTTACGACAATGAAAGAATAAACATGAATTAATTCTTATACTACATAGCAGATAAAATGTTAAGTGTAGTATGAGTGAGACAACATAAAATGTGGGTTAAGAGGAAAGCAAGCCCACACGGTGGAAGTGAGGAAGAGAATCAAGGCAAACAATGGTTTTGTGAGCTTTCATGACATTTATATTCAAGAACTTCTAGAAATTATTCGAACCTGTATTATACCATGCAGACTTTTTATTTAGATCTAATTCTATATAGAAAGCTTGGGTTTTTGAAAGCATATAAAAATTACATTACCTTTCATCTTTAAATAACATAAAGACGACCACTGACATAGATCTGAAAGGATGGGTAGATTTGAGATGAGAGAATGTCTGGCTAGAGGGGAGTAAACACGGGACAGAGTAGCAAGAGGTGAAAACAGGCGAGAGAGGACCAGATGTATTTCAACCTGGTTTAGCTAATAATAATTATGCTGTTATTGTTGCCATGATCAGAGCATCAAAATGTCTCCCTGTGAACTTGGATTCTATTCACCAACAATCTGTGGAGCTCTGGGGTCCGTGAACCCCAGCATAAGAATTTGGAAGGCAAAGGCAGAAGGAGATGAGGAGGACTCCCTTTTTCCTGTTACCCTGCTGTTTCAGTCAATGTCGCCCCAGCAATAGGCCTTCATCCTTCCAGGGGCCCTTGGTCCCAGCCTCTGGCACTCCCATGACCAGCATGATAACAACCACCCCAGAGGTACCAGCACTCACCAGGCAGGTGCTCCCTCCAGGTGCCTGAAATCTAGTAACATGGAGCTCCTCCTCTGAATTCCAGAGCTATCAACACCAGCTTTCCAATGCCTCTCCTCCAAGGTTATGATAACCCCAATGGCTTCCCTTGTTTGGATCCTCAGACCTAGCTAAGTGTAGTAATTTCTTCCATCAGTTTACTTTTTTAATTACTCCTCTGCTCCCTTTTGCTTTTTGTTCCTCCAGCAGGTATTTAACCAATTCTTCGTATTAAATTCTGTTGAAATATTGTGTGGTTTCTACTTTCCTGACTGGACCCTGACTGACAAACATATCAAACAACCTGAGTTCTCAAATCACTGAGCTTTCAAAATCACCGGCCAGGTGTCATAGGGAAGAACCTTTTGTATTCTATTACAAGTTGATCACTAAAGGGATGCAGCCTATAAGCTTCAATTATACATAATGACCCAATTCTCAGAACCCTGACTCCCAGGTAATGAGCATTAAGCTAAAATACTTCTGTTTAGCTCACAAGAAACATCCTGACCAGGCCCACCTGTGAATGACTGCAGGGAGGAAGAAATCAACACATCCCCTCTGGAGGCTAATGGGAACCAGGAAACGTTTGACTTTACTCCCTCCTCTTTTAGTATAAAAAAAGCCTGAATTCTAACTCAGGCAAGATGGGTCTTTGGGGGCACGAGCCCACCATCTTGGTTTGCTGGCTTTCCGAATAAAGTCGTTATTCCTTGCCCCAACACCTCGTCTCTCGATTATTGGCCTATCGTGTGGTGAGCAGTACGAGCTTAGGCTTGGTGACACAAGGGCAGCTCATCATTCATCTCCCTCCTCCCCAACCCTTCCAGCCTCAAAATGAACTTCTCTAAAATTTCACACCTATCAGCCTTTTTCCCTTACCTTCTCAGAGGTGTCCTACTCTTTTTCAAGACCAGCAAAGGAGAACCCTCCAAACTCCCCCAGGACCTTGGCTTATCGGCACCCTTTCTTTTACATCTGCAATCTCCAACTCCCCTGCCCTCAAATGACTCATCCTTTCTCAGCCCTTAAATGTGCTAAAGATCTCTCCACACCATAGATCAATTCTGGGTCCTCTCTGAAATTACTGACAACTCCTCTATTTCCTTCCCTTGCTCCTTCATCCGTCCACCTCTTGGCTAATTATCATGCCCATGACCACAAGTACCAAACAGATCACTAATATGCTTAGTAGATCTAAACGTCCAGCCCTGACCCTCCCTAAACTGAACACTAAACTCACATTTTCAACCTCCTGCTGTTATCACAAGGATTTCTCAAAAAGCACATCAAATACAACCTGTGAAATGAAGTACCTGCTATTCTCCACCAAACTAGTTTCCCCTCTGGGGACATGGCATTCCTACTTTCTCTGTCCTCCAAGCTGAAACTGTGTCTGCTTCCCTTTTGCCCACACTTTCACAGTAAACTATTCACTGGTTACTGCCCTGCCTGTCAATGTACGGTATGAATCCTTTACATAGTACCGTAATCCTACGATCCGGTTTGTGGCCTACATCAAATACCGACTAAGCACTTGCCAAGTGCTAGTTCTGGACAAGAGATGACTGACAGTTACTGCCTCCTCAGAGGTCAAAGCTTAACGGGGGAGAGGGCCACATAAGATACCACATTACATGGAGAGGCACAGGGGCAACATCTCCAAGGAAAAGTTGCAGATGCGAGAAGGGACTCGCAGCACAGCACCTGAACTTCTATTACCGTCAGCTTCTATCATGCATTGTTGCGCTTTAATTGGTGCATTACTTAGTTCGGCGGTATTGCCTGCAACTGCAAGGAATCCGGAGACTGGGTAAGTGTGCAGCTGGGGGAGCAGCATATCATCCCCCCTCCTGCCGCGCCGCGCCGCGCCGCGCAGAGCCCTCTGATGGCCGCGGGTGCAGCAGGCGGCGAGTCTGCCAGAAAGAGTACTCAAGGAGGGCAGAGGTGCTCAAGCCGCACTTCACTCCCAGACCAGCAGCAGGCAGCGGTTGGGCGCTAGGGGGTCCCCTTCATCAAGACACCCTCTGGCGGACAGGACCCGTTTCCGTGCCCCCACCCCAGCTAGGCCGCTCGAACGCTCACCTACGCCGCGCTCTGAGGACCCCCAAACAGCGGTGCGTCCGCCCAGGGCTGCGCACGGGCCTCTCCCTGACCGCTGCTTCTGAGCTCTCGCGACGCGCACTGGGTCTCCGGGCCGCCGGCCCGCTCGACCCCCTCCGGTAGTGGCTGAAGCCAGGCGGAGGGGCAACCTGCGAAACACGTACTCGCAAGCGAAGATAGCCCGACACGCGCCGAGCGGCGCCGCGGTGACGTCGCAAGCCTGAGGAGGCGTGGCCTGCCGTCTCCCTCTCCCCGCAAAGATATATGAGCAGCTCCGCTGGCCACCGCCCCCTATCCCTACATCCTCCTGCCCAGCCTATTGTATTTGACCCCCGCCTTGACGTCAGACCCCAAAGCTCAGTAAGAGGCGCCGGTGGGTGGAGCCTGCGGGCCTGGGGAGCAGCGCGCGTGCGCACAGCGCGTGTCCCGGCTACACGCCGGCAAGACGCCTTCCTCCGTGGCAAGCGGGAGGAAGAGTACAGGTCCCAGGGGGCGGGATTTGCAGCACCTGAGGTCGCCATGGCTACCGAGCCCGAGACCCCTGTGGCCGCCTTGGCTGCGGAGCCCGCGGTGCCATCGCTTGTGGATCGTTACTTCACTCGCTGGTACAAAGCGGGTAAGTGGAGAATGATGTCAGTCTCTTCTGGGCCCAATTTGACAGTATAGGGACTATGATGACAGATCATAAGCCGCATGCACCTTCCCCAGCGCTTCCTCCCCACGTCAGAAGGAACTGGATCTCTCTGTTCCCCTGTAGGCCAAGGGAATGGCATTTGCCCGTGGAAAGCAGCAGGGTGCATTCTGGGTAGGGCGAGCGCAGTGCGAGTTCACGAGGGTGGGTTGCTTGCGGGAAGATGGTAGACTAAGGTGAGATCCCCGAGGGAGGCAGGAGCTGGATTGCAATCTCCTTGAGTGCCTAAAGGGATTTGAGGGGCTCAGTCCTCCAAGAAGAGTCGATACATAAAATGATTTAAATGGTAGCGGTCTAAACTAAGGTAGAGGCATAGGGATGGAGAGAAGAGGGTGGGTTAGAACAGAGGCATTTAGAAAGCAGAATCTAACAGTTTTACTTAAAGGAAGTCGCTGGTATTACACATTTGCCCCTTAGAAGTAGGTATCCTGTTGTACAGCTTTGTGTACCCAGCAAATATCAGTGATGAGAGCATCGTTGGGGACCCTCCTCTAACCCAACTTGCTCCCATTCATTTAGGGATAATAGGTGTACTCATCTTTTACAATATTGAAATATTTTACAATAGCATACGTTTTATTAGCCAGACTTAGTGTAACCAACTGTCCGGTTAACCCTGGATTGAAGTGTTTTCCGGAATCCATTACTTTCAGCGCTAACATCAGGACAGTCCTGGGCGAACCAGGATGAGTTAAGTCTCTCTAAAATTGACCAACAAAACATGCTACTAAATTGAATAAAGAATACATTACTAATCACTTTTTTTCTAATAGAAATAATTATTGTACTCATTTTAAAGTGAGGATAAAAAAAGGTGGAGCAAAGAGTTAATCATCATTTTAACATTGAATGAATGATTCTATCTGGACCAGATATCTTTAAATACTTTATGGTCAGACTTTAGGTATATCTTTTTGAGTAATGAAGGGATACCAGTAATATATATGTCCAGCCTTCATAATTAACTACCTCTATGAACCAAAGAAAGTACTACACAGTGGTAGTAAATATTGACTCAACAGCCATCAGACTCATTCATTTCTTCTAGATGTCAAAGGAAAACCCTGTGAGGACCACTGTATACTACAACACTCTAACCGGTAAGCAAATTGGGAATTTTAAATTATCAAAAAACATTTGTTTCTGGCATTGTAGCCTGGTATGGTCTTGTAATCAATAAATATTCATTAAATGATTATCTTCCACTGTATTGAGATGGTATTATTTATAGTAGGAGTTTGGTTGACAAGAATGAGTCTTTCAGTGCCTACGCTAAACAAATAAACTTGCTTACCCAAACATCCAAATGGAGGACCACACCCCCAGTCAGCTACTACCTCAAGTAACCAGCCTGTGCCTAACTCCTGAATTGCCCAAGCCCATGGAGAGGGCTAGGGTAGAAGCACAGATGGTATCCTGTATATACCAGCATGCCTTACTTTTCTCTCTTCCTCCTCAGTGCTGTCTAAGCACCTCTGGTACGCTTCCCTTTTGGGGAAGGAAATTCAGTCCCATTTTCTCCATTTTTATTACTGCATTCTTCTCTTCAGTTAAGCTCCAATAGTAGCCAGAGGAAAATGGGGGGAAATGATAGGCTGACTAAAGAAATGTCAGCTCAGCTATTGTGCCAGTAGGAATACTGTGTTATAGGGGGAAGAATCATACCAAGCAATAATACAGGATCAATTTTTGCTCCTCGTAGAATATGTGTCATCACACTGGCAGGATCCCATCCAGTTCTTCAAAGTGGAAAAGCAATTAAAAGCATTTCCTATCAAATCAGTACCAACTGTAGCAGACTTCAGAACAAAGTCTCCGGGAAATTTAAGCGGGTATGTTCCTGTATTTCTCTACTTAAATCCTCTATTATCATAATAATGATAGAGCCAGCCGGTCTTAGAACCCAGTAGTGTATGCTCAGCATACTTCCCTGGCAGTTAGAGATGATTTTAAGAATACTTAAGCTCTAAGGAAATTCTCAGGCCAAAAAAATGAGGTATTTCAGAAGTTATATTATCTGTCAAATTAGCTTCTGGGCCACCATCCCTATCATCCCCAGGATGAAGGATGGAGAAGGTGGGCCTTTGAAAGAACAACTCTAATACCAATATAACAAGATATTTTGTCCCTTCTAGTTTTGTTAAGCCAGTATTTCGAATTCTATAAAATTTAGATGATCAATACTTCTTTATCATAAATTTTCACATGTGAACTTAAAAGTAAAATAAAAGTCCTGAGGTAGTGAAAAAAAAATCAATCTGAGAAAATATACATTATTTGCTTCGTATCAGTTGCCATTCCAAAATCACTGCCAATTTTATACACATCTAGCTACACCCTCTACCTCCGCGTAGTGTTTAGTTATAGAAAATGTTACCTGTGCCCTCTACAATTCTAGGCAAGATGGACATTTTACTGTTAAAGGAGGGTATCACACCAAGGACAACTCAATACCATACTAAACTATCCTGACAAACCCCCTGGAAAGGAAAGTTTCAGTTGATGATTTAGGTCCTTCATTTACTGAGTTCATACTAAGAGTTTCTGCTAATTACCTCACTGTTCTGCAAGACCCTTGTTTATACTCCCCTTTGTAGGCCTGAAGGCCCCTAATAACCTGCCTTATAATTATTGATTTTTCCTCACTCAGGAAGCAAGTGGACTTTAAAAAGCATGGACCATTCTTAAAAGTCTACAAATTACAAGTAAAACAGTTAGTGCTTGTGATGTTCCTGTCATCAATCTTTGTCCAAAATAGTAGCACTGTTGTTACTACTGAGGAACAGAGAGGGACCTGCACATGGAACCCACTGTAGATAAGCTTTGATCACATCTCAGCACTGCCCATCAGTTCTTCTCCCAAGGGAGGTGACCAAAAGGGGTTAAAACACTTCTTTCTGACACAGAGCCAGCGGAAGACAAACCATCTGGGACAAATCCCCAGCCCCTCCTCCCAAAAGTGGGGAGTCACACTGACTAGTATTTTGAAACGAAGTACCCACAGGCAGAGGAGTGAAGCGCATGCAGTAACACCTGAATGCTGTCTAATAATGTTGTGAGTGGGAAAGAGGCCATAAAGAACAGCATCTTGACCTCAGATGTTCACTGCAGTAAAAATTCCTGGGAAAAAAGAGCAACACATGAGACATGCTTGCATCCATTTCCCATGAGCCTCCTTGTACTGGGTTGGCCAAAAAGTTCGCTCGGGTTTTTCATGTTAGGGAAAAACCTGAAGAACTTTGTGGCCGACTCGATAGATATTTGTCAGAACCTCCCCAGATATATCCATACAGTGGAGTACATGAAAGTATAACCATGCCACAACATTCAAACAGACATATGTCAAAATGTAGTACTTGATAGCGGGTTATAGGATAATGAGTAAGTTACTCTTATCTGCTACTTAAAACTTTTCTGTTTTCCAAAGTTTCCTCAAATTGCATTTTTTTTAAATTAGAAAAATATCCCTTCTTCAGAAAGTCTCAGTGATTGACCTAATAAAGAAGTTCCTTTCTCTATTAAGTTCTGATATAAAAATAAGGTAGGAATCTTAATGAAACTAACTTTATACAATATTGCTGTCATTCTCTATAATGTTGAATTTTATATTATGCTTATTGGTAAGATTTTCCTACCCTTTTGAAGTCTTTACACTTGGCTATGTGCAGCTTTCTCATGTACAGTTAAATATAAAGTATAATGAGTTAAGATAAAATATATTCTTAATATGTAACTAAACTACCTATTATCACATTTGTCTTAGTCTGCTTTTTCCCCTAGAGCCTAGGATGGTGCCTAGCCCATAGAGGCATTTAATATATAAATATTTGAATAAATGAATGGTTTTCCTGTACTTAAGTCATTTTTATTTAAAACACTAATTCCAGGAATATATCCTATTGTAACTCTGAGGGCTGTCTCACAAAGAAAAGTGAAAATGTACATCAATTAATTTTTTCTTCCCTGTTATTATCAGGGGGCACAGTTTCTAACAGAACTTGCACCTCTGTGTAAGATTTACTGCTCTGATGGAGAAGAATACACCATATATAGGTGAGTTACTTTTTAACCACAATTTTGGAGAAACAAAGAAGATAATATTTTTCTTCAAAGCAATTTTTTCTTTAACTAGCTGTGTTAGAGGACGGTTGATGGAAGTGAATGAAAACATCCTCCATAAGCCATCCATTCTTCAAGAGAAGGTAAAAGGGTCTGGGGAAGTAAGATCCCATCCACACACTTTTTATCTGATTTTTTACCATTTGACAGTATTAAATATTCTATTTCCCTTCTAGCCATCCACCGAAGGCTACATTGCAGTTGTGTTGCCCAAGTTTGAAGAAAGTAAAAGCATAACAGAAGGGTTACTGACACAAAAACAGTATGAAGAAGTCATGGTGAAACGCATCAATGCCACAACAGCGACCTCATGAGGATTAAGATTGAGTAAAAACAACAGGGCATTCTTATCCTTACCTGGCCTACCAGTCAGTGCACTAAGGAAGAACCAGAGATGCTGAAATGTACTTCACACCCGGCCATCCGCAGGGAGGCCTGATCTTAAAACCTGACCTAGTTTTCCTTCTTCGTCTTGCATAACAAGCCTTGATTCCATTTTGTCTTCAACCTCCCAGATCTGCCTGCCCATGTACTCACTCTGTTCTTCTTTTGCTTTTCTCTTTCTAACAACTGGCAAGTGAGAGACGTTTTTCTGATTAAAAACCAACAAACAAAGCACTTTGAGGAAAATTTGAAAAGACAGAAAAGTAAAAATAATTTACCCATCATCCTGTAACCCATTAGTAAATACTAGGTTTTGATGTAATTCTGTTTGAATATTGTGTCATGGTTATTGTTTTTGCCTCAATTTTCCATCACTTTGAAGTTGAAAAACAACAACTGGCCTTTCTTACCCAGGCTGCTTCAGTGTGACATGACCAATACGTCTGGTCCCACCCCTTCTGCCCCAACTCCCCCGCTCAGGTTGCTGGGAAGAGGCATGGTGTAGAGTGTACCTTCTCTAAGTCTATGGGTTGGCCTTCAACTCTGAACAATGTAGCACTGTAACACTGGTTTCTTAATGAGAGACACATGAAAAGGCTTTGAAAGGGGATTTGCTAACATGGAAGTATCAATATTATAATGCTGTATGAAGTAACATGTTTATTTGTGGTCACTCAGTCTCACACTCTAGTTACAGGGTAACCAGCAAAGAAGTTCCCGAGAGGTTCTTGGAATTCAAAGACACACATGCTTTTGAACAGAACAAAAGCTTTCACATCATTTAGACAATAAACAAAAAACTATGAATTCATGGTTTAAGACTGTATACTTGTTTACATTGAATTTCAAATAAAAGGACTTTTCAAATTGTTATTTTTCCTTAAGGACTGCAACATATACATACATATAAACATTTCTGTTTTTAAATAAAACAATTATCCTTGAGTATAAATTCTTTTAGTTCTCCATCATCTTTTGCTGTTCAAGTCATGTTATCCCTTCCCTACCCCTACTTGCATTTAAATAAGAGAATATTCTCATTTGAGGTATGTAAAATATTTTGTAAATAAAATTCTAAAATTATTTTTGACTCACAAGGAAACTTCTTTTAACCCTAACTCTCCCCTAAGTATACCCACTAGACATGATACAGGTAGTAACTATAGAAACATCTACTCTGATAGTGCTATGAGCTGAAAGTGTGTAAGCACAAACCAGCAAATTCCCATTTCAGGTAGCACAAATGGTTCCCAAAGGTGTCTTAAAACAAAGATACTAAAGATAGTAAAAGAATTATGTATCTATTTTACATATAACATTACCTCACATCATTTTCCCATTATTTCCATTGTAATTTAAAAGAATATTTTGGTTTCAGGGCATAAAAATCATGTTTGATGATTTTTATAAAGAAATATTTTATAAAGGTCATAACCAAGCTGAGTGCATCCCATTTTCTCTCCAAGGCCTACAGTAAATTCAAGTTTCCTTCAATAAAATATTGACTAGCTAATTGGTAGTACTGTGGTTCTTCAGGATCTTGTGAATATTGACTGTGATGGCTGACCCAGATAATGATCATCAGACGAGCTTATAGAACTACTGCCATTTGGCAACTGACAGGTCCCGTTAGATTTCAAAATAAATTTCAAAGCATCAGGATACAAGCACAAAAAACAAAGTTAACTATACTACACCATAAGGGCGGAACTTATAACCAGATCCTTCAATCAAAACCCACCCCCACAAAAACAAAAGCTTTAAACCCTAAAATTTAAAAGACTAAAGTCGTTTATTTAATGAATATTCCAAAGGCACATATGTATACTGACTCAAATTATTTTGAACAGCTTAGTTCAATTGTTCTCTGTCTTCTATCTTCTGTTCCACCAGTTACCACTGAGAAGTACAAAAACTGCTTTTTAAGCCAGTAAGATAAGCTTAGGATTCCAGCTAATATTCAGGGCAGACAGGCCAGCTGTGCTAGAACGAGAACTAAAACCGTCTCCTAGTGAGTTCCTCCAGGATTCCGTGGAGTGAGCTCCATGACCCTGCTTTTGGGTGGGAGCGGGACATGCATCACAACAAATTTCCTGTGCTCTGTGAAACCCTTACTAGAGAACAAACGTGTGCTCCTGGCATGGATGATCTGTGACAGAGGGGACAGCAGAGGCCCAGTCATACTCAGTGGACAGAGGGATTGAAGAAGAGTCCACAGGTTTAAGGAAAACCCTGCATCACCCAGACTACTGTGTCTCTTCTGCTGCAAATTAATTAGTGTCCCAGATGATAAGCTTAAATTTAAAAAAATAGGAAGTTAGGGTCAAATGTGCCAAAGGTGAGCGTATATTCAAAATAGCTTCTTTGGATTAAATTGTCATTAAGACAGTAGGGATATTTGGTTTGACTTTTAAGGAACATTATTCATGGCCATGTCCCATTTAAAATCACACTGCAATTAGAAATATAGCAACCTCCATGGCATTTAATAGTTGTCAGAAAGCTTCACAATCGGTTTCATGATCAGAAAATAAAGCAAGATTTCAGTTTGTTTTCTTTACAAAATTGTTGTATTTCTGAAATATAAAGGATTGTTTGCTTTCTAAAAATGTCAGCTTTGCCACATGGTGTTCCAGAGATCTGACCTCAAAAGCTTCTCAAGTTTTACCATCCACAGAATCTTTATTTGTAACTAAGACCCGTCTGTTGTTTTCCATTTGAAGCTGGAAAGAATTAAGACAATTAGTTTCTGCTTTACTTGTAAAATAAAAATTGCAAAATTAAATAGTATCTATTTTCTTTTGCATTTTCCTTTAGACTAATTTTTTAAATGTGAGTTTAAGATAAAGAAATTATCGTACCTTCTTCAGCAGTTTATAGCAAAATGAGAGAAGTTGGACCAAAGTAGCCATTATGCATCTTGTCTTTGTAATACTCTTATCAACCTATAGTGACAGAAAGCAAGCAAATCAAATGCTTATAAGGACATCTTCAAAAGACTTTATCATTTATTTAGTTTGAAAATGGTAAAAATTTCTTCATTACAGAAATCTAAGGGATCTCAAAGGGTATATAGATTAAGGCATCTGAGCTGACTTGATGACCTGAGGTCCCAGAACACAGAAGCAGGGATTGTTGCCCAAGTCTCATGCCAATTTCATGGAACCCCAGGAAGAATGGATGGAAAATCAACCTGTTCTATTTCAGATGGTTTAGGGGCTTCTCAAAGTGCACCAAATAGTGGCAATGAACCCCCTTCTTTACACTTCCTTGCACTCTACTTTTTTGCACTCAAACTCCCTAAAACAAACAACAGAAGCCCTTCACTCTGAGGGGTCTGTGCCCTAGTTAGTCAGGTGATGATGTTGGGATTTAAGGGTAGCTGCTCCGTGCTATGGTATTAATCATGTCCAAAAAGCTAACTTACTTGGTGAACCTACTGCTTCCCGGGGTCAGTTACAACTGCAGATGATAAATGGTTCTTGCAGTCAAGGCAGGAAAAATGGAAATAAATTGTTCTTCTGTAGGTATTAACACTTTATTTGAAGAAAAAGGGGCTGGAAGCTAACCTAATAAAAAAAGAAGTGTGAAAGTTTCTCAAGTGCTTTCCTGAATGTCCCACCCTCCCTTTTACCTTTAGAAACACTTGATTCTGCAAAGGTATCTTAGTTACTGCCTGGAGCTGGTGGCATAGAGGAACAAGCTTGTTTATTTCCAGGAGAAGCATAAGCTTATCATCATCTTTCAGCTGAAATGTAAATAAGGAAGTTATACCAACTCCAGTGAAATTCCATCTTTTAAACCTTAAATACCTTTATACCTTAATAATATACCCTCAGAGTGGGTATTTGTGACATCACCACCAGCACCAGGCAGGGATATGTGCATTACCTGTTTTGAGAAAGCTTGCACACTTGAAGCAAGCTTCAAACCCTCTTCAACAAAAACCTGGTAGAAAGGAAAAACATCACTACGTTAGGTGTATGTCATCTAGATAGTTGGTAAGAAATACACTCATGGATAATTTTCATACAGAATTTAAAAAATAAAACCTAAACATAAAAGGTCTGTCATGGAACTTCTATGGTTTTTGTTGTATCCAGGAATACACAAGAGTTTAGCTGTACTCAGAAGCAGATTTCCCAGACCTGATGCAGAATCAGTCCCTGCAGTGGCTCCCCTACACCGGGACACCTCCAATTACCGTGCAGGATCGCACAGACATTTGATACTTAGCCATAAAAATTATGCCTGGGCTTTTGGATGGATCCGAAGCTCATCTCTTAATATCCCCAATTATAAGAGGGTGTTGAATCTTGGAACATGGGGTCTAAAGGGTTAGATGAGGTCAAAAGCGTTAGAACATTCCTGCTTCCAGCTCAGCAAGATAGAATTTGTCACCTATACACATTCTTCAACTAGCCATTTGAGGGGATTATTTTTTCCCTATTCAGCATACGTTGTACAATTTAGTGAGGAGAAGAGGATGATGGGAAAGAATACTGAAAAATACTTTAGAATATTTGGAATGATTATTTTTAAATGTACACAGAATCTTTTAGAGTGAGAGATACCAGGGAAGTGAAGACTGAGCTTTAGGTGGCAGCAGGAAGAATGAAAAGAACAGGACAAATTTGAGAGTGATTTGTGAAGAAAGATAATAGATCTTGGTAATAAATTAGATAAAGCATATGAAGAGGAAGGAGGCAATAATTTCAGGGTTAACTTTAATTCTCTTTGCAACAGCCTTGCTATTATTGGATAACCTGATCTCAAGGTCAAATTGTCCTTTGCATCCTTCCCTATCCTTTAAAAGGGAAAACAATGCAGGCTTCTCATTGCGGTGCCTTCTCTTGTCGTGGAGCATGGGCTCTAGGCACGTGGGCTTCAGTAGTTGTGGCACGCGGGCTCAGTAGTTGTGGCTCACAGGCTTAGTTGCTCCGTGGCATGTGGAATCCTCCCAGACCAGGGCTAGAACACGCCTGCATTGGCAGGCGGATTCTTAACCACTGCGCCACAAGGGAAGCCCCTATTCCAACTTTTTAAAAAGGGAAAAAACTCACTTATAGTCAACTTTACAGAAAATTCCAAACGAAGTATTTTCTATAATTCTTCTGACTCTGTTGACAATCACCCTCTCAAGCTGAAATCCCTTTCCTGAAGAGGCTCAGGTGAAAACACATGGGAGTGCCAAAGGAAAACACATAACATTGATAAAGTGATAGAAATTTCAAATTTCAAATGCAAGAATGCCCTTGGTTCTAGAGAGGCAAACAGACTAACATGAGAGTCAGGGGAGTTAAGAAAGGACTCTTGTAATCCACTTATCAATCTAAGCCTCCAGGTAAGTGAGGAGAATTCGAGCTAGGCCTATGTGGAGTTTCATGAGACACATAGGGCAGAAGGGTGAGTGTCAGTATATGTGTCTCTCCCTGAATGCCCTAAATCATCAGGAATATGGGAGAAGAAAAGGAAACTAACATGTACTGAGAACCTGTAATGGTCTCAGCCCCATGACAGATGCTTTCTTATGTGTTATCTCTTTTAATCAATATCATTCATCCAATTCAATAATGAAGAAGCCAAAAACCTTTCCTCGCATTCAGGACAGTATAAGAGAAATACATTTGCTGATAGGATATTTTCACCTACTTGGGAAAACCTGAAACTTAATATTGCATCTAGTGACTATCAAAGCCCATTCTACTTTATCCCTATTTGGTTTTTTTTTCCAGTAAGATAACCAAAAAGCTCCAAAAAATGCTACTGCAAGTCCTCTAATTTTCTACCACTATCTGTAGTATACATGTGCTGTGTGCACAGGTAAACACACAATTACAGTAAATCATTTAGAAAACTAGCTATTACCAACTTTTAGCCCAACTTTTATGCTACAGTATTAGCATAAAATGGAAATAAAATCTACCTCTAGTTGATGAATTAAATCCTGCGAAGTTTTTAGTGGACTCCTCCCCTGAAATAAAATGAATTATTAATGAGGTAAGAAAAAATTATTGCCTGGAAATTGATTTTATATTAAAGTTTTAGAGCATTTCATGCATTAACATATCCCAAGTTTTGAAGAGTAATATTGAATAGACTAAAAATATTTTGAGTATTCTTAAAACAACTTTAATATTTAACTATTACTTCTTAAGGCACTTCAAAAAATTTCAGGTAAACATTATATATGTTCATTTTATAATGTAAAGAAACTTAAAACTGACAAGTTATATTTAAGTTTTTTTTCCTTTTCAAGCTTTTTTATTTTGCTTCATAAGTTAAAGATATAAGACCTGACAATATGTCTTAACTAAAAGGACCTTGTTCCATAATGGAAAAAAGACCCGACCAAAAATCAGGAAATTCTCATTTTTTATTCTAATTTCAACTCTGGCAGGAATTCAGTTGTTTTTGATGAGGCATGTCAGTTAAGTTTCAATTCTGAGTCTATAAAATAATCATAATAATATTTGTGCTACCACTCTCATCAGAAGATTAGGGAATATCACATTGACAACTACCAAGAAGAATTAAGTTCTGTCCCTTAATAGCTATGAGACGTGAGCAAAATATTCTTATTCTTTGATAACCTGTTGTAAGGATCAAATGAAATTATGAAGCAGAAACCACTTTAAAAACTATAAGGCAGGGGCTTCCCTGGTGGCACAGTGGTTGAGAATCCGCCTGCCAATGCAGGGGACACAGGTTCAAGCCCTGGTCTGGGAAGATCCCACATGCCGCGGAGCAACTGGGCCCGTGAGCCACAACTACTGAGCCTGCGCGTCTGGAGCCTGTGCTCCGCAACAAGAGAGGCCGCGATAGTGAAGAGGCCCGCGCACCGTGATGAAGAGTGGCCCCCGCTTGCCGCAACTAGAGAAAGCCCTCGCACAGAAACGAAGACCCAACACAGCTAAAAATAAATAAATAAATTAAAAAAAAAACAAACAAACTATAAGGCACTGGTAAGTGTGAAATATTTTAAAACTATAATGCACTAGAAAATCTAAAATATATAAATTATAAAGAAATATGAGTAACTGCATATAAATGATAAAGAAATTATATAAATTGTTAAGACAACCTTAAACAATAGCCTGAAGAAAAGCTATAAGATTGCCCAGGAAAACTACAAAACTGGATACTGTGAAAACTAACAGAAGAGTCTCAGAAAGAAGCAATTAGATGAGGCTGGTAAACCATCCTCTTACGGGAAAACAGAAAAATTGTTTGGGAAAAAACAGGTATACCGACAGGGTGGGTAGAAAACAAAGCCAGCTTGAGATTTTACCGCAATCATATTACCAAGACTTGCCAAGTTGGCACAAGATGTTATCTATTACCATTATTCCATTATCCATTCCCATCAAGAATTCTAATATATTGTCATCTATTTATTGTGTATATCTGCTCAGTCTCTTACACCTCAGGTGTACTGTTCAGAGTTTTGATTTTGATTCAGAAAGGCTGGTTTATCAGTCAGAGTCCATTAAGGAAAAACAAAAACCACAGCTGTTATTTTATCAGAGAGAGTTTAGTATATGGAACTGGTTAACCAAGTACTAGAGGACTGAGAAGGCAGAAAGGGAACACAGAGAGGAACATTGAGATTGTAACTGTGGGCAGCCGCTTGTACCCCTAAGGCTGAAGGAACAAAAAGAAGAGTTTGGGATTCTTAGAATTTAGACGCTTGGCGGTGAGGCCCCTGCAGAGCTGGTTCTTGAACCTCGGAGAAGGGGGTGGCAGCCAGCTGGTGCTGGTATTGCCGAGGGGGCAGGACGAGGCTGGGTCTAAGTGTATAGAAATAAACAGAAACTGGAACGAACAGCTGCTGTGGGGTACAGAGCTACTGTTGAGTGAAAGCAAGCGAACAAGGGAACAAATTCCTTCTCCTTCCTCCGTCCAACCTTGCTCTGTCCCTCTGGTGTCTGCTATTGTTGGAGCATAACGGCTGTCAAAGGAGGGGTGTTTTCTCAGGCCCCCAGTCCCAGAATCACGAGCAGTGTATAGGAAGGGTGGGTTTGGAGCTGAGAGAGAGGCTGGAAATCAGCTCATAAGCTTACTGGGTCTCGATTTCCTCAGTTATGAATGGGGATAATACTCTCCTGTATACTTCACTGGAATGTTTTGAAGGTTAGATGAGAAGGTAGATATAAAAGCATTTTACAAGCCATAAAAATAAAAACAACTGAGAATTAGCCTCCCATAAATACTTGAATTTCCTGTAATAGGTATTTCTTAGAAGAAATGTGATCACCTTCAGAACTAATGGTTTTGAGGCTAACAATTTATAATGCTTCCCCATGCCCTCCCTTATCCTCGTCTATTCAGATCATGTTAACATCTAAGATACCAATTTACGAGTCTTCTAGGGGAAATGACCAGGAAAATTGTGTTTTTGCTTTGGTTGGTAAAGCATGATAATGTCGTATGTGCAGGATACCACGTGGTACAGTCACACGGCAGTGCTTTGAGCACGTGACATCACTGCTGAGAGTGCGCCAGGAGAGAACACGCAGACCTGAGTGAAGGCGAGGCGGAGGGCCTGGAGTGTGCCTGCTGAGGCTCGAGCGGGCATGGAATTCCTGCAAAGTCTCTTGTTTACCTTGAACACATGTGCAAGTTTGCATTCTCCTCCATGATATGCACAGAATTGTTTTAATGTAAAAATTCTCACAAATCTTTGAGTACAGTCTGGTGCTCTGTGTATTCTATAACCTCTTATTATATCCCCTCCCCCCAGGGTATGGCTTACTTATTTGGAAAGGACCAGGCATATATCACTGAGATTTTCTTTTTCTGTTTTCCCCCCATCATTACCTTGTTCTTCTGGTGGACATGAGACGTAGAGGTCTGAATTGAGACTAGAGAAACTGGCAAATTAAAATCACATATGTGTTTGACACCATAATGAAAATGAAAGGCTATTTATTACTGGTAGAGATTTGGGTATTTGAAGTCATCAGAAGTATAAAATAATCTTTGCTGATTCAGTCTACTTTCTATTAGGTTGGTCAAATGTTCGTTCGTTATTTTCCGTAAGATGGCTCTAGTAGCACTTAGTTGTCTTTAACTTCACTCGAAACAATTTTGTTAGATTGTATGTGACAGCTGTCATATCCGCGTGCATATAAAAAAAGACATTAAATTGGTGAATTTTTGTGTAGCCATTTTAACATTGAAGATGGAAGGAAAAAAGCAACATTTTCGTCATATTATGCTTTATTATTTCAAGAAAGGTAAAAACGCAACTGAAATGCAAAAAAAAAAGATTTGTGCAGTGTATGGAGAAGGTACTGTGACTGATCAAACATGTCAAAAGTGGTTTGCGAAGTTTCATGCTGGAGATATCTCGCTGGACGATGCTCCACAGTCAGGTAGACCAGTTGAAGTTGATAGCGATCAAATGAGACATTAGTTGAGAACAATCAACATTATACCACGTGGGAGATCGCCGACACACTCAAAATATCCAAATCAAGCATTGAAAATCATTTGCTCCAGCTTGGTTATTTTAATCACTTTGATGTTTGGGTTCCACATAAGTTAAGCAAAAAAACCCTTCTTGACCATATTTCTGCATATGATTCTCTACTTAAATGTAGTGAAAATGTTCCATTTTTAAAACAAATTGTGATGGGCAATGAAAAGTGGATACTGTACAATAATGTGGAACAGAAGAGATCGTGGGGCAAGCGAAATGAACCACCACCAACCACACCAAAGGCCGGTCTTCATCCAAAGAAGCTGATGTTGTGTATATGGTGGGATTGGAAGGGAGTCCTCTATTGTGAGCTCCTTCCAGAAAACCAAACAATTAATTCCAACAAGTACTGCTCCCAGTTAGACCAACTGAAAGCAGCACTCGACAAAAAGCGTCCAGAATTAGTCAACGCATAATCTTCCATCAGGATAACGCAAGACTGCATGTTTCTTTGATGACCAGGCAAAAAGCTTGACTGGGAAGTTCTGATTCAGCCGCTGTATTCACCAGACATTGCACCTTCGGATTTCCATTTATTTAGGTCTTTACGAAATTCTCTTAATAGAAAAAATTTCAATTCCCTGGAAAACTACAGAAGGCACCTGGAACAGTTCTTTGCTCAAAAAGATAAAAAGTTTTGGGAAGATGGAATTATGAAGTTGTCTGAAAAATGGCAGAAGGTAGTGGAACAAAAGAGTGAATACGTTGTTCAATAAAGTTCTTGGTGAAAATGAAAAATGTGTCTTTTATTTTTACTTAAAAACCGAAGGCACTTTTTGGCCAACCCAATACTTAGGTTCTAGGTCCCAATTCTACTGCAAATGGTATCATGGCCTCTTATCAACAAGAGAAGACTTCAGTTCCTGTTCTTGGTTAGTATTTTTTTTCACTCTAAATTATTACATTACTAAGCAGAAGGAATATCTTTTTGTAAGTGTTGAGAAGGTTAGTAGTATTAGGAGAGAATGGGGAGTCACTACAATTTTCCCTCAGTTCTAAGACTATATCTTTATTAAAATCAGTTTAATGCCTTTAGTGTTGGGATCCTGAGTAGGGGTCTGGGAAATCCAACATGACATTAAATGTATAATTTTTAAAAATTGTTCTGACATACACACTTGTCAGTGCAGTGGCATACACTCATGCATACAGGCACATTACAGTTGAAGTTTGAGTCTAAACAGTCTAATTTGCATGTACATTTTAAGGATTCATCTGAATCATTTTTGACTATTGGCAGTTTTGCATTGTGTCTTGGGGACATTTTCATATTCCTTGCTTAAGAGCTGGAACTTTTTAGTCATCCTTAGGATTGACAGTATAATTTGAAAACAAATCCAAGGAAGATTAGCATTTCATCTGCATTTCCTATTGAATTATACCAAAAATGTTTTGTTTATTTGTTGGGGGGAGAGGATTCTCATTAATTAGGTTACATATTCCTCAACAAAGTTAAAAGCCCTAAAGGCTTTCTTTTGAAAGTTGGTTTAAAACTCTTTTTTTTTTTTTTGGCCACAGGGGATCTTAGTTCCCTGACCAAGAACCTGGGCCCCGGCAGTGAAAGCGCTGAGTCCTAACCACTGGACCGCCAGGGAATTCCCTAAAAAACTTTTGAAAGATCAGTTTGGTGCCAGAGTATTCGCCCTTCATGTGGATCCCTCGAGCACAGCAACTTCTTTCTAGCTTTGAAAAGGTGGCAATTTTTACGGCTGCTATTTGCATTTCTGGCACGTGAGAGGCAACATTCTGAAATTTTTTCATTTAAATGCTACACTGTGGTAGCATTTTGATGACATTTGAAGTAGACTTTGTGGGAGCCATGTCAAGTTTAAGTTTCATGGCTTATGTTGCTACCAGGAATAAATTAACCACCTTCCGTTCCAGCTAAGCTCATATATGCAGACAGTTAACTGCTGTATCCCTAGATCCCCTTCTTCCTGGAGGCTGGCAAGCTGCCTTTGGTATCAGTCCCAAAACGTACACTTATTTCTGAGATGCTACAATTCATCTCAGACCAGAGGCTGTTTGGTAATTGTTTAGTTTGTAATGTGTCTAATCCAGTTGTGATTTCTGTCCCCTCTTTTCCTCACTGCTGGCTTGATGCTGACCTTCAGGTCAAGTTCAGTCACACCTTTCTCTAGGGTGGTCTAGTTGGCTTTATTAAAGGGCACTTCCATTTCCCAGCTGAGCCTTAAAGACTTTAAAATTTTGAGGCTCCTCATTATCAGAGTATGTATTATCCGTGTCCCTGTGTAGGAACACTAGTGTAGATTGTGTAGGAAAGGAGAAGTTCTCATAATCCAAAAAGAGGCGAATGAGCTACTCACAAAATAAGTTCCTCTCAAATATTCCTCACCTGCCCCTTCCCAGCTAACAGTAGTAGGGGATCAGTGACTTGATGGGGCATTTTCTGATTGTTTCATGTTAAGATGCAACGTAGTACCATGCAGGTTGATTGCAAATCTTGCAAAAATGTAATCCATTTCATAAAATGGATTAACCTTTTACCAGGATAGTGCTTAAATCATGGCCGAATTGGACTTGTTATATTTGATAACAAAATTACTTCAAATGAGTGTGATTTGACTATCAAAGGATTAAGAGAAGTCTTTGGAAAAATTGATAAAGCCCTCAAAATATTTTTGTGAAATGACTCTCCCTGTGCTGTGAAATTCAAACATGGAAATGTGAAAGATGTCATGTCCTGCTGTCATACAGTTTGTCAGAATAATTTCTTTCCTGCCAATAAGTCAATACTTGGTATTTATTCTTAGTTAAGTCTAAGAATCAAATATAATTGTAGTTGTGCCTAATTTTTAAAAATAAGATACACTATTTTCAGAACTTGTTTCTTTTTTAAAAACAGATAAGATGTCATTGAAAGTTTAGTTACTATTTAACATGAAATTATGGGGCTTGTTGACCCTGAATTTAAGTAGCCTTTTCCAATATTGTTAAATAAGCAAAACCTCTTGTGGTCTTTTTGTCTATATACAATAGGTTTTTGTTTGGGGGTGTAGAGAGCAGTAATTGTATGTGAAATTATAAAACTGTTATGATTAGTAGAGAAAATCTGGATTGTACAGGAAAGTATGGCAAAGAAAATTAAGATTTGATAATTTGTAGTCATACGTGTGTACCATGCATGTGTATATGTATAATGACAATCATGTTTTTAAAACATTTTATCTTGAGCATTTTTCTCACATTTTAAAATATTCTTGTAAAATAGTTTTTCATGTCTGTATGGGTCATATATATAGGTGTACCCTGAATAATACTGAGAAAGAACGTCTCTCTATATGTATTTTCTCATGTCTCTACTTCCTGTATATGATTTCTACTTAAGTAAGAGACTCCATAAATCTAACTGAAAGAGGGCCTGCGAGTTTTATCTAACGGTGACAAATTTCCCCCAACCATCGCCCACCTCTTCCAGTTATTTATTTATTTTTTAAGTACGGACATTTTTATTGATTAGTGTGTTTTTAGAAATTTTTATTATAAGTATTTTCTGTCCATTAACTTTACTTACTGAATACACACCAGCACTTTTTTTTACTCTTATAATTGAGGTAAATTTGACATACAGTGAAATGTACAGCTCTTTTGTGCATAGTTTGGTGAAATTTAATACATGCATACGGCCTCGTAAGCACCACGACTACCACCCCCTCCCATTTGAAATACAGAACATTCTTTCACTTTGAATCACTCAGTGGGCATTTTTCTCTTCAACCCCCCGACATGCCTAAAGTTGAAGTGGAATTCCTCTTCTTGGGGCAGGGCCTCCAGGCTGTGTTTGCTCTGACTGGGAGGTTGTTAGGGTCACAGAAACATTAACTCTGGTTCTGATGGTCGTGTTGTAGGTACAAAGCCCCGTCCCTAGTGTTAGTTTAGAGTTACTGTCTCAGCTCCCACCAACATGAAAGAGTGTGTCTGTCACATTTTCTCTTTCCTTTCAGGTGCTGAGCTTTTTACACCACCAAAGATCAACAAAAGAACCCAGTGGAAACTGAGCCTTCTAGAGTGACTCTGACCCCAGTTAGGAGGGCTCTGGCAGAGGAGGCTGTTTTCCTTCCACTCCTCACTCCTCGAGGCCTGGCTGCTGGGAACTGGGGAGAGTAAGACCATCTACCTTAGCATTACAGAGAGCTGCTCTGTGCAGCAGACCTCAGCAGACACCAATTCTATTTTATTTTGCATATAATCTTTTTTTTTTTTTTACTTTTAAAATTTACTTATTTCTTTCTTTATTTATTTATTTTTGGCTGTGTTGGGTCTTCGTTTCTGTGCGAGGGCTTTCTCTAGTTGCGGCAAGTGGGGGCCACTCTTCATCGCAGTGCGCGGGCCTCTCACTATCGCGGACTCCCTTGCTGCGGAGCACAGGCTCCAGATGCGCAGGCTCAGTAGTTGTGGCTCACGGGCCTAGTTGCTCCACGGCATGTGGGATCTTCCCAGACCAGGGCTCGAACCCGTGTCCCCTGCATTAGCAGGCAGATTCTCAACCACTGCGCCACCAAGGAAGCCCTTGCATATAATCTTAATCGTTAGCAAGGCTTTAAGCTTTAACCCATATAGCTTTTTGTAAAAATTACTGTTCTTCTACTTAGTGCTGATTGAGAGCATATTTCTGGTATTTATGGTAATCAGGACATTGGGTTTCATTCCCAGTTACAGGTCGGAATCATATTGGGCCCGTAGACAAATCACAGAATTGATTTGTGCCTCAGTTAATTGGGTGGGAATGTTTCGTGGCTGCTACCTCAAAAGTGTGAAGAAAAGTAAAATAATGTTTTTAAATTGTTTTATGTTCCTTGAGGAAAGCCTTATATATAAACAACAGGGCTATTAGTGCTTCCAACATTTGGTCGAATTTAGTCATTTAAATGACTTCACCTTGAACTAAAGCAGAATGAAAAGTGAAATCTATCCTTTGATATTCTAAGCTTTCCTATGCTGACAGCGGTTATTTTGTAATATCTTGCCAGGTCATGTGCTTCCAGTTATAACTGGTTTGAGCCTCCTATCACTACAGTGTCCATACGGACTGTTTTTATTGCCTGTGAATGTTCTGCTAGAGTTAGCAGTGTCAGAGCTGGAACAGATTAGAATTTCTGAAACAGTATTGCGTACATTTGGGATGGTGAGCAGTGTGCATCATAGGCATGAGCGGCAGTAAGTTACTCCTTTTTCTCCAAATGTTGCTTCTTTTAACATAATGTTTTTGTCAGTATCTAGGTCATTTCATTTATTTTTCTTTATGGTGCTTAACTGACCTCTGTCTTTTAGTTATTTTCTTTGGAAGAAATGAGAGTGTTATCTCTTTTTGGTGAGTCTAGAAAAAAGCTCAGTTCATTTTGACAGTAGTTTGTGGCTGACTCCTGGGTAAGGTTAACAATCTCTTTCATGCTTTTAATACCAGAACCAGACCTTTATTACTCTACGTAAACTAACAGGAAGTCAGAGTATAGGTATACCCAGAATTGTGTAACTAAAGAAGCCTTTCCCTAATATAGCAAAATGTAAACCTTAGAATCTTGGTGTGTTTACTGTATAATTCAACTTTTCTGTGTGTCTGAAAATTTTCACAAAATAATAGAAAAAGAAGATTATCTATAATTAAGTGCCCAACATTGAAAGGCTGCAAGTGCTTTGTGACTACTCTTTGGTGTGGATTAATGAACATGGTAACTTATATGACATTTTAATATATTATAGGGCTCTTGCTATGGATAATAGTAAAGGGACCCACGCTGATGTGTTGGAAATAGAAGTAAATGTGTCTGTTGATATTGGTGTGACTTTGCATGGATGTTCACTTTCCTTGAAATAATGTATTGAAGCAGCAAAAAAGAATTTGTGTGAATACAAATTACTATCAATTACTCTATCCTCTGAGCAAGATGGAATTTTATTCATTTGGAGAAGTAGCAGGTGGGAGCAGACCTTCCAAATTGAAGGCAAAGTCAAGGGCGAATTTATGGGGGAAAATGCTGTGTATGGGTAAAGGAGAAACTCCTGGGAGTGATGAATGCTTAATTTGGGGGAAAGATTCTGTCAACTTCTAGAGAAGAGTATATAATTCTTCCCCCAAATTTGGGATCTTCCCAAATTCATGTTGCAGGAAGCTAAGAGCCTCAGGTATTTAGTTTGTTCCATGGAATCAGCTTTGTTTAGATGCTCCAGACATCAAGAGGAAACTTGCAGAGGATTGTCTCCTGTAATCAAAGTGTATTTTATATTTAGACTTTTTAAAAAACTGAGGCAGGAGCTAATGTTTTTATTATGCCTTTATGACTATAGCTTGGTGTTATTTCTTAGCACTGCTGCATATTTTAAAATAAATTTATTTTTCACATATATCTACATATATACACACATATATTTATGTGTATATATACATACATGTGCACACATCTGAGGGATTTTTCATAGCCATAATTGAAGAGGATGTTTTTAAAAATAAATAAAACTGACGATTCTTAGTAATTTAAGGTGACTACACGTTTGGGAAGCAAAATTAGCTTTTTTTCCTCCTCCCATGCCAGCCCATAACCTTCTTTGCTTCACTAGAAGCACCACCTGGACAAGTCCTTGGGAGTCTTTGGCTGTCCTTCCTTGTCTGTCATATTTAGTAGCAACTGAGTTGAGGATGAACATCTTAGAAGCTAGGTAACCATAAATGTCTGAGATCTGTAGACAAACCAAAGTTAATATGGTGATGTTTGGCAACCCTGAAGGCCTGCTCTTGATTCCTATTTTCTCTGTGTTCCCTAAGCCCTTGCCTATGCTTCATGCTTACACTAGGCTGTTCCACCATTATTCTTACTAGCTTTGAAGTCCCAGGAACTTCAAGACCAACAGATGTCCTCTTGGTAGACGGAAAGAACAAAGTCATGGGTCCACTCATCTTAGCGTCCTTGAACAAAGTCATTGAATCTCACTGAATCTTGCCTTTCCGCAACCTTGTGTGCCCACTGGGCTAACCTGGGTTTCTCAGTCTCGGCACTGTTGATATTTTGGGTTACGTCATTCTTTGCTGTCCTGTGCCTATAGGATGTATAGCAGTATCCCTGGCCTCTACACATTTGATGCCAGTGCTACGTACCCTCTACTCCTGTTATGATAATCACCAATATCTTTAGATATTGCCAAATGTCCCTTGGGGTTCAAAATTGTCCTCAGTTGAGAACCATTGGGCTAAGATGACGTCCAAATACTTACTAAAAACTATTCATCTTTTTTATGTGTGAGGAGGATTCTTTTTTTCTGCAAGTGTGATTTATATGGATCAAGTGAGAGAATTCATAAAAGTGCTTTGAAAGAGATTACACAGTTGTTTAGCCTTATATTGGTATTTTTCATTTTAAAATGCAGTATAGCATTTGGTCCTAGGATGGCCTGGGAGTTCCCATTCTCCAGAACCACCTCCCATGCCTCCCCTTCATCAAGACCCTCACCTTTTGGGGGGTAATCGACTGGGGGTTCATAGATCCCTTAAGGGATCTAAAATAGAGTATTTCTGTAATCCTATGTATTTTATTTGATGCAGTTAAAAATATTATTCTATTATTCTGAGGGGTCCATAGGCTTTACCACCCTGCCAAAGAGGTCCAAAGGTTAAGAATTAACCAAGCTTCAACCTGCCCATCAGTGAATGTTCATAGAGTGTTGACAGTAGTGGTTTGGGCAGAAACTGTGGTGAACAAGGCATACCTCTCTCAAGTCAATGTACCCACATCCTAGCTGATTCCCTGATCCTCCAGGGTAAGGCTTAGTCCTTGCTGACTAAGCCCTTCTGTGGCTATTTCTGCTTCTCTACTCTAGCTTGCTGGTGCTAGCCAGCTGTGCTTACTTACCAGGCCTCCAGCGTGGGGAATTTAGGTCTTTCAAGACTGTCTAGGCAAACCTGGAGGCTATGAGGGTGGTTCTGTAGGGTTTCTCCCTGGGAATGGTAGAAATGCCATCGCTCTCCTATGAGTGATTGAATGTGTGTGTCTTTGGGTGTACGTGTGGCTCAGGATCATAGTAAGGCATTTGGGCTCCTTTATAAGAGGTAGAATTCTACAAGATAATACTAGCTAACAGCCCTTGTGATCACCTCCTGGAGGCCACACACTGGTATTCAGATGTTTACCTCTGATATTTACATCAGCTGTGTGAGGTAGGCATTTGAATTCAATTTTACAGGTGAGCAGACTCAGGTCACACAGCTAGTTGGTAGCAAAACAGTTTCAAATCGCAGAGCCCATGTTCTTTCCACTATTTTATGCTGCCTGCCAGTGTTGGAGACAGGGCAGAGAATGTACTGGGGACTGTTCTAAAAAACTGAAGGTCCAATTATAAACTGCCCCACAGGAATACCACAGAACATGCTGGGCTCTGGAAGGGCTTCCCGGACCATGAGGATCTTTACATTCCTTCAGTTCCTTAGTTGGGTTAGAATGACCAGCATGGACCAGCCTCCCACAAACCCACACTGCAGAACTGGCAGCCTTTATCCTGCACCCGTTCCAGACTCCAGTTGTATACCCTGCAGGTTGATGGAGAATCCAGTCTGGTCGGAGATGAGCATCTGCTGCTTGAAGTGTCTGGAGAATGGCTGTGGGTTGCATCCTCATGACCTTAGTGCTGATAACCCAAGATAAATCTGCCCCCAATTTTTTAAAGGGGGAAATCTATATAGCACCTATTCCCTGAAGAGTTTTTCCCTTAAGATACACATATCTTGCTCATAATACACCAGGTTTCAGCAGCCAGTCACCATGATGGCTTGGTAAGAACTGGTATTGAGACATAAATGACTATTGGAACTAAAAGAAAGTACAGTTAAAGCAGGCGTCAGACATCGTCAGCTCTTTCCAAGCCTTCAGAGTCACTGATCAAGTGTGAAATGCACTCTGCTGCTTTGTGGGAGACTGAACCATTACAGCATATTTCCTGTTGGTGTTTATTGAAAGGGATCTTCTTATATGCCACAACAGCATTTACTCTATCTATCTAATCTATCTTTATCCCACTCCCCCTTCCAAGCAGAGTTTAACAATACTGTAGTACCTAAAGTGGAGAAAATACAAAATAAGGGACAGAATAATTTTAGAGGTAGTTTCTCCCCCAAATACTTAAGCAATCAACCTATAAAGCACGTCTTTTTGGTCCATAATCATTCCCCCCTTCTCCCCCCACCCCCCCGCTGCTGTTTTGGCAAATGGACATTTTAAGGCAGATGCTGCATGTATGAAGTTCTCATTGCGTGAGGAAATAGAGAAACACACTGTGGAGGGAAACGTGAGGATTGTTTAATACTGCAGGAGTGAAACGGCTGGCTCAGCTCTCTGTGCATGGGATGGGTGCTCACCCAGCAAAGCTGATGCGTGGCCACCACAGAGATCATGCTTCATCGGAGTTCAGAAGCACCTTCTGTAGAGGAAGAAAGGCCCGTGTTCCTCGTACTCAAAGCGGTGGACCCACAGTGGTTGGAAGCCCTGAAGCGATGCCAGGATGGAGCCACCCGTCCACACTGCAGTGTCTCTTTCGGGCAACACGTTTACCTGGGGGGTGTCATTAGGACACATGCTGTTCAGCTCCTTCTGCAGACGGTTAGGGAAACCGCTGAGCATGCTGCTCCCCCCACAGAGTAGGATATTCCCCATGAGGTCTCGTTTGAGGGCGATGTCACACTTGTTAAGGCAGGACACTGTCTGGGTGTGGAGGCCCAGCTGCATGGACTCGATCAGAGAAGGCTTGAAGAACATTTCTGAGCAGAGGAACCTTTCCTGGCACAGGTATATCTCCTGCCCATCCGGCAGGGTGTACCAGATCGTATGCTCAGTAGCTGGGACTTTCTTCTCTTCAGTGGGGTCCAGGGCCACAAAGCAGCATTTCTTCTTGATGTCCTCCACAATGCCCAGCTGGTCCTCAGTGAAGTGTTTCCCCGAATTGTTCATCAGGCCCATCAAGTAGGTTGTCAGGTCAGAACCCGCATAGTCCAGCCGTCCGGTGATGCTGGGCAGAGGATAGCCCTCGTAGATGGGAACCACGTAGGACACGCCGTGGCCGACCTCCACGACCAGGCCGGAGGTCCTTCCGTAGGAGTACATGGACAGGCGAGACTGGTAGGCGATATGCATCGCGGGAGTTCTGAAGGTCTCGAACAGCATTTCAGCGTACTTCTCTCTGTTGGTGTGTGGGCTCAGGGGCGGGTCTGAAACCAAGACCGCGTGCTCCTCCGGGGCGATCTTCATCTCCTGATGGAAGAGGTAGTCCCAGATATCCTGCACTGTATCCCAGTCCACGATGACGCCATGTCGCAGAGGATTAATTAGCTTGAGACGAACCTCCGGGTTCACAAGCTCGTGCCCCACAAATGTCTCCTTGCGATTGTCCCCGGTTTTGGCCGTCTCCATGTAGGGTTTGCCCACTGTGGATGAGATCACGTGGGTGGGCTTTGGCAGCCCGGCAAAGCCACATTTACAGTAGCCCGTGCCAAGGTCCACGACCACTGCTTTGGTCAACTCTAGCTTGGACTTCTTATTGACCACAGGTGATTTCGTAGGTTCTTCCGGCTCTGAATGGTTACGGCGAACCCACACTGCCCGCTTCGCTGGGCCGTCCTTTAAGGAGGCAGTCTGGAGGACCTGTGTCTGCAGGGAGGCCTGTTCACCCATTCTCTCGGAAGGCCCGTCCCCTATGATTGCCGCCTGTGGAGCCCACACGCTCTTAAGAGCCATTTTGCTCTCAGAAATTTCCTCAATCCCACTGGCCTCAAGGCCTGAAAGGCTTAAAGCAGAGGGCAACTTGAGAATTTCCCCAGTGATGACATCACTGATTATGACATAATCCAGTGTCCCAGGGCTTTCTAGATACTGGGAACCTTTGTCCTGTGTTAGGGTAGATTTGAAAGCGTTTTTAAAGTGACTTACTTTTTTCTAAATTTTGTAATAAACCTGGTTTATCCAATCAATTAATATTTATTGAGTGCTTGCTATGTGCAAGGCAGGCAGCAGTGAAAAATAAAGACAAAAATCTCTGCCCTTGTAGAGTTTACATTCTAGTCAGTGGGGATTGGGGAGAGACAGACAATAATCAAAATAAGTATATGTTAGAAGATGTTAATGGCACAAGAGAAAAGCAAAGCAGGGAAGGCTGGGGGAAGGGTGGCTGTGTCCATGTGCCATGTATTTTTCTCCCTGAGACGGTGACACTTGAGTGAGGACCTGAAGGAGGTGAGGGAGAGTGCCATGTGTATATCGGGGCACAGCAGGTGCAGACGACTGCGGGTTAGAGCAGGGTCTGCAAACGCAGGCCTGCAGCCTGTTTTTTTAATAAAGGTTTATTGGATCACAGCCATGCTCATTCATTTACATATTGTCTATGTCTGCTTTTATGCTGCAACCTCAGAGTTGAGTCATTGCAATAAGTACCGTATGGCCTACAAAGCTGAAAATGAGTATCGACTATCTGGCCCTTTACAGAAAAGGTTTGCCGATTCCCAAGTTAGAGGATTCCAAGACCAGTGTGGCTGCAGTGGAGAGAGCAAGGAAAAGTAGAGCTGGGAGAAGGGGTGGGGGAGGGAGAGCAGCTCACATTAGGCCTCATAGGCCATTGCTAGGACTTTGGCTCTAACTCTGTGTGAGGTCAGAAAGCACTAGAGAATTTTGAGCAGAGAGTTGACACCATCTGATTTAGATTTTAGCAGGACCAATGGCTGCTATGGTGACCGTGCCGAGCACTTCTGTCCCACTTATTTCTTAGGGCAAAACCTGCAGAAGAATTATTTTTGGACACACATTTGCACACATACTCCTCCTTCGTCCAGGTCATTGGGTTGACAATGAAATTAGACCCTACAGTCCCACTGACGAGAACACTGAGGCTCTCGGGTACATAGCCCACACAAAGATATCCAGCCAGCAGTGCCAAGTTCTGCTGACTGCGACTTCTTCCCAGGGGTATTCCTTGATGGGACACTACATGTGTCTCTGAGGCTGCTTGGCCACTGTATCGTATGCCATCTCTGAAGCTGGGCCTGTTGGTGCTGACACCTGCTGCTCTCAAGGTGCCCAGGATCCATCCTTATGTTATGCAGCACCGTGCTCTTATTAAAGAGGCAGTCACTACAGTGGTGGGCTTTCTCCTTTAAGGAAGTTACTGGGGATGCTCTTTACTCCTTTTGAGGTATGAGAGAAGAAAAGGACCAAGTCCAGTTTCATGAGCCTTGTGACTACGTGATAGGGGCAGCTTCTTGGTTCAATGGGTAGAGGAGGAGATGGTATTGAACTTTGAAAGAAGAATAAGAAAGTACCTTTCTCTATACCTGGCTGCCTGAGAAATAGCTTACTTACCTCTGCTTTTCAGGGGTTTGCATGGCCAACTTGGATTGTCTGACTTTATTTCAAGAGAACTTGTATGACAACCAAAGGTGTATTTAGTTTAGAATCATCCATTTTCTTTCTCCTCAACCCACCTCTTGATTTCTGAGAAATATGCAGCTGCTTAGTACATTTTTACTGCTCTGGAGTCCTGTAAGAGCCTATATTAGTTTCCTACTGAGGCTGTAACAAATTACCACAAATTTAATGGCTTAAAACACAAATTTATTATCCTGCAATTCTGGAGGTTAGAAGCCAACAGTCAGTCTTAGTGGGCTAAAATCAAGGTCTCAGCAGGGCCTCGTTCCTTCTGGAGGCTCTAAGGGATAATCCTTTTCCAGCCCTTAGATGCTGCCTACCTTCCTTGGCTTGTGGCCCTTCCTTCATCTTCAAAGACCTCTCAGACTTCTGCTTCCATTGTCATATCTCCTTATCTGAACTTGACCCTCCTGTCTCCCTCTTCTTAAGATACTTCTGATTACTTTGGGCCCACCTGGATAATCGAGGGTTGTTAATCTCCCCATTGCAAACTTCTTAGCTCACATCTGCAAAGTCCCTTTTACCATGAAAGGTAACATATTCACAGGTTCCAGGAATTCAGATGTGGATATCTTTGGGGGACCATTATTCACCCTCTGTCACTCGACCTGTGCATCCCACTTCACTAAGACACTCAGAGCCTGACATGCTCTGTTTCACAGGCTCCTCCCCCACCGCCCATGCTTGCTGTCCTTAGCGCTTTCTGTCGTCATAGGTGGGAGAGGTGCTGTGCTAGCTTAAGGCCAATTGCTCCATCTAGTCTGTAACGTCCATGGGCACAGGGACTCTCAGCGTCCATCCCCACATCCTTCAGGCTAAAGCCAATGGACACATTTCACTCCTTTTACTTCACCTCTCAGGATTTTGCATACTTGGATGCTGTCTCCTAATGGAAGCCCTTTTCCCCTTAGCTTTCACATCACCCTTTGTGACCCTTCTCTCTGCTTCAGCACACAGTGGTATCAATGATGGAAGGATATAGAGACTGTTGGCACACTGCACCCAAAACCTCCACTGCCTGGCACCCGCAACCCTGCACACCTGTCACCAGCCATTTAAGGCATATGTGGGCTCCTGGGGGTCTCTGGTGAGGTCCCTCTAGGTAGAGACACTCTATGTTGCTCATGCTTTCTTGGGCCATATTTTCTCATGGGATAACACCTACTTTTGCTCCTCTGGCCCAAGACCAAAAAAACCATGAGATCCTTCTTGAAAGCAACGCTGAGGCTCTCCCCTAACGTGGAGAAAGAAAACATGAAAAAATTAGACCACGAAACACATTTCTCCCTGAGGTGGTATCCTTGCTCCTAGTTTTGTTTTTGGGGACACCACCCACCCTTGACCTTTGGAGGAAAGGTGAACCAGGCCCTGTAATTTTAGCAGCTATGGAGGGAAGGAAGAGAATCTAGTAAGGAAAAGGCCAAAGTACGTTTCTTTTCACGAATGCAGATTCCTAGATCCCACCCCCACTTTACTGAATCTGAATGTTTCGAGCCTAAGACTGTTGAGACCTAGGAATCCAACTCTTCAATATGTTGACCTTTGGGAATCTCTGAGTCAAGCTCCCAGCAAAGAAAAGAATTCCTTGTCAAACAGACAGTGAGCCTCATTCCCAAAGCTCAGCCCGCAGTGTGATAACCCCAATACTAAGACTAACCAGTTTCCTTGAGGTGGAAAGGAAAGGAGCTGTCTTCGGAAGGTGGAGATACTCTATTGAGGACTAAATCTAGATCATTTCTCTTTCCCGAGCTCCATAATCCACAGCCTAGTGGCCTCTGGACATCTCTAAGTCAGCACGCCCCAAATAGAACTCATTGCCTTTCCCTGTATAACCACTCTTGCCCCTGTATCCTCTGTCTATATATGAGGAGCCCTACCATCCACCTAGATGCTCAAGCCTGAAACCTGGAGGCAGTGGATAGGGATCAATCTGATGAGGGGATATAGCACTATCAAAATCAGGTTCGACTAACATTTTTTTTTAAATTTTTTTTTTAAGTACATTTTTTTAAAAATTAATTAATTAATTTATTTATTTTTGGCTGTGTTGGGTCTTCGCTTCTGTGCGAGGGCTTTCTCTAGTTGTGGCAAGTGGGGACCACTCTTCATCACGGTGCGCGGGCCTCTCACTATCGCGGCCTCTCTTGTTGCAGAGCACAGGCTCTAGACGCGCAGGCTCAGTAGTTGTGGCTCACGGGCCCAGTCGCTCCGCGGCATGTGGGATCTTCCCAGACCAGGGCTCGAACCCGTGTGCCCTGCATTGGCAGGCGGATTCTCAACTACTGTGCCACCAGGGAAGCCCCCGACTAACATTTTGAGTAGCTTGCCCAAGCTCATACAGATTATAATAATGGAGCTAGATTTGAACTCGGGTCTTCTGAGTCCAGTTCCTTACTCCTCTGCCTATTCTGTACTGTCTTTCCATAAGGAGGGGAAGAAGAGGAGGCTTAGGGGGTCCGTGTGCATTGCCTTTAAATAGCCTAAAAGTGTTGTCACATGGAAGAATTAGCTTGCCTTGCACAACCTCAAAAGTAGACCCAAGACCAATTAATGGTTTCTTCAGAGAGGTACAGATGTCAATCCAATGTGAGGAAAAGTTTGTCCCTCACAGCTGTCCATGCCAGATCAAGTGTCTAATCCTCAGGTTCTGTGATTTTGAGATACCACCAATGGAACTTGGTGGTGCTCATAACTGAAATCCTTATAAAGTTGTTTCCCACATAATCCAGTTCCCTAGTGCCATGTTCCAAGAAACAATTCAGCAAACAGAAATTCCCATGAGTTCTTTATTAACATTCTTATATGTTCCACAGCAGTATTTCTTTTATTTATTTATTTATTTATTTATTTATTTATTTATTTATGGCTGTGTTGGGTCTTCGTTTCTGTGCGAGGGCTTTCTCCAGTTGCGGCAAGCGGGGGCCACTCTTCATCGCGGTGCGCGGGCCTCTCACTATTGTGGCCTCTCTTGTTGCGGAGCACAGGCTCCAGACACGCAGGCTCAGTAGTTGTGGCTCACGGGCCTAGTTGCTCCGCGGCATGTGGGATCTTCCCAGACCAGGGCTCGAACCCGTGTCCCTTGCATTGGCAGGCAGACTCTCAACCACTGCGCCACCAAGGAAGCCCTCCACAGCAGTATTTCTTATGTCTTAAAAATCCCTCTTTTCTTTCCTATCAATGTCACCTAATCCTTCAACTACTTCTGCTCTTGTTACGTTTCCCAGAAAACTTCCTTAGCCCCAGTTGTTTCTCTTCCCCTTTTCCTCCTGTTTCTTTACCAAAGCCCTAATCTGTCTTATTATTTAGAGGGGGGACAGTTTGGCACAGAGGACCCTATGGGAACCTAATGAATTTGTTTGTTCTGTATGACAGGCCATCTTTCCTTGGGCAGAGGAAAGGGATTCAACCTTCCCTCTTCCTCACTCCCCACATCTAATCTTCTAATGTAAATGCAATGCTTGAGGCTAGAGATGTCTCAGGAGCCTATGAGAAAGGGTCTCAAATGCTAGACTAGAAGCTTGGATTGAATTGAGGACAGTTGAGAACCAACCAATTAGATTAGATTCTACTTTCTGAATTTCTTTAGAACCTGTCCCTTCCTTTTTTCCACACTATCACAGCCCTAGCTTAGGCCACCTTCAAGTCTTACAAAAATTTCTTCAACATCCTCCTTTTAGATCTCAGGGTCTTGTCCCTCCATATTACAGCTAAACATGAATCTTTCTAAGATTTTGTCCTGGGAACCAAATCTGACCACTCCCCTGCTTAAAGGCTTCATTGGCTCCCCAGTTGTGGTCAGTTTAATCTAAGCCCTTACCTCTAGAATTTGGGGTCCTCCCTAGTTGCCCCCATGACTGCCGTATCCTGATGTATTTTTCCAAACACCTTAACTACTGGAAGCTCCCCACCATGCCTCCCTCTGAGTGTTTGCTCAGGCTGTGCTCTCTGCTTGGGATGGCTTTCCCTCCTCTTAGCTACCTGACAAATATCCACTTATCTTTCAGTACTCTACGTAGGCAGCACCGTTCTGGAGAACCTTCTGACTCCCTCCCTCTTTTGTGCACCTCTGTTCTCCCAATAGACGTCCACCTGCAAACTCCTCTGCGTCCATTCATCTTCTTCCCAACTAGACTGGGCACTGCTTGTGGCCAGGTTTCTATCATCAGTGCCTACACACTCTTCAAGGTGACCTGGTACATTGGATTTTGAGGAACTTGGGTTAAAATACAAACACTCCAAGAGCTGTTTGCTCTTGGGCAAGTCATTTGCATTCTGAGCCTTGATTTCCTTAGCTCTGCCTACCTCCCAAGATGCTGTGAAGTGTCATGTGAGGTGCCTGCTACAGTGTTCGGCTTACTGTAGGGGCTCAAATATTTATCACCCTCTTGGCCAAGAAGCTGAGGAGGAAGAGGTGTTCAGCTAGTGAACGGGGGATTAGGAGTGAGGATATAAGGGGAGGGAGCAGAAACCTCTGAGACCCAAGTGTGGTTGGATTTCTAAAACTGTGCTGGCCACCTGCTCCATCTGGGAGCAAAGTCGCGTTAGGCCGATGGGGGTGGGGCTGATAGGTCAAGAGCCTGCCAAGGCCAAGCCCTCCCTGGGCTGCCGGAATGGACCAGCCCGTGGTGACATCACAATCCTGAGGGGTTGCCAAGACACTGCTGGAGGTGGACCCTCTTATTTCTCCCCACGGAGCTCTAGGATGTGGATGTGAGAAAGGTGAGCAAGGAAGGCAAATGGCGACGAGGAACAGCCCTAGCCCCAAGCCCATGGGCACGGCTCAGGGGGACCCTGGAGAGGCAGGCACACTGCCAGGTCCTGAGGCTGGCATCCAGGACACAAGTTCATCCACTCAGCTGAAGATGAAGCCCAAGAAGGTGCGTAAGATCAAGGCACTCATCATTGACCTGGGCTCCCAGTACTGTAAGTGTGGCTATGCGGGTGAGCCGAGGCCCACCTACTTCATCTCCTCCACTGTGGGCAAGCGCTGCTCGGAGGCGGCTGACGCCGGTGACACCCGCAAGGAGACCTACGTGGGCCACGAGCTGCTCAACATGGAGGCGCCTCTGAAGCTGATTAACCCGCTAAAATATGGCATCGTGGTGGACTGGGACTGCGTCCAGAGCATCTGGGAGTACATCTTCCACACAGCCATGAAGATCCTCCCCGAGGAGCACGCTGTGCTGGTCTCCGACCCCCCACTCAGCCCCACCAGCAACCGCGAGAAGTATGCAGAGCTCATGTTCGAGACCTTTGGCATCCCCGCCATGCACGTGACATCCCAGTCGTTGCTGTCCGTCTACTCCTATGGCAAGACCTCCGGGCTGGTGGTGGAGAGTGGGCACGGCGTCTCACACGTGGTGCCCGTCTCCGAGGGCAACGTGCTGCCGGGCCTGACGAGTCGTGCTGACTATGCTGGCAGCGACCTCACCAACTACCTGCTGCAGCTGCTCAACGAGGCGGGCCACAAGTTCACGGACGACCACCTGCACATCATCGAGCACATCAAGAAGTGCTGCTGCTACTCGGCACTCAAGCCAGCGGAAGAGCTGGGCCTGTGCCTGGAGGAGCTGCGTGTGGACTATGAGCTCCCCGACGGCAAGCTCATCACCATCGGCCAGGAGCGCTTTCAGTGCGCCGAGATGCTCTTCAAGCCCACCTTGGTGGGCAGCAACCAGCCCGGTCTCCCCGAGCTCACGGCTGCCTGCCTGAACCGCTGCCAGGAGGCGGGCTTCAAGGAGGAGATGGCAGCCAACGTGCTGCTGTGTGGCGGCTGCACCATGCTGGACGGCTTCCCAGAGCGCTTCCAGAGGGAGCTGAGCCTCCTCTGCCCCGGGGACAGCCCCGCAGTGGCTGCAGCTCCCGAGAGAAGGACCTCCGTGTGGACCGGCGGCTCCATCCTGGCCTCCCTGCAGGCCTTCCAGCAGCTTTGGGTCAGCAAGGCAGAGTTTGAGGAGCTGGGTGGTGAAGCCATCTACAGCAAGTGCTGAGCAGCGGTGTCCCTACAAGTCCAGGCCCGTGGGCAGGCAGCCACAGGCCACTCTATACACATTTACAGAATTTCACATAAAGTTTTAAGATGCAATGGCTCTTGTCTGGTCTGCATTTCTTGCTCCAGTGTGATAGCAGAAGGTGGTGGGAAGTTGGGTTTAGGCATATTAGCACCTTCTGCTCTGCTGGGTCGGGAGCAGCAGGGGGGTGGGGGAGGTTCACTGGCCCCTCCCCCTCTGCTCTCCCCATGAGGGTAACATCATCACAGAGCCCAGAATGTGGCTTCCTGTTCTGTTAGCTCTTCAAGGTTCAAAATCCAATCCAACAGGCACTCATACTGCCTGCTCACCCATGGACCAAGGGGGAAACAAAGGCTCAGATGAAGGGACTAGCTTGGGTCACATAGTTAAGTGGTGGGTGGGAGACTCACAACTAGGTGTCTGATTTCCATCTCCTGTTTCTGCCCCTGATGGTCACCTGCCCGTAGCTTTATCACTGCTTGACTGCCTCACTAACCAACCCTCACTGCCTGCCCCCTTCAAAGGAACAGCCCATGGTGTCTCCTGAGTGGGAGGGGCCATTTCTACCCATCCATGGCCCTTTCCGTTTAGACACCTGTCAAAGTTGCAGCTATTTTTACAGAGTCACAAATAGCCACTGAATCTGGAGGGTGTTAGAGAAACCAGAGGCCATTTAGAAATCATGTGTTTCTCTCCCTCCTGTAGAGATGGGGAAACTGAGGACCAGGACGGAGGGGACCATGTCAGTGGTTGAGCCTAGGTCTCCTGACCCAGGTCATGATTATATCAGAAGGGCAAACACGGTTACTTTAGTTTGGAATGCTATAGCAAAATACCACAGATGGGGTGGCTTATAAACAACAAATCTATTTCTTACAGTTCTAGAGGCTGGAGGCCAAGGTCAGGGTGCCAGCATGGCCAGGTTCTGGTGAGGGCCTTCTTCCAGGTTACAAACTCCTGACATCTGGCTGTGCTCTCACTTGGTGGATGAGAGGAGAGGTATCTCTGGGGCCTCTTCTATAAAGGCACTAATCCCATTCATGAAGGCTCTGCCCTCCCAAAAGTCACCTTCCAAAGGTCTCCACTAATACCATTACTTTGGTTCGGTTTTCAACATATGAATTTGGAGGGAGGGGTGGGGGATTGGGAGGGTGGAAGCAAACATTCCATCTACAGCAATGGTTCTTAATGGTTAGCAACCATTAAGCACCTACCAAGCATCTACTATGGGTGAGGCCCAGAGCTGGAGACAGAAATGGCCAGAATGTGGCCCTTCCCTTGGGATTACACACAGCTAGTGGGGGATCCAGTGGACAGCCACGTGGGTGGCTGAGCTCAGTGTTCCTGGGGGTGGGAAGGCAGAGGTGGTGTAGTGGAAAGCTGCAAATGGAGAAGGAAGTGCTAGGCGTGGTGACCACTTAGTAGCTTTAGGGCTGAGGGAGAAGCCATCGAGTCTTGCGAGATTTTAGCTGGTGAATGACTGACTGCCTAGAAGAGGGTGGTTCCTGCCTCTTCTCCTCCCCCACCTCCTGACCAGGGGCCCATGAGCAGCTGTCTATGAAATCAGACATTGGTGAGCTGCGTAATCTGATGGGCTATCAAATATCTGTGAGCCAACCCTTACCTTAGACAAAGAGCCCTGATTTGCGGGCAATCTGTGAGGCTGCCTCTGTCCCTGGTCTTGTGCAGGAGCTGCAGCTTTGGGAAAGAACCAGACACGGTCTTTATCACCTAAAGCCTTGCCATCTAGGCCCTCCCTGTTGCCTAGAATTGGGTTTCTAGCCTGGAGTTTGAGTTTCTCTGGGGCTGACAGGGCCTTGGTGCTATGCAGAAACCTGGGCTCTTCCCTGGAGAGAGAGTTGCAGCCTGGAGGACTAGAGGCTGATGGTGCCAGGAGACACATTTTATTTGGCCAGAACAGTGTATAAATTTTTTTCTGGAACGTGAATTCTTTCAGTGGGGCCTATATTCTTGTGTTGCCAAAGTCTCTACCACGCTGATGTCTTCATATATACCTGCTGCTTCAACATAACTTTTGTTGTATTAGCCAGCATTCTTTTCTGTTGCTTGCAACCCAAGAACATTTGCTTAACACTTATCCTAAATACCTGATGAGTTATGGAGAGGGAAATGGAGGCTTATAGAGGGGAATGTGATGTGCCCCAAATCACACAGGCAGTAAATTAGTGCTGCACGTGAACGTTCTTCCACATGCTCGTCTTGACCATCTCTAAAAACCATGCCTATGTCTACCTCCCCGCCTCCACAATCTTTTCTTCCTCACTCTCCACATTCTCAGCAACTTCTCCTGTCTCCACAGTCACAGCTTCAGTGCCCTCATCTCCTGGTCCTCTCCTCTAAAAGCATCCCTGTGTGGCAGATGGTATGAAAACACTAATCAATCTCCGGCGACTCTTATAATTGAAATATTAAGACCAACGTTTCATTTATTTCCCAACAAAAAAGCTACTACACATGAAGAATTTTTGTCACGGTATTAGAGAATGTCAGATAACACATTCACACTTTAGAGTGCAAACCTAAGCGTGTCAATTGGCCGTTGTTCTATATTCTCTTGTTTAGGTATTTGTCCCCGAGGTTAAACTTGAGCTTCTTAAGGGCAGGAACTTGGACTTCCTCATCCTGGTTTTCTCTGGGCCCAGTGCAGAGAAATGGCATGGGGTGGGTGTTTAGTACATGCCAATGCAAATGACTTACTCCCAGTCAGTGAGGTAGAAGTTACAAGTATCTTTCCGTATTTTACAGGTGAGGACCCTGAAGCTTGTAGAAGTTAAGAATCTTGTCCAAGTTTACTCACCTGGTAAATCACAGTCTTGTGCTAAATCAAAGTTTTGTTGATTCCAAAATGCCTCTCTGCTCTTATCTCCTTTCTGCAAATTTTCAGTCTCTTTTACAAAAAAAAGAATACATATAAAAGATTCCTTTCAAGTAATAAACAACAAATACGATGTAGTTTCATAATTATCCCAAGGCATAAAAGTTAAGAATGCCAATCTTTTAGCAAAGGAGAAACAACTTGCTTGAGACTTCCAGAGACATAAATAAGCAAGTATTAGAGTGACATCATGTGGTAAAGTCCCACGAGTTAGACATGGCAAGAGGCCTGTTATCCTCACTGCCTGTCTGGGCAGCCTGATGTTTCTCCCCAAAGTGTATTACCAGGTTTGTCCTAAGAATTATCTGCCTAAGGTGGGTTTAAGCAATTCACTTCATTATAATACAAACCATTAATGGTGTTTTATTTGATAAGTGTTTTTTTTTTTTTTAATCCTACATTTTCTTGTAATGTAGTGGTTCTTAACCAGTGGGGAGAGGGAGTGTGGGGTATTGATGATGCTGGAGCTAGCTCTTAATGGCTTGTGAGAGCCCATTGTTAATGTCAGGAATTTTGCAAGCCACTTAAACCATGTTGGTAGCTTGAAATTGGCCAAGGTAGAAGTATTGCCTTTTTTTTTTTTTTTTTTTTTTGGCAAGTAGACAATCCTGTGTCTTCTAAGGGGATTTAGTTAATGTATAATGCAGATGCACATTGTACACTAAAGAGGAGGGGGTAGTGGCTGAAACGGCAGATAAAAATTTCATGTTAAATTTTTCTTGCCCTGCCTCAAAAATAATTTTGCTTCCGCATGAAGACGCAGCTCTATAAGGTCAGAATGCCTTTTACCACCTGTCCAAGCTCCACTCACCTTCAAGGCCCAGCCCAATACCCCTTCCCACCACTGTGGCCTTGCACACCAGCCTCGGCTTTATCACCTGCCCAACTCAGCAGAAAGGACAGACTGTGTCTTTTCCATCTCTGTGTCATGGCTCAGGGTAGGTGCCCTGGGGAAGGTATGCTCTATGTATTGCTCAGAGGCTCCTTAATTTGTATTTGCTAGTCCTGGACTTTTTGCTGTTTCCTCCTAGAACTCTGCAGAATTTCTAGGGTTCTCAGCCTTCAACCTGGCTGCCTGTCAGAATCACCTGGGGAGCTTTTAAGAAAGACCCACGCCCAACTTCAGTCCCAGTTAAATCAGAATGTGTGGGGTGGCGTGGAAGCACCAGTGTGATCTCACAGGCCGCCAGTGATTCTGATGTGGGAACCACTGTTCTAGGGAAGCCTCAGGCCCCACCTAGTCTTTCATTTTCACAGGCAGAAATGCCAAACCTTTCAGGCAGCACTCGGTCTAGAAAAATGTTCTTTTCCTGAGATGGAACCTGAGAATCTGCCAATTTTCTGAGCCTTTAACATTCCAGAGACCACTGCATGGCTTCTGAAAGGAGTTTCACCCCTCCTGGCTTCTGCATTTGCATAAATACGTAGAATAATAATTAGGATCTAAATAAGTCATAGAAGAAGCAATAGGACTATGCTTAGTGAGTTCTGGGAAAGTCAGGCCAGAAAGCAGTGCTTTATGGATGACCCTTGAGCAATTGCAGAGACTGAGAGCCACTTCCGTGGTTTCAGGCAGGAAGCGTCCAGCAGAGAAAACCGTGAGGATGGGAACTGGATCAGCAAGACCTAGCATGAATGTAACCCCTCAACCACAACCTTGAGAAGCACCCTTCCCTCATTTTTATGGCCAAATAAATGGATATGGGGTTGAATTCTGCCAGGATCCCTTTCTCCCCCATCGCTAAAACAAAGGCAGCTTGGTACATTTCCACAGCTCTAAGCACTTTCTTCATCTTCTTGTGGCTTGAGAGGACCAGGCCTCTTCTCTACCTCTCACCCTGGTGTGTGCATGCATACCTGCATATACACAAACCAGTATGCGTACATGTACATGCATGTACACAGAGCATGCAGTCTCCTTAGAGGAATTTATTTCTTTGTGAAGGGGGGCATTAAAATGGAGGGCAAAGTTCTTGTCTTGGTCTTGTGGTTCTCAAATTTTGTTGCTTATTGGAGTCACTTGAGGAGCTTTCGAAACTCCTGATGCCGAGGACTTCTGGCTCATGGAGTCACCTTATTCTCTCAGGTCCTCCCTCTTACAACTAAAGCCCCCTGGACACTGACAGATTCTCTCCTTGACCAAACTCTAGCCAGGGTCCCCTGAGCCCTTTCTTAACTAAGCCTCAACCTTGGCCTATAAAGACTGGCAAAAACACTAAAATAGTTTCTAACAGCTCAAGGCTGCATCCGTAGGATGACCCCATGCCCCCTTAGAATGTCTGTCTGAGAAAACTCAAGGATGCCCAAAAAACTTACTGTTTGTTCAAGCCAACACCTGAAGGAAGATAGGCTCCCTGTCTCCCAGCCTCTGCGGGAGGGTAGGAGCCTAATTTCAGTAAGTGCCAGTTGGCTAACCCAGATGGGTTTCACAGAGACCAACCCTTGCTTCCTGCTTTTTTGTATTTTTTCACTTCTCTGACTCTCTTAAGCCCCTGCTTGACTCCCTCCCTATGCCTTCATTCTCCCTTTAAAATGCAGTCATCTTGGGACTTCCCTGGTGGCGCAGTGGTTAAGAATCCATCTCCCAATGCAGGGGACATGGGTTCGAGCCCTGGTCTGGGAAGATCCCACACGCCGCAGAGCAACTAAGCCCATGCACCACAACGACTGAGCCTGGGCTCTAGAGCCCTCGAGCCACAACTACTGAGCCCACGTGCTGCAACTACTGAAGCCCACATGCCTAGAGCCCATGCTCTGCAACAAGAGAAGCCACTGCAATGAGAAGCCCGCGCACCACAACGAAGAGTAGCCCCCGCACGTCGCAACCAGAGAAAGCCCGTGCGCAGTAACGAAGACCCAATGCAGCCAAATATAAATAAATAAATAAATAAATTTATATATTTAAAAAAAGAGCAACAGGAGCATCTTTTAAAAAGAAATGCAGGGCTTCCCTGGTGGTGCAGTGGTTAAGAATCTGCCTGCCAATGCAGGGGACACGGGTTCAAGCCCTGGTCTGGGAAGATCCCACATGCCGCGGAGCAACTAGGCCCGTGAGCCACAACTACTGAGCCTGCGCGTCTGGAGCCTGTGCTCCGCAACAAGAGAGGCCGCGATAGTGAGAGGCCCGCGCATCGCGATGAAGAGTGGCCCCCGCTTGCTGCAACTAGAGAAAGCCCTTGCACAGAAACGAAGACCCAACACAGACAAAAATAAATAATAAATTAATTAATAATAAATAAATTTTAAAAAAATGCAGTCACCTCTGTATAAATCAAAGTGGAACTCTTTTTCTCTCCCATAAAAGTATTTTACTGTTTAAAATCTGTTCTTACCACTTAAATTAATGTCTGGCTTTGTTTAACTTTGATAACATAACACACCAAATAAACATAGGAAGCCTCCAAAAAGTGAAAGAAGTACTTGTAGGCAAGTTGTTATTATCTTTAGAAATTACTTATATTAACTATATTTTCTTATTTTTCATAAGACCCCCAAATGCTAGAGCATCACAAATTAAAAAAATAAGAAAATATATTTAATATAATTGGCCCAGTGATGAATGGATGCCAAATAGACAAACACAGAATCTAAGAAAGCACAGTTAGGACTTCCCTGGTGGTCCAGTGGTTAAGACTCCCTGCTCCCAGTGCAGGGGGCAAGGGTTCTACCCCTGGTCAAGGAACTCAGATCTTGTATGCCGCATGGTGCAGCCAGAAACAAAAAAAACCAACAACTCTGTTTGGGACTTCCCTGGCTGTCCAGTGGCTGAGACGTTGTGCTTCCACTGTAGGGGGTGTGGGTTCGATCCCTGCTCAGGGAACTAAGATCCCACATGCCAAGCAGTGTGGCCAAAAAATAGAAAAAAAGAAAAGAAAACACAGAATGGGTTTCAGTGGGGCTGAATGGGGACTTGATGTCCCACTCCATCCTCCTGTGGCATGGAACGGGGTAACATGCAGTGGGGTATTGTCAGTGGGTCCAGCATTGCTGTACCTCCATCCTCATGCAGCAGCAATGAGGCGGAAAAAGGTGATGAGAGGTGGGGCTAGTTGGCACTTACCTCTCTCCTCTTCATTCTCTGGTGACAAGGGGACCCAGTGGGGAGCTGATTTTACACCCCCAGTTGGAGGCAAGTAATTTGTGGATATCGAGAAACTGATTATAAAGTTTATATGGAAAGGAAAAAGACCCAGAATAGCCAACACCACACTGAGGAAGAAGAAAGAAGTTGGAAGACTGACACTATCTGACTTAAAAACTTACTTAAGGTACAATAATTAAAACAGTGTGGGATTGGTGAAAGAAAAGACAAATAGATCAATGAACAGTATAGAGAGCTCCAAGATAGACCCACACAAATATAATCAATTGATTGTTGACAATGGAGTAAAGACAATTCAATAGAGAAAAGATAATTTTTTTAATAGAGTTAGAACAATTGGAAATCCTTTTGCAAAAAAATAAACCTAGACACAGATTTTACACCCTTCACAAAAATTAACTCAAAATGGATCATAGACCTAAACACAAACCTATAAAACTTCCAGAAGACAGCATAGAAAATCTAGATGACCTTGGGATTGGTGATGAAATTTCAGATGCAACACCAAAAGCACAATCCATGAATGAAAAAATTGAACTAATAAGTCGGACTCTATTAACAGGAAAAACTTCTGCTCTGTGAAAGACACTGTTAAGAGAATGAAAAAACAAGTCACAGAATGGTAGAAAATATTTGCAAAACAAATCATCTGATAAATGATTTGTATCCAAAGAACTCTTAAAATGCAACAATAAGAAAATGAACAATCCAATTAAAAAATGGGCAAAAGATCTAAACACACACTTCAACAAAGAAGATATACAGATGGCAAATACACATATGAAAATATGCTTATCCTATATAAAAGATGCAAAATCGTACATCCACTTTAAAAGGCAATTTTTTAAAAACCAAGCTAAATGTATTCTTACCATATGATCTAACAATCACACTCCTAGGTATTTACTCAATTGAACTGAAAACTTATGTCCACATAAAAACTTACACATGAATGTTTGTAGCATCTCTACTATAGTTGCCAAAAACTGGAAGCAACGAAGATATCCTTAAATAGGTTAATGGATAAATGGTGGTACATCTGTACAATGAAACATTATTCAGGAATAAAAACTATGGACTTCAGTTAATAATATGTCAGTATTGGTTCATTAATTATTACAAATGTGCCACAGTACTGCAAGTGAAAATGTGTATGGGTGGGTGGGGGTGGTACATGGAAACTTTCTATGTTATGTGCTCAATTTTTCTCTAAATTTAAAACCGTTTAAAAATGAAATCTTTTAAACAAGCAAACAAAAGGCAATCTATAGCCTGGGAGAAAATATTTGCAAACCATATATCCAGCAAAGGACTAGTATCTAGAATATGTAAAGAATTCTCAAAACTTAACAGTTAAAAACAATCTAATTAAAAAATGGATGTAAGACGTAGACATTTCACTAAAAAGGATATATATGTCTTCTTTGGAGAAATGTCTATTTAGATCTTCCACCCATTTTTTGATTGGGTTGTTTGTTTTTTTGATATTAAGTTGCATGAGCTGTTTTTAAATTTTGGAGATTAATCCCTTGTCAGTTACTTCATTTGCAAATATTTTCTCCCATTTTGAGGGTTGTCTTTTTGTTTTGTATATGGTTTCCTTTGTTGTGCAAAAGCTTTTAAGTTTAATTAGGTCGCATTTGTTTATTTTTGTTTTTATTTTCATTAGGAGGTGGATTGAAAAAGATTTTGCCGCTATTTACATCAAAGAGTGTTCTGCTTATGTTTTCCTCTAAGAGTTTTACAGTATCCAGCCTTATATTTAGGTCCTTAATCCATTTTGAGTTTATTTTTGTGTAGGGTGTTAGGGAGTGTTCTAATTTCCTTCGTTTACATGCAGCTCTCCAGTTTTCCCAGCACCACATATTGAAGAGACTGTCTTTTCTCCATTGTATATTCTTGCCTCCTTCGTCATAGATTAGGTGACCACAGGTGCACGGGTTTATCTCTGGACTTTCTATCCTGTCCCATTGATCTATATTTCTGTTTTTGTGCCAGTACCACACTGTTTTGATTACCATATGTAATGTACATGTGCTTTGTAGTATAGTCCGAAGCCAGGGAGCCTGGGTCCTCCAGCTCTGTTTTTCTTTCTCAAGATTGCTTTGGCTATTCGTGGTCTTTTGTGTTTCCATACAAACTGTAAAATTTTTTGTTTTAATTCTGCGAAAAAATGCCATTGGTAATTTGATAGGGATGGCATTGAATCATACAGATGCCAGAAAAGCACATGAAAAGATGCTCAGCATCACTAATTATTAGAGAAATGCAAATCAAAACTACAATGTGGTATCACCTCACACCGGTCAGAGTGGCCATCATCAAAAAAAATCTATAAACAATTAATGCTAGAGAGATGTGGAGAAAAGGAGCCCTCCTACACTGTTGGTGGGAATGTAAATTGGTACAGCCACTATGGAGAACAGTATGGAGGTTCCTTAAAAAACTAAAAATAGAGCTACCATATGATCCAACAATCCCATTCCTGGGCATATATCCAGAGAAAACCATAATTCGAAAAGATACATGTACCCCAATGTTCAAAGAAGCACTATTTACAATAGCCAAGACATGGAAGCAACTTAAATGTCCATCAACAGAGGATTGGATAAAGAAGATGTGGTACATACATACAACGGAATATTACTCAGCCATAAAAAAGAACAAAATAATGCCATTTGCAGCAACATGGATGGACATAGAGATTGTCATACTGAGTGAAGTAAGTCAGACAAAGACAAATATCATATGATATCACTTATATGTGGAATCTAAAAAAGGGGTACAAATGAACTTACCTGCAAAACAGAAATAGAGTCACAGACATAAAAAACAAACTTATGGTTACCGAGGGGTAAGGAGGGGGGGAAGGGATAAATTGGGAGATTGGGACTGACATATACACACTACTATATATAAAATAGATAACTAATAAGGACCTACTGTATAGCACAGGGAACTCTACTCAATACTCTGTAATGGCCTATATGGGAAAAGAATCTAAAAAAGAGTGGATATATGTATATGTATAACTGATTCACTTTGCTGTACACCTGAAACTAACACAGTATTGTAAATCAACTACACTCCAATAAAAATTTTTTAAAAAGGATATATAGTTGGCAGATAAGCACATGAAAAAATATTCAACATCACTAGCCATTAGAGAAATAAATGCAGATTAAAACCACAATGAGAACTATCACACATCAGAATGGCTTTTAAGAAAAAATGATGACAACACCATAACTGGTGAGGATGAGAAAGTAGATCACTCACACATTGCTCATGGGAAAATGATAGTCAGTCTAGAAATCAGTTTGGTAGTTTCTTACAAAACTAAACATGTAACTACCGTATCACCCAGCAAATGCACCCAGACATTTATCCCAGAGAAACTAAAAGTTCTCTTCGCACAAAAACCTGTACACAAATATTCATAACAGCTTTATTCATAATAACCAGAAACTGGACACAACTCAGATATCCTTCAATGGTTAAATCAGCTGGTACATCCATACCAGGAAATACTACCCAGCAATGAAAACGAAGGAACTAATGAAACACCCAACAACTTGGATGAATCTCCAGGGAATTATGCTGAGTAAAAAAAGCCGATCCCAAAAGGTCACAGACTGCCTGATTCCATTTATATAACATTCTTGAAATGACAAATAATATAGAGATGGGACTTCCCTGGTGGCGCAGTGGTTAAGAATCCACCTGCCAATGCAGGGGACATGGATTTGATCCCTGGTCCGGGAAGATCCCACATACTGCGGAGCAACTAAGCCCGTGCGCCACAACTACTGAGCCTGAGCTCTAGAGCCTGCAAGCCACAACTACTGAAGCCCGCATGCCTAGAGCCTGTGCTCCGCAACAAGAGAAGCCACTGTGATGAGAAGCCCGCGCACTGCAACGAACAGTAGCTCCTGCTCACCCCAACTAGAGAAAGCCCGCGCGCAGCAACAAAGACCCAATGCAGCCAAAAAAAAAAAAAAAAAAAAAAAAAAAAAAATATATATATATATATATATATATATATATAAATGGAATACAGATTAATGGTTACCAGGGTTAGGGAAGGGTAGGTAGGGAGAGCTGGGTGTAGTTATAAAGGGAAAATTCAAGAGATCTTTGTGATGGTGAAACTGTTCTGCATCTTGACTGTATAAGTGTCAGTATCATGGTTGTGACATTATACTATAGCTTTGCAAGGTGTTACTTTTGGGGGAAAATGGGATCTCTGTATATTACTTCTTACAACCGCCCATGAATCTACCATTATCCCACAATAAAAGTTTAATTGAAAATGAAGAGATAGACTGAGAAAAGAATCCTAATGCCCAGGCCTACACTTTAGAGTGGTTAAATTGAAATCTCTGGGGATGGGACCAGGTATTAGTATTTATCTTTAAGTTTTCCATGTAGTTGTAGTGTGAAGCCAAATTAAAGAACCAGTTTTTAGACACCTGTGTGGAGCATGTGGCATCAGTGTAGAGGTGGTGGAGAGCTTCAGGGGTTGTACAGATAAACTTAGACCAGCTGTGTGGTCTTGGGAAAGCCATTTAATTTCATTTAACCTCAGGCTCTTCATTTGTAAAAATGGTGACTAACTGTCCTTACAGTTCCCAGCGCTTTTCTGAAGATCAAAGAGAGAATGTAGGTGAGTGTTTTATAAATTGTAAAGTGCAATATAAATGTTCTGATCAATGTACAGTGTGTGTTGTATATATGTGCAAGTGTGTTTTTAAATATGTGCAGAACACCTACTGCATGCAGAAATCTTCATATTTATCTCACTTAATTTCATCATCAACCTGGCAATGTAGGAATTGTGATCCTGATTTTACAGAGAGGAGGAGCAAGAGACTCATAGAGATAAATAGTAACACCCCTGGTGTTAGGAGTATAAGTAGATTATATTCCCGCAAAACTCCACTCACTGGCCATGGGTTTGCCCAACAGCAGTGGATGTCAAGTCATTTACGTTTAAAGGTAAGCCCCTACTTTCACTTCTAAGACACACAAACAAATAAAATTCCTGTAAGGGCAATTTTTGTTGAATTATCTGAGTAATAGTCTGAATTCTTCACTTCATTTGTCAATATAGATGAAGCTAGGTGTAAGAGAGGAAAACAGAAAAACAATTGAGAATAAGAAAGCACCTGGTTTCCAAATGATTTATTCCCAGCATGAAGCCAGAAGAGAGGCCACCTGGGGTAAGAACGAGCTAGGGCTTGTGGCGTCCCATTAGCAAGTGTTAAATCCCTCTTAATGCCCTTGTTTGATTACAAAGGTATTTAAAAATGCGTTAAGTATGGAAAAGGTGATTCTGGCTGGCATCAGACTTCCACAAAATAAACGCCAATGTAGAGGAGAGAAGGAAGCTCTCACCTTTTCATGTGCTTCTGTTATAAATTAAATTACTGGAACATTTGTAAAAAATAAAGTCTCAGAGGGATTAGTTCCAAATAGATCAGAGAACTGAGACAATTATATGTTAAAAAGTCCACATATGTAGCTGAAAATATCTTGGTCACTGGTATGCTTTTTGCATTAGGACAATTACTTTATAGACCGGCCATGTGTGTGCAAATAGAGACCAAGTAATTCAAGGTCTTCTACCGCCCAGATGGAGTTGGAACAAGGGATCAGCCTCAATGCTGGCCACCTGGCAACATTTTTCTAATGACTTTCAAGAATTTGGAGCTTTGCACGAACTAGCCACCATCTTTCCACCTCTGAATGATGTTTTTCCATTCACTATAATCTCTGGTTATGTGTGTAGATTCCCAAGTAAATTAGATCCTTAAAGTTTTAACTCAGTGAATTGGCAGCAACTCACGGGATGAATTTTAAAAGATGGGGGAAGAGAAAGGTAAAGACATGAGGAGTCTATTTTTGCAGCTTGTTCCTTTTCCTTTTTTCCTTTCGAAACCAAGAAGCAACCTTCCTACTGACCCAGGTCTTGGGGGAAGTGGCCACATTCAGTCCTAACTTGAGGACATCTAACACTTGAAGAAGTTGGACATAGAATTTTACCATTCTTGGTCTTATTTTCCTAAACTGGTGAAATGGTAATAAGAAACATGGTATGGGAAAACCATTTGGTAATCTCGGGTGATCTTCTTGGCATTGGCCTGGGTCACTGGGCATTGGGGTTTCTGGTGGGGCACCTATCAGGACAGTATCTGCTTCTGTCTCCAATGGGTACTTCCCCTCTGCTCTTCTTTTTACCCTCTTCTTAGCTATCAGGGAACACCTGGATTTTCTCACTGTCTCAATTCCTTTGCCATGCTGTTTCTTAGCAAGCAATTAGTAGCTTTCAATATTTAAAACTATTGAAAAATCAGATTAGATGTAGGCTGTATATTTCCCCATTATTAAGTTAGAAATGCTAATATTGGTAATCGTAGTCATCTTTCACAAACTGCAGCTTTTCTCAGTTTCAAAGCACCATTGCACCTCCCCTGTGGCATTTGATCCTTATAAGCAGCCTAGAAGAAAGTGTGGGGGAGTGGGTGTTGAACAGTATTCTCAATTTATAGATGAGAAAAGTGAGGCTCCAAGATGCATTGAATTTAATTATTGCGCACATAGCACTGTGTCTGCTGCACTGGGGGGACATAAGGGACATATCATTCTCCATGCAAAGCATAGTAAAAGCTAACATGGCAGACAATCACCGTTCGCTGAGCAACCGACTTTAATTCAATACAGTAAACTGAACTGAGCACCCACCTGGTCCAGGCTCTGTTCTAGCCCCTGAGGGTGGGTGGGTGGGACACGAGGATGGAGTAGCCTTGCTGTCAAGTTATTTATGGTTTTGTCGGGGTAGGGTTGTCAGATTTAGCAAATAATGATAAGGATACTCAGTTAAATTGGAATTTCAATAAATAAGAAGTAATTTTCAGTATAAACATGTCCCATCCAATTTTACCTGGCAGTATTTTACATGGAGGAAAGTAGACTAAAAGTCTGAAACTACTGTGACAATAGTGGGTACTCTGGGAGGATTTCCTGGAATAAGTAACAGTTGAGTTGGGTCTTGAAGGCAGTAGGGGCCATAGAAAATCTAGTCAAAGGAGGCACAATAGAGTCTAGCGAGCTTAGGGAATGGGGTTATTTATCATTTCGGTCTCAGTTTCCTCATCTGTAAAATGGGGATAATAATAGCATATCTGTTGTAGGATTGTTGTGAGGATAAAATGACTTTATATCTGTGAGGCACTTAGGACAGTGCCTGGCACAGAGTGAGCACTATGTATGTATCTGCTCCAGTGAGAGTTGACAATGAAATTAACTAAGGCAGGGAAAAGCTGAGGAAGAGGAAGGGATTTTCCAGAGGGTCACATTACTGGACTCAACTGACCGGAGAAGCAGAGCAGTGAGACAGAAGGTGGAGGGGAAGAGAAGTGACATACATTCCTAACAGGGGTGAGTGGGAAAAGCTGGAGCCTGGCAAGAGGTGAAGAGGAGCTGGTTTGGGGGAAAGTGACCAATTCCATTGGCACCTGAGTTTGGGGTGCCCACTCCAGGTGGAGAGATGTGGCTGGAATCAGGAAAGAAAGTAGGGCCAGGGGTAGAGGACTGGGAGGCTTCAGGTTGGAGGTGAGGAAAGCCAGGGCATGAATGAAATCACCCAAGGACTGAATGAGAAGTGAATAAAGTCATACCTTGCCAATGTTCTACTTGCAACTCACAGCTATTCTTAGTATTTAATGTAGTTTACACTCAGTAAGGCAGTTTCATAAAAACCAAGGCAACCATGGAGGTCCCCCAAAGTTACAGACCTGCATTTATGGATGTGTGGACATGGGCCGTCTCTGAAAGGCAGGCTCTGATGAGAACTGAGAGACCTGGAAATGGTGGGAGGAAAACTTACTTTTTAATTTATATCCTTTTATGCCTTTTGATTTTTCCTCCAAGTAAAAGTGCTATTTGAATGAAATTTATTTTTAAGAAAAGGAGAAAACACTAGAAATTTTGGTAACATAGTGTAAGAGCCTGAAAAAGTGCTCTCATTTACATTTCATTCTTTCTTTAGTCATCCTGGAGTGGCTTTTGTGGAGATCTATGGTTTTGGTCACTTTCACCCTTAGGAACAAAGATTTATGCCTCAGGATGTGTCATGCCTTGCGTGTGTCCATAGAGTCTTAGCTTAAGGAGAATATATTGCTCTAACCATTGCACACATTCTTCATTTCTCTCAGTGCCTGCTGTCTACGTCAGTCTCTCTGTAGACTTGGATTGTGGGGACCAATAGTGAACACTGTATTAAAATTCATTTGACACCTGTTTGAGACTGGCCCAAAGTACCAGCCCAAGGTTCTGGTCCCCAGGAGGTGCACAGGGGTGAGTCACTTTGGGGACCTTGGATTTTCCCACATCTGGTAATGGACATAGGAGAAACAGATGAGAACGAAAAATTTGTCTTTCTCCTGTGGTTACTACTGAAGTGTTCCAAACAAGAAATAGATAAGAAAAGGTCATGGACAACTGGGGAACTGAAACAGAAATGATCTGGTCAGATTTTTTTTAGATGAAAAAACAGGCTCTGGGTTGGGAAGCAGCTTGCCCAAGGACACATAAGTGGCGAATGGAGGAGCTGGGACCATTGTGAGATTCCCCAGGGTCTGGTCCTGCACTCTCTCTACAGCGTTGGAGATTCTGGTGCAGCTACATGCAGCTTGGCACATCCAAAGCCTTTGCACTGCTTTTTAATCCTTTCAGAATCACTTAAAGAAGAACAGACTTGTCTGCAAGTGCAGGTGACCTGGCTGGAGTGCACTCTTTGCAGGAACAATGTGATTGTGCTCCCTCTGCGGAGAGCAGGAATGAGTCACCTCCAGTAACAGCCAAGCCAGTTTCTCTCACAATACTGGGGGAAAAGACTCCACACATCAAAACCATATCTTCAGAAGACAGTGGGGTGGTGCTCTGGCCTGAGTTCCCAGGCACCCTCTTTGGGCCCCAGCTTTTCCATCAGTGTTAGGGAGCTCACATGGCCAATTGTATCTCACCAGGAGGTGCGATGGCATTAAAGACACTTCCCACAAATGGCAAAGGCTCACAGCTAGATCGAGAACAAGCCAAGCCTTCTTGGTGAAGATGGGTACAGCAGGAAGAAGGTCATGGCAGAGAATAATAGGTTGTTTAGCAAAACATTCCTCTTCTTCAATAGGATTTTTAGCTGGACACATGGCTGCCCAGTTGGAGACTGCATTTACCAGCCTCCTTTGCAGCTAAGTGTGGTGTGGCCATGGGACTAAATTCAGGCCAATGAGGTGTGATTGGAAATGCTGTGTGCAACTTCTGGGTCATCTTCAGTTTAAAAGAAGGTGTTCTGGAATAGCTTTCCCTTTCCTCTTTCCTTGAGCTGGAACATGAATGTGCTGTGACCTAGCTTTGACCATGCAGACAAGAATAATGCCCTTGATGATGGCAGAGCAATAGGATGGAAGGAACCTGGATTCCTGAATGGTTACATGGAGGAAAACCACTCACTATTCTAGACCTCAGGGTCATTAGTGACAGAAAAACAAATCTCCATCTCCTTTCAACTACAATATTTTGGGTGTCTTTTGGATATAGAAGCTTATCCTTTACTTTGACTTCAATGGACAGAGCACAATAGGAAGTGAGTGATATTTTGAGCAAAACTCCTTTTGGAAAATTACTGGATTGGGCACAGAGTTTCTCTGTAGAACTATTCCCCATCCCTTTTCCTTTCTGACAGTTTCCTAATTGAGCAAATCAACTTTCTCATATGACCCTTATAATAATCCTGTGAACAGGGTTTTCTTCCATTTTATAGTTGAGAAAACTGAGACTCAGAATGGGGAGGTAATTTCCCCAAGATCACACAGTTAGTAAATGATAGGACTACGATATAAACTCAGGTCTCTGTGATTCCAGAGTCCAGGCTCTCTGCTCTGTGGGATGCTGCCCTTCCCAATAAGCCAGAATCTGTTTCTGAATATAGTTGCACACTATGTCTTGGTGGTTTTAAAGCCTTAAGATCATAAGTAGAAAGGGCTTGGTTGTTTCATAGAGGTAGAGGCTGGCAGGAAGCTGTAATTTCAGGAAGTACCCAAATTGTAAATTACCAGTGCTCTGACAGTTCATTTACATTCCTGTTGTATGGAAACCAGACCATGTTTTTCCATAGAATCAATGTGATTCATGGTGGCACACACCCAGGCTAGCTCTCAGATAACTGTATCACTCATAGCCTAGGTCTAGGTCTAGGGAGCAAGGAAAGAGAGTTATGGTAGAGATTATGATTCTCCAATGACCAGACAACTCAGGCCTATTGTGCCCTATGCTTCTGGCCTGCCTTGCCTCCACACTGCCACTTCCCCTACATTTCAACTGAATCTTCCAACTCCTTAGTCTGGCTCATTTCATGTAGGAATAAATAAGAAAGCAACGTGGTTGATCAAATTTACACTAAAATGATTGTTATCTAGGAAAATTTATGTCATTCAGTATGGTAGACTTAGAAAAATTTGCTTTCTATTTAGTGTATTTAATTACAGCATTACTGTAGTCTACAAACATACTTGGACCAGGCCGGGGAATTATGTTATTTTATTGATCACTTTTAATTCTTGCAAACAGACTAAGCTTCATATGGAAGGGTATAGGTAGTATCTTAAAGCAGAGTGAGGTGGGGAATCAATTTCAGAGGGCAATCAGATATATAGCTACCTGGTACAATTGCTAGAAGACTGGATGGCATTTATGGAGTTTGGAAAGCAAACGAATTATCTGGGAACACAAGAGCTCTGTGGTAAGTCTGCTTTGTTCCATATCAGTCAGAATTTAGTTCAGGAGACAGAATTCATCCTGAATATATTTTTTTAGCAGGAAGAGATTTTAATGTATGAAATCTTACCAACTTTTGCTTACCAAAATGGTGGTGAGTGTTGGGGCAGCTGGCTCTGGTTCTGGGCCTCTGGGTATGCAGAACACTACAGAAATGACCCACTAGGAAAACACCCACCTCTTAGGCCCCCTGAGACTATTGAGTTCAAGAACCCATCACTGTAGCTTTGACCTTGGACAAGGTAGTGGGAATCATGAAGCTGCGGCCACTGTAGCAAGGCCAGTGCCAGTGCCATACCTACCTTTGACACACAGGAAGCTGAGCAGATGCTGGTGTCTACTGCAGAAAAGTCTGCCATCCTCATGGTCATGCTTATCTTATTTTTACCTCACCAAACTCAGACAAGCATATCTAATTGCATCCAAACAATATTTGCATCCAGAACCTGCAGAGGAGTGCGGGAAGTGTAGTTTTAGCTTTCTAACCTCTGCCATACAGCAAGGCCCTCTAGATGTACCCTGTACAATAGAACTCTCTGTGATGAGGGAAATGTTCTCTCTCTGCACGGCCCAGTACAGTAGTCTCTACCCAGATGTGGCAACTGAATACTTGAAATGTGGCTAGTACAACTGAGGGACTAAATTTTTAAATTTTATTTAAATTTAATTAATTATTTAATTTTGAATCACCACATATGGCTAGTAGCTAGGGTATTGATTAGTGTAGCTCCAGAAGGAGGGCGGAAGGGAGGTTGAATGAGCCAACCCATAGTATCCATGACACTGATTATAATCCTTGCAAATCACTGTGGAGGATAACCCTCATGGCCTCTATTTCTGCACCTGTAAAATGAGGACAACTACTTCCAAGGGTAATGTTACAATAAAGTAGCTGGGAAACAGCTTATGATTAGCAATACATTCAGGACCATGAATACCAGAGGGCTGGGATTAGGATGTAGTAGGAAAGATTATCCCAGAGGATAATTCACTTTACCCCAGATAAATTCACTTGAAACTAGGGTCTGGCACAGTACCCTTAACAACTCAAGGGCTTTACAAAGTGTACTTTTCCAAGGAGAAAGATGCTGATATGTGCTTGGCTGAACTTGGCTTCTCCAGTCGAAACCTCTCTCCTGAACTCCATATCCACATACCTATTTACTGAATGGCTTCACGTGGATGCCCAACAGTCACCACAAATGCAACACATTTATCCATCCACCCATCTGTTTGTTCATTTGTCTGTCCATTCATCCATATATCCATCCATTCATCTAAACACACAAACATGTATTATATGCCAGGTAATGAGCTAGGCACTTGGGGTGTAGTGTTGAACAAAACATAATATTTCTCTGTCTTGGAGCTTACAGCTTAACAGGAAAGACAGAGAAGTAACAGACAGTGGGGTAAGTAGAAGTATAGAGTGCAATGAGAGAACCTTGGAGGAGCAACAGCCTTGTACCTGGAGGGCCCAGGCTGGGTCAGAGAAGGCTTCCTGGAGGATCAGAAGAGTTGTAGTTAGTCAAAATAGACAGAGGGGAACAACAAAAGCAGAGGCTCAGAGACAAGAGAGAATGCAATACATGCTAAGAACCAAAGATGTTCAGTATGAGTGGAGTATGTGAGGGAGTGGTGTAAGATGGGGTAGGAGAGGTAGATAGAGACAGATGATGCAGGATCTTGAAAGTCAAGCTAATTGGACTTTATTTTAAAAGCACAGGGGAACCACAGAAAGATTTTAAGTAAGATATTTGCTTTGGGAAAAAGCTGTGCTGTGGACTAAATTATGTCCCTCCCTCAAATTCATATATTAAAGCCCTAACCCCCAGTTTGGAGATGGGTGCTTTGGGAGGTAGATAGGTTTAGATGAGGTAATGAGGGTGGGCCTTCATGATAGGATTAGTACCCTTATAAGAAGAGACACCAGAGAGCTTGTTCTTACACTCCCTGTCATGTGGGAACACAGCAAGAAGGTGGCCTTCTATAAGCCAGGAAGAGATGCCTCACCAGAAACTGACCACGCTGGCCCCTCAAACTTCTACTTCCTGTCTCCACAACTCTGAGAAGTTTCTGTTGTTTCAGCCGCCCAGTCTATGATATTTTGTTATAGCAGCCTGAGCTAGGTAATACAAACCCTCTGGTTGTAATGTGAATGAATTCTAGGAAAAGAAGTCTGGTGACAGGGAGATCATTGGAAGCAGGAGGCTCTCAAAGTAATTCATATAAGAGATGACTACCTGCATGAGGGTAGTAGCAGTGGGAGAGGACAAAAGAATGCAGGATATGGGGATAAATAGAGATTTCTGATCTGGGCAATGGCTGTTTATTGGTGCTAAAGTAAGGAACACTAAAAGAAAAGTTGGTTTTGAGATGGGGAGTTGTGTTCAATTTTGGGTGTGATAATACATTCAATCTGTTGATCCCTTATTGTACTATGTCTAATAACTTCACTTGATCAACAAGTTTTCCTAGTGGTCTTTTAGGGAGATGAGTCAGTGATTGAAAAGATTAATAACAGTAGTCTTTTTCAAGGTTTTGGGAGACAGAATAATGTTGCCCCAAAGAGGCACACACCCTGACTCCAGGAATCTGTGAATGTTATCTTACATGGCAAAAAAGGGATTTACATATGTGATTAGACATGGGGAGATTATCCTGGACTATCTGTGTGATCCCTATCTAATCACAGAATCATTAAAATGGAGAACCTTTCCCTGTGGGGTCAGAGAGATAGGATGGAAGAAGAAAGAAAAGAGAGGGCTCCAGGACCAGATGGCTTCACAGGTGAATTCTATCAAACATTTAGAGAAGAGCTAACACCTATCCTTCTCAAACTCTTCCAAAATATTGCAGAGGGAGGAGCACTCCCAAACTCATTCTACAAGGCCACCATCACCCTGATACCAAACCAGACAAAGATGCCACACAAAAAAGAAAACTACAGGCCAATATTGCTGATAAACATAGATGCAAAAATCCTCAACAAAATACTAGCAAACAGAATCCAACAGCACATTAAAAGGATCATACACCATGATCAAATGGGGTTTATCCCAGGAAAGCAAGGATTCTTCAATATATGCAAATCAATCAATGTGATAAACCATATTAACAAACTGAAGGAGAAAAACCATATGATCATCTCAATAGATGCAGAAAAAGCTTTCAACAAAATTCAACACCCATTTATGATAAAAACCCTCCAGAAAGTAGGCATAGAGGGAACTTACCTCAACATAATAAAGGCCATATATGACAAACCCACAGCCAACATCGTTCTCAATGGTGAAAAACTGAAACCATTTCCACTAAGATCAGGAACAAGACAAGGTTGTCTACTCTCGCCACTCTTATGCGACATAGTTTTGGAAGTTTTAGCCACAGCAATCAGAGAAGAACAAGAAATAAAATAATCCAAATCAGAAAAGAAGAAGTAAAACTGTCATTGTTTGCAGATGACATGATACTATACACAGAGAATCCTAAAGACGCTACCAGAGAACTACTAGAGCTAGTCAATGAATTTGGTAAAGTAGCAGGATACAAAATTAATGCACAGAAATCTCTTGCATTCCTATACGCTAATGATGAAAAATCTGAAACAGAAATTAAGGAAACACTCCCATTTACCATAGCAACAAAAAGAGGAAAATACCTAGGAATAAACCTACCTAGGGAGACAAAAGACCTGTATGCAGAAAACTGTAAGACACTGATGAAAGAAATTAAAGACGATACAAACAGGTGGAGAGATATACCATGTTCTTGGATTGGAAGAACCAACATTGTGAAATGACTATACTACCCAAAGCAATCTACAGATTCAATGCAATCCCTATCAAACTACCACTGGCATTTTTCACAGAACTAGAACAAAAAATTGCACAATTGTATGGAAACACAAAAGACCCAGAATAGCCAAAGCAATCTTGAGAGCGGAAAACGGAGCTGGAGGAATCAGGCTCCCAGACTTCAGACTATACTACAAAGCTACAGTAATCAAGACAGTATGGTACTGGCACAAAAACAGAAATATAGATCAAAGGAACAGGATAGAAAACCCAGAGATAAACCCACGCACATATGGTCACCTTACATTTGATAAAGGAGGCAAGAATATACAATGGAGAAAAGACAGCCTCTTCAATAAGTGGTGCTGGGAAAACTGGACAGCTATATGTAAAAGAATGAAATTAGAACACTCCCTAACACCCTACACAAAAATAAACTCAAAATGGATTAAAGACCTAAATGTAAGGCCAGACACCATAAAACTCTTAGAGGAAAACATAGGCAGAACAGTCTTTGACATAAATCACAGCAAGATCTTTTTTGACCCACCTCCTAGAGAAATGGAAATAAAAACAAAAATAAACAAATGGGACCTAATGAAACTTAAAAGCTTTTGCACAGCAAAGGAAACCATAAACCAAACAAAAAGACAACTCTCAGAATGGGAGAAAATATTTGCAGATGAAGCAACTGACAAAGGATTAATCTCCAAAATATACAAGGCAACTCAGGCAGCTTGCATCAAAAAAACAAACAACCCAATACAAAAATGGGCAGAAGACCTAAATAGACATTTCTCTAAAGAAGATATACAGGTTGCCAACAAACACATGAAAGGATGCTCAACATTACTAATCATTAGAGAAATGCAAATCAAAACTGCAATGAGGTATCACTTCACACCGGTCAGAATGGCCATCATCAAAAAATCTACAAACAATAAATGCTGGAGAGGGTGTGGAGAAAACGGAAACCTCTTGCACTGTTGGTGGGAGTGTAAATTGATATAGCCACTATGGAGAACAGTATGGAGGTTCCTCAAAAAACTAAAGATAGAACTACCATACAACCCAGCAATCCCACTACTGGGCATATATCCTGAGAAAACCATAATTCAAAAAGAGTCATGTACCACAATGTTCATTGCAGCACTATTTACAATAGCCAGGACATGGAAGCAACCTAAGTGTCCATTGACAGATGAATGGATAAAGAAGATGTGGCACATATATACAATGGAATATTACTCAGCCATAAAAAGAAATGAAATTGAGTTATTTGTAGTGAGGTCGATGGACCTAGAGTCTGGCATACAGAGTAAAATAAGTCAGAAAGAGAAAAACAAATACCGTATGCTAACACATATATATGGAATCCAAAAAAAAAAAAAAAAGGTTCTGAGGAATCTAGGGGCAGGACAGGAATAAAGATGCAGACATAAGGAATGGACTTGAGGACACGGGGAGGGGGAAGGGTAAGCTGGGACTAAGTGAGAGAGTGGCATGGACATATATACACTACCAAATGTAAAATAGATAGCTAGTGGGAAGCAGCCACATAGCACAGGGAGATCAGCTCAGTGCTTTATGACCACCTAGAGGGGTGGGATAGGGAGGGTGGGAGGGAGACTCAAGAAGGAGGGGATATGGGGATGTATGTATGTGTATAGCTGATTCACTTTGTTATACAGCAGAAACTAACACACCATTGTAAAGCAATTATACTCCAATAAAGATGTTAAAAAAAAAAAGGGAAGGGCTCAATCTTTCATTGCTGGCTTTGAAGATATAGGAAGGGGGCCACAAGTCAGGGAATGTAGTAGCCTCTAGAAGCTGGGAATGGTTCTCAGCGCTTGGGCAATGGGTGAATATTGGTTCACAGAACCTGTAAGATAATACATTTGTTTTGTTTTGTTACTACATTGGGGGTAATTTGTTGGGGCAGCATAACAACTGAATACAGGCCTTCACATCCATGGTTGGTAGGTACGTCAGTCAGGGTCCAGTCAGGAGCTTAAATCACACTAGCAATTTGAACAAATTTATTATAAAGAATTATCAACTAGTAAAAGGTGATTAACAAATAAAAAGAGTAAGAGAACTCTAAGGAATATCAGAATAGAAACTGTAGGGAGCAGCTACTACCTCTAAGGCTGAGAGAAAGTATCAAGGAAGGAGTAAACTTGGCCACATGATTTTAAGGAGGTCTTGCAAGGAAGGTAATTGATTGGGGTGGTTTAGAGTTTATGCCATAATAGGTTTTGATCAGTGCATGAAACAAAGCAAAGATCTTGAAGCAAGCCTTGATAAGCAAAGATCTTGAAGCAAGTATTGATAAGCAATTATTAATCCTGATGAGTAAATAATTTTAGTTGTTTTGCATTTAAATCTTCCAGGAGTAAAGCATTTCCTGGAACAAAAAGCTGAATTATTTTTGCTTGTTCTCAGTGTTGTTTAGCATAACGATGGAAAAATATTCAGGTCCCAGTATTATTTAATACAGATACAGAAAAATATGTTGGTTTAAATTCTCATTATTTTGCAATTCTAATAGGGGGGAAAAGATACCTTCACTGTTGTTTAAATTTTTGTTTCATAAATGAGTTGAATAGCTTTTCATGCATAGTTATGTGTGAACTCCTGTGAATTAATCATCTTTTTCTGATTCATCTGTAGGAATGTTGCATAAAAAGGGCATTAATTCCTTATCAATTGAGTTATAATTTTTCCCAGTTTGTCATTTGCTTTTGACTTTGTTTTTACCTTTTATTTTAATACAGAAATGTCTATATTGTCTATATTGTCCTACTAATTAGTCAATTCCCTTTAAGATTTGTAGGTTTCAGGTTATGCTTTAAAATGCCTTTCCATACACATCAAATTGTTAATTGTGCTTACCTTACCACTTCAGGCAGTGGGAGTATAGAGGGATGGAAAGAGTGTTTACATTTTGTGATTTATACATTTATGTGTTGTTTAAATTATTAAAAGCATGCTCTACTATTGTACTTCTAAAATAATTTTAAAATATAGAAATGCTTTTCCTACTCCAAGATGATAATCTTCTAGAGCTTTTTATGGTGATTTTCAAAAGACATGCTTATCTATGGAGTGAGTTATATCCAGTTTTTCCTCCCAAATGCCTAGACAATTGCCCTTTGTTAAAACTGCAGTGATTTATAGATTTAGAGAAAACTGACATCTTTATTATAATGTATCTTTCAATCCTAAAAAAAGGTATCTTACTCTCCTAAAACAAATTTTCTCTCCAGTCTTCTTTTAAGTCCCTAGGTAGAATTTTAGAAACTTGTGATTTCTGTGTACTTACTTTTTACTTAGCTACTTTATTATTTTATTACCTTATCAGTTAATTCTCTTGGCCTTTCTAATTTTCTTAAGTCTCTGTTTTAGGCATGTACTTTTATAGATAACATAGTATGTGGTTTCATTTTTGAACTCAATTTGAGTTTTTCAATTGCTAAGGATATTTTTTTTTAACATCTTTATTGGAGTATAACTGCTTTACAATGGTGTGTTAGTTTCTGCTTTATAACCAAGTGAATCAGCTATACATATACATATATCCCCATATCCCCTCCTTCTTGTGTCTCCCTCCCACCCTCCCTATCCCACCCCTCTAGGTGGTCATAAAGCACTGAGCTGATCTCCCTGTGCTATGTGGCTGCTTCCCACTAGCTATCTATTTTACATTTGGTAGTGTATATATGTCAATGCCACTCTCTCACTTAGTCCCATCTTACCCTTCCCCCTCCCCATGTCCTCAAGTCCATTCTCTACGTCTGCGTCTTTATTCCTGTCCTGCCCCTAGGTTCTTCAGAACCATTTTTTTTTTTTAGATTCCATATATATGTGTTAGCATACGGTATTTTTCTCTTTCTGACTTACTTCACTCTGTATGACAGACTCTATGTCCATCCACATCACTACAAATAACTCAATTTCGTTTCTCTTTATGGCTGAGTAATATTCCATTGTATATATGTGCCACATCTTCTTTATCCATTCATCTGTCGATGGACACTTAGGTTGCTTCCATGTCCTGGCTATTATAAATAGAGCTCATTTGCTAAGGATTTTATCCCACTTTCATTTAGTTCTATAGCAGATGTTTGTTCTGCTTCTATATACTTATTTCAAACAGACTGTCTTAGTCTGTTTGGGCTGCTATAACAAAAATACCATAGACTGGGTGGTTTAAACAACAAACATTTATTTCTCACAGTTCTAGAGGCTGTGAAGTCCAAGATCAAGGCGCCAGCAGATTTGGTGTCTGGTGAGAACCTGTTTCCTAGTTCATAGATAGCCATCTTCTCGCTGTGTCTTCCCATGACAGAAAAGAGAGACAGGAAGAAAGCTTTCTAGTGACTCTTATGAGGGCCCTAATGCCATTCACAAGGGTGCCACCCTATGATCTCATCTAATCCTAATCACCTCCTAAAGGTTCCACCTCCTAGCACTATCACAATGTGGGATAGAGTTTCAACACAGGAATTTTGGGGAGACACAAACATTCAGTCCATAACATAGTCTCTTTTGAGTTTCCTTCCTTTTTATATCTTTCTTGGTAATCTACCTCACTACTGCCAACCAAACAAATCTGGTATTTTGGGTTCTACTAAATAACACAGTTACTTTTATATCTCTTCAGATATAGGTTTTTGTTTAGATCTTCTGAGTTCTGTCCCAAAGTATTATCATATATTATTATTTCTACATTATGTAAAAGGATTTTTAAAAGGGCACCAAAATTGGGTGACAAGGTGGTCTAAGATTTCTAAGTTCCATTAAGCTCTTCAGATAAATATACTAAATAGCTGTCATATTTTGAGTACTTATTATGGACTGGGCAATTCACATATGTTATCTAATTTAATCTGTAGGATATTTCTAGAGATGGCTATTATTATTCTCATTTTCACCTGAAGAAATCAAGTCTCAAATGTAGGAAATGCCCAACTTCAAACAGTAAGTGGATTTAAACCATAGTCTCTTTCTACAAAGTTCCTATTCTTCCTTGCTCCCCACATTCCTTCTACATCTTGAGAGAATAAGTAAAAGCTAGTTATGCATCAAATGAAAGGGTTGGGAGTGACACTTCTCTGAGCATAATTTATTTATTTTTGACTTTGACCCATGTAAATGTTTTACAGTTTTTGGAAAACAATACAGGGAAAATAAAGCTAATCCTAAAATTGAGAATGAATTGAAACAACCTTAACTCTTTATAAAATTGGTTATATAATGACATAGAGATAAGAATTATTTCAAGTGACTTTGGAACATGTTCTTCTGGTATATCTTCTTGGTGGAGTATATTCTAAGGAAAAAAGAACTGCAAATAATTTGAAACTTCACTCAGTAGTTTTATTATTAGAAATAATATTTGTATTATAATTTTAAAATTACATTATATATATATTAGGGTAGAATGGATAAGAACATTAGTGTTACTAAGATCCAAAATTTTCATTGCTAGAGAAATGAGATACAAAGTAAAAACCCAGTGTTAAATGGAATATTACTCAGCCATAAAAAGAAATGAAATTGAGTTATTTGTAGTGAGGGGGATGGACCTAGAGTCTGTCATACAGAGTGAAGTAAGTCAGAAAGAGAAAAACAAATACCGTATGCTAACACTTATACATGGACTCTAAAAAAAAAAAAAAAAAAAAGGTTCCGAAGAACCTAGGGGCAGGATAGGAATAAGATGCAGGTGTAGAGAATGGACTTGAGGATACAGGGAGGGGGAAGGGTAAGCTGAGATGAACCTTGAGAGTGGCAGTGACATATATACACTACCAAATGTAAAATAGATAGCTAGTGGGAAGCAGCCGCATAGCACAGGGAGATCAGCTTGGTGCTTTGTGTCCACCTAGAGGGGTGGGATAGGGAGGGTGGGAGGGATATGCAAGACGGAGGGGATATGGGGATATATGTATAAGTATAGCTGATTCACTATGTTATACAGCAGCAACTAACACAACAATGTAAAGCAATTATACTCCAATAAAGATGTTAAAAATAAAACCCCAAAAAACCTGGTGTTAAATTTGAATTGTACATACTAATATGAACTCATGGTTAATTTTTTTTAACTTTTTCTGTTCACTGAAAGGACCTAAAAGCAATGATATCCCAGTAGCAATGTTAACTGAGAATCTATCCCTCATTCTTGGAAGATAGCTGTGCTGCCAGTTCCAGCAAAGCCTCATCATCTGGGTGGGAAAGGATTGAGTGCCCTAGGCTAGGACTGTTTCATGGAAGGAAACAGTTCAGTGCTTAATTCAGCAGTTAGAAATTTTAAAGTTGTTTGCCAGGAGTGAGGTCTGCCTGTAGCACTCTTCATCACCCTCACAATATCTTTTGTAAAGACTACATTGCTCACTAATGCTTTTATGTGAAAGTAGACTCTCATGCGTGAACGTGAAGGTGGAGTCATGTCCTGTGTCTGGGTTGGTGTGAGGTGGGAAGCTGGAGATGAGAGCACAAGAAACCGTGAGAATGCAAATCTTTGGGAGTTAGCAGAAATTCCTGGAAGAACTCCAGATTTTCAAAGGCTATATAATTGGTAGGATTGAAGCTCAGGTGACCAAGGGGGTAATGGACAACCCAACTACTATCTGTGTTATAGGAGGAATAAATAGAAAATAACACTACAGTGTATCTATGATATGATAAAAGAATGGAATTGGAAAAATACTATGGCTCAGAGAAGGATGGAGGGATCTAGAAGGCCCAGGAAAGGTTGGAGGGATCTACCAGGCTGGATGCTGTGAAGAGGAATTGTGAGTTCACCTTCCTCTTTAAGGGCCCTCTCCCACCCTCAAGAACACTGTCACTGTTCCATAGCTCCATGATGGGGTCATATTCTCAGTGCTCTGTTGTCTGAGCCTGAGGTGCACTTCAGATAAACTCTGCTTTCAGATGCATCTCAGCGAGTCTTGGGGCACGAGTTGCATTTCATACTTTCTGTATAGTATGGGGTTCATTTTTCCATTCCTGGACTATTTACAGAGAAATCAAAAACTTACTAACATTTAGGAAAAATAGACACATCAATTTGGCAAAGGAACCCTAAGGTCAGCCAGCAGCAGAGACTAACCTTTTTCTCCTCCTCTTCCTACTTTTCTAAATCAATTATGTTGGCACAGAGAGCCACCTAAGACGGAAACTCTCAGGGAGGATTAGAATGCGGGGAACAGGGGAGGGCTTGAAGCTCACAGACCCTCTATCTGCGTGTGATAGAGGGCTCCATGGTAAAATCCTGATCACAGTAAGTCACTGGCCAGGGCTGGATTATTAATAGAGTTCAGGATTCTTATAGGAGGACAGAGTCCCTCAACTCTTATTCACCAGTCATGGTTCCACCTCAGGTATCTCTGGGCCAAGGCTTCCCTTTATGTTAGGGATGATGTGGAGAACAATGCTCTGAGCCTTTGAAAGCCCTGAATCAGATGCTGAGCCCGAGCTCTGTGAGTAGGGGAAAGTCCTATGTGAAGGTATACACGTGTGCCTGCAGTTCTGGAAATTAGTGCCCTTCATCTGCAGAGGATAAGGACTGAAAAAATCAATTGAGCATAACATACAGAAAATCCTTCTTGAAATTTGCAAAGAAGGAAAAATAGAAAATATTTTTATCTACTTTACAGTGACTAACAGGGATGGATCACAGAGCTCTATTAATTTAATATGGAAAATCAGATTATCTATGAATAAATGAATGTCTATGGCTTGTCCATAGAGAAAAAAGTGAAAATTCAGTCCTAGCCTCTCACTCTAGTCTCTCAAGATCAGTGCAGAGTCAAAAAGAGGAACAAAGGTGTAGAATTAAAAGGTAAGGTTTTGTTTAGTCAACCCTGGGCTACTCAAAGTTTAACCTTAATCTCACCTTTCCATGAGGGCCCAGTCCACAGTCTGAGGATGTCAGTTCCTAGAGCACTTCTCTAGTAGGAAGCAGAGCTCTCAGAGAGGAGGCTCACGAGAGGGATTCATATTCCCTGTTCTGTCCACCCACCCAATGAAAGAATGATGGAGCTGGGCCATGGGTCTTGGTCACTGGTGGTGGTGTGAGATATATCGGAACCACTGTTGGTTCTGGAGGCAGAACTCCTGGATCCTGATTTTGGACAAGCTATTTCACTTCCCCAAGGTTCAAGTTCCTCCTCAGAGGTAATACCTGGCCTCCATACCTCACAGGGTTGTTGTGAGGATCACATGAGATAATGTCTGTGAAAGGCCTTAGTATTATTGTCATGGATAATTCTGTATGCTAAATTTGGTGCTTTCAGAGTCCTAGTCTCCCAAACATCTCCCCCAAAGGATCATCCCACTCAGCCTCCAAAAACAACACTTTGCTCCTCTCTTCACCACAAGTAACCCAGGCTTTTGGATTCTCACATTGGAGAGGCTGACTGAAAAGAATTCACTGTAGCACAGAACAAGCTTTCCTAATGAACAGGAGATTAATCTCTCCCTCTCTCTCCTGTATCCCTCTTCCTAGGATGGCTTATGCAGTTCCAGGGCCCAGTGCAGCCTGGGGTTGACATTGCAGGGGAAACCTGTAGGGAAGGGAACGTGAAAGAAAGCCTTGACGTGAGGAGTAAGAGAAGCATTGTGAAGTCTGGGATGTGGGGGAATGTAGTGTGTTTCCGGCTCTGTGAGGCCCCCATCCTAGCCCTCTTAATTTGAGCTTATTCCTCTTGTCTTCTGCAGACACTTGGACAAGCTCCCTGTTACAGGAAGTTTGTGGCCACTGTTTCATCAAGATCCCCACTGTGAGTGGGGAGGAGTGGCCATGGAAGCTGACATTCTGCTGTTCGGGGAGCCTGTGGAAGATGCTGCTGCCTCAGGGTCCCGTCCCTCCCACCATTCCTCTGAGGGGGGTCAACTCAGTCTCTGCCTTCGACCTCTCAGTGACCCTCAGAGGACCCATAACCAGGCCCTCTCTCAGCCCTTGTACCTCTGGTTTCTACCTTCTCACTGGATTCCACAGAGGCCCATGTTCCAGACCATTTACAGACTCCATAACACTGGCTTCCATCTTCTCTGGGGACTCTCCAGAGGCATATTTACCTCTGTTGTCTTTTTTTTTTTTTTTTTTTTTTTAAATAAATTTATTTATTTATTTATTTATTTATTTTTATTTTTGGCTGTGTTGGGTCTTCGTTTCTGTGTGAGGGCTTTCTCCAGTTGCGGCGAGCGGGGGCCACTCTTCATCGCGGTGTGCGGGCCTCTCACTGTCGCGGCCTCTCCCGTTGCGGAGCACAGGCTCCAGACGCGCAGGCTCAGTAGTTGTGGCTCACGGCCTAGCCGCTCCGCGGCATGTGGGATCTTCCTGGACCAGGGCACGAACCCGTGTCCCCTGCATTGGCAGGCGGATTCTTAACCACTGCGCCACCAGGGAAGCCCCTCTGTTGTCTTTTTGCCTGAGTACCCTTTGGGGCCCATCTTCCCTCACTGAACTCTTAACTGTCTCCTTTCCTCTCATTGTGTTCTGTTTTCTTTTCTTTTCTTTTCTTCCTTTTTTTTTTTGGCTGCACCGCGCAGGTCTTCCAGGTCTTAGTTCCCCGACCAGGGATTGAATCTGGGCCCTTGGCAGTGAAAGCGTGGAGTCCTAACCACTGAACTACCAGGGAATTCCCTGTGTTCCGTTTTCTCAAAGCACCCCCTTGTCACTCCTTTCATCCCCATCACTGGCTTTAGTGAAAATTTGTTTGGAGTAGCTAAATTTTCACAGAAGGTTTCTGAGCATTGTTTTGTTTAGGACTAAAACCTTCCTTTCTATGTATCACATGATAAGCGGTTTTAGAATTCTGGTTGTTTGGCCTATTACACTATTTTTCATCCCCAGATCACTTTTTGGTTGAGTCTTATCAACCAAAGAAGGAAATCAGCTGATTAATTCCATGAAATTGACAGCAAAGGAAGTTGGGTGGCACCCAAAGGAAAGTAAGTACACACCCAACAGAAGGGGTAATTGCATGCAGCCTCATATTGGACTCACACCGAGGAGTGACAAAGGTGAGAGAAAAAAAACTAGTATTAAGGATAAAGACCTTGAAGTTATCATAGTTCACAGATAAGAAGCGTCAATAATTTAAACCTTAACTTGGCAGAGAGGAAAGAATAAAGAAAAAGAGCAAAAGCACATGCAGAGTAAAGCATAGCAATTTGTGGCTCTGGTGGTCTTGTCTGGTGGGTCTCGGGGGAAGGTGACACTTCCTGCAGTTATCTCCTTTGGAATGATTCCTCCGATTCCTCTGTTTGAGGTCGCAGGACAGCCTTCCAATGACTTCGTGTCATGTACGTCTGTTGACTTTGGAGGCCTGGAATTACTGCTGTGTTAGTTGTTTACAGTACCTGGTAAGGTCCTTCTCACTGAAGTTCGACCACAGTCTTCCTCTGATATCTGACCTAGTAACTTAAAAAATGAAGAAATTTGTGTTATTCAAGAGAAGGACAGAGAGTTAACAGGATATTTTGGTAATTCAAAAGAAAACTCTTGGGACTTCCCTGGTGGTCCAGTGGTAAAGAATCCGCCTTACAATGCAAGGGACGTGGGTTCAATCCCTGGGCAGGGAACTAAGATCCCACATGCCACGGGGCAACTAAGCCTGCGTGCTACAACTACTGAGCTTGTGCGCCTCAACTAGAGAGCCTGCATGCCGCAAACTACAGAGCCTACACGCTCTGGAGCCCACACGCCACAACTAGAGAAGAGAAAACCCACACGCCACAACTAGAGAGAAGCCCGCGTGCCACAACGAAAGATCCGGCGTGCCGCAACTAAAAGATCCCGCGTGCCTCAATGAAGATCCTGAGTGCTGCAACTAAGACCTGATGCAGCCAAAAATAAATAAAAATAAATAAAATAAATAATAATAAAAAAAAGAAAACTCTTATCTAGGCACAAAATGTGTATATTACAATTTGCAGTAAAAGATTTATAAGCCTTTTTCTGTGAATAAATCTATTAACATGGAATATACCTTTGAATTTTCCTTTTTTGTCATTTATAGAATTAAATTAATATGCCTTTGTATGTATTTGTAGACATACATAAATACATAATGCATATATAATGAAATTTTAGTTTTTAAGATATACTTTATCTCAGCATATTAAAACAAGTATATATATTACACTGAATTATCATTTAATAACCTAATAATTCCTTAACAAACCATATTCATTATCTTACATACATATTCACATTTTCTGTGATTAGTATATAAGTATAGTCTTTATAATTTTTATTGATTACCACATTTAGCCAAGGTAACCAATTTTTGTTTCCTCCAGACACCAGGGAAAACTAAAAGGCAAGAAACCAAGAACTGCTTAACTAAATTTTTATGGGTACACGTTTTAGATCACCTTTTACATTTTCAGGAAACAGAATAAACACATCAGCCAAAGGTGCTTACACACTCTATTAATTTATATAATGCCCTTATATAATGTATATGAATACATGTAAATTAAAACTATATATATATACACACACACACACACACACACACACATACACATATATTTTAGCTTAGAAACTGTTCAGGTATCCACATATTATATATCAAGTATTTCAACATTTTCTAGTCTTAACATTTTAACTAAGTATTTGGAAATTACAATTTTAGCTAAAACATTAAGTCCTCATTATTTGTAGTATGTTATGAATTTTATAAAATCAAAACCGTTTAAAAGACATCTATCCTGGACTTCCCTGGTGGTGCAGTGGTTAAGAATCTGCCTGCTAATGCAGGGCACATGGGTTCATGCCATGGTCCAGGAAGATCCCACATGCTGCAGAGCAACAAAGCCCGTGCACCACAACTACTGAGCCTGAGCTCTAGAGCCTGAGAGCCACAACTACTGTGCCATGTGCCGCAACTACTGAAGCCTGCATGCCTAGAGCCCGTGCTCTGCAACAAAAGAAGCCACTGCAATGAGAAGCCCGCACACTGCAATGAAGAGTAGCCCCCTCATGCCGCAACTAGAGAAAGCCTACGCGCAGCAACGAAGACCCAACACAGGCAAAAAATAAATAAAATTTTAAAAAAGACATCTATCCTATGATTTCACTTAAAAACAATTTTATATTTTGTAATCTTAAAATATTTGTTTCAACAATGATACTTTTCTTGCCCCATAAAACCAATATACAAAATTTAGAAATTTTAAGTCTTTAAGTTTTCTAGTCATATGCACTAGAATACTGTCTTAGCATTAATTTTATATAGTAAAACCAGGGCAGTATAGACATAGGGTTGTCTTTAATCAATATGATTAACTCATTCCAATTTGTCCAAATTTATCAGAAATATTACAGGATACTTTACAAAATATACTTTATAAACTTGTATTCATGAGACAAAACTTAAATAATCTTAAAATCTAAAATGCTCTTATATTGAAAGTAAGATCTTCTCTCATAGCTATAGTAATGAAGGTTATTCTTTAAATACATTTATCTACATTTTATAATGCAAAATAAACAGTTTATTGGCATTTTTCTTGTCTCATTTTTTACTGTTTAGTATGCAAAATAGTGACAGTTTTTTTTTCCAAGCAATTAATCTTTTTTTTTAAATTAATTTATTTTTGGCTGCTTTGGGTCTTCGTTGCTGCACGTGGGCTTTCTCTAGTTGTGGCGAGCAGGGGCTACTCTTTGTTGCGGTGCATGGGCTTCTCATTGCGGTGGCTTCTCTTGTTGCGGAGCACGGGCTTTAGGCATACAGGCTTCAGTAGTTGTGGCACGCGAGCTCAGTAGTTGTGCCTCGTGGGCTTTAGAGCGCAGGCTCAGTAGTCGTGGCACACGGGCTCAGTAGTTGTGGCTCGAGGCCTGTAGAACGCAGGCTCAGTTGCTGTGGTGCACGGGCTTAGTTGCTCCACGGCATGTGGGATCTTCCTGGACCAGGGCTCAAACCCATGTTCCCTGAATTGGCAGGTGAATTCTTTTTTTTTTTTAATAATAAATGTCCAGAGGATACTGGTTTCTTTTTTTTTGTTTTTTATAGTAATCTTTTATTTATTTATTTATTTTTATATTTATTTTTGGTTGTGTTGGGTCTTCGTTTCTGTGCGAGGGCTTTCTCTAGTTGCGGCAAGCGGGGGCCACTCTTCATCACGGTGCGCGGGCCTCTTCACTATCGCGGCCTCTCTTGTTGCGGAGCACAGGCTCCAGATGCGCAGGCTCAGTAGTTGTGGCTCACGGGCCTAGTTGCTCTGCAGCATGTGGGATCTTCCCAGACCAGGGCTCAAACCCGTGTCCCCTGCATTAGCAGGCGGATTCTCAACCACTGGTAGGTGAATTCTTAACCACTGTGCCACCAGGGAAGTCCTCTGAGCAATTAATCTTTCAAAAATTTCCCAAGTGAGGGGAAAAGAGAAGGATAGAATGATAACAAAACAAAACAAAACAAAAAGTGAGAGAGAGGTAGCTTTAGACAAATATGAAATTATCGCTGTAAGAGTTTATCTTTTTTCTGTAAGGAGAAGGGAGAAAGTTTAGATGCAGGAAAACCTTTTTCACATTTACAAAAGAGAAAGTCATTACAGCTGCTTTAAACAGTAACTCAAGTCCTTGACAATATTATGAAGTCATACAATTAAAAGCCAGTGCTTATTAATTCCTAAAGAATGGGAATACAGGGAAATCTCCTACATTAATCACAGTGTTCTTTTTTAGACAGACCAGTTATACAATCTCCTCTTGAGAGTTTCTTTTCCCTTTATGCCTCAGGCATTTCTCAAATGAACATCCTTGTTCATGTCAAAGTTCCCCAAGTGGCCACTATAATTTTAATTTATCCTCAGTGAAGTTATGCCAGGAGGTAGCACAAGCTTGTTAGCAGACAAGCCCATGAGAGATTGCTTGACTGTTGATCAAAGGTGAAACATCACTTGTGTTGTGAGTCCTCAACCCTAAGGTTAAGCTGCCTCTACTTGCTGACCTGAGAAATCAGCAGCCACCTGGCTCTCAGAAAGTGTGGAGAGCTCTTTGCCAAAGGCAAGTTCTCATACCCAGACAACACTGGGGAAAGTTCTCATAGACAAATAGAAGACAATAGATAAACAGAAGGCAGGACAGGGTGTTAAAAGCCAGATTTCACCAAGGGAGACGAGTCTGATGGGAAACCAAAAATTCCAGGAGACAAATAAACTGATATGGAAGGACCAAAGAAACAACCAGAATCTAAATTCAATGTAAAACCACACAATCAGACAGACAAATCTTGAATGTCTTGAGACTCAAGGAATCTCAGACATGCACATTAGTGCTATCATAGAGGCCAATCCTTCGTAGGGAGGGATTTGACTAAGTATTAAGAGAATCTCCAAATGTCCTAATCAGGACACCCAGAGCAAATTTGTAGTCTGGCAAAGTCAGGGTTATTGGCTCATTGCAACGAAGGAGGTCACACATTGGAGGAATCATGGGGTGTGTCACCAAGAAAGGGAAAAGTTATGATACGATTTTGGGGAAGGGTGGCATTAGGTGAAATTTATATGAAATAGTATTTTGATATGTTAAAGCAAAGCAGGGCTGTGTATCAAGGGGCAACATCATGTCTGGATGGCAAAGCGGACACTACGTTTCCTTTCCTTAGAAACTACAAATTAAGATAGACGTGAAATGTTAATATCCCAAACCCCCTTATCTGAATCTGCACCTGGGTTGAAAATTAAGGCAGGTGCTCTGTGTCAATGTGAATTAGATCCTGCAGGCAAGAGTGGGATGTTTTGTTCTTACTTCAAAAGCAAAGTTTCTGGAAAACAAGATTTCTCAGTAACAAAGTAATAGTTATGCTACTGAGTGTCATTCAGACAATTTGCAGCTGTAGTGTTTCCTTGGGAGAACTATAATTTTCTGCTAACTTTGCACCTGGCTTTATCTGTGATCCGTGTCTGTTTTCCCATTTTGATGAATGGCATGGCAGATTTTCATTTTTTCAGGTCAAACTAATTTCACTTTTCCTCTTGTTTTAGTGGCTTGTTGAACTTGCCGGAAAGAAGCTGTGGTGGCAGGGACCTTTCCTGGAAATGATTAATTTCTTTCCTTCTTTCCTGTTTCCCACTTCCTAGCACGGGCTATCTAATTTTAGGGCCCCTGTGCAGCCTGGGGTTGCCGCAGAGACCAGAATGAGAAAAGCAAGCCTTGGGGTGAGGTATAAAGGAGTATAATGAAGTCTCAGATATGGGGCATGGGAAGGGGCAGCATGCTTCAGGTGCCCCTACTCCTGTCAGACCCTCTTGTTCCTACTCTGTTCCTGGCAGCAGCTTGCAGCCTCTTGCGGTTTTGGTAACTGCTGGGTCAAGATCTGTGCAGGGTTGGGAAAGCATCACTGTGGTGGTTGACCTTCTGCTTTGGGGAATCCTGTGAAAGATGCTGCTCCCTCTGTGTTCCCTTCTGTTCCTACAGCTCCTCTGCTTGAACCTTCTTTAACTCTGGCCTCCACCCTTTTACCAGACCTTCCAGAAGATGAATTACTAGCCCCTCTGTCTGAGCCCTTTCACTTCTGGCCTATTTATCAGCCTTTCTTCCCAGGACCCTACAGAGTCTCATCTTCCCCTGCTGCTCTCAATTTTGTATCTGACTCTGCTCCTGCATAATCTGTTTTCTTCTCATGCCTTGCTCTGTTTTCTTCTCTGCCCTGCTCTTCATAATTGGTCCCACTCCCTCATCACTCCTTTCACCTCCATACTGGCCTCTCTGCCACCAGAGGCTCTGTCACTGGCTCCCACATTCTCGCTCATCTTTTTTTCCACTCCCATGATGGCCTTCTCCCCTCTGCCTGGGAGTCTGCCTTGCCTTGATCTCTCCTAACATTTCATTTATGCTTATTTCGCCCCATTACCAGCTTTCTCATCTTTTCCACGAAGGTCCTCTCTGCCTCCACTCTGCCCCCCAGGTCCCCTTATTCAATCTCAACACTGCAGATCCCTTTCTACCTCCAGAGCTACAATCTTAAGGGACCATCTTCTACCCCTGTCATCTACCCTTCCTCCTTTCCCCTAGAACACACTCAGATACTAAACTCTCTTCCCCAACCAGATCCCTCCTCTTGCATGATCCTACTCTTTTTGTCAGGAATTCAACCTCTTATCTCTCACAACATCCCATTCACTCCATGAATCCCACTGATTCATTTGCCTGTCACCCATCATCACCAACAGTCTCTACCCCACCATTGCCAGACTCTACTTTAATACTGACTCAATTTGGCTTGATTTAAATCCTACTGAACGCTGTCCCGGAGAGCTCATCCTCAGAAAACCCCCTTTGTCTGACTTCTATTGCAAAAGACTTAGGCATTGACTGCTCAAAAACCTTGTCCATTTCAACCTCCTGCTGGGGGCAGCTGTCTGTTAAGGACTTGTTTTTCCCTACCTTCTCATACAGCAGGATGATTTCCAGCAGGAGGAGCTTTTTCCTTTCATCCATCAAGTTCTGCCTCTGGGGACACCCTGCAATCAGGCATGTGGAAGCAAGTAGACACTCTTTCCTTAGCTCTGCTGTCCAGAAGCTCCTGAAGATATGTCACAAAGAGTGTGGATTTCCAGATTTGGGAGGACAAAGAAGAAGGGATTGTTCTAAAACAACGGAGGGCATACTACCAACTCAACTCCTTTAGCATCACTTGCTGTTGAGCACCACTCCACAGCCCTCCAACCCTTCTAGAGATGTGAAGGCCAACCACAGTAACTGCATAGTCCATAGGAGCCTCCAAATTCCAAAATCTTGGGAGACTCTGCAGCACAAATGTAGCTAGCTCTTCAGAGGTCCCCCTCTCTGCACAGTGAGTCCCTGCTGGCTACCCTTCTGGTCTTTGATAGCAGTCCCACACTAGTCTCCCTTTCTCTTATTCAATCTCTAATGTCCTCCTCCCCCAGTCCAAATGCACTTAACCAATCCCCCATTGCTTCCTCAGCCCCAGACCTTGCCCCCACCTTAAAGCCTAGCCCCAGTCCTTGGGGGAAAATTCTAGAGGGAAGGAGCTCACCAAAGAAGGACAGTATCTTCTCTAAGTTGAGCTTCCACTTTAGGAATATGATGATGGAGGTGAATTTAGGTATTCTTTCAAAGATTAAACAGTCCAGGGAGATAGTCAAGGCCAAGGAATTCCCCAGCTCCGGAGCAGCCTAGGTCAGCAGAAGCCCTGTGTTCCTAAGCTTCAGGCCCCAAGGAAAAGCCAGAAAAAGAATTTAGTCTCAAAGGATGAGAGGACCTTAAGGAGACCCAAAGATTAAATACATCAAGGAGGGGAGGTAGGATTAGGGATCTTCCAAGCCAGTCACCCTTCCAGATTTAGCTGACACTCTAGTGAACAAGACCCCTCCCTAGTTTTTGCCCCAGATGTAAAAGAGACTTCAACAAAAAGTCACCTGGAGAAAAAGGATGAGTTGTTTGTTCAGTGGCTTTGTCCCAGGACACAAGGCTAAGGGCAAAAAGGTCACTTACAAAAAGCTACATCAACTGTGTACGGTCCACATCCAGTTGAAACCAGAGGAGTCTTTGCTTGAAGGATCCGAATCATTGTTTCAAGCATTTGGGACACATGAGTAAGAAAAACAAAGCTCCCTCCGCTTGTGGAGCTTACAGCGTTGGTCCTTGAGTCAGCTCCTTCTCATCATACTGAAAACGATATCAAACCTCCTTCACTTTCCTCAAGCTCCTGCCCCTCCCTCCCCCTCAACAGATTTGCTGTTTGGCCCACTTTTGAAGGAATCATAAGCCGTGACGAGACGGGAACTTTTCATCACCAAATCCTCAAAAACGGTTGCATAGCACCCTCCTTTCCCTCTTCCTTACTGCTATGTAAAGCGGGGGGTCTTTCTGGGAGGCCTTCCTTGACCCTCCCAAGACCGGATTGGTGCCCTCACTTTCACCATCACAACTGTATTTGTAATTTTGGGCTACTCTCTAGGTCCCCAAAGTACCAGGACCTTCTCTATCACCCTGACTACTGGCCTGGTGTATCGCACCTAGTTAACGGTAAGTCAATAACCGTTTAGACGAACTAACTAGCAAGCGGTGCGCAGAACCTCCGCAGGGAGAGCCCCACCTAGCGTGCTTTGCAGGCCCAGCCGAGGCCTGGAGGGGGACTACATCCGGCGGGACCACCCCTGGGGGTGGGGCCATACCGGGGGCGGGGCCACATCCGGGACAGGGGCCAAGGGCTCGGGGCGGGGCCTGCGTTGGGCGCGTGGCCCGCTTTTAGAGGCGGCAGCAGCTTCTCCTCAGAATCCTGAACCCGGAAGTCACAGCTCAGGATTCCCCTCACGGATGAGGTTGTGACAGGGCTTTCCGGCTGACTGAGGGGCGCTTCCACCTCTACTGCCTGCGGCGTTCCACTGGCTATCGCTTCACCTCAGCCCACTGGGGCCACACCATCCAGGCTGCGGCCTCCCAAGGCCCTGAAAGGCCCCGGAGGCCCCGAGCACGGGACCTGCCCTCTCTGCCTGAACTTAAAGAGAACATCTTCGTCACCATCACTGTAACGCCGACTGCTGTCTAGTGGGCTCTGGGCAAGTCCTTGGGCTCCCAGCCCAGATGTCACCCTCCCACAGGCCTGGAACAGGACGGTACACCGACCTAGTGAGGTGGCCGAGAGGAGTGGAAGGAACCGCGCACCTTTGGTCAGCGCCAGGGCCCAAGGCTGGCCCAGAGGCTCTGCTGCCGTTGCCACCTGGGCTGGCAAGGTCGCAGCTGGCACGCTTCCGGCAGGACCAGTATCCACACCGTGTGGGGTGCTTGCCGCCCGCTGGGAGTTGTTTTCTGAGGAGCTGCCGGGAAGGCCCTGCCAGCCAGGCCAGGAGGCAGGGCTGGTGAGGCCCCGAGGGAAAGGCCCGTGACGGGAAAGGGCAGCGTGACTGCGGAGATGAGACCTCGCCTGAGGGGCAGACGCAGGACCCTGTGCAGACGGATGCAGGGATCTCATCTCCCTGGGCTGGGCTGAGGCCTCCAGCCGACGTGGTGGGGCCGAGGGCACAGAGGCTCGCAGCTGCCTTCACAACAGGTACCGATACAGCCATGCTTCCGTTGCGGGCCCTCGGCGCCAGGTCCTGTGTTACACAGGAACTCTGGCGTGATGTGGGCGTGGTCACTAGAGATGGAAGGAAATACCATGGTTCTTCTTTTTGGGGGGACAGATTGTCTTACTCTTGCATAAGTGTTTTATAGCGAATTTGCAAGATAGAGAATAGTAGATGGCAGTACCCCATGGACCCCTAAACTCAAAACACATAATGCTAACATTTTGATGTATTTTTTCCCAGCTTTGCTGTGCGTGTTTTCAGTGTTTAAATAATATAAATACATATATTTTTTAAAAGGTGGGAAAACACGTAAGCAATGTCTGCATCGTTGTACACTCTTCCTAAATATCATTTTTAGTGTCTTCCGTATTAACCATTCTGTTTTTCTATGATATGTAGGTTTGTTCCAAGTTTTTGATATTGTAAGACGTTACTTAACATGTTTGTGCATGATTGCACTTGCTTAGAACTGCCTTATTCCAAAAGCATAAAGCTTTTCTTGAACTTTATTTTCTCATCCAGGGTTCTACCCTTGAGCCACCTCTCTTCTCTTTCTGTAAGTCTCTTAGGCAAGATATCTACCCATGTAGTAAGTTATTTCACTACTGACTTCTCCCATTTGCTTCACATTTATACATCCGGATCTGAACATTCCCAACCTTGATTTCCCACAGGTACCCCATACCTAAAATCTGTAAATGTAGACCATGTAGACCATTATCTTCCTCTGCCATCAACCACCCTTGCTGGGCTAGTCCCGGTATCAATTAGTAGCACCTGGTCCCCAAGCCCAATCCATAAGAGCCCTTCTGTGCTCCTCCTCCTTCTTCATCCTTCCCATAATCAGTCAGTCCCCAAGTTCTGCTGATTTTATTGGTTACCTATTTCTCAAATTTTAATCTTCTCTTCATTCTTACTACTACCTTGGTAGTTCAGACCCTCATCGTCGTTCACCAAATTATGCCGTGGCTTCTTAACTAATCTCTGATCTTAACTAATCCTCTACTTGCTGCTTTCTACTTCTTTAGCTTCTGCTACTCTCAACTCTGCGTTTTTCTACTCCAGTAAACACACCTGTTTTGTTCAGTGCTTCCGCGTCCTTACTCATTGTTTTTTTAATTGAAGTATAGTTGATTTACATAATTAGTTTCAGGTGTACAGCAAAATGATTCAGATTTGGCATATATATATATTATACGCACACGCATTCTTTTTCAGATTCTTTTCCACTGTAGGTTATCACAAGATATTGAATGTAGTTCCCCATGCTGTACAGTAGGTCCTTGTTGTTTATCTATCAATATTTTATATATAGCAGTGTGTATCTGTTAATCCCAAACTCCTAATGTATCCTCCCCCCTTTCCCCTTTGTTAACCATAAGTTTGTTTTCTGCATGAGTCTATTTCTGTTTTGTAAGTTCATTTGTATCATTTTTTTTATTCCACATATAAGTGATATCATATAATATTTGTCTTCCTCTGTCTGACTTCACTTAGTATGATAATCTCTAGGTCCATCCATGTTGCTGCAAGTGGCATTATTTCATTCTTTTTTATGGCTGAGTAATATTCCATTATATATATATATATATAATGGAATATAATATATATATATATATATAATATATATATATATATATATTTTTTTTTACATACACCCCTCCCCTCCCCACATCTTCTTTATTCATTCATCTGTCAGTGGACATTTAGGCTGCTTCCAGGTCTTGGCTATTGTAAATAGTGCTGCTATGAAAATTGGGGTGCATGTGTCATTTCCAGTTAGAGTTTTCTCTGGATATATGCCCAGGAGCGGGATTGCTGGATCACATGGTAACTCTATTTTTAGTTTTTTAAGGAACCTCCATACTGTTTTCCATAGTGCCTGCACCAATTTACATTCCTGACAACAATGTAGGAGGGTTCTTTTTTCTCCTTACTCATTTTGATTTCTCTACCTGGAGTTCCTTAGGCAGATAAACACTAGAGTTCTCACAGTCTACTACAGTAGGTCAGGGCTGTGTTTTTTTTTTTTCAGGGAATTTGTCCATTTCATCCAAGTTGGTGAATTTATTGGCATAGTTCATAATATTTTCTTATTCTTCTAATGTTAGTAGATCTGGTGATTTCCCCTCTTTCATTCTTGGTGTTGGTTATTTGTGCCTTCACTTTGTTGATCAGTCTGAGTAGAGGTTTATCAGTTGTCTTTTTTTTTTTCAAAGAAACAGCTTTTGGTTTCATTGATTTTCTTTCTTTGTTTTTCTGGTTTTATTTCATAGATTTCTGCTCATATTTTTATGTCCTTATGTTTGCTCTGACTTTATATTGCCTTTCTTTTTCTAGTTTCTTAAGGTGAATTCTTGTTAGAGCATTGATTTGAGACCATTCTTCTCTTCTTAATATAAACTTTTTTTTTTGAAGTTAACATAACCTCAAGATTTTATTTCCTTTATAATAAAACAAAAGGTGAAGCCCAGAACAGGATGATTTGGCCTTTTCTCTTGTTGTCTCTTCCCAGTTCATAATGCATGCATCTATTAATAGCTGGCATTCTTTTAGATGTATAATAGGGCTTAAGCATTCAAGCCTTAGCACAGTTTTCTTTGTAGTTTTAGCCTTTGCTGGAAAATCTGCTTAGCTTGCTCACCATAGCCACTCTACTTCCTGTGGTAACGCTGCTTTCCTGGGACAGGCCAGAATCCTTGCCCTTCTTGTACCGTGTCATTTTGTGGGGTTGTGCTAGTCACACTTCTTATAGAAAGTCTAGTGGGTCTTAGGAATGTTTACCATGTTTACTGGGGTACTAACACTATAAATTTTGAATGCTTTGAATTTCCCTGTAAATACTGATTTATCTATATCCCACAACTTTTCATGTGTTTTCATTTTCAATTCAAGTTTTTATAATTTATCATTTGACTTTGAGTGATTTAGAAGTGTGGGACATTTTCCAAATATCTTTCTGTTCTTGATTTCTAATTTAATTATATTGTGAATTCAAAGCATTAATTCAAAGTATTGAGAACATACTTTGTACAATTTCAGTTTTTTAAATTTTGTTGAGATTTGACTTATGACCCAGTATATTGTTGGTGACTATTTCATGTTTACATATGACTAACTTATAGCCAGCCCTTCGTATCCACGGTTCTTCTGTATCCAAGGTTCCACATCCATGGATTCAACCAATCAGGGATTGTGTAGTGCTCTAGTATTTACTTTTGAAAAAAAATCTGCATATGAGTGGATCTGCGCAGTTCAAACCCGTATTTTTCAGTGGTCCCCTGTACTTGAAAAGAATGCGTATTCTGCTGTTTGTTGACTAGAGTTCTCTATAAATATCAATTAGGTCAAGTTGGTTTATAGTGTTGTTCAGGTCTTCTATGTCCTTACTAATTTCTTTCGGCTTCTTTTATTACTAAGAGGGTCGTTGATGTGTCTGACTATAGTCATGGAATTGTCTGTTTCTCTTCTGAGTTCTAGCTGTTTTTGCTTCATGCCGTTTTGAAGCTCCAATCTTAGGTGTATATACATTTAGTATTCTTATATCTTGTTGTTGTTGAATTGTTCCCTTTATCATTATGTAATGACTCTCTTTATCTCTGGTAATATTCCTGTTCTGAAGTCTACTTTGTCTAGTATTCATAAGGGCACTCAGCTCTCTGATTAGTGTTTGCATGGTCTGTCCTTTTGCATCATTTTAACCTTTTACTTATTTATGTCTTTATATTGAAGGTGAGTTTCCTGTAGACAGCATAATGTGTTGTCTTGCTTTTTTATCCAATCTGACAGTCTCTGCCTTCTAATTGGGGTGTGTAGACTACTTACATTTTTACTATTGATATGGTTACATTTAAATCTACCATCTGGCTAGTCATTTTCTATTTGTTCCATCTGTTCTTTCTTCCTTTCCCTTCTCTTTGCTAACCTGCTTGTGGATTATTTTTTATGATTCTGTTTTCTCTTCACTCTTGTTTTATTTGTTAAACCTCTTTTTTCTAATAAAAATTTATGTTATTTAATATTCATCTTTATCACATTTTTGAATAGTCATCTTCAAATTATATTATACCAGTTCATGTATAGAGTAAGAACTTTTCCTTCCCCCCATTTTTTATGCTATTGTTATATACTTAGGGGCTGTATTATTTCAAATTAATTTAAATTTCTTAAGTAATTTATGATTATATCCTTTGAGTAAAATTATTAAAATATTTCACTTAAAGTCCCCTTGACCATCCCTTCCTTGGAGGTAAACAATGTCACCAGTTTGTTACACATCCTTCCAAACCTCTGCTATGTATTTATATATATGTGTGTGTGTGTGTGTGTGTGTGTGTGTGTGTATGTCTATGTATAGGGGTATATATATATACTTAGAATATGTACAGTTTTTTTTTTGCATAAGAGATATACTATGCATACCATTCTGTAGCATGCTTCTTTTACTCAACAATATGTCTTGTCAGTCTACCCATATTAGGATTTTTGGATCTGCCTCATTCTTTTGAAGTGCTGCACAGTGTTCTATTAAATGGATTTCTCAGAGATTTATTATTATTATTTTTTTAGTTGATGGACATTTTTTTCCCGATTGTTCATTATGGTAAATAAGGCCCCAGTGAGTATCCTTCTGTATGCCTTATTGTGGACATTTGAAAATGCTTTTCTAGAGTACATACCTAGAAGTGGAATGACATTTCTCATAGAACCCTCCAGAAAGACATAAAGGGGAGAGGAGAGGCAGAAATTAACCCTAGAAGGTTTTAAGGTTGCAGTGGGGCTAGTGGGGGTGGTAATGGGGGTGGGGTGGTAGGTGTGTCGGGGATGTCATAGAGGATTTAAAGCCTTGGAAACCCTTTGGAGAATTTAGTACAGTAATGGTCTCGTCTTTGGAACTCAGGGACTTCTCAGGGAACATGGATTGGTTACTATTTTCATGCCTTGGGTATAAAGAAGCAACTTTTTTTATTCATCAGAGTTAGAAAAGAGAAGGGTGTGGCTCATTTTGGTGGTCTATCAAATGGGTTAAATAAGTTGCCCCAAGTCACATGGCTGTCACAGAGGAATGAGCGACAGTCCAGTGGGCTTATGAAAGTTACTAAATTTAGAGATTGTTTGGTTGTATACCTTCACTGTTCACATGGGAAGCAAGGCCTGGAGAGGGAAAGAGACCCGCTCAAGTTTTCATAGTAAGTCAGTGATACTGCTGACATATTTCAGCCCAGCTGTAAGAGGCAGAAAAGCAGAAATAGGAAGGAGATAGCTTAGTCCAGCTGAGGGGGAGTGGTGGGGGGTGGCCGAGGAGACAGAGAAGCAAACAACACTTCCACCTACTCTGCCCCCTGCAGCCCACTCTCTTCCTTTCTCCAGATTTTTGTGGACTTCTTTCTTCAGCAACATCAAAGAAGTCCAAAAAGGAAAACTAAACAATCCAAATTATAAGATAGAGAAAAAACCCATGTCCATGTAAATGTTACCATTCTGCAGCAAAACAAACATGGTAGACATAATGAGGCTTTGGTTTGGGTCTGCGATGTGGAGGATGGGCATAAATAGTCACTAAACCAACTAGTGGAGCCGCAGTAATTCTGTCCTGGAGGGTAGAGCGAGGGGTACATTACCCAAATGCAGCTATTCAAAAAGTGGTCTAGATTCCCTTGCAATAATCATTAATTTCAGGCAACAAAACAAAATAAAATAAAGAAAACCACAAAAGGAGGGGTGGGTCATTAAAACAAAATAGCTGGGCACTCAAAAGACTTCTCACAGCTGGAAAGTTGTGGAGGATGGATTTCAAACTGTCACCAGGTGCTTGCCTACTTTTACAGTAGAGGTCCTCAAACTGACCTGCCCTTAAGCTGACTAAGGATGCCCTTTGAGAAGTGCAGCATCTTGAGATGCTGTCTTTAGAGTTATTGGGGACAGAATATTCTTCAGGTTTGGAAATGCTTGAGGGAAAGTCCCCTAGAGTAGTCTTTCTGTCTTGGGATACTTGGGATGCCTTTTAAAAAACCAGATTCCTGAACTTCCCCGCCCCAAGTCCAGTACTGGATCTGTGGGTGGGTCCAGAATCTGCATATTAAACAGTCACCCAGATGATTCTTATGCCTGCCTGCTGACATTTGGCCCAGGATGGGCTTGCCCAATCATTCTGCAGTGATAATGATACTGTCTTTTTGAAGACCTGCATTAATTATGTCGAACCCCTTTGGTAATTTCACATGGTTTGATCTATCTAGTATCTTTGTTTCCTTTAAATTTCAACTGAGCTCTAGACAGTGAGTTTTCTGGATCTTTGTTTGGACACACAGGGTGAAGAGAATTTTTTAGGATGTGAATGTTAACTGACAAGTGACCTAGGACAGTGGTTTCCATATGGATAACTTTGGAAACGTTTCAGGGGGCAACTTAGAATTCTCATTTCTATTTGGAGCCATGAAGTTCAAAGATATATTTTATGAGGTAGCAGGTCTTCAGGTTTTAAAGGTAGTTACATTGTTATTTGTGTTCCAGACCTAATCCCTTTTTCAGAATCTCTACAAACACACTGGGAGGGGTTTTCTCCCCATATTGCAGATAAGGATTTAAGATGTAAACCTCTTCTGGAATGAGGCAGGAAAATCAGCTCTTTAATCAGTCAACACAAAACTCCCAGTAGTGAATTGAGAGGGCCAGGATCACAGACATAATAATTGGGAGAATTAAGCTTTGAATGTATGTCTTTTGGAAGCATCCTGGTGCTGTAAAAAAGAGTATGAATTAAATTCAACTTTGATCCTAAATTAGGATTGCTAGTTACTAGTTAGTTATGCGACCCTGGTCCAATCAAGTAATCTCCTAGAGCTATCTGCATCTCTGAAACAAAGAGAATTACATTTTGCTGAGCTGGTGGGGTTGGGGCTTCTGCTGTTTTCGGAGAAGGTGTGTGAGACCCTCAATGCAGGGCAGTGCATGCCCATAGGTGGTGCTAAGTAATGGTTATGATTAGTGAATTCCAGGCTGAAGTTTTTTTTCCACAGATGTACAGCAGCCTCTCAGGTCTCCCAGCCTTTTAGACCAGCTGCAACTCTTCCCCTCCTCCCCACACCATCCCCTTCACATGTACAACTGCCCTGGGGCATTTATCCTCCAGGGGATAATTCTCCATGAAGCTGGCATATCTGTCATGGGCACCAGTAGGTGCCAGCAAAGGCTAAGCTTTCAGAAGGGCTGCTTCATTTGATTTTTATCATTCTTCCATCCCCCCAGTGTGACTCATGAAAGCCCAGACGTCCTTTCCTTTCATCCGGAGTGATCTCTGTCTCTCACAGCCTTTCTTGCTTGCTATTCTGAGCCTGGGAGAAAATGCTCAGGGTTACACTGTCAAATATCAATGAAGAAAGACCTCCTATTTTGGGGATCCTTGTAACAAAACTAATAAACACCAGTGTAGGGACTTCCCTGGTGGCTCAGTGGTTAAGAATCCACCTGCCAGTGCAGGGGACACGGGTTCGAGCCCTGGTCCAGGAAGATCCCACATGCCGCAGAGCAACTAAGCCCATGAGCCACAACTACTGAGCCTGCGCTCTACAGCCCGCGAGCCACAACTACTGAGCCCACGAGCCACAACTACTGAAGCCTGTGCACCGAGAGCCCATGCTCCGCAACAAGAGAAGCCACCGCAATGAGAAGCCCCCCACCGCAACGGAGAGTAGCCCCTGCTCGCCGCAGCTAGAGAAAGCCTGCATGCAGCAAAGAAGACCCAACGCAGCCAAAAATAAATAAATAAATAAATTTATAAAAAAATAAATAAACACCAGTGCTACATTTGGGCAGCACTTTACAGTCTGCAGTGTACTTTCATATCCATTAGCTCATTTAATAGTTGCAAACTTCTGGCAAGGTAGTGTGATGGTTAAGGGTTAGGCTCTGGAGTATGCAGATTGCCTTTAAATTCCCATCTTGACCTCTTCTCAGCTGAATCATCTTGGGCAAGTAACTTAGCATCTCTGAACGCTGTAGATTTAAGTGGAAAGTACTCAGAACATGGTAATAAGTGCCCAATAATTGTTAACTATTACTTCTGTCATGCCCATTTTACCACATGACCTCAAGTTTTTCTGTAACCTCACCACTGGTCTGTAATCTAATGGGTCAAACCTCACTTTTTTCACTTTTCCTCTTATCTCCCTGCCTCCATACCCTCCTCAGCTTTGCTCCCCCCTCACACATAGCCTACAGTGAACTTTCCTTTTTCTTTTTTATAAATTTTATTTATTTATTTATTTTTGGCTGCATTGGGTCTTCATTGCTACGTGTGGGCTTTCTCTATTTGCATCGAGCAGGGGCTGCTCTTCGTTCTGGTGTGTGGGCTTCTCATTGCGGTGGCTTCTCTTGTTGCGGAGCATGGGCTCTAGGCGCGCGGGCTTCAGTAGTTGTGGCTCGTGGGGTCTAGAGCGCAGGCTCAGTAGTTGTGGCTTGCGGGCTCTAGAGCGCAGGCTCAGTAGTTGTGGCACACGGGCTTTGTTGCTTCGCGGCATGTGGGATCTTCCCGGACCAGGGCTCGAACCCATGTCCCCTGCATTGGCAGGAGGATTCTTAACTACTGTGCCACCAAGGAAGCCCAATTTTCCTTTTTCTGTTCAGCACAGGCGATCTCAGGCCTTTGCATGGGCTATCCTCTCTGTCCTGAGCCCACATCCTGAATCCTGGTAAATGCCTACTCATCCTTCAGGTAGACTGACTCTCTTTTATCCCCAGGCTCCCAGGTTGCTTTCTGCACACCTTGATTATAACAAGACTGAGATTGTCTCTTTTCCTAATTTATCTGTTCATTAGACTGAGTGCTCCCTGGGGAAAGGGATCATATCTTCTCACTTGTGTAACTCCTGTCCCTGATATCTGTGATATGCCAAATAGATGTCGGTTTGAATGAACAAGTGTTATAGAATTCATCAATACACCTAAAATTATCTTAGATGAGCATTCAAGTTATTGAGCCCAGAGGCTGTGGAGCCAGTCCTGAAACCTAGGCTCCAGCTTCTAGTCCCCAGGCTCTCTGGGCACCCCCCAGGCTGCCTCTCACTGTGGTCTCCTGACCTTGCTGTGTAATTTTTCCAACCAAGCTGGACACAGAAAGAAAAAAAAACTCATCATCTGAAAGCACTAGACTTCATATTTACAGGCCCAGTAGAGGTTTCCAGATGACAGCAAGCAGCCAGCGTGCAAAGGCCTGCTTTTAATGTATCAGAAAAGACAAAATTATAGTGTGTCCGCCTTTCATGTGCTGTCTGTTTCGTCTTGCTGAATAAAAGGGAAACTCTGGCTCCAGGCTGATTTTCATTTACAAAAATAGACTAAATTCTAACCCTTAAATTATCAAAAGTGCCATATACTTGACAAGCAGCTAAGCAGAGAGCAGAAACTACCAGGTTAGTAATTAAACAGAGGTTAAGTCAAATTAACAGAGAGAGACATTCTTGTCTGGCAGTCAGAACAGAGGCCTGGAGAGCCCTGGATCTGGCCCTGGTACCTGCATGTGTCAGAGTGAAGTCTTGATGTGCAACCATGGTTGCCAAGGAGAGACCCCATGGGCTCCCTCCACCCCGCCTCTGACTTCCTGGAGAGTCTTCTAGTGTGAGAACCGGGGATGTGTTCCTGTTGAGAGATGGGATCGGGGGAGGGTAGGCCTGAAAGGAGTCAGGAGGAGGCTGAGGGGACCCAGCTTTCCTCCATTTTCAGAATTTGTTTCCAAATAACATAAGGGACCATGGAAGAGTTTTTTCAATATAAAATTATTGTAGCTTAGGATCTCTTATAAGTACTTCAATATAAATTATTCATTTACTCAAAAAATATTGAGTGCTCACAACCATGGACCAAGCTAAGTCCTAGCCTTGGGTTGCTGACATGCTGGTAGAGGAAGGCAGACAATAAACAAGCAAATAAATGCATAGCATTTCAGGTGGCTCTAAGTGACATGGGCATAACTATAGTAAAGGAGGAGGATAGGGAGATCAGGAGTAGGAGAGAAGGGAGTGGGGGAGAAGGGGAAGATGGAGTTGCTATTTATATTAGGCAGTCAGGAGAGGCTTTTCTGATAAGGTGATATTTGAGCAGAAATCTACAAGGGGAAGAGAATTTCCGGCAGAAAGAACAGCAAGTGTAAAGGTCTTGAGTTGGAGGCGTGCTTAGCAAGTTTGAGGAAAAGCAAGGATCCCAGTGTGGCCAGATCGTGGCAAGCAATGAGGGGGTGGTAGGAGATGAGGTTTGAAAAAGATTAAGGGCTAGATCATGTAGTCATTCTAAGAACACTGGCTTTTATTCCGAGTTAAAAATGAAGGCTTTGAAGGGTTTTGAGCAGATCTTACATGATTTACAAGGGTCACTTTGGGCTGCTGTGTTGAGAGGAGAATGTAAGGCGATGAGAATAAACAGGAAAGGGAGACACAATTGTGGTTTAGGTCGCGCCGTGGTAAAAAGTGGTTGGATTCAGAATAACTTCTCAAAGTAGATCTTGTAGGATTTGCTGATAGTTTGGATCTAGGATGTTAAAGCAAGAAAGGATTCAAGGATAACTTCAAGGATTTTTGGCCTGATCAAGAGGAATGATGGAGTTCTTTTTTAACGAGATGGAAGACTGTAGGAAGAATAGGTCTGGGAGATGGAGTACAAATCAAGAATTTGTATTTGGATATGATAATTCTGAGATGCATATTATACCACTATAACAAGTATTGTGAAGAAGCACAGCTCTGGGAATCAATTGGAATGCAATTTTAATTTTGTTTCCTAATGTCCCTTTAACATGTATTCAGTTGGAGGAACAGTTTTCCCTGCCATTGGGTGAAAACTCTGGCAGGCACCATGATTTTTCTGGTCACTCTTAAGTCCCATGGTTCTCTTTAAGTAGGAAACCAGACACTTGATTCAGAAACAAGAATGTCCAGTTCAGTTTGCTACTTAATACTTACATCTTCATTAAAAGGTCATGTTTATTCTGCTTCCAACTTCCTCTACCTTAGCAGGTCAGTTACCCCCACTGGGGAAGAAGTTATGGCTGGCTTTTTTCCCTTTCTTGCTTATCATCTCATTAGCTATGGTTTCAGCTGCTCCAGAGTTGGTGTCAACACTCCACTAGGAGGGTAGAGGGGAAAGAGATCAGAAAGTTCTTACTTGGCTGGGACTGTCCTAACATGATTTTACTTTCTCTGGGGCTGGCTAGTATTTAAGGCTGTGTCTTCCTTGGTTCTTTTGTAGATTCTGTGGAGGCTCCACTGTTGTAGCTCCTCTTTTGGCAACTCCACTGGTGTGGGTGATGCATCCTATTCCTCCAGCTGCCGTGGGTTTTCCCGCAGCTCATTCCACACAGACTTTCTCATTTACAGTCCCATCGCCCCACCAAGCAGAACACTTGAGCTAGGATGATAAGGCTCTTGCTGACTCTCCTGTGTGGCTCGCCTCCTGTCCACAGGAAGTAGACACCCTGTGCCTTGGCTATCCCCAAGGGAATCTCTTCTCTGCTGTCACCCACTGCTTTAGCAACCTCTCACCTTTAGATTCCCCAGTGGTGGTGGGGGAATCAGACTCCAGTTAATTAAGCAGCTCTCCCCACCCCCTTTCTTCAAACTCCAGGGAACGCATATCAGCTCTCTGGGTCATCCCCTATCACTAGGTCTGAGCTGAGGGGGCTTCCCCCATCCTTTCCATTCTCCAGGGAGAGGAGCTATTCACAGCACAGCTTTCTTCAAAGAAAACCTTTTACAAATTCTCCCTCCCTTCAATCTCCGGTAACCGGACCATTTTATGACATTGCTTACAGTGAGGGGTCCAAGTTAAACTGTTCTTAGATAACCACTTGGAAAATATTGATTTGCATCAGCCCCTTACTTTAGTATTTGATATCTATTGTGTTGAGGCCTTGGTCTAAACTCCCTTTTTAACATCTTGTTACACGTTTAAAATTTGAGAGTTAACAGCATATGAATTGTGCTTAAAAGCGATGAGATTAGAGGAAGTCACCTATGGTGCGAACGGCAAAAATATCTGACGACTGAGCCCTTTCATAAGTTAGAAATGAAGAACCAGCAAAGGATACTGAGAAGGAGCACTCAGAATTTGCCCTGTTTCTGGATTGGCTTAAAAAAAAAAAACCCTTTAGGCCCTTAGAACTCATCCTCTATTCTGAATTATAATCAGTACTATAGCAATGGCTTTTCCAATAGTAAATTTTCTGTTTTTCATGATGCCACTGTTCATATGTAAATGTCTTTGGCATTTACAAAGTGTTCATTATTTCATTTCAACTACCTTATACCCCTGTGAGGAAGGTTTCATTACAGATGGGGAAACTGAGGGCCAAAGAACTTTAAGAGACTTCCCCAAGGTTCAAGGAGTAAGAGGCAGAGGGTGGATTTGAGTTCAGGTCTTTGGCTCCAGGTTTTGAGCTCTTATTTTCATAGCCACCTCAAAGACACTCATGACAATCATAGTTTTTTAAGGTTTTGCTAAAGTAGACTATTTAATAAATGTGTGGCAAAGGTTTAATCTCACATGCTGGCTCCCATGCATTAATCAAAGTTACCTGGAGAGCTGTGTTTGCAGGATTCTGAGGTATAATGAGGTTTGGCAGGAAAGAGTACCTTGATCAATTAGTGATGACTGTCATTGGTTGGTAGGGGTTCTGGTGGCATATGTGCCATGCATTTGACATCACTGATTTAATTATCTCATGTGTGCGTGTGTGTGTGTGTGTGTGTGTGTGTGTGTGAGAGAGAGAGAGAGAGAGAGGGAGGGAGGGAGGGAGGGAGAGGGAGAGAAAGAGAGATATAGATGTTCTCTGGAACAGTTGTAGTTTCTCAAAACACATTAAAAGAATGGGAAAAGAAAGAAAGAACAGCCTAAAGCCATATTGGGTTACTGGAGATGACAACATTGTATACATGCATTCTGAGAGCACACATTTTTAAGGATGTGGTGCTGGCAAAGGAAACAGCCTGAACTCAGAACAGCCTTGCAAATAAATAAAACTAGCCACTGTTCCCCAGCATTTTTCTCCCCCAATTCTTATTTTGAGAAAATTCTAACTAGCAGAAAAGTTAAAAGAGTAGTACAATGAATGCCCATATATCATTTTCCTAGATTTCCATCATTCGTCATTTCCTAGTTAACATTCTCTCTCTGCTTTTATTCTGAATTATTTGAAAGTAATTAAAAAAATTCACAACACTAAAGCATTCATTTCTTAAGAACAAAGACACTCTCTGACATAATCACAGTACCATTATCATACCTGCAAAAATAATACATAGGCCATATTTAAATTTCCCTAGTTGTCCCTAAAAGTGGGATCAGATTGAATGTACTGCTTTTTGTTCAGACTTTATTTTGGTAAGTGACATATTGTAAGATTTTTCACTTCATTGATAAAATGTCCTTCAAAAATGACCATGTGGGAGTTCCCTCGTGGCGCAGTGGTTAAGCCTCCGCGCTCCCAATGCAGGGGACCTGGGTTCGATCCCTGGTCAGGGAACTAGATCCCACACGCATGCCACAACTAAGAAGCCCGCCTGCCGCAACTAAGACCTGGCAGAACCAAATAAATAAAAAAAATAAATATTTAAAACAAAAACAAAAATGACCATGTTATTTCATTACCTGGATAGAGTACGCTTTATTGTACTAGCCCTTTACTTTTGTGCATTTAGTCTATTTTCTATTTAGTGATTGCTGTCGTAAATGCTGTTGCAGTGAACATCATGGGGACATGGTGCATTGGCCTCAATATATATTCCAACCTCTTTTTTAGGATCTTCCTATACCAAGAAGACTAAAATTTCCCCAGCCTGCCTTGCAGTTCAAGTTCTAGATGTAATTTAGATTCCACCAATCACTTGCACTTACATAAGATCTGGAAGGCAAAAGCATGAGGTAGAGGTCATGCATTTGTTGCCCCTGTGCTTTTCCTGGAAAGTAAGGCCATTTATTATTATTTTTTTTTCCTGCAGTGCTAGGCACAAATACTCAATTCAGTTACTGGGAAACTTTTAAGTATATTAGAAACAATTTGTGTATGTGAATCAGTTTTTTAAGCTATAAATTTTATGATCTAAATACAGATAAGTATTTGCAGTGAAAATTTAGCATTCATATTCAGATGTGCTGTAAGTGTAAAAAGTACACTGGATTTTGAAGACTTCGTATGACAAATGTAATATAAGATATGTCACTAATAATTTTTATATTGATTACATTTTGAAATGATAATACTTCATATATATTGGGTTAAGGGAAATTTATTATTAAAATTAATTTCATTTAGATTTAACTGTGGCTAGAAAATTTAAAATGACAAATGTGGCTTGCATGATATTTCTCTTGGACAACACTGCTCTAGAATTAGCCATGAAAAAAATTTGTGTTTTCCTAACTAGGGATTTCTAGATCAGAGCAGTCTAAATCGTAGTTCAAATTTCTCAATTTTTTCAAATAAGGAATTTCTGGAGCAACCTATTCTGTATACTAGGCACTGACTTATTTCTGCTTCTTTAAATTAGTGGAGACTCTTGTGGTTGCTCATGGAGGTTTGTTCAGATCTTTTGTGAGGAGGCGTCCTCTCCTCTCTCTGTTCTCAGTCCCAGCAGGCAGTCTGGCAGGAGTGACCTCCTAACTCTTCTTCCCACCCTCAAGGCTTCATGGACTTGTGGACTTGGGCCCCGTTTTGACCTGACTTCCGGGATGATTCTATTTGACTCCACACATGCTTGGTTTTGGCACTTCCTGGTGAGACTCCACCTGGGTCTGTGCTGCCTTGGCTAAATCCCACTGTGTAGGACACGATTGGACATGGCTATGGAAGAAGCTGGATTGTGGGTAATCCACACAGACATTCCATAAAGCTTGTGTGAAAGTTTAGCACACCCCCAAATAGACATATCTGCTGTCAGGTGAGGACTATAAACCCAACAGCTGAAATATATTATAGTCTCAAATAATACCTTGTCATTTAGCCACAATCTCTGATGTTATCTTCCCAACATTTCATATATGCTCTTTAATTTTGTAGTTGTATTCACAGTTGGAAATACAGTTAACTAGCTAAACATACCACTAAGACTAAAGATTTGCCACTTTTAACACCCCTAATAAGTGCCTTTGTTTTTCTCAAATATATTAAATTTATAAATCCCACACTTCTTGTCAATAGTATTAATATTTTCATTTTTTGCACTGTCTATGTGCTGCCATGATGTTTTTTAAAAAAAATTTATTTATTTAATTTAATTAATTTATTTGGCTGTGTTGGGTCTTCGTTGCTGCGCCTGGGCTTTCTTCTAGTTGCGGCGAGTGGGGGCTACTCTTTGTTGCGGCGCGCAGGCTTCTCGTTATGGTGGCTTTTCTTGTTGCGGAGCATGGGCTCTAGGCATGTGGGCTTCAGTAGTTGTGGCACACAGGCTCAGTAGTTGTGGCTTGTGGGCTCTAGAACGCAGGCTCAGTAGTTGTGGCGCACGGGCTTAGTTGCTCCGTGGCATGTGGGATCTTCCCAGACCAGGGATCGAACTCGTATCCCCTGCATTGGCAGGCAGATTCTTAACCACTGCACCACCAGGGAGGTCCCCATGATGAGGTTTTGATCTGATATATAAGAGCCTGAAATTGGCAGTTGAAAGTTGGTTTAGGATGGTTACAGTGTTATGTATAAAATGGGTTGCTGTTCACTTGAGGCCTGATTGGTCCCTGCTGGATTCTTGAATCCCATACTGGGCAGTCCTGGAGGAAGGCCCTGTGTATTTCTTTTCTAGGAGAACATGCCTATAATTTGGAGGTGGAGGAGGAGAACTACAGATAAAGACACCTTACTCCATGCTGAACGATTTGTTTTTATTCCCTTATCATCCAGTTTCCTGGAGGCCATGGGTGATTTTCCTGGCCAAGTTTGCCTCATAAACCAAGACAATAAAGCGTGTGGGACACTTGCCAAACACGTAAAAACAGACTAAAAAGCTCTTGAATGCCCTTCTTCCTAGCTCCCCACTGGGTGTGGTTGGCATGGTGGTGGGGAGGGAACATCTCCAGTATCTCAGTGGGCATGAGCAACATCATATTAATAAATGAGCATTCTATTAATGGTTAAGAAATTCCCAGTTTTCCAAATAAGATCTGGTTTCAGTCAGAGGGCAGAAACTAAGATCCCTGTGCAAGTGAATGGCTTATCAAATTGTTCTGGGAGTGAAAGCACTTAAACAGTTTATCAGACCCCGTGCTTCTCAGCATCAGTCTCTGACTCTGCACCACGGGCTTTAGTTCTCTAAGAGAAACAGCTGGAAAGGGGGATGCCAGATTTGGATTATTTACCATACGATTGGCTCCCTGCTGTTTGCTTTAAACAGTTTACCTCACTGAATCCTCACAGTAGTTCTGCGAGGTGGGATTTATTTTTCCATTAAAATATGAGAAAACCCAGGCTCAGAGAGGTGGTGTATTTGCTGAAAGTCACATAGCTGGTCACTAGGCGTTGCTCTGAAATCCATTTGCTTATGTAACATTAGGAAAACACCTTCAACATTAGAATGAATAATTCTCACTTTGTATCCCTATAGCCTTTTGTACACAATAGAATATAACACACACCATGACTTGTGTTATGCACCCATCTCTCACTGTGTGTAGGCTCCTTGAAGCTAGTGAAGGGGGCAGATACTTTTGGTTCTCCCATCAGCCACTCGTTTCTTCTTCTCTGCCAGTAAGTCTTATTGCCCAGAATATAGTTAGACGACCATACTTAGTTGCAAGGAAGGCTGGGAAGTAGTCTTCCAGCCTAAGTGGGCCATTTCTGCCCTTAATAAAAATTGGGTTCTATTGCTAAGGAAGGGAGTTTGGATATGGGGTAAAAAACTAGCAGTTTCTGCATAGTGTATGTCAACTGAAAAAACCCCACACAACCTAAAAGTTGAGAAAAGTGTGTTTTATTTGGTGGTCTTTCTGAGGACTTCAAGCCTGGAAGACAGCCTCTCAGATAGCTCTGAGGGACTGTTCCGAAGAGGTAAGGGAGGAGACAGGATATATAGGGAGTTTTGCAACAAATACCAGATAATCAAAAGATTACTATTAATTGAAGAAAACCAGATATCTCAAGTTAATGAATTTAGCGCTCTTCTATGTATGGGAAGATGCAACAGTCCGGGCTCATTGAAACCATTCCTTTGATATGCACCTTAGCTCTTTAGGGCCAGTATCCAGTTCTTTCCCATCCAGAGTTCCCTAACCGTTGGGTGCACCGTTGAGGGTGGCTGCAGTGGCTGAGCGCCTGGCAGTGGGCAGCCCAGTTTGTCTCCATCCTGAGTTCCCTCAGGGCTCACCATTAGGGGCAGTGGCTGTAGTGGCTTGATGGCTGCAACATCCTTTGTTTACTGTTGTGGCAGGCAAATTTTTCATTCACAGGTACTTTTAAAAATACATATTTTTAAACACCTGTAAAAAGGGTACATTTTACACACCCCTTTATACTCCTTTTTCCCTTTAACCTGGCCCAATTCACACATTTGTGTTACTTCTAGGCATTGAATTTAGAACCTGGCAGAAACCTCTGTGTAGGCAGCAACCTCCTTTCTTCTCTGGACATTTCTTCTCTGAAGTCATTCTGCATCTGAAGGGGGCTCCCAACCACTGCCCAAATTCTGGAGCTTAAGCTGTAACTTCCTGGGAAGTGGTTCCCTTGAATCTGTGCTTGCCCCATTCTTACTTTCTAAAGCATTTCTCCTGTCTTATCAAGTTCCTCTCACGTGTTTAAAACACAGTTCAATGTGATTTTCACCTTATTTGCAGGAAAATGTCCATTGAGAAAGGTGGGGTGGAGGCACTTGCCACAGCTATTGCATTTGCCTGGAAACTATAGGTGACAATGTTATAGTTCTTCAAGTAGAAATGCATAAAACCACCATGAGTGTGGTGCCTGCTTTCTTATCTAGCTGCTAGTGCTAGAGCAAATACAGATGCAAGCAAACTGTCGTCTCCACTCCCTTAGGAATGAACTATCTTGGGTCTTTGTTTTAGGTGTTGTGGTTATTGGTATTTGTGTTAGGATTAGCCCATTTAGAGAAGAGACCCATGGAATCTGAGTGAGTGGTTAGAATGAAACTATTTGCCACTTAAAAAAAATTATTTGTTTGTTTGTGTTTATTTTTCCCAGCAGTTTCTTTGATTCTTGGGAAGGCTTTTAGGGAATTGGTGAAATTTGGGCTATTTCCAAAGACTTCTCCAGTTGTTTTCCACAGGAAATATAAAAGAACACATTTAATTTTAGTTCACTTGGAAGTATTTCAGGAGACAGATCTACTGTGGATATAGAGAAGAATGTATAAACAAACAAACAAACAAACACTTAAAAAACAAACCAAGGAATGATCCATGCACCCTTGAAAAGAATGTGTGTTCTACTGCTTTCGAATGGAATGCTCTATAAATATCAATTTAGTCCATTTGGTTTAATGTGTTATTTAAGGCTTGTGTTTCCTTATTTATTTTCTGCCTGGATGATCTGTCCATTGATGTAAGTGGGGTGTTAAAGTCCCCTGCTATTACTGTGTTACAGTCGATTTTTCCTTTTATGTCTTTTAATATTTGCCTTATATATTGAGGTGCTCCTATGTTGGGTGCACATATATTTATAATTTTTATACCTTCTTCTTGGATTGATCCCTTGATCATTATGTACTGTCCTTCTTTGTCTCTTGTAACAGTCTTTATTTTAAAGTCTATTTTGTTGGATACGAGTATTCCTACCCCAGCTTTCTTTTGATTTCCATTTGCGTGGAATACCTTTTTTCCATCCCCTCACTTTCAGTCTGTATGTGTCTATAGACTGAAGTGAGCCTCTTGTAGGCAGCAGATATACAGGTCTTGTTTTTATATCCATTCAGCCAGTCTGTGTCTTTTGGCTGGAGCATTTAGTTCATTTACATTTAAGGTAATTATTGATATTTATGTTCTTATTGACATTTTGTTAGTTGTTTTGGATTTGTTTTCGTAGGTCTTTTGTTCCCCTTTCTTCTTTTGTTCTCTTCTCTTGTGATTTGATGACTATCTCTACTGTTATGTTTGGATTCCTCTTTCTTTTTTGTGTGTATATCTATTATAGATTTTTGGTTTATAGTTACCATGAAGTTTTGGTATAGCAGTCTATATATATATGGGATTTTTTTTAACATCTTTATTGGAGTATAATTGCTTTACAATGTTGTATTAGTTTCTGCTGTATAACAAAGTGAATCAGCTATATGTATACATATATTCCCATATCCCGTCCCTCTTGAGTCTCCCTCCCACCCTCCCTATCCCACCCCTCTAGGTGGACACAAAGCACCGAGCTGATCTCCCTGTGCTATGTGGCTGCTTCCCATTAGCTATCTATTTTACATTTGGTAGTGTATATATGTCCATGCCACTCTCTCACTTCGTCCCAGCTTGCCCTTCCCCCTCCCCGTGTCCTCAAGTCCATTCCCTATGTCTGCGTCTTTATTCCTGTCCTGCCCCTAGGTTCTTCAGAACCTTTTTTTTTTTTTAAAGATTCCATATATATGTGTTAGCATATGGTATTTGTTTTTCTCTTTCTGATGTACTTCACTCTGTATGACAGATTCTATGTCCATCCACCTCACTACAAATAACTCAATTTCATTTCTTTTTATGGCTGAGTAATATTCCATTGTATATATGTGCCACATTTTCTTTATCCATTCATCTGTCGAGGGACACATAGGTTGCTTCCATGTCCTGGCTATTGTAAATAGTTCTGCAGTGAACATTGTGGCACATGACTCTTTTTGAATTATGGTTTTCTCAGGGTATATGCCCAGTAGTGGGATTGCTGGGTCATATGGTAGTTCTATTTTTAGTTTTTTAAGGAACTTCCATACTGTTCTCCATAGTGGCTGTATCAATTTACATCCCCACCAACAATGCAAGAGGGTTCCCTTTTCTCCACACCTTCTCCAGCGTTTATTCTTTGTAGATTTTTGGATGATGGCCATTCTGACTGGTGTGAGGTGATACCTCATTGTGGTTTCGATTTGCATTTCTCTAGTGATTAGTGATGTTGAGCATCCTTTCATGTGTTTGTTGGCAGTCTGTATATCTTCTTTGGAGAAATGTCTATTTAGGTCTTCTGCCCATTTTTGGATTGGGCTGTTTGTTTTCTTGATATTGAGCTGCATGAGCTGCTTGTATATTTTGGAGGTTAATCCTTTGTCAGTTGCTTCGTTTGCAAATATTTTCTCCCATTCTGAGGGTTTTCTTTTTGTTTTGTTTATGGTTTCCTTTGCTGTGCAAAAGCTTTTAAGTTTCATTAGGTCCCATTTGTTTATTTTTGTTTTTATTTCCGTTTCTCTAGGAGGTGGGTCAAAAAGGATCTTGCTGTGATTTATGTCATAGAGTGTTCGGCCTGTTTTCCTCTAAGAGTTTTATAGTGTCTGGCCTTACATTTAGGTCTTTAATCCATTTTGAGTTTATTTTTGTGTATGGTGTTAAGTAGTGTTCTAATTTCTTTCTTTTACATGTAGCTGTCCAGTTTTCCCAGCACCACTCATTGAAGAGGCTGTCTTATCTCCATTGTATATTCTTGCCTCCTTTATCAAAGATAAGGTGACCATATGTGTGTGGGTTTATCATTCTATCCTGTTCCATTGATCTACATTTCTGTTTTTGTGCTAATACCATACTGTCTTGATTACTGTAGCTTTGTAGTATAGTCTGAAGACAGGGAGCCTGATTCCTCCAGATCCATTTTCCTTTCTCAAGATTGCTTTGGCTATTCTGGGTCTTTTGTGTTTCCATACAAATTGTGCAATGTTTTGTTCTAGTTTTGTGAAAAATGCCATTGGTAATTTGATAGGGATTGCATTGAATCTGTAGATTGCTTTGGGTAGTATAGTCATTTTCACAATGTTGATTCTTCCAATCCAAGAACATGGTACATCTCTCCATCTGTTTGTATCATCTTGAATTTCTTTCATCGGTGTCTTATAGGTTTCTGCATACAGGTGTTTTGTCTCCTTAGGTAGGTTTATTCCTAGGTATTTTATTCTTTTTGTTGCAGTGGTAAATGGGAGTGTTTCCTTAATTTCTCTTTCAGATTTTTCATCATTAGTGTATAGGAATGCAAGAGATTTCTGTGCATTAATTTTGTATCCTGCTGGTTTACCAAATTCATTGATTAGCTCTAGTAGTTCTCTGATAGCGTCTTTAGGATTCTCTGTGTATAGTACCATGTTATCTGCAAACAGTGACAATTTTACTTCTTCTTTTCTGATTTGTATTCCTTTTATTTCTTTTTCATCTCTGACTGCTGTGGCTAAAACTTCCAAAACTATGTTGAATAATAGTGGTGAGAGTGGACAACCTTGTCTTGTTCCTGATCTTAGAGGAAATGGTTTCAGTTTTTCACCATTGAGAATGATGTTGGCTGTGGGTTTGTCATATATGGCCTTTATTATGTTGAGGTAAGTTCCCTCTATGCCTACTTTCTGGAGGGTTTTTATCATAAATGAGTGTTGAATTTTGTCGAAAACTTTTTCTGCATCTGTTGAGAAGATCATATGGTTTTTTTCCTTCAATCTGTTAATATCGTTTTTCACATTGATTGATTTGCATATATTGAAGAATCCTTGCATTCCTGGGATAAACCGCACTTGATCATGGTGTATGAGCCTTTTCATGTGCTGTTGGATTCTGTTTGCTAGTATTTTGTTGAGGATTTTTGCATCTATGTTCATCAGTGATATTGGCCTATAGCTTACTTTTTTTGTGACATCTTTTCTGGTTTTGGTTTCAGGGTGATGGTGGCCTCATAGAATGAGTTTGGGAGTTTTCCTCCCTCTGCTATATTTTGGAAGAGTTTGAGAAGGATAGGTGTTAGCTCTTCTCTAAATGTTTGATAGAATTTGCCTGTGAAGCCATCTGGTCCTGGGCTTTTGTTTGTTGGAAGATTTTAAATCACAGTTTTATTTTCAGTGCTTGTGATCAGTCAGTTTATATTTTCTGTTTCTTCCTGGTTCAGTCTTGGAAGGTTGTGCTTTTCTGAGGATTTTTCCATTTCTTCCAGGTTGTCCATTTTATTGGCATATAGTTGCTTGTAGTAATCTTTCATGATACTTTGTATTTCTGCAGTGTCAGTTGTTACTTCTCCTTTTCCATTTCTAATTGTACTGATTTGAGTCTTCTCCCTTTTTTTCTTGGATGAGTCTGGCTAATGGTTAATCAATTTTGTTTATCTTCTCAAAGAACCAGCTTTTAGTTTTATTGATCTTTGCTATCATTTCTTTAATTTCTTTTTCATTCATTTCTGCTCTGATCTTTATGATTTCTTTCCTTCTGCTAACTTTGGGGTTTTTTTGGTTCTTCTTTCTCTAATTGCTCTAGGTGTAAGGTTAGGTTGTTTAATTGAACTTTTTAGTTTTTCTTGACGTAGGAGTGTATTGCTATAGACTTCCTTCTTAGAACTGCTTTTGCTGCATCCCATAGGTTTTGTGTCATCATGTTTTCATTGTCATGTGTTTCTAGGTATTTTTTTATTTTCTGTTTGATTTCTTCAGTGATCTCTTGGTTATTTAGTAGTGTATTGTTTAGCGTCCATGTGTTTGTATTTTTAACAGATTTTTTCCTGTAATTGATATGTAGTCTCATAACGTTCTGGTTGGAAAAGATACTTGATATGATTTTGATTTTCTTAAATTTACCAAGGCTTGATTTGTGACCCAAGTTATGATCTATCCTGGAGAATATTCCATGAGCACTTGAGAAGAAAGTGTATTTTGTTGTTTTTGAATGGAATGTCCTATAAATATCAATTAAGTCCATCTTGTTTAATGTATCATTTAAAGCTTGTGTTTCCTTATTTATTTTCATTTTGGATGATCTGTCCATTGGTGAAAGTGCGCTGCTAACGTCCCCTACTATTACTGTGTAACAGTCAGTTTCCCCTTTTATGGCTGTTAGCATTTGCCTTATGTGTTGAAATGCTCCTATGTTGGGTGCATAAATACTTACAATTGTTATATCTTCCTTCTTGTATTGATCCTTTGATCATTATGTAGTGTCCTTCTTTGTCTCTTGTAATAGTCTTTATTTTAAAGTCTATTTTGTCTGATATGAGAATTGCTATTCCACGTTTCTTTTGATTTCTTTTCCATTTGCATGGAATATCTTTTTCCATCCCCTCAGTTTCAATTTGTATGTGTCCCTAGGTCTGAAGTGGGTCTCTTGTAGACAGCATATATACCAGTCTTTTTGTATCCATTCAGCCAGTCTATGTCTTTTGGTTGGAGCATTTAATCCATTTACATTTAAGGTAATTATCGATGTGTATGTTCCTATTACCATTTTCTTAATTGTTTTGGGTTTGTTATTGCAGGTCTTTTCCTTCTCTTGTGTTTCCTGCCTAGAGAAGTTCCTTAGCATTTGCTGTAAAGCTGGTTTGGTGTTGCTGAATTCTCTTAGCTTTTGCTTGTCGAATCTGAATGAAATCCTTGCTGGGAAGAGTGATCTTGGTTGTAGGTTTTTCCCTTTCATCACTTTAAATATGTCCTGCCACTCCCTTCTGGCTTGCAGAGTTTCTGCTGAAAGATCAGCTGTTAACCTTATGGGGATTCTCTTGTATGTTATTTGTTGTTTTTCCCTTGCTGCTTTTAATATTTTTTCTTTGTATTTAATTTTTCATAGTTTGATTAATATATGTCTTGGTGTGTTTCTCCTTGGATTTATCCTGTATGGGACTCTCTGCGCTTCCTGGACTTGATTGACTGTTTCCTTTCCCATGTTAGGGAAGTTTTCAACTATAATCTCTTCAATTATTTTCTCAGTCCCTTTCTTTTTCTCTTCTTCTTCTGGGACCCCTATAATTCGACTGTTGGTGCGTTTAATGTTGTCCCAGAGGTCTCTAAGATTGTCCTCAGTTCTTTTCATTCTTTTTTCTTTATTCTGCTCTGTGGTAGTTATTTCCACTATTTTATCTTCCAGGTCACTTATCTGTTCTTCTGCGTCAGTTACTCTGCTATTGAGTCCTTCTAGAGAATTTTAAGTTTTATTTATTGTGTTGTTCATCATTGTTTGCTCTTTAGTTCTTCTAGGTCCTTGTTAAACGTCTCTTTTATTTTCTCCATTCTATTTCCAAGATTTTGGATCATCTTTACTATCATTACTCTGAATTCTTTTTCAGGTAGACTGCCTATTTCCTCTTCATTTGTTTGGTCTGGTGGGTTTTTACCTTGCTCCTTCATCTGCTGCGTGTTTCTCTGTCTTCTCATTTTGCTTAGCTTACTGTGTTTGGGGTCTCCTTTTCGCAGGCTGCAGGTTCATAGTTCCCATTGTTTTTGGTGTCTGCCCCCAGTGGGTAAGTTTGGTTCATTGGGTTGTGTAGGCTTCCTGGTGGAGGGGACTGGTGCCTATTCTGGTGGATGAGGCTGCATCTTGTCTTTACGGTGGGCAGGACTGCATCTGGTGGTGTGTTTTGGGGTGTTTGTGAACTTACTATGATTTTAGGCAGCACCTCTGCTAATGGGTGTGGTTGTGTTCCTGTCTTGCTAGTTGTTTGGCATGGTGTGTCCAGCACTGGAGCTAGCTGTTTGTTGAGTGGAGCTGGGTCTTAACATTGAGATGGAGAACTCTCGGAGAACTCTCGCCAATTGATATTACATGGGGCCGGGAGGTCTCTGGTGTACCAATGTCCTGAACTTGATTCTGCCTCCTCAGAGGCTCAGGCCTGACACCCGGCTGGAGCACCAAGGCCCTGTCAGACACATGGCTACGTTCAGACACTTCCAGTTATTCCAGCGATAATTATCTGGTTGGTGGATACTCCGTGGCCTCTCTGCATCTACTGCTTTCCTTTTGGCTTGTTCCCTGCTCTGTTAGTACCTTCAAATCCTTATTCTTATTCAGAAAGTTCTGAACATATACGATGGAAATTTTCAAGAATAATATATGCAGTGGATTCTCTGTTTAATTTTCAAGTGTTTCAGGGCTGGCCAAGGAGACTCCTGAGGTGGACACCAGAAACACCATTGAGAAGGGAAGACATCAGTGCTGAAGCCTCTGGGTACCTGATTACCTCAGCATCACCGGTGGTGGCATGAGCAGGAGCCCAGGGTGCGGGGGCCAGCGGTGGGTTATGCCGGGCCACAGGGCGTCTCCTGCAGTCCCGGTAGCAGTTGGTGCAGCAGTTCTGGACGTCTGGGCTTGGGCTCCGCGGAGAGCAAGGCTGCTTGAATGCGAGCGAGCCAGCGGGGCTGTGTGTGCGCGCGTGAGAGTAAGATGTGGGCGGGCGCTACAGGCAGGTGGCCAGTGGCGGTGGCAGCAGCCTGTGTGATTGTTTTAAGTTGCTCATCTCTTAATTTCAAATGCATTTAAAAAACCCTGCATTTGTACTCTCCTCCCGTAACAATTACTGTTTTTGATATCATATTTTACATCTGATTGTTTTGTGTATCCCTTAACTGCTTATTATGGATATAGATGATTTTACTACTTTTGTCTTTTAACATCCCTGCTAGCTTTGTGTGTGGATGATTGCCTGCATTTACTGTATGTTTTCCTTTTATTGGTGAGCTTTTTCATTTTGTAATTTTCTTGTTTCTAGTTGTAGCCTTTTCTTTTTTGCCCAGAGAAGTTCCTTTAGCGTTTGTTGTACAGCTTGTTTGGTGGTGCTGAAATCTTTTAGCTTTTGCCTGTTTGTGATTTCTCTGTCAAATCTGAACAAGAGCCTTGCTGGGCAGAGTATTCTTGGTTGTAGATTTTTCCCTTTTATCACTTTAAATATATCATGCCACTCCCTTCTGGCCTGCAGAGTTTCTGCTGAAAAATCAGCTGATAGCCTTATGGGAGTTCCCTTGTATGTTATTTGTTGGTTTTCCCTTGCTGCTTTTAATATTCTCTTTACCTTTAATTTTTGTCTTTTTGATTACAATGTGTCTTGGTGTGTTCCTCTTTGGGTTAATCCTGTATGAGACTCTCTGTGCTTCCTGGCCTTGGGTGACTGTTTCTCTAGGATAGATCACATGCTAAGCCACAAAACAGGCTTTGGTAAATTTAAGAAAATTGAAATCATATCAAGCATCTTTTCTGACCACAATGCTATTAGACTGGAAATCAACTACAAGGAAAAAACAGCAAAAAAACACAGCACATGGAGGCTAAACAACATGCTACTAAACAACTGGATCACTGAAGAAATCAAACATGAAATAAAAAATATCTAGAGACAAATGAAAATGAAAACATGATGATCCAAGACCTGTGAAACACAGCAAAAGCCGTTCTAAGAGGGAATTTTATAGTAATAGAAGCTTACCTCAGGAAACAAGAAAAATCTCGAATAAACAACCTAACCTTACACCTAAAGCAACTAGAGAAAGAAGAACAAACGAAACCCAAAGGTATAGAAGGAAAGAAATCATAAAGATCAGAGCATAAATGAATAGAGTAAAAAACAATAGAAAATATTAATGAAGCTAAAAGCTGGTTCTTTGAAAAGATAAAGAAAATTGATAAATTTTTAGCCAGACTCATCAGGAAAAAAAGGGAGAGGGCCCAGATCAATAAAATCACAAATGAAACAGGAGAAGTTACAACTGACACCACAGAAATACTAAGAATCATAAGAGACTACTACGAGCAACTATGTGCCAATAAAATGGACAATCTAGAAGAAATGGACAAATTCTTAGACAGGTACAGTCTTCCAAGACTGAACCAGGAAGAAACAGAAAATATGAACAGACCAGTTACCAGTACTGAAATTGAATCAGCAATTTAAAAACTCCCAACAGGGAATTCCCTTTAGGTCCAGTGGTTAGGGCTCAGCGCTTGGGTTCAGTCGCTGGTTGGGGAACAAAGATCCCACAAACCGTGCAGCGTGGCAAAAAAACAAAAACAAAACCCCCCCCAAAAACAAAAAAAACCCCACCAAAATAAAACCAAAGCATAAAAACCAAAAACCAAAAAAAAAACCAAAACCAAAACCAAAAAAACCCCAAAACCAAAAACTCCCATCAAACAAAAGTCCAGGACCAGATGGCTTCACAGGTGAATTCTACCAAGCATTTAGAGAAGAGTTAACACCTATCCTTCTGAAACTTTTCCAGAATACTGCAGAGGAAGGAATACTTCCAAATTCATTCTATGAGGCCACCATCATCCTGATACCAAAACCAGACAAAGATATCACAAAAATGAGAATTATAGGCCAATATCACTGATGAACATAGATGCAAAAATCCTCAACAAACTACTAGCAAACCAAATCCAACAATACATTAAAAGGATAATATACCATGATCAAGTGGGATTTATCACAGGGATGCAAGGATTTTTCAATATCTGCAAATCAATCAATGTGATACACAACATCAACAAATTGAAGAATAAAAACTGTATGATCATATCAATAGATGCAGAAAAAGCTTTTGATGAAATTCAACACTGATTTATGGTAAAAAAAAACTCTCCAGAAAGTAGTCATAGAGGGAATATACCTCAACATAATAAAGGCCATATATGACAAACCCACAACTTACATCATACTCAGTGGTGAAAAGCTGAAAGCATTCCCTCTAAGATCAGGGATAGGACAAGGATGCCCACTCTCACCACTTTTATTCAGTATAGTTTTGGAAGTTCTAGCCACAGCAAGAAAAGAAAAAGAAATAGAAAAAAAAAGAAAAGAAGAGAAGAAAAAGAAATAAAAGGAATTCAAATTGGAAAGAAATCGTCACTGTTTGCACATGACATGATACTATACATAGAAAATCCTAAAGACTCCACCAGAAAACTATCAGAGCTCATCAATGAATTTGGTACAGTTGCAGGATATAAAATTAATATACAGAAATCTGTTGCATTTCTATACACAACAATGAAATGTCAGAAAGAGAAATTAAGGAAACAATCCCATTTACCATTGCATCAAAAAGAATAAGATTCCTAGGAATAAACCTACCTAAGGAGGCAAAAGACCTGTACTCTGAAAACTATAAGACACTGATGAAAGAAATTGTAGATGACACAAACAGATGGAAAGATATACTGTGTGCTTTGATTGGAAGAATCAATAATGTTAAAATGACCATATTACCCAAGGGAATCTACAGATTCAGTGCAATTCCTATCAAATTACCAATAGCATTTTTCACAGAATTCAAGCAAAAAATTTAACAATTTGTATGGAAACACAAAAGACTTCAAATAGCCAAAACAATCTTGATCAAGAAGAATGGAGGTAGAGGAATCATGCTCCCTTGACTTCAGACTATACTACAAAGCCACAGTAATCAAAACAGTATGGTACTGGCACAAAAAGAGACATATAGATCAATGGAACAGGATCGAAAGCCCAGAAATAAACCAACACACTTATGGCCAATTAATCTGTGACAAAGGAGGCAAGACTATACAACGGAGAAAAGACAGTCTCTTCAGTAAGTGGTGCTGGGAAAACTGGACAGCTACATGTAAAAAAATGAAATTAAAACATTCTCTAACACTATACACAAGAATAAACTCAAATGGATTAAAGACCTAAATATAAGGCTGGATACTATAAAACTTCTTGAGGAGCATATAGGCTGAACACTCTTTGACATAAATCGCAGCTGTATTTTTTTGGATCTGTCTCCTACAGTAATGGGAACAAAAGCAAAAATAAACAAATGGGACCTAATTAAACTTAAAAGCTCTTGCACAGCAGAGGAAACCAGAAACAAAACAAAAAGACAACCTATGGAATGGGAGATATATTTGCAAATGATGCAACTGACAAGGGATTAATTTCCAAAATATACAAACAGCTCATAGAGCTCAATATTAAAAAAACAAACAACTCAATCAGAAAATGGACAGAAGACCTAAATAGACATTTCTCCAAAGAAGACATATAGATGGCCAACAGGCACATGAAAAGATGCTCAACATCACTGATTATTATAGAAATGCAGATCAAAACTACAATAAGGTTATCACTTCACACCAGTGAGAATGGCCATTAAAGTCTACAAATAATAAATGCTGGATAGAGTGTGGAGAAAAGGGAACCTTCCTACACTGTTGGCAGGAATATAAATTGGTACAGCTGCTATGGAGAACCGTATGCACATTTCTTAAAAAACTAAAAATAGAGTTACCATATGATCTAGCAATCCCACTCCTGCGCATATATCTGGAAAAAATGAAAACTCTGATTCGAAAAGATACATGCACCCCAGTGTTCATAGCAGCACTATTTACAATAGCCAAGACATGAGAGCAGCCTAAATGTGCATTGATAGATGAATGGATAAAGAAGATGTGGTATATATATACTGTTGAATATTACTCAGCCACAAAAAAAGAATTGAGTAATGCCATTTGCAGCAACATTGATGGACCTAGAGATTATCGTACTAAGTGAAGTCAGGTAGAGAAAGACATATTATGTGATATCACCTATATGTGGAATCTGAAAAAATGATACAAATGAACTTATTTACAAAACAGAAATAGACTCACAGACATAGAAAACAAACCTATGGTTACCGAAGGGGAAGGAGAGGGAGGGATAAATTAGGAGTTTGGGATTAACAGATACACACTACTATATATAAAATAGAGAAAAAACAAGGACCTACTCTATAGTACAGGGAACTATATTCAGTATCTTTTAATAACTTATAATGGAAAAGAATCTGAGAAAGAATATGTATATAATATATATAATACACTTAATATATATAACTGAATCACTTTGCTGTACACCTGAAACTAACACAACATTGTAAATCAACTATACTTCAATATAAAGGTTTTTGTTTTGGGAAAAAAAACATGATAAAATGTGCAATAAAAACATGTACTTTGAATTAAAACAAACAAAGCAGGGAATGAGTAGTTTCATGTTGTTTTACTGAAACCCAGTTAATACTAATCATGCCTACCGTTATTTGAAGTTCAACTGTTTTTTGGCGGGCAGGATTTCTTGGTAGGCTGGCTCTGTAGAGGTGTGATGTTGGATTCATCTTGATCCTTTTAGTGACCAGCACAACCAGGGGCCCAGGACATGTGTGTTGAATTGAATGGGCACTAACAGTAGAAAGTTTCATTAATAAACGTAATTGTCTTAAAACTTTGAGGATAACGTTATAGAATTCTGGCCATTCTGTGGGGGAATCAGTTTGCAAGTTAATTAATTAGCCTCACATGTATTATTGCTTTCAGTTCTAATTGTTTATGAGCTTTAAGCAAATGGTTTGGCTTTGAATGAGAGAGTCATTGACCATAGATGAATGAAAATGTTTGACTTTTCTGCACTGTGTTTATGTGTCTCTATCATATATATTATAGCAGGACCCAAGGTTAATCAATTATTTTGACCCAGAGAATTGTAATCAGCAACTTTCTACCTAAGTAGGGACATAAGTGATTCTACACAGTGGTAGAATAAATAGAAATTTGAATTTGTTAATTGGCAAAATGGGCCCTGTCCTTCATGTCAGTCTTACAACCAACTGGGCAACCTTCTGACTATCCAGTTAAAATTATCAGCAATTAGGGACACTTTGTAGCAGTCCATCTCATATTTTTATATTAGTAGCTGAAAAATAATAGAAAAACTATATAGATATTAGTCTCTGCCCCTGGTTCCTGGCACAGAGCTCCTAAAATCCTTGCAATTTCCTAAGTGATAAGAGGACTAGGAACATCTTTTGTTTTACTGTTTGGTCTTTGACCCCGGTTCCTGACACAGAGCTTCTAAATCTCTTGGAATTTACTGGGTGAGAGCAGTATCTTTTGTTTTCATTAGGTGACTCATGATGGGCTGCTGGATGGGGGCTGGTTACCAGAAAGACTAAGCCATGATTAGAAGCTTGGAATTTTCAGCCTAGCCCCCATTCTCCAGAGAGGGGAGAGAGACTGGAAATGGACTTAATTATCAATCATGCTTACAGAATGAGTCCTCCATAAAAATCCCCAAGTATGGAGTTTGGAGAGCTTCCAGGTTGGTGAACACATCCATGTAGTGCTAGGGTGATGCATCCCAACTCCACAGGGACAGAAGCTCCTGGGCTTGGGACCTCCCAGACCAGGCCCTGTGTGTCTCTTCATTTGGTTGCTCATCTGTGTCCTTTATCATATCCTTTAATATAAAAACCTGGTACAAAGGAGCTTATTTGCAAAACAGAAATAGAGTCGCACATGTGGAAACCAAACTTGTGGTTGTCGGGGGTGGGGGGGTGAAGTGGGGGGGCGGGTGGCAGTGAGGATGGAGGGATGGATTGGGAGATTGGGATTGACATGTGCACACTACTGTATATAAGATGGATAACTAATAGGGTCCTGCTGTGTAGCGCAGGGAACTCTGCTCGATACTCTGTGGCGACCTATATGGGGGGGAATCTAAAAAAGAGTGGATATATGTATATGTGTAGTTGATTCACTTTGCTGTGCAGCAGAAACTAGCGCAACATTGTGGATCAACTATACTCCAATAAAAAATAAAAACAATAACATACACACACACAATATAATAACCTGGTAAGTAAGTGTTTCCCTGAGTTCTGTGAGCTGTTCTAGCAAATAATTGACATCTGAAATTGGGTGGGGGGCAATCTTGTGGGACTGAGCCCTTAACATGTGGGATCTGATGCTATCTCTAGGTAGATGGCGTCAGAATTGAGTTAAATTGTAGGGCACCCAGCTACTGTCACAGAATTGGTTGCTGTGGGAAAAACTCTCACACATCTGGTGTCAGAAGAGTTGTGAATGTGATAGTATTGAGGGAATAAAAGAAAAACACAGTGTAGGTTTTCTTCAGTAGCCTATGGTGATATAACCAAATTTGTCAGATATTTGAAAAACTTACTTATTAAAGATAGTTATATTTAGGAAAAACATAGAAATTATATATGTATAGCTTGAATTTTCGCAGATGGAACCCAGTCTCGTAATCAGCACTCAGATTAAGAAACAGAACATCACCAGTACCCTGGAAAATTCCCTCCTCCTCCCTCGAAGTCTGCCACTGTTTTTTTGTTTTTGATAGACATACAAGTGTACCTTTTTCTTAAGCACAAAAGGAAGGAAATCCTTCTTTGTTGTCATCTATTCTTAATACTATCCAAAAGTAAATGAGTTCTACCAGAGGCAAAACCATTCCTTGAATTATTCTTAAAATAATAATAACAGTAATAATAATAATGATGATGATGATAGTAGTTTAAAAGTAGCTTTATATTTCCACTTACATTACTTTAAAAGCAGCTTTACGTTTATTTTCTCATTTTGTTTTCACAAGTGCCACTGAGGTAGGGATTATTTTCACCACTTTATATATAAGCAGGGGGACTGGGAAGGTCACACAGCCTGCAAGGGGTCCCAGGGCTGAGGGACCCCAGGGCAAGGTCTCTGCTGCTACACTGGGAGAAGAAGAAATGTCTGATCCTTCATTGACCAGAGTATACTGTGGTCTCAAATATTTTGAGAATCCCTGAAACCACAAAAGGTGATGTCTTCATCCTTAATTCAGAGACATTCTAAATATGTAGATAATTCAGAACAGGCTGGGGGAGAGTTGTTACCCATTTATCCATTTATTCATTCTTTTTTTTTTAATTGAAGTATAGCTAATTTACAGTGTCGTGTTAGTTTCACGTGTACAGCAAAGTGATTCAGTTATATATATATTTACATATATATAAATTCTTTTTCAGATTCTTTTTCATGATAGCTTATTATAAGATATTGAATATAGTTCCCTGTGCTATACAGTAGGTCCTTGTTGTTTATCTATTTTATATATAGTAGTGTGTATCTGTTAATCCCAAACTCCTAGTTTCTCTCTCCCCTCCCCTATTTATTATTTCTTGACCACTTTTTCCAGGCACTGTTATAGACACTAGGGATACGGCATGCAACAAGATGGATATTGTCATTGTTCTCTCATGGTCTTACATTCTAGAAAAGGAGACAGAAAATAAAAAGTAAACACAAACATAGACAAGTTAATTTGAGACAGTTATAGTGCCATGAAGACAATAAATAAGGCTAAGATGGGAGTGAGAGGATAGGGAGCATGGGGTGGTCAGGGAAGGCTGCCTTGAGGTGACTTATTTTGCAATGTAAACTTTTTTGTTGAAGTATAACATACGTACAAAAAAGTGCACAAGTCATAAGTGTGCAGCTTGATGAATTTCTGCAAAGTGAACACACTCCTGTAACTATCACCTAGGCCAAGAAGTAGAACATTGCCAACTGACCTGAGGCGGTGACATTTGAGTTGAGACCCTCATGCTAAGTAGGTGCTTGTGCAAAGATCTGGGTTTAGAGTATTTCAGTAAAGAGGACAACAGTTGAGAAGGCAAGGGGAAAAACTTGGCATGTTTGAGGAGCAGAAAGAAGACCAGTGTGTACCAGTCTGTTGATCTAGCACTGCAATATTTGGGTTATGTGTTTGTGACATGATTCTTAGCTTAGGATTGGAGAGGATGATTATAATTGCTCTACAAGCCCCATCCATCAGTAAATTGGGCTCTTAGGATCTCAAAGTAACTTGGAGCAGAGGGTCTTAGCAGGAAAGTCTTTGGAGATTTTATCACATAGTGTCTACCTCATCCAAGGAGAGCAATATCCCAACTCAGATATAGAGAGAATTATTGTAATGTGAGAGACTATAAAATCTGTAGAATTATTACAATAATTCTACTAGATTTCTTTCAATTCCATCTACCTTCCCTCACCATGGTAACCTATTAAACAGAAGAGTTCCTCCTGCTATCTTGTCCAGGGCCCTGGTCCTGACATTTGATATTCCAAGATTTCATCATGACCACGTGCTTAAAAGTCCCATGCTACCTAAATGTTTGCATACCGGTCGGTTGGTTCTTAAGAAGGGATATAGGGAAATAACAGAGGTATTGAGAGGCACTTACGTAACTGGGGACAATAGGAACACTGGGTAAGTCATTACACAAATATCTCTATCACTCAAAGTGATTAAGCTTAAAGGAGATAATGTCACATTGTGGCAGAGGGGGCAGTCTTAAAAGTTTTCTGCCTGCCCTAGTTAAATTCTAATTCTTCTTTCACATTAGACTGTCCCACAATTATTAATATTTCCTTGTATGAACAACACTCATTCAGAACTTGACAAGTGAGAACTTCTGGTGAGGCAGTCCTGCCTTCACAGTGGGACACAAATTAACCTACTTTGGCCCCTGACTGCCTATGCAGAGGCTCCACCCGGGCCCCTAGCAACTCTTTAGGGTGTGTCTCCTTTGAGCTCACAGCATATCTACTGTTATTGTGTTCATGCTGTGTCACATGGAGGACTCTGCAGGTGTGCCCATTCCCGTGGTGGGCATAGCTGCTGTAAGGTAGGCATGGTTGGGGATACTGTTCTGTATCAGTCTGTAAATGGCTGTGACTTATGTAGTTCTTCACTGGCTGCCACTCCAAGCCCTTAGAGGTGCCAGAGGTGTATAGAGGAGGACTGTCACCTCTACCTTTGCTACACTCTATTAGAGGGGCCCCAAAGCAGGGATGCCTGAGTTCCAAGGTGTTTCCATCTTTGTTTATAGCCTTTTGCTCAACAGAGGACTCTGACAGAAACCCAAAAAGACTGGGTCAAGAGAGGCTTCCCTGGTGGCGCAGTGGTTGAGAATCTGCCTGCCAATGCAGGGGACACGGGTTCGTGCCCTGGTCTGGGAAGATCCCACATGCCGCAGAGCAACTGGGCCCGTGAGCCACAATTACTGAGCCTGCGCGTCTGGAGCCTGTGCTCCGCAACAAGAGAGGCCGCGATAGTGAGAGGCCCGCGCACTGCGATGAAGAGTGGCCCCTGCTTGCCACAACTAGAGAAAGCCCTTGCACAGAAACAAAGACCCAACACAGCCATAAAAATAAATAAATTAATTAATTAATTTAAAAAAAACCTTATTCTTTCATAACAAATGCTGTAAAAAAAAAAAAAAGAGAGACTGGGTTAAGAGACAAATTGGAGAGGTAGATACTTGGCTGAACTCAGCATTTTCCCACCCTTAGGACTTTCTTACAGCCTAACCAGATCTTTCTTCCCTTAGGATATGTTCCATCCCAGGAGGCTCCTTAGCCCCCCGCCAAGACATCTGTGAGGCCATTTCCCATTTGCCAGGTGTGCCCAGACATCCTGACTCCCCAGCCTGGACACAGCACTAGATCTTTCTCAAGGCTGCCCTGCATCCCCTTGATGGTCTACCATACAAGCTCAGAAAGGCCTGAATCCTGCAGCTTTGAGCTGGGAGCCCCCACCCCTTTGTAAGCAGTGCTCAATGCTTTTTTCTTTTTTCAATCAGCAAAAGCCTGATCCTTGTTTTGACAAGTCCTGTCCCAGCAAGAGAAGGCAGCACTTGCAGTGAAACCGTCTTAATATGTAAATCTCCTGGGAAGTGGGATCATTTCCTCGGCTCATTCTTAGCGAAGAGGATGAGAGAAAGTGGCGGGCTCCTAACTATGTCTCTGACTGGAGTCTCACCCCCTGTAATTTATCTTGCTTGCATGGTGCCACTTGAGTAGTCTTTCTAAAATAACTGAGTCTCACCCCTGCTTTCAAAACTGTTAATGCTTGCCTGTTGCTTAAAGACCAAGTTCTTTCTCATGAGAGATGAGGCTCTTCCTGATCTGTTGGCCACCTTACTTCTCCTGCCTCATTTTCCCCTATTTCCCTCTGCACGTCACACTCTCCAGTCACACCAGTCTACTCCAGGCCTGTACCTTTCCTCATGCTGTCCCCTTCATCTGGGATACTGTTCTCCACTCTCCTTTACTACCTGGCAAACTATTCATTCTTTAGGCCCAGCTCACATGTTGCCTCTAAGAAGCCCTTCCCTCCTGATTTCACAGGTAGTCTTTTTACTGTAGAAACTGTCCCCAGCAGGACACACAGTGCCTGGCTCACAGCGTCAAAGGAGAGTCAAAGGTTTACTTAGGGGTTGGTTGTTCCTAAAGGCCTGGCGTGCCTCTCAGGGCATAGATTTTCTTCCTGGTTGTGTTGCTGAAATGCACTTTCTCTCCTTATTTGGCTTCTGGCGCCCAGTCTGCCATCCATTAGTATATCAGGGAGTTGCCTGTCGTGCGAGATCATCAGCCCCCTTAATCCTCCTTTGTAACTGGATTATGTCAGACTTTACTGTGTGCCTGGAGGCTTCCTATGGGTCTAATTTCAACATAACCGAGAAATGTCATACTAACCACCAACTTCCCCTCCACCCCTGTAAAAACAGATTTGTTTTTGAAACAGTTTAATAGAATAACATCCAGGGAAGAAACAGGAGCAAGAGGGGGGAAAAAACCCTCCCAAACCCATAAGACAGCTAATGCACTAAGTATGTCAATGGGCTCTCAGCTTCTCTAGGAGGTCTGCAGGAGAACAAAAAGGATTCTCAGAGCAGAGGGGGAGCACCCTTTCCTACTGGACAGATGATACCATATCGGGTTGCCAGTGGGGAGAGCCCATTATTAACAAGACCCTTTAATCAAAGCCCAAGCCATTGCTAATTCACTAGGTATTAAAGCAGCAAGAGACAGCTGCTGAGGGTGGCAGTGGCATGGGGGTAGGGGTGGTATGGATGAGGGGTGGGAGGGTTAAAGTCTTGAAAAGTCAGAGCCAAGGCACTTAAAATGAGCCAGATTCTCTGGCCTGTGCTATTCATGTCCCTCCTCTGCTCAAAAGCCTTTGTTGCTACCCTTTCAAAGCTACTTACCTCTCTCTCCCCCTTCCCTAACCCATGACAACCACTAATCTGTTTTCCATCTCTATAATTTTGTCATTTCAAGAATGTTATATACATGGAACTATACAGTATGTAAACCTTTTTATTTTTAATTTTTTTTACAGGTCTTTTACCTCCTTAGGTAGGTTTATTCCTAGGTATTTTATTCTTTTTGTTGCAATGGTGAATGGGATTGTTTCCTTAATTTCTCTTTCTTTTTTTTTTTTTTTTTTTTTTAATAAATTTATTTATTTATTTTCGGCTGTGTTGGGTCTTCGTTTCTGTGCCAGGGCTTTCTCTAGTTGCGGCGAGTGGGGGCCACTCTTCATTGCGGTGCGCGGGCCTCTCACTGTCGCGGCCTCTCCCGTTGCGGAGCACAGGCTCCAGACGCGCAGGCTCAGTAGTTGGGGCTCACGGGCCTAGCCGCTCCGCGGCATGTGGGATCTTCCCGGACCGGGGCACGAACCCGTGTCCCCTGCATTGGCAGGCGGATTCCTAACCACTGCGCCACCAGGGAAGCCCCTAATTTCTCTTTCTGATCTTTCCTTGTTAGTGTATAGAAATGCAAGAGATTTCTGTGCATTAATTTTGTATACTGCAGCTTTACCAAATTCATTGATTAGCTCTAGTAGTTTTCTGGTGGCATCTTTAGGATTCTCTATGTATAGTATCATGGCATCTGCAAACAGGGACAGTTTTAATTCTTCTTTTCCAATTTGTATTCCTTTTATTTCTTTTTCTTCTCTGATTGCCCTGGCTAGGACTTCCAAAACTATGTTGAATAATACTGGCGAGAGTGGACATCCTTGTCTTGTTCCTGATCTTAGAGGAAATGCTTTCAGTTTTTCACCATTGAGAATGATGTTTGCTGTGGGTCTGTCATATATGGCCTTTTTTATGTTGAGGTAGGTTCCCTCTATGCCTACTTTCTGGAGAGTTTTTATCATAACTGGGTGTTGAATTTTGTCAAAAGCTTTCTCTGCATCTGTTAAGATGATCATATGGTTTGTATTCTTCAATTTGTTAATATGGTGTATTGCATTGATTGATTTGCGTATATTGAAGAATCCTTGCATTCCTGGGATAAATCCCACTTGATCATGGTGTATGATGCTTTTCATGTGTTGTTGGATTCTGTTTGCTAGTATTTTGTTGAGGATTTTTGCATCTATATTCATCAGTGATATTGGTCTGTAATTATCTTTGTTTGTATTATCTTTGTCTGGTTTTGGTATCAGGATGATGGTGGCCTCATAGATTGAGTTTGGGATTGTTCCTTCCTCTGAAGTTTTCTGGAAGAGTTTGAGAAAGATTGGTGTTAGCTCTTCTGTAAATGTTTGATAGAATTCACCTGTGAAGCCATCTGGTCCTGGACTTCTGTTTGTTGGAAGATTTGTAATCACAGTTTCAACTTCATTCCTTGTGATTGGTCTGTTCATATTTTCTATTTCTTCCTGGTTCAGTCTTGGAAGGTTATACCTTTCTAAGGATTTGTCCATTTCTTCCAGGTTGTCCATTTTATTGGCATATGTTGCTTGTAGTAGTCTCTTAGGATGCTTTGTAGTTCTGCGGTGTCTGTTGTAACTTCTCCTTTTTCATTTCTAATTTTATTGATTTGAGTCCTCTCCCTCTTTTTCTTGATGAATCTGGCTAATGGTTTATCAATTTTGTTTATCTTCTCGAAGAACCAGGTTTTAGTTTCATTGATCTTTGCTATTGTTTTCTTTGTTTCTATTTCATGTATTTCTGCTCTGATCTTTATGATTTCTTTCCTTCTGCTAACTTCGGGTTTTGTTTGTTCTTCTTTCTCTAGTTCCTTTAGGTGTGAGATTAGGTTGTCTATTTGAGATTTTTCTTGTTTCTTGAGATAGGATTGTATTGCTATAAACTTCCCTCTTAGAACAGCTTTTGCTGCATCCCATAGGTTTTGGATCTTCATGTTTTCATTGTAATTTGTCTCTACGTATTTTTTGATTTCCTCTTTGATTTCTTCAGTGATCTCTTTGTTATTTAGTAACGTATTGTTTAGCCTCCATGTATTTGTGTTTTTTACGTTTTTTCCCCTGTAATTG